>NC_137150.1:71840303-73040303 GCF_951394435.1 Stenella coeruleoalba | reverse complement strand
TGGGGTACCACCTCACACCCGTCAGAATGGCCATCATTAAAAAGTCTACAAATAACAAATGCTGGAGAGGGTGTGGAGAAAGGAGAACCCTCCTGCTCTGTTGGTGGGAATGTAAGTTGGTGCAGCCACTATGGAAAACAGTATGGAGGGTCCTCAGAAAACTAAAAATAGAATTACCATATGATCCAGCAACCCCACTCCTGGGAATATATCTGGACAAAACTATAATTCAAAAGGATACATGCACCCCATGTTCATAGCAGCACTGTTCACAATAGCCAAAACATGGAAACAACCTAAATGTCCATCAACAGATGAATGTATAAAGAAGATGTGGTACATATATACAATGGAATACTACTCAGCCATAAAAAAGAATGAAATAATGCCATTTACAGCAATATGGATGCAACTAGAATTTATCATACTAAGTGAAGTAAGTCAGAAAGAGAAAGGGAAATACCATATAATATCACTTATATGTGGAATCTAAAATATGGCACAAATGAACCTATCTACAAAACAGAAAGAGACTCATAGACATAGAGGACAGACTTGTGGTTGCCAAGGGGGAGGGAGGGAGGGAGAGGGATGGACTGGGAATTTGGGGCTGGTAGATACAAACTATTATATATAGAATGGGTAAACAACAAGGTCCTACTGTATAGCACAGGGAACTATATTCAATATCCTGTGATAAACCATAATGGAAAATAATATTAAAAAAAGTATGCCTCTATGTGTATAACTGAGTCACTTTGCTGTACTGCAGAGATTGCCACAACATTGTAAATCAATTACACTTCAATAAAAAAAATTAATAAAATAAAATAGTCTTAGATACACTGGGAGGAGAGTGAAAAAAAAAATTCACCCACACCACATCAGAACAAAATTAAAAGAAGCTGAATGGCAATATGCAAAGGTACAACAGCAAAAACAAACCAAAGAATAACAAGAAAAGAAACGTACTGCTTAAAAGACCAAAAAACTCAACCTAGGAGATAATATAAATCAAGGAACAAAGAGAAATTCCTCACAACTGATTCATAATATAGAAAAACATAAGCCCACAAATTCAGTAAAATAAGAACTCAATCAGATTACAAAACAACAGAAAGATGAAAGGGGAGATTAAAGGCCTAGGAAACAAACTGAATACTCATATGATATTAGTGCAGAGCTAATCAATTAAAAATGGCAAGAGAGGGGCTTCCCTGGTGGCGCAGTGGTTAAGAATCTGCCTGTCAAAGCAGGGGACATGGGTTCGAGACCTAGTCCCGGAAGTTCCCACATGCCATGGAGCAACTAAGCCCGTGCGCCACAATTACTGAGCCTGTGCTCTAGACCTCGCGAGCCACAACTACTGAAGCCTGCATGCCTAGAGCCCGTGCTCCGCAACAAGAGAAGCCACCACAATGAGAGGCCCACGCACCACAACGAAGAGTAGCCCCCTCTCACTGCAACTAGAGAAAAACCCACGCACAGCAACGAAGACCCAATGCAGCCAAAAAATAAATAAATAATTTTTTTAAAAAATGGCAAGAGACAAGACAGACACAAATGAAAACAAATACTGACAAGGTGATCACAAGTATATGTCAAAGAAAAAGGAAGAGATTACAGCAAAGATAATAGATGTGGAAGACAGAGATGATTCAATGCATCAATATTTGGTGTCCTAAGGTAGATAATCTAACAAATGGAACCGGAAATGTACTCAGAGATACAAGAAAATTTCCTTGATATGGAAAAAATAAAATCTGCAGATTAACAGACATAAAATGCTCAATACCAAGCCATACCCTAGAAAAACTACTGAGCATCAAGGTTAGGGACAGGATTCTTTCTGCAGAGAACGTCAGACTGGCCTCAGATTTCTCCACAGTAACATTCAATGCAAGAAGACAGTGAAGCAACATCCACAAAATTCTCAAAAAATAATTAACTCAAAATATTATATTCATCCAAAATATATTCTCGTTTAAAGGCATTCTCAAACATGAAAGAATCCAGGGAATACAGCATTTCTGAGCCCTCCCTGAAAAAATTTACAATAAAATCTCATCAGGTAAGAATTGAACCAGAAAAAAGAACTCAGCAATGGAAATAGCATGGTGAAAGGACTAAATAGTGGGCAATCATTCCATTTAAATATAGAATGAATGCTGTAACACTGTGGGAAACAGTCTATAGTATACCATTGTTTTTAAAGTATTTATCTGTATATATACATAGAAAAGAGGACTGGTATGATGGTCACGTAATATTAATGATTCTTCTTGGGTGGGGGCATTAGGAGTGATTTTTCTAATTTTAATTATTTTTCTACACTTTTTTTTTATAACAAGCATGTATTTTTTTTTTTTTTTTTTTTTTTTTTTTGCTGTACGTAGGCCTCTCACTGTTGTGGCCTCTCCCGTTGCGGAGCACAGGCTCCGGACGCACAGGCTCAGCGGCCATGGCTCACGGGCCCAGCCACCCCGAGGCACGTGGGATCTTCCCGGACCGGGGCACGAACCCGTGTCCCCTGCATCGGCAGGCGGACTCTCAACCACTGCGCCACCAGGGAAGCCCACAAGCATGTATTTTTTTACAATAATTTAATAGTGAATTTCATTAAAAATCTGAAAACAAAAATGCTAATATACTAAAGTTAATTTGGATGATGGAAAGAGAATTGCTATTTTATTCTTAGTATTTTTCTATATTTTTTATTTCTAAAAATTAAAACATATTAATAGGGCTTCCCTGGTGGCGCAGTGGTTGAGAGTCCGCCTGCCGATGCAGGGGACACGGGTTCGTGCCCCGGTTCGGGAAGATCCCACATGCCGCGGAGCGGCTGGGTCCGTGAGCCATGGCCGCTGAGCCTGCGCGTCCGGAGCCTGTGCTCCACAACGGGAGAGGCCACAACAGTGAGAGGCCCGCGTACCGCAAAAAAAAACCAAAACAAAACAAAAAAAAAACATATTAATAAAAATACATCAAAGTATTAAATAGTAACTACCGTGGACAACAGACTTTTATATCATTAAAAAAAACACTTTATGGGCTTCCCTGGTGGCGCAGTGGTTGAGAGTCTGCCTGCCGATGCAGGGGACACAGGGACACGGGTTCGTGCCCAGGTGCGGGAAGATCCCATATGCCGCGGAGCAGCTAGGCCCGTGAGCCACGGCCACTGAGCCTGCGCATCCGGAGCCTGTGCTCCACAACGGGAGAGGCCACAACAGGGAGAGGCCCGCGTACCGCAAAAAAAACAAAAAAAAACAAAAAAAAAACAGAAAAACACTTTATGTGTATTGTCCAGGTTTATTACAATGAAAATGTATTATGATTACAAAGACATTTCTTCCCTCCAAAAAAAATCTTTAGAAAAGAGTAAATAGGGAGTTCCCTGGTGGCCTAGTGGTTAGGATTCCGGGCTTTCACTGACGTGGCCCAGGTTCAATTCCTGGTTGGGGAACTGAGATCCCGCAAGCCGCGTGGTGCAGCCAAAAAAATTAAATTAAATTAAATTTTTAAAGGGTAGATAGAAAGGACTTTTCAGATTGTATAACACTATTAACAAAAGAGACTGAGAGAGGTAGAAAGACAAAGAACAGGGAGGAAAAGCACAAGATCTGCTCTGCAGAGGTAGAGTGAAGCAGGGGTGGAGTGCTGAGTAGGGCAAGTAGTTAAGGATTTGGCAGGAGAGATGCCCTGAGGTCAGACTGTGAGGGTACTGATGGGAGGCTGAGGACTTGTTATCTTGGTAGAAAAAACAACCAAAAATTATGGGGGAAAGGAGCCCCTGTATTTTCTGGTCTTTCTGCATACTGGGAATTCTTGGATAGTAGTTCGGTACAACTAGGTATTTCACACCTTTGCTCTTTCCCACCATCTACAAAAACCTACATGAGTAAAAGTTACCAAATAATTGAGATGACTAGACAGTGAAGAAAAATGTGTGTTTAATAGAATCCACAGTTATGTTCCTTATTTAAAAATAAAGAAGGAGGGGGCTTCCCTGGTGGCACAGTGGTTGAGAGTCCGCCTGCCGATGCAGGGGACGCGGGTTCGTGCCCCGGTCCGGGAAGATCCCACATGCACATGAGCCATGGCCACTGAGCCTGCGCGTCCGGAGCCTGTGCTCCGCAACGGGAGAGGCCACAGCAGTGAGAGGCCCTCGTACCGCAAAAATAAATAAATAAATAAAAAAAATAAAGAAGGAGGCAAATGAGTAAAATTGGATGTTTGAAGGGAACGAGTCATTTCCAATTACCACCATTACCTTTTAATTTATCTTTAATATTTTCTGATAAACGTTTTGTGAGCTGAGGCATTTCTTCTGGAGAGTATTCAGCATTTGCCAGTTCCTCCTTGAGCACAGCATGGATACAGTCTCTAACCACAGAGGGTCTGAACCTAAAAGAAACAGTTTGAAACATCCAGTTGGTAATTCCAAAACCCTAATTTACCTTCGCAGCTTAACTTCCCCCAGTTTTTTGTCATGACAACCATTTATTCCTTCTTTTTCATATTTTTATTATAAAAGTAATAAAAACAAATTAAGAAAACAAGTCATAGTGCAAACCTGTATCTCCAGCCTCTCCCTTGAACTTCAGACCACATATTCCCACCCATATTCCATCCAGATGTCTAGTAGGCAACTTAAATTTAATACATCCAACACTGAGCTTCTGATCATCTCCTCTCCCCAAAACAAGGTCCTCATCTCAGTCAATGGTAACTCCATTCTTCCAACTGCTCAAGCCAAAAACCCTGGTGTCAGTTTTGTTGCCTTTCTCTCTCACAGCCCTCATCCCATTCATGAGCAAATCTTATCAGTTCTACCTTCAAAATAATCTAAAATTCAATCACACTCACCACCCCACTACCACCACCTTGCTCCAAGCTACCACTACTTCTTTCCTGGAATACAATGGCCTCCTAACAAGTCTCTCTGTCTCTGCCTTTGTCACAAAATCCTGTTCTCAACATAGCAACTAGACTGGTGCTATTAAATACATGTCAGATCATGACACTCCTCCGTTCAAAATACCCCAAATATTTCCCACCTCACTCAGAGTAAAAGCAACATTCTGTTATTGCAAGGTCCCATATGATCTACCCTACCAAACTCGTTGACTTTGTTTTCTACTACTTTGCCCCTAGTTCTCTCCACTCAGGCCACACTGGCCTTCCCTATGTTGTTTGACCACACCAGGCATGGAAACCTCAGTGCTTCTGCAGTTGCTGTTAACCTCTGCCTGAAATTCAATTCCTCTCCTTATATGCATAGCTCCTTCCTTTCTTTCAAGTCTTTATTCAAAAGTCACTTTCCCTAGCCACCCTCTCTAAAACTTCAAACCACCCTCCTACCACTTTATATCTCCCTTCCCGGTACTTATTACTATCTGATACACTATATGGTTCACTTAGGCATTTATCTTGTTTGTTGTCCTTCTACCCAGCTAGAACACAAGCTCCAAAGAGCAGAGATTTTTATCTGTTTTGTTCACTGTTATATCCCCATTCCTAGGACACTATCCAGCACATAGTAGACAATATTTTTTGAAGAAATTAATTACTGAATAAATGAAGACAGAGAAAAAATTCTCCCCTCATTTCACCACCCTAACAATACTATTAGCATTTTAGTTGTATTTATTACATATTACAACACTAGGTTCCTTTATCTGGGCTATATATATATATATATATTTAATATTTATTTATTTATTTATTTTATTTGGCTGTGCGGGGTCTTAGTTGTGGCACATGGGATCTTTGTTGCTGCATACGGGATCTTTAGTTGTGGCATGCGGGATCTAGTTCCCTGACCAGGGATGGAACCCGGGCGCCCTGAATTTGGAGCGCAGAGTCTTAACCGCTGGATCACCAGGGAAGCCCCTGGGCTGTATATTCTATCAGTTGATTTGTCTATCATGTGCCAAGTTACCAGAATGTTTTAAGTTTTGAGTTTATAATGTGGTTTGGTAGTACTAGCGGCCCCTTATTTCTTTTTAACTGTATTCTCTTTAGTCTCTTGCTTGCTTATTCTCACAGGTGAACTTTAGAATCATGGACAAATTTCTAGGATTTGATTTGTTCAAAATGTGGTCTTCCTATTAACAAACATACTATATCTGGCTCTTCCCTTAAGCCTTTTCCACTCTCAGTAAAATGCTAAAAGTTTTCTTCAAACGAGTCACAAATAATCTCATAGAGCTATTCCTACATAACATACATTTGTTGTTAATCTTGTTCTGTTTTACAACAGAAATACAGGTGAATGGCATTCTATGTATTTAGAATCTTTTACCAAGATAACTGAACATATTTTTTTAATGTCCCTTCTACCCACCATAAAACTGCTACATGAAATTTTTTATCACATTATAACTAAAGTTCCTGGGTTCTAGTATTTGCCAAGCATTTGATTCAGGAATCTAGTTTCAAAAAACAGAGGAAGGAAAAAAAAAAAAAAAACCAGAGGAAGGGCTTCGGAAAGTCATTCTTTTAATTATTTTTTTTAATCTTGTGAAAATGAAGTTAGTGATGGATCCTACAGCCCTAACTGACTGTCCTCTGCAGGAGACGTTGTGCCTTAATTCTGGGAAGGTATTAGGGTGGCAGGCCAAAAGCCTCCAGATACTACTTGGGTAAGACTGTACACATACAGGTCTCGCGCCCTGAAGAAGAGTAAGCGCTTTCTGGCACACGTATGCACACAGTAACCCTCGAAACAGGGCTGAATGGCATTCGATGCAAGCCGCTTGTTTTCTGCCATGCAACTATCTCAATTCCTCTGTGCCCACATTCTGGATCTCCTAGAGTCAACCATACATACTGTGCTTGTCTAAGGGACTACCTCCCGGCGCGTTAACCTTGCAACCGCAGGTCTGGTCCTCTGCTGCCCCCTGCAGCTGGGAGCCCAAGGAGAACAGCGCCCCACCCTCTCCCGCCCAGTCCTTCCTTCCCCGGTCCTGTCCCTTCCTCCATCGCCTGTTCCCCCGCAAAACCCGGCCTCCTCTCCGGCCCGCCCCTCTGTCTCTAGCCCCGCCCCTCTCTCCCGCCCCACCCCACCCTGCCCCACCCCGCCTGTCACCCGCGGGTTCCTTCGGGACGCCCCGGCTATCAGGCAAGCTCTGCCTGCAGGAAGCATCAATCACGCAGGTCGGCCACGCCGCAATGCGTCTGCTACCCGCCTTTGCTGGAAAATGGGCCGCAGAATATAGGTATTCTCGGACTCTCCAGCGTTCTTCTCAGTCTCAGGTAACCCTTCGACCGCAGAGAAGGACGTGCGCTTTGAGAAGGGTGCGGCGACCGACATGGCCTAAGCTCCTTGGCCCCGTATTTCTCCCGAAGAAGGCTTAGCTCTCGGCGCCACGGAGCTGGGAAATGGTCGCCAGGGCGACAGCGCCACCTTTGACCCTATGTGCGGCGGCTGCGCGCTCTGCGCTGTGCGACCCGCCCTTCTTGTCGTGCTCGCACTGCCCTACCCGCGCCTGCGCGCCGGATGCTGGACCAGAACCGGCGGAGCTGCAGTGACCATAACTTCGGCAAAGACTGGTTTGTTTCTGTTCCGTTTACAAAGCACTTAAACACGCGTCAGCTCTTATTAACCGCGCTGCAATCTTAGAAAGTGACACAGAACCTAAGGCCCATAGAGGCCCAAGGATACACAGCTAGTAAGCAGCTGGTGAAACTGAGCTGGACTCTGGGGTGAGGGGTGGGGGGCGGTCCAGTGACAGATCCTGTGAACTTGGCTTCTTGCTTGTGAAAAAAGCTTTAGTCTCCTAGGCCTTTCCGAGTTCTAAAGACAAGACTCTAAGCAGTTAATGTTTCGAAAAATGGAAAATCAGTCAAGCAAGAAAAGTAATAATAAACAATAGGTCAGCCATAAAAAGAGTTACAGGATTCCTATCTTCTCCTTGAGGGATATAGGTAACCTTCTGATGCACATTCTTTTTTTTTTTTTTGATGGTTGTACAACATTATGATTGTATTTATTCCCTTGAACTGTACACTTAAAAGTGGTTAAGATGAAAATTTTTGTTACATGTATTTTACCACAAATAAAATTGGGGGGAAAAGTACCTAAGGTGATTGATAACCTTTGACTCCAGCTAAGAAAACATTGCCCTCATCCACTGCTGATGCACATTCTTAAATTGTTTTCACAGAAACCAGGACCCCCACCAGATGGAAACTGCTGACTGCAAATGCTAGACCATAGACTGGCTGGAGCCAGAGATTCGATGATTGAGATTCCTGAAACTTCACCCAGTTACCTCACCACTAACCAATCAGAAGAATGTCCAGGAGCTGATCACACACCCTGGGACCCTCACCCTTAATGTTGCACTGAAAGCCATTGGGGAATATGAGTCTTTTGAACACTAGCTCCCCATCCTCCTTGTTTGTCACCCTGCAATAAACGCTGTACTTTCCTTCACCACAACCCAGCATCAGTAGATTAGCATTCCGCAATATTGGCAGAATCGAGCAGTTGCAAAAAGAGACCATGTGGCTCTCAAAGTCTGAAATATTATTTGGCCAGGCAAAACTATTAAAAAAAAAAAGATAACTAAGTGAAAAAATATATAATCTGGGCCTTTACAGAAAAAGTTTGTGGTGTACTGATCTAATCCATAATTGCCAACCTGCAGTTCCCCCAGCCTCACCACACTCCTGCTCCAGGGCAAAAGTCAGGAAGGAGCAAACTTAGGATGCATTTCCTGCTTATGAGCACCAGTCCTGGTCCTATTTTAGAAAGCTGTATTATCCTGCCAGCTTCAAAAACTAAGAAGAAATTCCCCCAATATGCATCCTGAACAAAGATCCCAAAACAGGAGAGAGGGAGGTGCTCTGCTTTCCACATTTCACAATGAAGGAGCTGTGGCATCACAGTTCTCCACCCACAGCATCCTGTGTCTCCCCTTTTGAGCTTCTATTTCCTCTGATGGAAAAACGCTTCCTTCCCTCTTTGCTGGGCTAACCATTTCAAGAATCAGTTCAGACATGACTGATGCCTCCCTTCATCTCTCACAGATCCTCTCCTTAGAGGTTCCTGGTTCCTTCAAGCTCTCATTACATCCTGGCTTGACCTCTAACATAGTCCCTACCATATGACATTCAAATTATTAGTAGATGAGTTTCCCTAACATGACCATGAGCTCTTCAAGGACAGGGCAGGGCCCAAGGGCAAGGACCATGTCTCAGTCATTTTTGAATTCACAGCATGCATGGCAGTGCTGAGCACACAGTGGGCACTCAGTATATACCACTTATTGAACGGCACTGAACACTGGTGGATTAGTCAGCTCAGGCTGCCATAACAAAATACCACAGACTGGCTGCTGGCTGCTGTGTGGTTTAAACAATGGAAATTTATTTTCTGGAGGCTAGAAATCCAAGACCGAGGTGCCAACAAGGTTGGTTTCTACTGAGGCCTCTCTCCTTGGCTTGCAGATGGCTACCTTCTGGCTGTGTCTTCACATGGCCTTTTCCTCTGGGCTCTCATGGGGAGACAGATCTGGTATATCATCCACTTTCTTTTTCCCCACATCTCTTTAGCATATACTAAATTCTCACAAATATTTATTTCTATCTCTGAGCTCCCTAGTCTGATGCATAAATTTGTCCATTTAATGTACCGCACTGTTTGAATTATTGTAGTTTTATATTAGCTTTTAATATCTAGTAGAGTTAGTCCCACCTCACTGCCTTCTTCAGAAATTTCCTGGCTGTCCAAGCTTGTTCATTTTTCATGTGAACTTTAAAACCAGCTTATTCCATATCCTCTTCCACCAAATCTTGGTGATTTTATTCATCATGTTAAATTTATAGATTAGTTTAAGGGCATTTATATCTTATGATCCAAGTTCATGGCATGCCTTTATATTTGTTCAAGTTTATTTTTTATCCTTTAGTAATATTTTAGTTTTCTTCAATAAGTATTTCACATTCTTGTTTTGTTGGTAACTAGGTTTTTTCTTTTTTTCCTTTTTTGTTTCTAATGTAAATGGGAGTTCCCCATCTGCATACCTGTTAACTGCTTGTTGTTTGTATACATGAAGATTTTTGATTCTGTACATTTATTTTGTACCCAGACATTGTATGAAATTCTCTTATTGTTTGTAATATAATTTATTTGGGTGCTCTAGATGTGTAATCATATTGTCTGAATATAATGATAACTTTACCTTCTTTCCTATTTTATATCTGTTAATTTCCTTTTGAATACTTGCTTGGGCTAATACCTCAAGAACAATATTAAATGATAGTGACAATAGTGAGTGTCATCATCTTATTTGCAACCTTAATGAGATTGTTTCTAGTATTCCTTCATTAAGCATGATGCTGACTTTTGAGTTGAGATAGATACGTTGTATTATGATAAGGAAGGACCTGTCTTTTCTCATTTTCTTAAAGAGTTTTATTAAGAATATATGTTGCGGGCTTCCCTGGTGGGGCAGTGGTTGAGAGTCTGCCTGCCGATGCAGGGGACACGGGTTCGTGCCCCGGTCTGGGAGGATCCCACATGCCGCGGAGCGGCTGGGCCGGTGAGCCATGGCCACTGGGTCTGCGCGTCCGGAGCCTGTGCTCGGCAATGGGAGAGGCCACAACAGTGAGAGGCCCGCGTACCGCAAAAAAAAAAAAAAAAAAAAAAAAGAATATATGTTGAATTTTATCAAATGCCTTTTCAGCATTTATGAAGAAAATCATTAGGATTTTTTCCTCCTTAAATCTATTAATATAGGTGAATAAACTTTCTGAAACTTAATCATGCTTTTATGCTGGAAATACACTCTTACAATGTCATTTTTCTAGGTATGATTGACATATAACATTAGATTTATTTCAGGTGTACAATATGATTTGATTTTTGTATATATTGCAAAATGATCACCACAATAAGTCTCATTAACATCTGGCACCATACATTAGTTACAAAAAAATTTTTTTTTCTTGTAGTAAGGACTTTTAAGATTTATTCTCTTAGCAACTTTTAAATATGCAATACAGTACTATTAACTATAGTCACCTTGTTGTACATTATATCCCCATGACTTAACTATTTTATAAGCAGAAGTTTGTACCTTTGACTCTCTTCACCCATTTCTCTCACTCCCCAGCCCCAGCTCTGGCAATCACTAGTCTGTCACTGTATCTGTGAACTTGGTTTTGTTGCTATTGTTGTTGCTTTAAATTCCACATGTAAGTGATATCATATGGTATTTGGCTTTCTCTGACTTATTTCACTTAGCATAATACCTTCTAGGTCCATCCATGTTGTCACAAATGGCAAGATTTCATTTTTCTTATGGCTGAAGAGTATTCCATTGTGTGTGTGAGTGTGTGTGTGTGTGTGTGTGTGTGTGTGTGTGTACCATATCTTCTTTATCCATTAATCCATTGGTGGACACTTGGGTTGTTTCCATGTCTTGTTTATTGAAAATAATGCTACAGTGAACATGAGGGTGCAGATACCTTTTTGAACTAGTGTTTTTGTTTGCGTCAAATAAATACCCAGAAGTAGAATTGCTGGATCATATGGTAGTTCTTTTTTAATTTTTTGAGGAACCTCCATACTGCCTGCCATACTGGTTGCACCAGTTTACATTCCCACCAACAGTGCACAAGGGTTCCTTTTTCTCCGTATCCTCATCAACATTTGTTATTTCTTTCCTTTTTGATAATAGCCATGCTAACAAGTATAAGGTGATATCTCATTATGGTTTGGAGTTGCATTTCCCTGACGATTAGTGATATTAAGCATCTTTTCATGTACTTGTTGTCTCATCCTCTTCTCATAAGGATGCCAGTCTTATTTGATTAGTGTCCCACTCTTATGACCCCATCTAACCTAAATTAGCTTCTTAAAGGTCCTATCTCCAAAGTCACGTTGAGGGCTAGAGCTTCAACCTATGAATTTTGGGAGCACATAATTCAGTCCATTAAGCTAGTGAACTTGAATTTAGAAAGTAGGGGGTCAGGTATTGACTTTACCTGAACCTAACTGACTGCTTTTGGGCAGCAAGTCCATTATCCTCTAGGAGCCTCAACTTCATCTGTAACATGCGGCCAATTTTATGGGGCTTTTGAGAGGCTGAAATGAGATCATGGCTGGAGGACATTTTATGGACTATAAGTTCCTACACAATAATAATGATAATTATTTCTTCTACTACTATATCATTTTGCAGTTTACAATGTGATTTTTTAAAAATTAATTTATTTATTTGGCTGTATCATGTCTTGTTGCGGCACGCGGGATCTTTTTGTTGCAGTGCACCAGCTCTTTGTTGCAGCGCGTGGGCTTCTCTAGTTGTGGTGCGTGGGCTCCAGAGTGCGCGGGGTCAGTAGTTGCAGTACGCAGGCTCTCTAGTTGTGGTGCACGGGTTCTAGAGAGAGCGGGCTTAGTTGCTCCACGGTGTGTAGGATCTTAGTTCCCTGACCAGGGATCAAACCCTTGTCCCCTGCATTAGAAGGCAGATTCTTAACCACTGGAAGTCCCTACAATGTGATTTAAAATGCATTGTATCATTCAACATACATGCAAGGAATTATTATTGTTATTATTACTACATGACTACCTAAAAGGGAAATTTGTTTATAATTCATACCCACTCTTGCAGAAAAGATTCAAGGCAGCTCCTGATGAAAACACTCATGTTTAAGAGGGAATTACCGGGACTTCCTTGGTGGCACATTGGTTAAGAAACTGCCTGCCAATGTAGGGGACACGGGTTCGAGCCCTGGTCCAGGAGGATCCCACATGCCTTGCGACAGCTAAGCCCATGTGCCACAACTACTGAGCCTGCGCTCTAGAGCCCGCGAGCTACAACTACCGAAAGCCCGTGCGCCTAGAGCCCGTGCTCCACACCAAGAGAAGCCACCGCAGTGAGAAGCCCGCGCACCACAACGAAGAGTAGCCCCCACTCGCCACAACTAGAGAAAGCCCGTGCAGCAATGAAGACCCAACTCAGCCAAAAACAAATTAATTAATTAATTTTTAAAAATTAATTAAGAGGGCGTTACCTGTTACTTCTCACAGAGGCTGCAGAAAAGGCCCAGGAAGCTGTTGATGAAATGAATGACCACCAGGAGAATCTGGAGGAGGCTGATGCACAGAAGGGCAGAGAAGAAGCACACGTGCCACATGACAGCTTTAGAAGGCTCCAGGCAGACAGAATTCCAGAGTGAATGGTCATACAAATAATTCCTATCCCCAAAAATAAGGAGATCAGGGGTTGGAATAAGGAAGAAAATCCCAGCAACTTTGATAGAAACCTGGGTTCTCCCTCAGCTCAGGTCGTAGGACTAGACTTTTGAGGGTGACTATTGTTGCATTTGCAATTTTCTGAGCATCAGAGAAGCAAGATGCTAGAATGCTGACTAAAAGGAGTTTGTAGTCCCTTTCTGTGTCTTTCTTTCTCTGAAGAGACTGCAAATCCAAGTTTCCATCCATTTACCTGTTTTGCAGGTCTTTGAATGGGTAACCATGTTTCCAAGCCTGTGTCTGATTGAAGGACGAAACATCGAACATGCAAAAAGGACCATCTTTCAGGGCTACTCCAGAAGTGATAAAGCAAATCAAGGCCCCAAGAAAAGCCAGGCCACTTGACAACAGAGCAGTAAGCATCTGCAGAAGGAGAGAAGAAACAGTGAACCTGAGAGGGGGTCGTGACTTGTGGGCTGATCTGGACAAATCTAACTTCTCTGGTGCTCAGGCCTTCCCCAGTCATGGGGATGATCCTACCCACAGCACCTCCTTTAAAACATAGCCAAGGTAGGGCTGGCTGATGAGGTCACTGGGTAGAGCCGGGAGGGGGTGGGAAAGAAGGAATGGAGAAGGGGGAAACACTGGCACCTGGTCCCAGCAGCAGGTTCAGCCGGATTCAGCAGGCTCTTCAGAGCTTCTCAGCAGAGTGGCATCAAAAACTTTGTCACTCACACTGCAGGCATTCAGTCTCTGGCTTAAAGGGTCAGATTGGTTATCGCAAGCCCCCCTCTGACCCTTTTAAAAGAAAGCTGTATTTTTTCAAAAGTTCCAAGCTGCCATCCCTGATTCCTCTCTTTCTCAGATCAAGCATGAAAGGAAGGAAGGGAGGAAGAGGGGAAAGAAGGAAGAAAAGGAGGGAGGGAGGGAGGCAGAGACAGAGAGAAATTACAGTCAACTCTGAAATAACTCGAGTTCTGTCATTGTACTTTTCTGGTCTGTGCACCACTCATTTCCTTCCCAAAAGATAGCAATGTGTTTATTTCCTTGGCAGGATTCTAACTTCCAGATTGGTTTCTTTCTCAGGATACCAGATTTTTTTTTTCTCCTTCTCAAAAAACACATATTTTAAAATTTTAAATAAAACATATATATATATGTGTGTGTGTGTGTGTGTGTGCGTATATATATATATATATATATATATATATATATATATATATATAGTTTTTATACAGAATCAGAGTCGTTTTCCCATTGATGTCAGACTGGTTTAGAACTCGAGAGGGGCCACAGAAAGCAGTGTAGTAAGTTTTGGCTCTAAGTTAAAAGATTCAAGATGAATCAGTCTGACATAAGCCTAGGACAGAGGTTCTAAAAATGTGGTCCCTGTCCCAGCAACAGCACATCACCTGGAAACTTGTTAGAAATGCAAATTTCCCCCCCTCCCCATCTTGCTCCACCCCAGACCTACAGAGTCAGAAACTCTGGGCGTGGGGCCCAGCAATCTGTGTTTTAACAAACGCTGCAGGGATTCTGATGCACACATTCAAGTCGAGAACCACTTGCCTAGGGGAAAACCAGACATGACTGAGAACAGATAGTGAATGAAATGTGTGGTGTTTATACTTAATTCTTTAACATATAATTCTGAATCAGCAGGGTTCCCAACATGTGGGCTGTAGATATCAAAGCAGGATGCAGAGTTACTGTAAAAAGGCCACAAATTCATGTGTCTGAGACTGAATGAGCAATATATCTTATACATTTATGTACTGAGATTTTTCAAATATATATAGATGTTGCTGTAATTAATACAGTGCAAATTTATTCTGGGCCTCAGCTTCATTATCTGTAAAATGGAGAGGTTAGACTAGAATCTAGTCATCAGATGATCTCTGGAGAATCTTTCAGCTCCAAGAAAAATTAAGAAAAATAGCCAGGAAATTTTCTATCAATGACACATGACTACAATGTACATAACTCATGTCCATATGGTTCAATAGGCTAAAACTAATAAGAACAGTTCATGTATAGCTGAATCGCTTTGCTATATAGCAGAAATTAACAGGACATTGTAAACTATACATCAATAAAATAAAAAAGAACAGTTCCTCACATGTGTGTAGACATTTATGGTTCATTAAGCACTTCCTCCCTGGACTTGATCCTGTTAACTTTCGTTTTACAGAAGGATCCGAGATTCAGAAAACTTGCCCAAAAGCTTAGGGTTTTTAGACCCTTAGAGAGGTACGGTCAGGACCTGACTTCAAACGCCAAGACTGAAATTGTCTCTTTATCACTCTGCCTCTAAAGTAATAGAATGTGGGGACATTCTAGGTATTAGAAGAGTGGAATCGGGTGCTTACACTTTGGCAGGGCCCACTCTTACTGAAGCAGCCATATCTCCAGCCCGTCAAGGAGATGCGGGTAGCTGCAGTGAGAACCTGGGGGAAGAGGGAAGAGTGTTAAAAAGAGATTGGGTAATTTACATCTCTAGCTGCCACCTGTGGCCAGTTTGGGATGACTAGCCTAATGTGACTTTATGAATGGCCGCGTTCACACCAAGCCTGCCTAGTCCAAAATTCAGCAACATTTGACCAGTCTTCCTAGAGTCTTCTATCCCTTGGAGCTGCTATAGACCCCACAGTCAGCTTGTTAGTTCAAGCTTTTTTTCAAGGAATCAAAACACTACCCCCACCCCCACTTCACTGCTCCACCTCTAAGGGGCACTTTGGGAGTTCACACCCAGGGAACCCCAGACACTCACCATGAGGCCTCCTCCCCAGAGCCCAGAGCCCAGCATGGCATGCCTGCCAATGAGGCCCCTCAACAGGTAGGTCACATCCCAGTTAGGAAGGAGGAGCACTGTGTTGGCTGCAGCAGCAAACAGGGCTGTAGTCCCGAGGCTCAGCCCCAGTACTTGGGAGCAGGTCCGTGAGCATGCCATCACACAGAGAGGACACTGTCCTGGAACCAATGGAAAGAGGGTCAGGGTAGCTGTGTTACTGGGAGCTGGTGGCTAGGGGAAACCCCAGGAGCATAGGGTGGGGAGGGGGAAATAGACCAGAGGCACTGTCACCTCCTAGGGTCAGATCAAGAAGAGCCAAGGAACTTGCTTAAAAACTCTGCGTCTTATAAATATTTCCCAATGGATAGAATTTAATTGCTCCATTTTCTGCCAGCTCCCACTCACACACACACACACACACACACACACACACACACTCCTCATCCCATCATAATTTGCTTGTACCTCTATTAAAGCCAGTGATTATTTCTACTTGATACAGAAAAACAAACAAAAAAATTTTTTTTGAAGATGTTGGGGGTAGGAGTTCATTATTAATTAATTTATTTTTGCTGTGTTGGGTCTTCGTTTCTGTGCAAGGGCTTTCTCTAGTTGTGGCAAGCGGGGGCCACTCTTCATCGCGGTGCGCGGGCCTCTCACTATCGCGGCCTCTCTTGTTGCGGAGCACAGGCTCCAGACGTGCAGGCTCAGTAGCTGTGGCTCACAGGCCTAGTTGCTCCGCGGCATGTGGGATCCTCCCAGACCAGGGCTCGAACGCATGACCCCTGCATTAGCAGGCAGATTCTCAACCACTGCGCCACCAGGGAAGCCCAAAAAACAAAATTTTAAAGGTGTCATCCTCTTGCTTTAAAAGACGTCATTTTAAAGCTGTCCGCTGTTACCACTTCCATTCAACATTGTACAGGAGGTCCTTTCCAGTGCAATAAGAAAATAAAAAGCGGCAAAAGCCACAGGTATGAAAGAAAGAAGTAAGAATATCATTATTCACAGTAACATGATTATCTGTGTAGAAAATTGTAAGGAATCTATCAAAAAGTTAATAAGTGAGTTTAGCAAGGTTACCGAATAAAAAATTAAATGTACAAAAATTCTATTGTATTTCTATATACAAGCAATGATAAATTATAAAAGTTAAAAAACAACATCATTTACAATAATATACAAATAGAAAATACTTATGGATAAATTTTACAAAATCTGTGTAAGACCTGTACACTAAAAATTATAAAACATTACTGAGAAAAATTAAAGAAGACCCAAATAAATGGAGAGATATACCATGTTCATGAATCAAAAGGCTTAGTATCAGTGCAATCTCAGTCAAAATCCTAGCAGGGTTCTGTCATAGAAACTGACAAGCTGAATCTAAATTTACATGGAAATGCAAAAGACCTAGATTTTTCAAAACAATGTGGAAAAGAAGACCAAAGTTGGAGGGCTTACATCATGTGATGTTAAGACATTATAAAGCTACAGTAATCAAGACAGCAAAGTAATGGTGTATACAGACATGCAGACCACTGGAACAGACTAGAGAATTCAGAAATAGAGCTATACAAATATGATCAAATGATTTTTGAAAAAGATGGTATTTTAGTAGGAAAAGGAGAGTCTCTTCAACAAATGATGCTGGAACAATCCATATGCAAAACAAAAATATATACTTTTCCTATTACTGCAAACCCTATTCAATAATTAACTCGAAATGGACCATGGATCTAAACCTAATAAAAATTTTACAAGAAAACAACAGAGAAAATCATCGGGATTTTCGGTTAGATAAAGATTTATTATATAGAACACAAAAAGTACAACCTATAAAAAGTGATAAATTAAACTACTTCAAAATTAAAATTTTGCTCTTCAAAAGACACCATTAAGGAAATGAAGAGACAAAACACAGGCTGGGAGTAAATATTCACAATACATATTTTGTAAATATGTATGTGAATGTGACCTCATATACCTCTGACAAAGGATTTGTATCTAGAATACATAAAGAATTCTTAAGACTCTACCATGAGTAGACAAACAACTGAGGGACTTCACTGGTGGTGCAGTGGTTAAGACTCCACGCTCTCAGTGCGGGGGGCCCAGGTTCAATCCCTGGTCAGGGAACTAGATCTCACATGCATGCTGCAACTAAGGAGCCCGCGAGCTGTGACTAAGGAGCACGCCTGCCGCAACTAAGACCCAGCGCAACCAAATAAATAAAATAATGTAAACAAAAAAAGAAGGCAAACAATGGTTTTTAAAAATGGGAAAACGATGTGAACAGACACTTCATTTCATCTCACAAAAGAAAAGCTATATGGATGACAACTAAGAACATGAAAAGACACTCAACATCATTAACATAGGGGAGTGCAAATTAAAACCAAAATAAGATCCTACTACATACCCACTGGAATTGTTACAGTTAAAAAGTTGGACTAGGGGCTTCCCTGGTGGCGCAGTGGTTGAGAGTCCGCCTGCCGATGCAGGGGACACGGGTTCGTGCCCCGGTCTGGGAAGATCCCACATGCCGCGGAGTGGCTGGGCCCGTGAGCCATGGCCACTGGGCCTGCGCGTCGGAGCTTGTGCTCCGCAACGGGAGAGGCCACAACAGTGAGACGCCCGCGTACCGCAAAAAAAAAAAAAAAAAAAAAGTTGGACTATACCAAGTGTTGGTGAGGATGTGGAACAACTAGAACTCTCATAGATATGTGGTGAGAATGCAAATGGTACAGCCACTTTGGAAATAAGCTTGGCAGTTTCTTAAACCATCACTTACCAATGATCAAGTAATTCCACTTCTATATATTTATCCAAGAGACATGAAAACACATGCCCACACAAAGACTAGTACTTGAATGTCCATAGGAGCTTTATTCATAATAACTAAAAATTAGAAACATGGAAACAACCTGTGTCTACCAACAGATGAATGAATAAAAATATATATATATATATATATATATATATGTGCAATGGAATATTATTCAGTCATTAAAAGAATGAAGTTCTGTTACATGCTGCAACATGAATGAAGCACGAAAACATTATGCTAAATGAAATAAGCCAGACACTAAAGGACAAGTATGTATGATTCTACTTATATGAAATATCCAGAATAGGCAAATTCATAGAGACGGAAAGTAGATTAGAGGTTACTAGGGACTGAGGGGAAGGGGGAATGGGGAGTTATTGTTTAATGTTTACAGAGTTTCTGTTGGGGGGTAATGAAAAAGTTTTGGAAACAGGTAATGGTAATATATAGTTACACAACATTGTGAATGTAATTAATGCCACTGAGTTGTACACTTTAATATGGTTAAAATAACAAGCTTTAAGTTATATATATTTTACCACAATAAAAAATCAATTAAAAATGAGAAATACAAAAAAGTGAGAAATAACTCAAATGCTCATCAATAGGTGAATAGATAAACTGTGGTATATCCATACAATTAGTACTACTACTAGGCAATAAAAAACAATAAACTACTGATACATGAAACAACATGGATGAATCTCAAAATCATGCTAAATGAAAGAAGCCAGAAACAAAAGACTACTCACTGTATGATTCTGTTTATATGAAATTATAAACACTAGAAAAGGCAGAACTAGTGACAGGAAGCAGATCAGTTGTTTCCAGGGGCTGAGAATAGAAGAGGGGATTAATATCGTACATAAGGAAACTTTTTGAGGTGATAAAAATGTTCTATATCTAGATTCTTATGAATATACAAATATATATATATTGACAAAACTCATCAAACTACTCTTAAAATTGGTGAATTTTATTATATTTTAATTATATATCAATAAAATTGATTACAAATTAAAATGTCATGTCTAGATAGGTTGTAAAATGCCTCCTCCACACCTTTACTTATAGCCGTTTCTCCCTTTTAAATTTTCACTGATCTGTGAACTTTTTATTTTTTTTTAATATGAATTAGAATAGGACTAGTAATATTTGGGTACACTCATGTCAATGTGGACCTGAAAAAAGTCAGTACCATGACATCCCCAAGAAGTGGTTTGTTGCCACTTTGCAATTCAGTTACATGTCTGGCTCAGCTTAAGGCTCTTGACGCTCCCCTCCTAACACACAGCTTTGCCCATAACCAGAAAATATGTATAGATCAAAGCCTCCACCCCAATCTCTCTTTTACATATATACATACACCTACATATATAATGAAATATTTCAGAGTTAAAGAGTGAAGCATAATGTATATAATATATTTGCTCTTGCTAGTTGTGTGGAATAATTGAACAACACCTATGTAAACACAACTGGTTTACAAAATAGATTCTTACCACTAATACTATTGAAGCCCCAGGTGTGCCCTCTCTATCATCTGCCTGTACTCCTTCCTGGGAACGACTACCCTAAATTTCGATTTTATCATACATTTTTAAAAACGGTTTTACAATTTATGAACTTAATTTAAAAAAAAACAAACTTGATTAGCCTAGGTTTTTTTTGTTTATCCAGACTTCAGCTTATATAGAGACTCGTGTTAGACACAGCACTGAGCAGGCCATTTGGTTGGGGCAGGAAAGGGGGTGCTCTTGTCCTGCCCGCCCATACCCCCATTCCCCAGCCTCCTCAGCCCTTGGTGACATTTGCTTCCCTAATCTCAGAGCCCAAACTCATCTCAGCTGCTCCTCCCAGCAGGAAACTTTCTGATGCAATTGCTAATATTTTAGTGGGATGAGTTGCCTTCACCCTGTGCCCTCTCCACAGGGTATTTGCTCTCTAAGCCATGTTTCTCAAACGGTGAATAAAATAACTCATCCCTGATGAAAGGAAGTTCGGATCTTTGTGGAGGGGGGCACACGCTGGAGGAGTTGGGGGTAGGATACGGAGGAACAGTGGCCCTTACTCCAAGGATACAAGGGACCTGGAGGGAAGAGGGGGCCCCCTCCCCCAGGGGCCCACCACAGAGACCTCTTTTCCTGAAGTGTCCTCCAAGCTGGTATGGTACTGGCTGCTTTCTCCACGGGTCCTCAGGGTGAGGAGCCTGCTCCGCTGTCAGCGGGCAGGGCATTTGTATGATCACAACCCACCCAAACAGTTTGTGATGCAGCCTCCCTCCCCAGACCTTCCTGCCATTGAGAGCCGCGCTCTCAGTGTGTGTCCAGGGTGTTGGCAAGCAACGACTTTAACCCACATGCCTCTCAGATGACTGACATTTTGTCAGGGGCCCAAGAAAGGACTGGTGTGTGGTCGGACATTGAGGCACACTCTAGACCACCGGCTGGAAGAACCTTTTGTTCAGGAATGCCTTCAGCCTCCTTTGAATCATTCCACCTATGAGTAAGGCCTGTCTAGACAATAGATCACCGACATGAACCTCCCCACCCCGACAATCTCTTCTTTGGAAATTTTTCTTATCAGGAAAGTTTTAGAAGGGAAGCTAAAAGATATGAACGTGCAGAGGGAAAACTAAGTTGAGCATGGCCTTTGGGATGAGTGGGATTCAGAGCATCCTGGCTGTCCTACTAATCTGCTAAAAGCACTTGCTGTGCTGCTGCATCTAGGAGGGCTGTGGCTCAGTTGGAGTTTCACGTCCTCCCCTTGATTTGTTCCCCTAGAAATCACAACATTCTGAGAAATGCTTCCACAAATGTGAGCCAGGAGATTAGCAAAGAGTTTGGCTAATTTGATATCTGAAGAGACAAGCAGGATCATAAGGTAAAACCTCACAACCAGGCTTTAGGGGTGCCCTGTTCTAACCTGAGATCCTGGCTGGGTGAACAAATCACTACCTAGATGTCTGGGCAACAGTTTAAGTGATCAGCTGAGTCAAATAGAGGAAGAGACTTTAAATTCTGTGTGTCTCTCAACCTAAATCATCACCTAGCCAGACTTTTATCATTCTTTCACCAGTCAAATATGTATTGTGACCACTATGTACCAGGCACTATTCACTCTGGTGAACCAGAGACAGACTCTTCTCTTGAGGAACTTAAAGTCTGGTGGGGACACTAACCAGGCAATGAGAAAGTGTGGAGCAGAACAGTCCAGCTGAAGGTGTGATGGAAGCACTTGCCTAATCCTGTCTGCAGAAGCAAGGCAGAGCCTCCTGGAAGGAGTGTTGTATGAGCTAAAACTTGACAACGAGGCATTAGACGGGCAAAGTTGGGAAGGGAAAAGTATTCTAAGCATGTGTAAAGGCCTGAAATTGATAGACTGAGGCAAAGAGATGTTAAACAAATTGCCTGAGGTCACACAGCTGCTCAGTGGTTGAGCCAGATCTCCTTTGAGTTGGAAGCTTGTGCTCTTAACTGCTAGACCAAACTATTCCCTGGCCATCCCCTCACTGGGCCCTTCCATTTCTGCTTACCTGCATCCGGTGGCAAGAATCAGGATGGGAGAGAAAGAACCTGGTGAAGGGCTCCGTGTTCAGAGTGGGTCTGAACTCCTGTGGCCTCAGCTGGAACTCCTGCAGGTTTGGACTGGAGGCTCCTCTTTCAGGACTCCTACAGAGGGTCAGAGAGGCGCTATTTATATGTGGAAGTCACTCAGGCGTGTGTGTGGGGGGGGGGGCATGCATGCCCGCACACCGCTGCCCACAGGCCTGCAACAAAGGAGCTTTCCTCTTCCTGAAGAGCCCTCTCCTGATGACCCACCCTCTACTCATTTTCATGTGACCCTAAGAAAGGAACCAGGAGGCATGGCCTCGTGAGCTAAAATGCCTTAATGAGTCAGAGGATGCACCCATGAGAAATACCTTATCCTCCTTTCTTTCCCAAGCAGCAACACTTTTTCACACACTACCGGCCCGTATCTGTTTCACTCACTGCAGTGTTTGGGCTCCTTGGAAAAACAGCACTAAGCAGGGCGGCCATCATTTTTTCCTTATCACCTTCCTTATTTTGCTCTTAGCTGTGGCTCCTTTAATAGCTTTCTAACTTTTTTTTTCAAGCTCTAGGCCACCATCATCTGTACCACCGTTTTAATGATACTGATATGAGAGTGTCTGCTGTTAGATAAGCCATTGAGTTGGGAACAGAAATACCTTCTAAAATCTGAGTGATATCTGGCATTCTGTCATCAAACCATTCTAATTGCCTAATTAAGAACTGTTCTAACAGACACTGCAAATAAAATCCTTTTTGCTAAGCTGAGAAGAAATAAAAGAGAGGACTAACCCAGGAGAGGCATCTAGCATCTTATTTAATTCTCAAAATAAACTTGTGAGGTAGGCATTATTTTACAAATGAGCAGATTATTATTACTGAGGCTCAGTGAACTACCCAAGTTCACATAGCTAATAGGTATTTGTAGCAGAAATTGAGACCCAGGTCTCCTAGGTGCCAAACCACCATAGTACTGCCTCCAAACAGATAGTTGGAATCTGGGCTGGGAAAAAAAAATATCTCAAGCATCAATATGTGGGGCTGTATAGAGTGTAGAGTTAGATGACATAGGATCATTTTCTTTCAACCTCACTCACTGTTACTCTGAGCCAGTCAAATTTCTCTGGGCTATAATCTCTTTATCTGCATGATGAAGCTAACCTAGTATTTATTTTACTTGCTTTAGGTCTGTTGTAAGGATCTAATGAGATAGTTTGTAAATGTGTTTTATAAGGTGAATAAACGTTTCTTCTTAATAGAAAGCTTGTGAGCCCTCGCCTAGTATCCTCTATCAAAATTCAGTTCTCTGGGGAGATACAAGAATTCAATTGGGCTCTAAATGATTCCCTTTTACGATGAAAATGGAAACTGGATCCTATTTTTTTTTTTGAATTTCATTTTATTTATTTTTTATACAGCAGGTTCTTATTAGTCACCCATTTTATACACATCAGTGTATACATGTCAATCCCAACCTCCCAATTCATCACACCACCACCACCCCTCCTGCCACTTTCCCCCCTTGGTGTCCATACGTTTGTTCTCTACATCTGTGTCTCTATTTCTGCCCTGAAAACCAGTTCATCTGTACCATTTTTCTAGGTTCCACATATATGCGTTAATATACAATATTTGTTTTTTCTCTTTCTGACTTACTTCACACTGTATGGCAGTCTCTAGATCCATCCACGTCTCTACAAATGACCCAATTTCGTTCCTTTTTATGGCTGAGTAATATTCCATTGTATATATGTACCACATCTTCTTTATCCATTCATCTGTCGATGGGCATTTAGGTTGCTTCCATAACCTGGCTATTGTAAATAGTGCTGCAATGAACATTGGGGTGCGTGTCTTTTTGAATTACGGTTTTCTCTGGGTATATGCCCAGTAGTGGGTCATATGGTAATTCTATTTTTAGTTTTTTAAGGAACCTCCATACTGTTCTCCATAGTGGCTGTATCAATTTACATTCCCACCCACAGTGCAAGAGGGCTCCATTTTCTCCACACTCTCTCCAGCATTTATTGTTTGTAGATTTTCTGATGATGCCCATTCTAACTGGTGTGAGGTAATACCTCATTGTACTGGATCCTATTTAATGAACTTTTCAATAGTGGTTTACCAGCTTTTGTGTCAGGCACATATACATCTGCATACATAGAAATTTCACACATAGAAAGCAGCTCACATACAGTTTAAAAGAATATTAATAACATAATTATTCCTCATATATATGCATCAAGGGTTTTCTCACTATTGTTTGCATCATTAGTAAAATCTCTGTGCACAGAGATGATGTGTGCTACTCCATCCAGTGCATGAATTAATTCATTAATCAAGTGATTCCTGAATTCCTACCATGTTCTAAGCTCTATGCTAGATTCTGAGTCTACAGAGCAGAATAAGATACAGCAGCCTCTACCCTCAAGGATCTCACAGTTGTGGGGAAGAGGCATATAAATAGCATAGGTAAATAAAAATGCAGTGGGAAGTGGGCAAAGATTTTTTCAAACAGGACACAAAAAGCAGGGACCATAAAGAAAAAGATTGATAAATGGAACTTAAAATCAAGAACCACTCTTCATCAAAAGACATTAAGAGGGCTTCCCTGGTGGCGCAGTGGTTGAGAGTCCACCTGCCGATGCAGGGGACTCGGGTTCGTGCCCTGGTCTGGGAAGATCCCACATGCCGCGAAGCAGCTGGGCGCGTGAGCCATGGCCGCTGAGCCTGCGCGGCCGGGGCCTGTGCTCTGCGGCGGGAGAGGCCACAACGGTGAGAGGCCCGCGTACCGCAAAAAAAAAAAAAAAAGACATTAAGAGAGTGAAAAAGCAAACTATAGACAGGAGAAAACATTTATAATACATATATCTGACAAGTGTCTCATGCCTGGAATTAAGAATGTTTACAAACCAGTGAAGAAGACAAAGAACCAGTAAAAACTGGGCAAAACAACTTGAGCAGGCACTTCTCAAATGGCCAATAAGTATATGAAAAGCTCTAACTCATCGTGAAAATGCAAATTAAAACCACAGTGAGATACTACCAAACACATAACCGAATGGCTTAAATTAAAAATGTTGATGAGAATGTAAAGCAATTGGAACATTGCTGGTGGGAGTGTTAAGTTAGTAGGACCCCTTTGGTTAAATGTTTGGCAATATCATTTACCAAAACTAAATATTCACCTACCCTATGACCCAGCAATTCCAATCTGAGGTATAACCCGGCAAAGGAAAATGATGGAATTTGGCTTTAACACCTTAAAGTGCCAAACTTAGTTGGGGCTGGTGAGGGCAACTTTAAGTCCTGTTCCTTAGGGTAAATTTGTGACAATTAATTCAATGATTAATCTGATGAACAAGAGCCTTCTTTTAGAAACTATATGCTTGCAATAAAGTTTTACTAAGTAAGGCCAGCTTAGGTCAAATTCTTCATTCCCCTGTGGTAAGCCCTCTATGGCCACAGAGGCCTGGTCACTGCCATGAAAGAACTAAACATTACCTTCTTACAGATATGTTAATAATATCAGAATTTGGCTCTATTGGAGACATAGCTACTAGTTATCACTTGGTTGGTGATATTTCTAGGGAAAAGTAAATGGGAGTCTAGGGTGGGCACAAATTAAGAATGGGGCCTGGGTGGGAAAACAATTTGCCTAATGCCATAAAAGGCTTCCCATGGCCGAAAGGCTTGCAAAAACAGGATAGACAGATGTCCCATTCTGGGGGATATTGAGAGGTTTGGAGGTGGGATTTGAGCAAGGAATAGAGGAAGTTGAGAAAAAAGCCGAAAGGCTTGCAAAAACAGGATAGACAGATGTCCCATTCTGGGGGATATTGAGAGGTTTGGAGGTGGGATTTGAGCAAGGAATAGAGGAAGTTGAGAAAAAGGAATTCACTGGTAGAGGGAAAGGGAAAAGATAAGGACAATCAGGCCAGTGTTTCCCAAATAAGAGTGACAGACTAATCAGCTTCCTCGTGGGTGGGCTTCAACTTTGACTGACAGCTGACTAAACAAGAGTGCACATTTTCCTCAGTTGGAGAGAGAAAAAAAGGAAGATAAGTGATGTTGAAAGAGTTGCCATTTATACCAGTCCACTGAAGAGGAAGTTTGGGATTTTTTCCTTTTTTCTTCATCAGTATAAAAATATTACGAACTTCAACCCACTCAAGTTAGGCTTCCATCTCCAACATCACATTGAAACTGTTCTTGGTCTCCAACGATTTCTTGTGTCTAATGAACACTTGGCCCCTAGGAAGAATTAGAGAGTTGGCCACTAGATGCTTTTTGAACATTCTCACTCTTGGCTCCCTTGACAACCCACTCTGGTGTTTCTTCTCCCTCACTGGCCTCACCTCCTAGACGGGGCCTCTTCCTGTTGGTGATCTCCAGGCCTGGGTTCTGGGCCCTCTTCTTTAACTTTCTTCTGAGTGACCTCATTCTTTCTCATGGCACTGAACTCCATCTACAGCGCTGATGATTTCTCAAATCTCTAAGTCCAGTTCACCTCTCTTCCTAGCTTCAGAATCACGTGTCCAACTTACTATACTACACCTGCACTTGGAAGTGCTGCAATTAACACATCCAAAATGATTTCTATCCCACCAAATCCGCTTGATCCCCCATTCCTGCCTCAGGAATGACACTAATACCTATTCATTGCATGAAACTTGAGTCATTCTTGATTTCTCCTTCCCTCATTGCCCCACATCTAATCCAACAGTTAAGTCTTTAAATTTCTACCTTAAAATGCATCTCTAATCTGTATACTACTTCCCAGTTCCATTGCCATGACGCTGGTCCAGGCAATTTCCGTTTTGTACCCTGATCATTGCAATAGTCTCTACTCTTGCTCTTTTGCAATCCACCCTCCACACAATAATGGCTTCTTGTTATACTCTATATGAACACTATATGAACTCCTTACTGGGCCTAATAAGGTGTTGTATGATCTGGCTTTTACACATTTTATGCCACTCCCTTTGCTCACTACATGCAAGACACGTTGGCCTTCTCTCAATACCTCGGATACATCAAAAACTTTCCTGCTCCACAGCCTCTGCATTTGTTGTTCTCCTTGGAAGTTTTCCTCCTACTCTTAGTATGGGACACCTTCTTTTCATCCTTCAGGTGTCAGTCTAAATGTTAACTCCCCAACATCCTATTTAAAGCAGAATTCTCTACTGGCTCCTTTTCCAGTTTTGTTCATAGTGTTTGAATCAAATCTATATTTTTTTGTTTACTATCTGTATTCCTAACTAAAAAGAAAGTTCTTTGAGGGCAGGGGCTGTGTCTGTTTTGCTCATCATGGTCTCTCATAACTCCTGGTTTTTCTCCCATTAATTTAGTAATTACTTTTTTTCCTTCACTTGTTTAAGCTGAGTCCTTAGTCATTAGTCACTGCTGATCTGAAAGACTAGACACTGCTTGAACTGCCAATATGTCAAATACAGAATCTTACTTTCCTTACAAGGCTAGCTAACCCAGTGATTTCATGAATAGTTCAACCAACATTTATAGAGCATTTATCATGAACGTTCAACATGTTAACTAAGAGCAGAGAAGAAGCTAACAAACATTTACCCTTGACAAACGGACTATGAACTAACCTTTTTCAATAAATACTACAGTGTGCTAAACATGAGAATATGAAAGCAAGCAAACCTGAATTGTATTAACAAAAGTAGTATCCAGAGTCTTACCTCACAAAAACAATAATGCAAGAAAACTAATACTGAAAAGTTTTTGATTTTATTTCCAAGATCAAATATTACAACAGGACATTTACATGTATTTATAAAAAAATGCAGCAGTTGAATTTATAGATCAGAGGTTTCCTTGAGTTTGGTCCCTCTCTCAGCACAGTGAGCTGATGTCTTCAAAAGACTTCCCTCCCTCCCCAACCCCAAATGTCCCACCGCCCCCCTCCCCAATTCAAGTTGCAATATCAATATAAAGCAACTGGGTACAACACAGCAAGAATATTCACAATTTGGTACAGCCAAAACCAGAGGATCACCAACTGAGAGAAAGATCCTCATTTTAGAAATTATTTACCTATAGACTATGTGTATCTATAGATATATCACACCCAGTTATCTAAGATTTCCCTGGTTTTAGAGCAAGTGGAAG
Organism: Stenella coeruleoalba; assembly: GCF_951394435.1. Taxonomy (NCBI): domain Eukaryota; kingdom Metazoa; phylum Chordata; class Mammalia; order Artiodactyla; family Delphinidae; genus Stenella; species Stenella coeruleoalba. Next base: position 73,011,786 of record NC_137150.1, on the reverse strand, counting down.
TTCCATTGAGTCTTAGCCAGCAGTTACAGCTCTGCTTTATCTAACGGCTTGTTTTTCTCCTCCTACAAGTTTAGATTTTCTACGGCCTCCATATGTCTTCAGATTTAAGGCTTTCCCTAGCACCTTTATTATCACTTACTAGAAATACAGGAGGGTCTCTAGTGTGTCTTGAACAAAAAAATTTAGTGGATGATCCAGTTGCCCCTTTCTCACACGGCCCAAAGCCTTCTTCCCACTCTTGAGAAGAACTGCAGAAATAAATGATATCTCCTAGCACCACGGGATTAAAGCCCAGAAAACTGAGAACTATACATATGTGCATTTTAGGGAACACTTGCCAGAAACATTACAATAGAAGCACTGTCTCTGTCCATTATCTTCTTGGATTCAATAACAAAGTTACACTACAGATTAAATTTAGAGCCTGTCCTGCATTAAGAATGCAAATCTCACTAAGACCACCACTTTATCCAGAATAAGGTGAGTACACAAACATCCCAGGGAATTTCTAAACACTGTGAGAAACTGCTTGAGAACACTAAAGCAAATACCCTAAGTTGACTTCACTCAAGCCCCCAACCCACCCCCATCCATATCCCCAAATTTCATTCCTTGGTTAAACTTCTCTGAATAAGATGGGAAGTGAGGTTTGGAAAATGACATGGAAAATGTTTAAAAAACACAGTTAGTGAAGACATGCCAGAATTGGACATCCCAGATGATTCAGAACGCATTGTTCAAACTAAATTCATACAAAGCATGCACAGAAGCCTACAAACACTCCTGAGTGTTTCCATGGAACAATCAATACCTACTTTGTTTCTTAAAGAGTTAAAAAAAAAAAGACACCAGATGCTTAGAAGTTGTTAACAATCAAAGGGAAAACCATTCTAGAAAGAAAGATTCTTAAGAGTGAATAAAATTGTGTCTAAAATTCATGCCAAAGCTTGGCTGGAAGCCCCTCAAAGTCTAAGTATTGTGGTAGCATCAACTGGTACTCATTTCTCTACATTTAAGACTAGAGGATTATCTCATAGCTTTACTGTCTGTTTCCCAGCAAGTTTTAAATACCCTTTCCAAACCGAAGTGACAAACCGAGGAAAGTAACAAGGCCCAAGTCCCCCAACAGGTAAGATAAACAGCCCCTACAAACTTCCTACTCATTAACTGAAAAGTGGAGGTCACATACTCCTTTCATTCTAATTAGCATGTAAGAGGGGATTTTCTGGTGGCAATGGTCACTCCACATGAGGTTTAACTTACAGGGCAATGAATTATCAAAAAGCTACTGTTAAGAGCATCTGATTATCAGTGTCAAAAACCTATTTATATTTTGAATCACACCATTTATTGATATTTTCCATTATTAAGAACACAGAAGCTTTGAGAAAAGCATACTATAAAGCCATTTTGTTGAAAACAGAAAGATATCCAACTGAGCATCAACATTCCAATGCCATTAACTTGAAATATATCCTGGTGACATGTACTTAAAGTCAGTGACCTTGACAGAGGGGGGAAAAAAGCACAATGGCAGGGAATGGCTCCATATCAAGAATTTCTCCCTTATCAGATAAGATGCCCATATTGAGTTTATGAAAAAAGCAAATAGAAAAGATTTTAAGGAAGGGAGAATTCAATTCCAGGTCAGAATTTATCTAATTATTTGAAATGTTTCCCATTTTATTTACCATGTCTAATAAATGAGTGATTCATGGTGGCCCAGTTAGATTAACAACTTCTTTTAATGGAGGTAAAATTTTTCTTATGTTAAGTCCAGCTTATTCTTCCAATTTGTAAACCCAAGTGACCTTATAAGGGATATAAAATCTTAGGGCATTTTGATCTCTGTAGAGGAAATACTATTAGGCAAACAACAAAAATTTGCTGTTTGTTGCAAGAGAATTAAATACAACAAGGCAGCTTTCCATATTTATAGATTAATATTTGATTGTTCTTAGGCAAAATACTACCATCGGTATTTGTATCTCTAATCCTACAAATAAATCCGGTTATCTTTTGAAAATACAGAAATGCTAAATTATGTTTTATTAAAGTAGTTCATATTAGATTGCTCAACTCTACTTTGAGATCATATGTCAAAGCAAGGCCTGTACCAAACACTATCATGTTTATGAGAATGACTGAGATTCTAAGCAATACAACTGCATTCCATAGGCCAAAAAAGGCGGAGGGGTATCATGGAGCTAGCTATTCTATATTTGGAATAAGGATTCTTAGGTAGAGAGAAAATGAGTTATAAAAATGATGTTTGCCTCAAATTCTTTCCTTGTCTATTAATTTATGAAAAATGAAAAATGTTACATATTAAAATTTAGAAATGGAATTTCTTAAACACAGCCAATTTTCATTAAAAATCAAGACATTTTCTGAGAAAAGATGTCAAAAATCAAGAAGAGAATAGAAAAATAAAATAGAAAATTATATTAAAAGATTTTCTAATTTAAGGGTCTCATTATATCCAATAATTTAACCACGAGATCACTTCATGGGAAAACTACCAAGGTCATCATAATCTCTACTGAAAAAAGCTAGATTCTAAGCTGTCTCTCTAGCAGGATTGATACATAGGTGAATCAAAGACCAAAATAGCCATCACTGAAATACCAAATTTCTACATGTCAGGAGAAATCAATGTCAGGCTTGGTGTTCTCTGTTGGTTATTTTCAGTACTAAAGAACATTCTTACCACCATTCTAAAATGTGTACAGTGCAATACTAAACTGCATGGTGAGGCAGTAACTAAAATGCTAAGCAAGGCAAATCAATGAAGTTGAATATTCATAGTACACAGCTGTCTTTAAGTGGTCCTACTGGAAAACTGCCATGTTCACCAGAAGGGTGGGTTCTTCTTACTCTCATTTAGTTTTACACAAGACATTACTTATTCATCAACCCCCATCCCATGATTTACTATTGAGTAGTACTACTGAATACTATTTACTCTCTCTCTCTGGCTCCAAATGAAAGAGGGCCAGAGAGAGAATGACACCATGGAGATACACTCTATGGGATAAGAAATATTTTAAAAAGTTGGCCTAATTGGATCTTGAAACACTTGTTTCTGTCAAAACCAAGTGTGACTTCTACAGCTTACACAAATCAATTTCCTAACAATTGCTCAGCCAGTAAAGTGCTTTGTTTAAGTACACATACAAAATAAAATTTAACTCTGGTGTCAGTGAAATATTTGGTTCTCATTACATTTTAGTCATACTCAACACTGATTAGGAACACAGCATTAAGTTTTAGAAGTAATGAATTGTGTTTAAAAGATCATTACTAGATCTGTAACTATTATACTCTCCTTTCTGGAGATTACAGTCATCACAGTAGGGTAGAGCAAGTTACTGGGCAAATGAAACCTGGACACAGGAAAAAAAAGCAAGAACTGATTAACAAGTATACTTTTAATTACTCTAGGGATAATATATAAAATAAAGGAAAAGACTAAAAGCATTAAATTTTGGAGTGGAAAGGATTCAGAGATAATCTAATTCAGTGGTCTACAATCTGTAGGTTCCAAGAGTTTCTGCAAAAGGTCTGCAATTCCATATGCACATTTACATTTTCTCCACTTATGGAATTAATGATATTTATACTTAACCCCACAACTCCCCACCACTGCTGAATTTTAAAATTACAAGCCCTTTTACTTGAACAGACTAAGAACTATTGATCTAGTCCAGTTCTCTGTTAATTAGAAGCAGAGCTGTTACCCAAGTACACTTATTGCCTACATATAGTGCCCTTTCTGCATATCATATATAATATATTGTACTATACATTTAATTTGTACCTGGGTATAGAAATTAAATCTTTCCTTCACTTTTCAGTAGCAAGTGGCTCCCTCTGGTATTTTCCTAAGTATCCAAGTGAGATCCCTGCTAGCTAAAATCTTTAATCCTGGAATCAATAATTCTTTCCTACTTGGGTACTAGTTATGCCTTACTGTTAAAACATCATGCCCTAAATCTAGTAGTTACAAAAGGTGGAACTAAAGAATACAGGTAAGTCAAAAGAAAATCTGAGCCACAGTGTTTGCCACTTTCCAGTTTTATTTTCCTAACTAAAGCCTACACTATTCTTTACCCTTTCTAAACTTCTATTGTAATTATGGTTCAGTCTCAAAAAGGTAAGCATTTACATATTCTCCTATTATCTCAAGTGTAGTGTGTCTCTCCAACTGGATAAAACAGGCAGGAACCAGATCTTGGATTTCAAGATTTTTCCAACTTTGATTAAGGACTCAAATAATTGTTAACTTATAGAATCAAGGAAGTAGAATTTTATAGGAGATTTAAAAATATACACATAGAAGTTTCAATAATCTAATACAGATGGGATATAGAAAAGATAATTGTATCTTTTCTGAGAAATGGTTAAAAATTTGATAAAATTCTTTTTTATCCTTTCCATTTTTTCTTGGCAAATAATGCCATAGTTATTTTCCTCTTACATTTTCATCACTGTATCATTTTAAAAAAGCAATCAGTAATCTGCCCCTCAAAATAACAGTGTAAATAAGAATTTATAGGCATAGCACAAATCTCACAAGCTTTAAGGAAAAAAATCAAATGATAACTTAACAGAGCCAAACAATGCGAAGATAACCTTTTGAGCAAATTGATTCCTATTGCAGGAGACTACAGCATGGGAGTGAAAAGCATGAATGCCAATTTTGATTTTGCCACTTACTTACTAGCTGTGACATCCTGAACAAGTTCTCTGCACTTCAATTTTCTTCCTTATCTATAAAATGGGGGAAATATCCATTTGGTAGAGTTCTTAGGGAGATTAAAGGAGAAAATGCACATAAAGTACTTCGCACATTAGTTACTCAAAATTAGTTCCCTGTTCTTCCCTCATTTAGCTGTTCTCTTCTCTGGTTCCTTCCTAAATCAAATTCAAAAGACTTCCTGTTACCTTTCCCCTGCTAGTTTTCATTTCATCTCTTTATATTTGTCTCCTGTCATTTACTCTCAAAGTCTATCTTGTTCTTTTCCTCCTTACCTTTTAAGATCTCTCTCAAGCTGTTTCCAATACCTACAAGGAATGACTATTTTTACCTATCTTACTAACTTCATTTTATCTATTCAATAAAACCTCTCCTCCAAAGAGCTAAGGAATTTGCAGAAGAAATAAGACATACTACCTAAGTGGATTAAGTTCTTGAACAAAGCACAATCCATACTCTTCTTGGGTACAATCCATAATGCCTCCCCCATGGGCCTCTATATCAAGGCCAGGGTAATTACACTCCTGCCTCAAAATAAAATAAAATCTTCTAATCTTGTACTCTAAACACTCCAGTTTTATCTAAGTTGGATCAGTATCTCATGCCCTATCTCTTTGATATGCTTACTTATATCACTTTGATGTGGTCATCTCACAGTAATCGAAGTTGAAAAAGTCACTTTGGTTTCTCATAAATGGATATGCCAGGGCTGAGCTTATCAGAAAGAACTACATCTTATCATTAACGAACATGTTGTCTCAAGTTCTCTAGATATGTTTTATAAAAAGAAACTAGTACGTAAAAGAATGAAACAGAATCCTATGGGGAAAATTCTTGACTTCATATTTTTGACAGATTTGGACTTTAGCTGTGACTTTGCCGAGTGGAGATAGGTGCCATGACAGCACCAACACTGAGCATAACCTCATTTCTTACCCTGTGCCTCCCTGAATTTCTAGATTTCTGACCTTGTCTACAACCAACAATTTTTTTACCCTCTAATGCACCTTTGTATATAGCTCTTTTCTTCAGATAGCAAGTATATTATCCAATTTCAGAGATACAACTGAGGAATTAACATGAAAACCATGCCTCCTCACTAAATCAGAAGCTGCTAGTTAGCCTCGAGAGCCTATGAAAAAAACACCGAAGTGGTATTACTCAGTCACCAATCTAAAGAGAGAACTTTGACTCAAGGTATAAATGAAATTGTAATTATATAAATATATTTATAAATATTTATACAATTATATACTTATACATAAGCACTTACACAGACTTAGAAAAAAATGTAAGAACATTAATTCAATAGGACTCACTGAAGAATAAACAGAATTTTCCATGATTTCCTTGAGGAGATACATAACTCATTCTTTAGAGAGGGTCCCTCAAAGTCCAACCATTAGAAACTGTATTCGCTAATTGTGTACTAGCAAAAACAAGCATGTTTTTTTTTTTTTAATCCCCTAGTTGCGAAGAGAGTGATCTTAAAGTAGATGGGAACCTAAAGGTCTCTGAGCAATAGCAATTTATGTTCCTCAAGCAGAAGAATCAGTCAATCTAAACCCCAATTGACAAAATACGTTCATTCTGTATTATGGTTTTATAACAAGTTAAAGTTCTGATTTTTGCCACCAGAGTTACTACTACCCCTTCAGAGGACTCTAAAGCTCAAAATAAGAATCGAGCATAATGTGAAGCTGATAAGTCAAATCATATTATATAGATTCAAGATGGCCTCTTCTAAATAATACTGAAAAAAGCATTCATCAACTATAATTTGAATGTGGCTTTTGTTGGCAGAAAAAACCCACATCTGAAGATTACTGGTAATCTTCCCCACCTCCCTTACTAAATGTTGTCTTATGAATTGATTTTAAAGGTCTTCTACTTAGAGAGGTTTTCAGTTTTGATACCTTTTGCAAGAAACAGCATGAGGAATTAGGCTCATTCAGTCACCAGAGCCTTTTAGAGACTGTTCCAACCAAGGGTAAAAAATGAATCATTATTTCTAACCAAAGGAACATGGTTAGCAACTCTCAGCTGCATCTTTTCTTTTTCCCCTGGGGCATACATTAAGTATGCCTTAAAGTACATAGGACAATCAATAACCATAGTGGTTACAACTACAAGCCACTGTACTCATGATTATTGAACATCTGCCTTCCTACAGATCACTTGTGGACCCAAACAATGGAAGGGCCAAAGGAACTATTATGCTGCACTGGCAAGAACAGCAAGCACCTTCCTATCCCAGTCACCACAATATGCTCACGAAATGTCCATTCCAGGACTAGCAGGATCAAGATAGTTTATAGAGTAATAAAGAAAGCTGTCTCAGGCTAGGATATTGAAAGCCACCCCATGCTACTCACCCTAGTTTAACATTCTTTCTGTCAATAACACATATCATGGAAACAATTCTAGCTGGGAAGATGGGAATCCTTTGAAAAAAATTTTAAATATGATGAGCAATAATTATAAAGGACGCTTTTTCCATGTAAACAAAACCCTGGACACTGTTACACGATTATTTCCTACATGAATAATAAAACAAAACATGTGTTAGAGAATTTCCTCTCCCTACTAAACATGGGGCTTACAAAAAAAGGAGGCTGCTCTTATTCTGAATCTAGCCATTCCTTTACCAAAGGAGTCTGAGGAGTAACATTATCATTTGATCCCAAAAAAGTGCTGTGTAAGAGACCACTTATTGGAACATACATTTCCTGCTGCCAGTACTAGGAGGTCTTATCCTAACACTTCCATTTGGTCACCAGATTAGGTAAGAAAGAGAGAAAAGTAGGAAAAAGAAGAAAATGGGAGAAGAGAGAAAAAGAGGGGTGGGGTGGGGTATGTGAGACTGATTATAGGAGAGAACAAGAAATAAAAGAGAAGGCAGGTGACTTGCTTGCCCAACTTTGGCTCTATGGTCCTATGAGCCAAAATACATACTCAGTGACATGGTATCTCACAGAAAAAGGGAAAAAAAGGGGTAAGCTGAGAGAGGTCAGGCCATGATGTTAATTTCTTTCCTGTACAAAGACAGTCTCTTGAGGACAAAGGCCCGCCTCCTGTAATGTAATATCATAGTCCAGATGAGAGAGTTTCCTTCGAGGAAAGTTGGTGAGAAGTTCAAAACGTTCATTTGGATATCCTTTAGATTGGACATGCTTCACCAAAGCCTATGAAAAATAACAGAAAGACAAAGCTGTTAGATGGAAACAAAAAGAAAGAGCATATTGAAGAATTAAAAATATAACATTCATTTTAAAATCAGATAAAAGTTTAAGTTATTCTTTCAGATAATTGAAGCTTACTCTTATGGAAGGGCCAATATAACCCTCTGGATGGGGAGATACTAAACCTGCACCCAATAATTTAGAGCCATTAAGTGATACTGAAATATACAGGGTTATTACTGTCTCTCCAATAAACAAACCCAATTTCTTCCCTGGTGGTGCAGTGGTTAAGAAGCTGCCTGACAATGCAGGGGACACGGGTTCGAGCCCTGGTCCAGGAAGATCCCACATGCCGCGGAGCAACTAAACCTGTGTGCCACAACTACTGAGCCTGTACTCTAGAGCCCGCAAGCCACAACTACTGAGCCCTTGTGCCACAACAACTGAAGCCATGTGCCTAGAGCCCGTGCTCCGCAACAAGAGAATCCATCACAATGAGAAGCCCACGCACCACAATGAAGAGTAGCCCCCGCTCACCACAACTAGAGAAAGCCTGTGCAGCAATGAAGACCCAAAGCAGCCATAAATAAATAAATAAATAAAAATAAAGTTCCCTTAAAAAAAAACAAAAAAACTATTGTCCTAATTTTTAAACATTTTATCAGTTTTCCTTCTTTCTATTTATCATGGAAGATATGTCGTTCATCCTATCTTGTCACCTGTGCATTGAATCCCTTCTTGTCATCTCAGAAACTGTGCCACCACGGAATACCACTCTTTTACAGGTATCTTCAACATCTTCTCTGCAGATACCTCCCATAAGACTTAAACATGCTCAGTCTCTCCTTCGATCATCTTTTCCCCTCTGATTACTGCTCACTCCCCACTCTAGCTTCACAACCAACCTTCTCAAAAAAGTGGTCTATACTTGTTGTATTCATTGTCTCATCTCCCATTCCTTTCCAATTACTAGACTAGGGAGACAGTCTGGATATTAGCACCAGAGGCCAGAGCCTACTTGCATTCAAGTCACAGTCTTCAAGATTCTAATTATTTTTAGCCACAGCAAATGGCCAGGTATGAACACCTGACTCAAGGAGGATCCATTCATAGGCTAATCTAAGCAAGTCAGACTCATTCTCTTTTCTAGAAGTTGAAAAATATGGAGGGAGGGCCCATCAGCTGTGGACTCTGGAGGAAAAGGCCCTCAAAGCACCGGTATGACAGACTATGTACAAGCTGTTTTGCAAACAAAAGCCACCAGAATACAGAGAGAAGAATGGTATGAAGTAGAGAATCACAAGGGGAAAACCCAACAGGCCCCACAAGAGAAACACACAGGAAAATAGTCTTGGTTCTTAACTACTTTGCAGTTCCAGCTACTAGGAAACCCAGGAGGCCCCTCTACAGTCTTCAAATAACCCCACTCCCCTTTTCCAGGTAATAATTTCAGTTGGGTTTCTATTACATGCAGCCATAGAACAGAAATGCCTTGGCTACAATGGACTATGTGAGTTGCCCAAGATAATTTGGGAAGGAAATAAAGCAGTTGGAATTAAGATTCACCACAGTGAAGTTTCCAGTTAGAGGTCAGACCTAACACATATTTCAAAGAATCATCAAGCTAATTATGCCAATTAGTTTTTCTGCTTCGAGTAAATGCTTCCAATTAGATATACTTACTAGTAGTTTAGCTTGCTCTGGAAGAGTGATTTGTTCCCTTTTTCCATCTGGATACCGCAACATCAGCTGTGCTTTTGGTCCTAAAGGAAGGGTTAAAAAATATATAGAGAGATACAGCTGCTTAAGATAGAAGACTAATTTAAACAAATAAACAAATCCCTTCAGTAATATTCAAGTATTAAGTAAAGGAAATATAAAATGTAACCCACCATTTACATCAATGCCCTCCACTATTCCATCTGATTTTTCAGGTGACATCTCCAATATTTCTGAATCCATCGCTGGCAATCCTTGGTGGTTTGTGGCTGTTCCAGGCTCAGTTCTGGCAGGGGGCTCAGTCAGTGACCTTCTGTTCTCCTCTTTTCTATGCCCCAAATCTTTGTGGGGAGACTTTCTAGACTTGGCAAGATTCTCTATCTCCTCCTCCTCATCAGAGCCACAAACGGATATGAACTCCTCACTGCCAGAAAAAAGTTCAGATTCAGATTCTTCATCTGAGCGGCTATCCTGTTTTGTCTGTGTGGAATCAAAATGTGTCTCCTGCAAGGAGGCTCTGATGGCAGCTTCTAGCTGGCTGTCTTCACTTGCATCTATAAGACTCTCCTGCAAGATGCAGTCATAAAACATGGGTAGAAAGAAAAAGAAAACAGTTAAACCAAAAAATAATCAAGTCAAATAGGGCACAGGAAATGTAACAGCTTGCCATTATTATTTTCTGCTGGATGTATCTCTTCTATTAAATTTTAAGCTATTTGAGGGCAACAACTTTGTCTTACACAGCCAAGTTGGAATGGAATTTTAAAAACAAAAATAAAAACTGTCATACCATCTGGCACAATGATTGCAAGCACAAGATTTGGTGGTAGGGGAGAGGAATCAAGAAAACAATTTATTCCTTGCCCAGAACAAGACATGAATTAAGATTTCAAATATAAAACCAAAACATCAGTATTTAAAATGACTAAACACAGAGAAAGATGTCTATCTTGCTTACCATTGTATACTTCAACTAGCCCTGCTTTGGCGCACAGAAGGGTATCAATCAATCAATAACTCAGTAATGATCATTTTTCAAAAAATCTAACAGTCAGATCTTTAACATTCAAAACAAAACACCGCAAAAAAAATATGAAAAAACAACTATATTTTCCCAAGCTTAATTTCAATGAAGGTTTGCACTGTGATCATGAAAAACAATTTTCAATAGCTTTTGCCTTGGAAAAGTTCTAATGTCACAGGTTTCACTAAACTTATTGAGTCACAAAATATGAATTGCTTGAATGGAACTTATTTAGATCCTAACTCAAAACAAATTATACAAAAAAAATTTTTTATGATAGCCAAAAATTGAACACTGGATACCTTATAATATAAAGGAACTACTGTTAATTTTTAGAGGTTATGTTAATGGTACTATGACTGTTTTTTAAAAATAAAAAGAACCTTTATCTTTTAAAGATACATGCCAAAGTATTTAATGAATGAAACAATGAATTCTGAGATTTGATTCAAAATAATGCACAAAGGATGGGGTATAACTGTAATAAGACTGGCCACATGTTGTTAATTATTGAAATCAGTTAATGGATACACAGAAGCTCAATAAATTCCTTGTACTTAAAAATTTTCCACCATAAAAAGTTTAGGTTGCTAACAAAAAACTAAAGGACCCTCAATTTGGCTTTCCCTATCTGCCAATCATATAGCAAAAAAACTTTTTTAAATTTTAAAGAAACTTAAGGCTAATTTACCACCAAAAAAAACAAAAACAAAAAGCAAGTAGATGTGCCCATGTGACCTGCAATGGCTTAGGTGAACTGCAGGTTTATAATAATGATATTGCATAATGTGTAGCTTGATTTTTAAAGACTGCTGCCATGGTAGACACTGCTGGCTTCCTACCCAACATTCTTTCTCCTCTGAATCCTTACTTACAGAATCCTAATTATGTCTATAAATGAAATATGTCCCACTAAAAAATTCTATTTACCAGTTCCCCTTGCAGCTAAAAAAAATTGTGGAATGGAACTAAAGCAGCACTTACAGAGAAAGTATAGAACTAAATGCCTACATTAGAAAAGAAAGTCTCAAATTAATAACTAAATTTCCATCTTAAATTAAAAAGTACCCCATATGAAAAAAATTAAATTAAACTCAAACCATGCAGAAGGAAAAAGGACAGAAATCAACCAATAACTTAGGAAACAAAAGAAAAATCAATGAAACCCAAAGCTGGGTTTTTAAAAAGTCAATAAACTTGATAAGCCTCTAGTCAGACTGTCAGGGGAAAAAAAGCCACAAATTACCAGTTACAGGACTGGAAAAAGGGCCATCCCTACAGATACCACCGTCATTGAAGGAATAATAAATACAATGAACAACTTTACATCTTTGACACTTCAGGTAAAATGGACAAATCCCTGGAAAGACACAACCTACTAAAGCTCAATAAAGAAGAAACAGATACCCAAATAGTCCTATATCTATCAATGAAATTGAATTTGTAGTTTAAAACTTCCTACAAAGAAAACTCTATGCCCAGGTGGCTTCGCTTGTAAATGTCATCAATTATTAAGGAAGAAATAATACCAATTCTACACAAACTCTTCCAGAAAACCAAAGAGGAAGAAATACTTCCTAGTTCATTGTGAGGCCAGCATTAACCTGATACCAAAGCCAGACAAGATCAAGCTCTTACACGGAAAACAAAAGACAAAAAAAAAAAAAAAAAACAACTATAAACCAATAACCCTCATAAACAGAGATATAAAAATTCTTGACAAAATTTTAGTATATCAAACTTAACAATATATAAAAAAGCAATGCATCATAACCAAGTGGGTTTTAGCCCACGAATGTAAGGTTGGTTTAACATTAGAAAACCAACCAATGGAATTCACTAAAAAAGAAAACCATATTATCATTTCAATAGATACAAAAAATCACATGACAAAAACCTCTCATAAAACCTCAGCAAATCAGGAATAAAAGGAAACTTCCTCAATCTGATAAAGTATATATATAAGAAACATATAGCTAACATCAAACTTATTGGTCAAATACTGAATAATTTCACCCCAACACCAGAAACAAGTTAAGGATGTCTAATCTCACTATTTCTATTTAACTTTGTACTGGAAAGAAAAAGAAAAAGAAATAAAAGGAATAGAGATTGTAAAGGAAGAAGTACATCAGTCTTTATTTGCTGACAACATGACCATGTATATAGAAAATTCTAAGAAATCTACAAAAAAGTTACTAGACCTAATAAGTGAGTGTAGCAAGGCTGCAGGCTACAAGGTCAATATACAAAAGCTACAAAACATTGCTGAGAGAAATTCAAGGCTTAAATAAATGGAGAGATATATGCCATGTCCATGGATATGAAGACTCAATGCTGCTAAGATGTCAATTCTCTCCAAAATGATCCATAGAGCTAATGTAATTCCAATCAAAGTCCCAGCAGCTTTCCTCGAAGAAAGTGACAAGCTGATTCTAAAACTTATACTGAAATGCAAAGGACCTGAAATAGCCAGAACAACTATAAAGAACAAAGTTGAAGGGCTTACACCATGCAATTTCAAGACTTATTACAAAGCTATAGTAATCATTAAGACAGTAAAATAATGACATAAAGGTAGACAAATCAATCACTGGAAAGAATAGATGCCATAAACCCACACATCCATGATCAATTTCTGACAAAGGTACAAAGGCAATTCAATGGGAAAAGGATAATCTTTTCAACAAATAGTGCTGGGACAAGCATACAGGCATAGGCAAACAAACAAAAAACCCCAACTCAACCCCACCCTAATACCATATACAAAAATTAATTCAAAGTGGATCACTGACTGAAGAGCTAAAACTATAAAAAAATATGAGATAAAATCTTGGGTTAGGCTAAGATTTCTCAAATAAGACACAAAAAGCATGAAGTATAAAAGAAAGCTGAGAGAGGCTTCAAGAAGGCAGACGAGTAAGACATGGAGATTACCTTCCACTCCACAAATACATCAGAAATACATCTACATGTGGAACAATTCCTACAGAACACCTACTGAACACTGGTAGAAGACCTCAGACCTCCCAAAAGGCAAGAAACTCCCCAAGTACCTGGGTAGGGCAAAAGAAAAAAAAAAAAAACAGAGACAAAAGAATAGGGACAGGACCTGCACCTCTGGGAGGGAGCTGTGAAGGAGGAAAGGTTTCCACACACTAGGCTTACAAGCCCCTTCATGGGCGAAGACTGAGGGTGGCGGAGGGGGAAAGCTTCGGAGCCAAGGAGGAGAGCGCAGCAATAGGGGTGCAGAGGGCAAAGCGGAGAGATTCCCGCACAGAGGATCGGTGCCGGTCAGCACTCACCAGCCCGAGAGGCTTGGCTGCTCACCCGCCAGGGTGGGCGGGGGCTGGGAGCTGAGGCTCCGGCTTCGGTCGGATCCCAGGGAGAGGACTGGGGTTCGCCGCGTGAACACAGCCTGAAGGGGGCTAGTGTGCCACGGCTAGCCAGGAGGGAGTCTGGGAAAAGGTCTGGAACTGCAGAAGAGGCAAGAGACTTTTTCTTGCCTCTGTTTCCTGGTGCGCGAGGACTGGGGATTAAGAGCGCTGCTTAAAGGAGCTCCACAGACGGGCACGAGCCGTGGCTATCAGCGCGGACCCCAGAGACGGGCATGAGACGCTAAGGCTGCTGCTGTAGCCACCAAGAAGCCTGTGTGCAGGCACAGGTCACTATCCACACCTCCCCTCCTGGGAAGCTGTGCAGCCCGCCACTGCCAGGGTCCCGGGATGCAGGGACAACTCCCCCGGGAGAACGCACGGTGCGCCTCAGACTGGTGCAACATCATGCTGGCCTCTGCCGCCGCAGGCTCACCCGGCACTCCATACTCCTCCCTCCCCCTCACCCCGGCCTGAGTGAGCCAGAGACCCCAAAACAGCTGCTCCTTTAACCCCGTCCTGTCTGAGTGAAGAACAGACGCCCTCAGGCGACCTACACGCAGAGGCGGGGCCAAATCCAAAGCTGAACCCCAGGAGCTGTGCGAACAAAGAAGAGAAAAGGAAATCTCTCCCAGCAGCCTCAGGAGCAGCGGATTAAATCTCCACAGTCAACTTAATGTACCCTGCATCTCTGGAATATCTGAATAGACAACAAACCATTCCAAATTGAGGAGGTGGACTTTGGGGGCAAATGATATATATTTCCCCCCCTTTTTCTCTTTCTGTACGTATGTGTATGCTTCTGTGTGTGGTTTTGTCTGTACAGCTTTGCTTTTAGCACTTGTCCAAGGGTTCTGTCTGGTTTTTTTCTGTTTTTTCAGTATGGTTTTCAGTGCTTGTTATCATTAGGGGATTTGTTTTTTGGTTTGGTTGTTCTCTTCATTCTTTCTGTTTTTAACTACTTAAAAAATTTTTAATAATAATTTTTTGTTTTTTATTTTAATAACTTTTTAATTTTATCTTTTTCTTTTTCTTTCTTCCTTCCTCCCTCCCTCCTTTCTTTCTCTTTTCTTTCTTTCTTTCTTTCCTTCCTTCCTCTCTCTCTCTCTCTCTCTCTCTTTCTTTCTTTCTCCCTTTTATTCTGAGCCGTGGGGATGACAGGCTCTTGGTGCTCCAGCCAGGCATCAGGGCTGTGCCTCTGAGGTGGGAGAGCCAAATTCAGGACACTGGTCCACAACAGACCTCCCAGCCCCACGTAATACCGAATGGCGAAAATCTCCCAGAGATCTCCATCTCAAGGCCAAGACCAGCTCCACTCAACGACCAGCAAGATACAGTGCTGGACACGCTATGCCAAACAACTAGCAAGACAGGAACACAACCCCACCCATTAGCAGAGAGGCTGCCTAAAATCATAATAAGGTCACAGACACCCCAAAACACACCAGCAGACGTGGACCTGCCCACCAGAAAGCTAAGATCCAGCCTCATCCACCAGAATACAGGCACTAGTCGCCTCCACCAGGAAGGCTACACAACCCACTGAACCAACCTTAGCCACTGGGGACAGACACCAAAAACAACGGGAACTAAGAACCTGCAGCCTGAAAAAAGGAGACCCCAAACACAGTAAGTTAAGCAAAATGAGAAGACAAAGAAACACACAGCAGATGAAGGAGCAAGGTAAAAACCCACCAGACCTAACAAATGAAGAGAAAATAGGCAGTCTGCCTGAAAAAGAATTCAGAATAATGATAGTAAAGATGATCCAAACTCTTGGAAATAGAATGGAGAAAATACAAGAAACATTTAACAAGGACCTAGAAGAACTAAAGAGCAAACAAACCATCATAAACAACACAATAAATGAAATTAAAAATTCTCTAGAAGGGAACAATAACAGAATAACTGAGGCAGAAGAATGGATAAGTGACCTGGAAGATAAAATAGTGGAAATAACTACTTCAGAGCAGAATAAACAAAAAAGAATGAAAAGAACTGAGGACAGTCTCAGAGGCCTCTGGGACAACATTAAACGCACCAGCATTCGAATTATAGGGGTCCCAGAAGAAGAAGCGAAAACGAAAGGGACTGAGAAAATATTTGAAGAGATTATAGTTGAAAACTTCCCTAATATGGGTAAGGAAATAGTTAATCAAGTCCAAAAGCACAGAGTTCCCATACAGGATAAATCCAAGGAGATTTATCAGAGATTTATCAGACCAAAATTACAGACCAACGCCAAGGCACATATTAATCAAACTATCAAAAATTAAATACAAAGAAAAAATATTAAAAGCAGCAAGGGAAAAACAACAAATAACATACAAGGGAATCCCCATAAGGTTAACAGCTGATCTTTCAGGAGAACCTCTGCAAGCCAGAAGGGAGTGGCAGGACATATTTAAAGTGATGAAAGGGAAAAACCTACAACCAAGATTACTCTATCCAGCAAGGATCTCAATCAGATTTGACAGAGAAATTAAAACCTTTACAGACAAGCAAAACCTAAGACAATTCAGCACAACCAAACCAGCACTTCAACAAATGCTAAAGGAAATTCTCTAGGCAGGAAACACAAGAGAAGGAAAAGACATACAATAACAAACACAAACAAATAGAAAAATGGTAATAGGAATATACATATCGATAATTACCTTAAATGTAATGGATTAAATGCTCCAACCAAAAGACATAGACTGGCTGAATGGATACAAAAACAAGACCCGTACATATGCTGTCTACAAAAGACCCACTTCAGACCTAGGGACACATACAGACTGAAAGTGAGGGGATGGAAAAAGATATTCCATGCAAATGGAAATCAAAAGGAAGCTGGAGTAGTAATTCTCATATCAGACAAAATAGACTTTAAATCAAAGACTATTCCAAGAGACAAAGAAGGATACTACATAATGATCAAGAGATCAATCCAAGAAGAAGATATAACAATTGTAAATATTTATTAACCCAACACAGGAGCACCTCAATACATAAGGCAAATACTAACAGCCATAAAAGGGGAAATTGACAGTAACACAATCACAGCAGGGTACTTCAAAACCCCACTTTCACCAGTGGACAGATCATCCAAAATGAAAATAAATAAGGAAACACAAGCTTTAAATGATACATTAAACAAGATGGACTTAATTGATATTTATAGGACATTCCATCCAAAAACAGCAGATTATACTTTATTCTCAAGTGCGCACGGAACATTCTCCAGGATAGATCACATCTTGGGTCACAAATCAAGCCACAGTAAATTTAAGATAATTGAAATCATATCAAGCATCTTTTGTGACCATGACGCTATGAGATTAGAAATCAATTACAGGGAAAAAAAAGTAAAAAACACAAACACGTGGAGGCTAAACAATACGGTACTAAATAACTAAGAGATCACTGAAGAAATCAAAGAGGAAATAAAAAAATGCCTAGAGACAACTGACAATGAAAACACGACAATCCAAAACCTATGGGATGCAGCAAAAGCAGTTCTAAGAGGGAAGATTATAGCTATATAAGCCTACTTCAAGAAACAAGAAAAATCTCAAATAAAAAAATCTAACCTTGTACCTAAAAGAACTAGAGAAATAAGAACAAACAAAACCCAAAGTTAGTGGAAGGAAAGAAATCATAAAGATCACAGCAGAAATAAATGAAATAGAAAACAAGAAAACAATAGCAAACATCAATAAAACTAAAAGCTGGTTCTTTGAGAAGACAAACAAAAGTGATAAACCATTACCCAGACTCATCAAGAAAAAGCAGGAGAAGACTCAAATCAATAAAATTAGAAATCAAAAACGAGAAGTTACAACAGACACTGCAGAAATACAAAGCATGCTAAGAGACTACTACAAGCAACTCTATGCCAATAAAATGGGCAACCTGGAAGAAATGGACAAATTGTTAGAAAGGTATAACCTTCCAAGACTGAACCAGGAAGAAATAGAAAATATGAACAGACCAATCCCAAGTAATGAAATTGAAACTGTGATTAAAAATCTTCCAACAAACAAAAGTCCAGGACCGGATGGCTTCACAGGTGAATTCTATCAAACATTTAGAGAAGAGCTAACACCCATCCTTCTCAAACTCTTACAAAAAACTGTGGAGGCAGGAACACTCCCAAACTCATTCTATGAGGCGACCATCACCCTGATACCAAAACCAGACAAAGATACTACAAAAAAAGAAAATTACAGACCAATATCACTCATGAATATAGATACAAAGATCCCCAACAAAATACTAGCAAATAGAATCCAACAACACATTACAAGGATCATACACCATGATCAAGTGGAATTTATCCCAGGGATGCAAGGTTTCTTCAATATACGTAAATCAATCCATGTGATACACCCTATTAACAAACTGAAGAATAAAAACCATATGATCATCTCAATAGATGCAGAAAAAGCTTTTGACACAATTCAACACCCATTTATGATAAAAACTCTCAAGAAAGTGGGCATACAGGGAACCTACCTCAACATAATAAAGGCAATATATGACAAACCCAGGCAAACATCATTCTCAATGGTGAAAAACTGAAAGCATTTCCTCTAAGATCAGGAACAAGACAAGGACATCCACTCTCACCACTGTTATTCAACATAGTTTTGGAAGTTCTAGGCACGGCAATCAGAGAAGAAAAAGAAATAAAAGGAATCCAAATCAGAAAAGAAGAAGTAAAGCTGTCACTGTTTGCAGATGACATGATACTATACTTATAGAATCTTAAAGATGCCACCAGAAAACTACTACAGCTAAACAGTGAATTTGGTAAAG
Source organism: Stenella coeruleoalba (assembly GCF_951394435.1). NCBI lineage: Eukaryota > Metazoa > Chordata > Mammalia > Artiodactyla > Delphinidae > Stenella > Stenella coeruleoalba. Next base: position 72,992,925 of record NC_137150.1, on the reverse strand, counting down.
CTGCAGAATACAAAATTAATGCACAGAACTCTCTTGCATTCCTATATACTAATGATGAAAACTCTGAAAGAGAAATTAAGGAAACACTCCCATTTACCATTGCAACAAAAAGAATCAAAGACCTAGGAATAAACCTACCGAAGGAGACAAAAGACCTGTAGGCAGAAGACTATAAGACACTGATGAAAGAAATTAAACATGACACCAACAGACGGAGAGATATACCACGTTCTTGGATTGGAGGAATCAATCATGTGAAAATGACTATACTACCCAAAGTAATCTACAGATTCAATGCAATCCCTATCAAATTACCAATGGCATTTTTTACAGAACTAGAACAAAAACTCTTAAAATGTGTATGAAGACACAAAAGACCCCGAATAGCCAAAGCAGTCTTGAGGGAAAAAAACGGAGCTGGAGGAATCAGACTTCCTGACTTCAGACTATACTACAAAGCTACAGTAATCAAGACAATATGGCACTGGCACAAAAACAGAAACATAGATCAATGGAACAAAATAGAAAGCCCAGAGATAAACCCAAGCACCTATGGTCAACTAATCTATGACAAAGGAGGCAAGGATATACAATGGAGAAAAGACAGTCTTTTTAATAAGTGGTGCTGGGAAAACTATACAGCTACATGTAAAAGAATGAAATTAGAACACTCCCTAACACCATACACAAAAATAAACTCAAAATGGATTAGAGACATAAATGTAAGACTGGACACTATAAAACTCTTAGAGGAAAACATAGGAAGAACACTCTTTGACATAAATCCCAGCAAGATCTTTTTTGATCCACCTCCTAGAGTAATGGAAATAAAAGCAAAAATAAACAAATGGGACCTAATGAAACGTGAAACCTTTTGCACAGCAAAGGAAACTGTAAGCAAGCCGAAAAGACAACCCTCAGAATGGGAGAAAATATTTGCAAACGAATAAACGGACAAAGGATTAATCTCCAAAATATATAAACAGCTCATGCAGCTCAATATTAAAAAAACAAACAAGCCAATGCAAAAATGGGCAGAAGACCTAAATACACATTTCTCCAAAGAAGACATACAGATGGCCAAGAAGCAAACGAAAAGCTGCTCAACATCACTAATTATTACAGAAATGCCAATCAAAACTACAATGAGGTATCACCTCATACCAGTTAGAACGGGCATCATGGGAAAATCTACAAACAACAAATGCTGGAGAGGGTGTGGAGAAAAGGGAACCCTCTTGCACTGTTGGTGGGAATGTAAATTGATACAGCCACTATGGAGAACAGTATGGAGGTTCCTTAAAAAATTAAAAATAGAATTACCATATGATCCAGCAATCCCACTACTGGGCATATACCCAGAGAAAACCGTAATTCAAAAAGACACATGCATCTCAATGTTCATTGCAGCACCATTTACAATAGCCAGGTAACGGAAGCAACCTAAATGCCCACTGACAGACGAATGGATAAAGAAAATGTGGTACACATATACAACATAATATTACTCAGCCATAAAAAGGAACAAAATTGAGTCACCTGTAGAGACGTGGATGGATCTAGAGACTGTCATACAGAGTGAAGTTAAGTCAGAAAGAGAAAAACAAATATCGTATATTAACACATATATGTGGAACCTAGAAAAATGGTACAGATGAACCTGTTTGCAGGGCATAAATTGAGACACAGATGTAGAGAACAAACATATGGACACCAAGGGGGGAAAGCGGCGGGGGTGGTCGTGTAATGAATTAGGCGATTGGGATTGACATGTATACACTGATGTGTATAAAACTGATGACTAATAAGGACCTGCTGTATAAAAAAATAAATTAAATTAAATTAGAAAAAAACGTTTGTACCACGTTAAAAAAAAAAAAAAAGAAAAAGAAAATGACTATACTACCCAAAGCAATCTACAGATTCAATGCAATCCCTATCAAACTACCAATGGCATTTTTCACAGAACTAGAACAAAATATTTCACAATTTGTATGGAAACACAAATGACCCGGAATAGCCAAAGCAATCTTGAGAAAGAAAAACGGAGCTGGAGAAATCAGGCTCCCTGACTTCAGACTATACTACAAAGCTACAGTAATCAAGACCGTATGGTAGTGGGACAAAAACAGAAATATAGATCAATGGAACAGGATAGAAAGCCCAGAGATAAACCCATGCATATATGGTCACTCTATCTTTGATAAAGGAGGCAAGAATATACAATGGAGAAAAGACAGCCTCTTCAATAAGTGGTGCTGGGAAAACTGGACAGCTACATGCAAAAGAATGAAATTAGAACGCTTCCTAACACCATACACAAAAATAAACTCAAAATGGATTAAAGACCTAAATGTAAGGTCAGACACTATCAAACTCTTAGAGAAAAACACAGGCAGAACACTCTATGACATAAATCACAGCAAGATCCTTTTTGACCCACATCCTAGAGAAATGGAAATAAAAACAAAAATAAACAAATGGGACCTAATGAAACTTGAAAGCTTTTGCACAGCAAAGGAAACCATAAACAAGATGAAATGAGAACCCTCAGAATGGGAGAAAATATTTGCAAATGAAGCAACTGACAAAGGATTAATTTCCAAACTTTACAAGCAGCTCAATATCAAAAAAACAACCAACCCAATCCAAAAATGGGCAGAAGACCTAAATAGACATTTCTCCAAAGAAGATACACAGATTGCCAACAAACACATGAAAGAATGCTCAACATCATTAATCATTAGAGAAATGCAAATCAAAACTACAATGCGATATCATCTCACACCAGTCAGAATGGCCATCATCAAAAAATCTACAAACAATAAATGCTGGAGAGGGTGTGGAGAAAAGGAAACCCTCATACACTGTTGGTGGGAATGTAAACTGATACAGCCACTATGGAGAACAGTATGGAGGTTCCTTAAAAAACTAAAAATAGAACTACCACATGACCCAGCAATTGCACTACTGCACATTTACCCTGAGAACACCATAATTCAAAAACAGTCATGTACCACAATGTTCACTGCAGCTCTATTTACAATAGCCAGGACATGGAAGCAACCTAAGTGTCCACTGACAGATGAATGGATAAAGAAGATGTGGCACATATAAAAAATGGAATATTACTCAGCCATAAAAAGAAACAAAATTGAGTTATTTGTAGTGAGGTGGATGGACCTAGAGTCTGTCATACAGAGTGAAGTAATTCAGAAAGAGAAAAACAAATACCGTATGCTAACACATATATATGGAATCTAAAAAAAAAAAAAAAACTGGTCATGAAGAACCCAGGGAAAGATGGGAATAAAGACGCAGACCTACTAGAGAATGGACTTGAGGACACGGGGTAGGGGAAGGGTAAGCTGGGACAAAGTGAGAGAGTGGTAGGTTATATATGGACATATAAACACTACCAAATGTAAAATAGCTGGCTAGTGGGAAGCAGTCGCATAGCACAGGGAGATCAGCTCGGTGCTTTGTGACCAGATAGAAGGGTGGGATAAGGAGGGTGGGAGGGAGACGCAAGAGGGAAGAGATATGGGGACAGATGTACAACTGATTCAGTTTGTTATAAAGCAGAAACTAACACACCATTGTAAAGCAATTATACTCCAATAAAAACGTTAAAATAAAAAAGAAAGTTGATAAATTGGATTTCATCAACATTTTAAAATTTGCTCTTCAAAAACACCATCGTGAAATGAATAAGCAAGCAACAAACTGAAAAAAAAATATCTGCAAACCATATATCCAACAAAGGACTTATATCTTAAGTCCTTACAACTCAATTAAAAGATATACAACCCAGGGGCCTTCCCTGGCAGTCCAGTGGTTAAGACTCCGCACTTCCACTGCAAAGGGCACGGGTTTCATTCCTGGTCAGGGAACTAAGATTCCACATGCTGCACAGCACGGGCCCCACCCCCCCACAAAAAAAGAGATATACAACCCAGTAAGAGACAAATGAGCCTGAGATCTGAATAGGCTCTTTACCAAAAGAGACAGAAGGTAAAAAAGCACATGAAAAGATGCTCATATCTAAACTTGTCAAACTGCAAATTTTAAATATACTCAGTTACTAGACATTAATTATACTTCAACAAAGCTATTTTGAAATTTTTCAAAATAAACTTAAATAGCACTCACAAGAAAGCAAACAGATGTGCTCACGTGACATGCAATGGCTTGGACTGACTACAGATAATAACACTGTGTATCATGAAGGCTGATTTTAAAGAATGACATTATGATGGACTCTGTTAGTTTCCTATTTTATACCCAGTCTTCTTTGCTTCCTTATTAAAAGAACCTCAACTGTGTACAAGAAAATGTGTCCAGCTAAAACAAGCAGAACTCTTTATCTGTGGCTGTTTTACCTTTGTAATAGAGACGCCACCCCCTTCCCTCCTTGTCCATGCTGGAATACGGGAGTGTAGCATCTGTACTGTGACCACGAGGACACAAGCCAATACTAAGGATGGAGGGGGGAAAAAACGGGAAGGAACCTGGTTCCTTGATGACATCCACATGAGTCAAGTCCTAGACTGCTTGCCTCTGAATTTCTTGTTGAGAAAAGATGTCTTCCTTGTTTAAGCCATTATTTGTTGCTGTGTCTCTTTGTACATAGTTGATCAAAATTTGTAACATTCAGAGAATTTAGTTCAGAAGTGGGGTCTGAGGTACTAGTCACCCAAATCAGCGCTATGTCACTGTCCAATTTTATGGTCCCACTCTTTTCCCTACTAAGTCCCTTAACTTTTATAAGAGATCTAGTGAGATTTTAAACTCAATTTATGTTGTAATTCATCAACTCACAAGCTCAGGCTCTGTGTTTTGACAGTATCAGCCTATGACTGCAAAAGATGAGAAAACTCTCTTAGGGAAATCACAGAAACTTCCTGGGTTTTTTAATGCCTTAAGAAAGAATTCTACTTAAGTAAAATTTCTGAGTAATGGAGGGGGGGAAAAAAGAATTCTATACAAATCCTTGGCAAGCACCCATAGCCTCTCCTTAAGTGGGCACTTTATTCTAGGTAATAACTTAAGGAACTGTTTCATCACTGCATGATATTGGACTGCTAAAGTCACATCCTCTGTAACTAATTTTATCCTCACTGCCATCAAACCCAAACAGTTGCTACAACCAGTGTGAGATTCCCACATCTCTGAAGGTCTCCTACTTGCAACTAATCTTGCTATCAATTATCAAACAGGTCTGCCTAGTGATAGCATATTATAGAAATCAAATATAGAAATAATCTTTGGGTGGGCCTGAGACCCAGGTCCTAAAGGTATGTAACCAGCAATAATGCCCAATTACACCATGAGAGTTGTTCTAGCAAAAATACCATTTCCGCTGCTGCTCAGACCTGGATTCCAAAAGTCCAAGCGGTGCTGCCCCTGAAGAAGTGGGTTTTTCTGTTACCAGGCTTGCTGGTCAGTCTTCCTGCTCACTGCTACATATTCATATTGTTTACTTCTAAATCCAGGTCTTAGGTCACATGCCTGATCCTAGGAGATGGGAAGTATGAATTCTGTAATTTCATTGAGAAGAGAGAACCCTTACGTAGGAAACTATCAAAATGTAAGATGTTGTGCAGCCACAAATTGTAACTGTCTACCCCTTACATTATTGTCTTTACCATCTTTACCTGAAACATTTCACACAAGACACTTCTACACAGTGACAGGTAACTGCCCATCACCACTTTTTAGTCATACTTACTGAACGGGCACATTTTTTGGGGGGACTGCTAGAAAGTCCATCCAGTTGCCCGTGTTCACCCAGAAATCCTGTTACTTGATCCAAGAAAGAAGATACGTCTAACTGGTGCCACTCTACTAGCTTCTGACCTAAAGATTAAAAACCAGGATATAGAAATAAAATCAACACTCTTTCTAAATTCTCACTAAGTATTTCTTTCAGCATATACATAATTAAAATTTACTGGGAACATATCCCCACCCAACACCAGCTTAAGTTACATAGTGTCTTCATAACCTAGGGGATACATTAATTATAACCAACCTAAGAGATTCCCAGCCATCATGATGGAGGAACTACTTTATCTACTGATATCATTTATTGCCATTTAGGAAGACGAGATTCAGAGAAAGCAATACTTATATAAAACTCAATCAATTAATAATAAACCCAGCTCTACCCTCTGCTTCTTTGGTGGGATTACAACCAGTACCTGAACAATCTTAACATTTTAGTGACCTAAGGGGATTCCTTACAAATCATAAGGAAGATAAACAGTTATTCTTTGAAAGAACAGAACTGCACAAACATAAAATACTACCATCTCCCAAAGTTGTTGGAAACATATTCCCTAAATACACACATCAATAGATGTTTAAATAATTCTAAAGGGCACGAACAAGAACCCTTCAACTAAATTACTACAAACAATTTTGAAACTGGACCCAGTCAAATACTAAAGATAATTTAGGTAACTGAAAGTTAAATAATAGGTTAAAGACCATAAGCTGAAATAACCCTTACCTGTCCGTGGATCCAAGATGGAAACATAGGGGAAATCCCCTAGCTTATAAAACTGTATGTATCTCTGACCTTCCTCACTGTCATGATAAACCTGTTAAATCATTGATATTAAAAAAAAAAATCAGCCTCTTAGAAAAGTACTAGCTATATTCTTGTTATATACCAACAGCAATTAAAGAGAAAATGAAGGCCACCTAGTGTGAACTCCCTCCACTTCCTGCCCTCAGTCACTTCTGAAACTTACATAAATATAGCAATCCATTCTTCCTCATTTCCCAGTTCAAAGAGGTATTGCTCTTCCTTTTCAAGTTATCTGTCTACCTATTTCATTCCTGACTCTCAACCACATATATCTTAATAAATCACAATATATTAAGATTTTAAGTTCAAGTGCATAGCATACTGCTAGGCAAAGAGATGCTCAATCAACAGTCGCTGAATAAAAGGTTACCATTCAGAAAAAAATTTACTGAATTTAGGGGCCTGTAAAACATGAACAGGCAAATTACTAACATTAATAGCATGTCTTACAGTGGGGAAAAGATTAAGTTCATTCAGAAGTATTGATTTTATAAAAAAAATGTTTTTGGCTGTGTCACACAGCATACAGAATCTTAGTTCCCTGACCAGGGATCAAACCCATGCCCCCTGTGGAAGCACAGAGTCCTAACCACTGGACCGCCAGGGAATTCCCTATAATTTTTCATAATATAAACAATTGGAGCACAATCATCTACCCTTAGCTTGGTAATTTATATAAAAAGAAACCAGAGCCAGTAAGGCTAAGTGACAAGTTTAAGGACATACAATTAAAGACTATCAAACTCAAGCTAAAATCCACGTCTTAGTCAAATGTTTTTTGATTACTTCAAGATCTTCTACAGTTCCCACTATCAATTATAGTAGCCACTAGAACATGTGCTACTAAAGCATTTGAAATGTGACTAGTCCTAACAGCTGTACTGTAAGTGTAAAATACATACCAGATCCTGAAGGCTTAACACCAAAAAAAAAAAAATCAAAACACCTCATCAATATTTTAATATTAGTTTTATATTAGAGATATTGATTTTTAAAATATATTAAAATCAATCGCCTGTTTCTTTTGACCTTTTTAAATGTGGCTACTAGAAAATTTTGAATCACATTACATTTCTATTGAACAGTACAGCTGCACACTCTATCAAGACGTTCAAACTCTTCTGAGATATGAATACTATACGGTTTACACGGCTTGGTTCCTTTTTTCCTCCTTCCCTTCATTGCTGCCCTTTCACTTATCCTTACTATTTCAGCCATTATGGGTGGTTTTACTTCTTCATATGTCAAAACTTAACTCAGTTATGACTTATTTCCAGTTTATAACCCAATTCCTCTTCCCCGACATCCCATGTACCAAAGTAAAATACTACAAAATTTTTAATGAACTCTCCCCACCTGCCAGAAAATGAAATGTTCTCGGATAATATTCTTCACAGCTTCATTGCTCCATACGTCACGGTTGAGGCACTGGCATGCAAAGTCTTGTACATTCTGAATGTTTATCATCAGCCACTTATTCTGCATCTGGCCACACTCTTTGGCCTGTAAGAGTAAAGTTACATAACAATTGTTAGAAAGATTTTCTACTTGGTAACCGGTATGTTTCAGAATTCAGAAGCTGTCCTTTTTCCACATAAATACTAAGTTTTTTTCCCCAAGTATGGCATCTATAGCTTTCAGTGTCTAAACATTAATTACAGGCTTCCCTGGTGGTTCAGTGGTTAAGAATCCACCTGCCAACACAGGGGACACGGGTTCATGCCCTGGTCCGGGAAGATCCCATGTGCCGCGAAGCAACTAAGCCCGCGAGCCACAACTACTGAGCCCATGTGCCAAAACTACTGAAGCCTGCACACCTAGAGCCCGTGCTCCACAGCAAGAGAAGCCACTGCAACGAGAAGCCCACGCACTGCAACAAAGAGTAGCCCCCGCTCGCCGCAACTAGAGAAAGCCCACGCGCAGCAACGAAGACCCAAAGCGGCCAAAAATAAAATAAATAAAATTTAAAATTAAAAAAAATTAATTACATTATTTTGCTTATATGTATATAGTTATATTGTCCATTTGCAAGCATTTCTCAAATTTAAATGAACTGTTTTCCTTTTATTCACTGTTATTTGTTATAGTAGCTGGATTTTTATCGTACATGTAAACATCTTTACCTGAAAAAGATTCCACAAACAAGGGCAACAAGTCACATAATTCTATTGTGCTGTCAACCCCTATCCACAAATATATCTCTCCTTTTTAATAGTTGTAACTAGTATGTGCATATTAGTTTATGTTGTTTTATTTTCTTCAATATCATTTTTTATAAACATTTCCAAATATATTCATCTCGATTATTAGGCATGTGGTATTTCATAGAATCACTCTAAATCTTTCAGTAAAAGCTGCTGAGGATTTTTTCTCTCAGGGTTGTTTTCCTAGGAGTGTATTTCAAAATTGAGATTTCAGATTCTTCATATGTCAAATTGAGATTACAGATCAAAGAATGTTTCAGAATAATCTCCAAAAGACTCCCCAATTTATAGCACAATTATCAATCACGAGTGCGTGAGTGTACACTTTCTTTTTTGCCTCACATTTCCTCATCACCATAATGACCTAAGAAATATTGCTGAACTGGAAAAGAATGGCAGAAAAGCAAATGAACAAATGCTACCTCAAACCTTTGCACAGAAACAATGAAATGAAAGCTATAGTTTTGAATAATTTTGTCCTGGAACAATATTTTTTTCCAAATCAGTTTGACATGGGAAAATCTTAAGAATCAATTAACTCAGGTTAACAACAATTGAAGAACATACATCATTTTCGAGGTACTGGAGAATATAAGAATATCTTTTGTTTTATAACAAAGTTTACACAGTCTTACAAAAATTGTTATCCTATTTTTCTGTACAAATCCGCCAGAGAAAATAATTTTATAATATTCATTACTGATTCCACAGGTGAAAACCCAAGTTCTAAAAGGAAATAGTCCTATATTGAGCCAGAAAGCTACAATTAACTGGTCAAAAGCTTATTTTTAAGTATACAAATTTAATAAAATAACTCTCTGCTTCTAGAAAGTAATAGTATTCCAGTTAATTCCTTGCCTATAGTAAGCACACAGATATGATAAATGGGAGATAAATGAGTAATTATATTGCTTTAACTGAAGAAAAAGTATTTGAGAATGAAGAAAAAAAAACACACTCTAGAGAGACAGATTGAAGAGTACATAATCCCTATAATAAAGTAAATTTATTAAGTCTGCCTCAACTACAACACTGACCAAAAAAAAGTATAACGAACTTCCCTGGTGGTCCCATGGCTAAGACTCCACACTCTCAATGCAGGGGGCCCAGGTTCGATCCCTGGTCAGGGAACTAGATCCCACATGTCGCAACTAAAGATCCTGCAAGCCGCAACTAAAGATCCCGCATGCCGCCACAATGATCCCACATGCCGCAACTAAGACGCGGTACAGCCAAATAAATAAATATTTTTTTTAAAAAAAGGATAACACTGAAAAATAATAAAAGTCCAGAATTCAAAAACAATGGAGAGTCATTTGCTATTGTTTTTAAAAATTCATTTATTCACATTCACACTTTCATTCATTCAGATTCATTCATTTGACAAATATTTGAGGATCTATCATGTTTCAGGTACAGTTATAGATGCTGGATTTATAGCAGTTACCAAAACAAAAAACCCCTGACTTCATGAAGCTTACATTGGGAGAAACCTTATACAAGCAAAAGAAACTGGAAGATGTTGTTAAGAAAGTACTTCTAATATAAATCAAAACTACAATGAGGTACCACCTCACACCAGTCAAAATGGCCACATTAAAAAATCTACAAATCTGGAGAGGGTGTGGAGAAAAGGGAACCCTCCTACACTGTTGGTAGGAAGGTAAACTGGTGCAGCCACTATGGAAGACAGTATGTAGGTTCCTTAAAAAACTAAAAATAGGGCTTCCCTGGTGGCGCAATGGCTGAGAGTCCACCTGCCGATGCAGGGGACGCGGGTTCGTGCCCCAGTCCGGGAAGACCCCACATGCCACGGAGCAGCTAGGCCCATGAGCCACGGCTGCTGAGCATGCGCATCTGGAGCCTGTGCTCCACAATGGGAGAGGCCACAATGGTGAGGGGCCCAAGTACCGCAAAAAAAAAAAAAAAACCACTAAAAATAGAGCTACCATATGATCCAGCAATCCCACTCCCGGGCATATATCCCAATAGAACTATAATTCAAAAAGATATATGAACCCGTATGTTCATAGCAGCACTATTCACAATAGCCAAGACATGGAAACAAGCTAAATGTCCATCAACAGGTGAATGGATAAAGAAGATGTGGTACATATATACAATGGAATACTACTCAGCCATAAAAAAGAACAAAATAATGCCATTTACAGCAACATGGATGCAACTAGAGATTATCATACTAAGTGAAGTAAGTCCGATAGAGAAAGACAAATACCGTATGATACTACTTATATGTGGAATCTAAAATATGACACAAATAACCTAATCTAGGAAACAGGAACAGGCTCACAGACATAGAGAACAGACTTGTGGTTGCCAAGGGGGAGAGCGGGTGAGGGAGGGATGGACTGGGAGTTTAGGATTAACAGATGCAAACTATTATATATAGAATGGATAAACAATAAGGTCCTACTGTATAGCACAGGGAACTGTATTTAATATCCTGTGATAAACCATAATAGAAAAGAATATGAAAAAGGATGTATAAATATGTGTAACTGAATCACTTTGCTGTGCAGCAGAAATTAACACATTATAAATCAACTATCCTTCAATTAAATTTAAAAAAAAAAAGAAATTACTTCTAGAAAGAAGGGCCCCAAAAAAGACACAAATTTCATGCAAAGCAGCAATGTCTGGAGGGAACATAAGAGAATCTTATATAATCTCACTAAGTATACTAGTTATATGAGTCAAGGACGAGAGGTGAGAGTGGGCCATGGGACAAATGATGAACCTTTCCTCTTGGAATTCATTAGGTTGTTCTAAATCAATATTCAAAAGCCATTATAGAGAAACCCAAGAGCAAGTGTGGCTATACCAAATAGAGAGGCATGTGACAGGGTCTATCTGTGATAATGGGAGAACAGTGAGAGAGTAACGTCTCTCCCAGTCCCAAACAGATCAGGAAAGTATGAAAAGAGGATACAGAGGAAAAGATAATTTGCTTGAATAAATATATATGCATAAAGTCAAAAAGGAAATATATTAAAATATGCACAATACTTTCTTATGTAAATGGAAACTACTATTATTTTTCCTTGCTGTTTTTTTCTATAATTTTTGCCTAATTTGAATAAAAATATAAGCTATGTATAGTTTATTTAAAAAAACTTCATCTTATGTATTTTGTTTCTGAATCAGTTCTTTATATTTTAACTAAAATGTTTTTACTTGCATTTATAGCAAGTACTTTTGAAGTTAACAAAGTACTCTTAGTAGGACTAGGTGCATGTGCAATTGAATGGCAATTTTTATATTTTATTTTTATATTTTATAAACTTATTTTATTTTTGGCTGCATTTCCTCTTTGTTGCTGCATGCGGGCTTTCTCTAGTTGCGGCAAGTGGGGGCTACTCTTCGTTGTGGTGCGCAGCCTTCTCACTAAGGTGGCTTCTCTTGTTGCGGAGCACAAGCTCTAGGCACACAGGCTTCAGTAGTTGTGGCTTGCAGGCTCTAGAGTGCAGGCTCAGTAGTTGTGGAGCATGGGCTTAGTTGTACCACAGCATGTGGGATCTTCCTGGACCAGGGCTTGAACCTGCATCTCCTGCACTGGCAGGCGGATTCTTAACCACTGCACCACCAGTGAAGCCCTGAATGGCAATTTTAACAAATAAACATGTATTTCTTATGAAAATAAGGAATATTATGGAAATTGTTCTGATTCTTTCTGTACAATATACTCTAGATTATACCACTCAATAATTTAACAAAAACTTAATGAGGGACAACTGTGTGCCAGACACCCCTCTATACACTGTGAATACACAACAATAAATAAAACAAAATCCCTGTGTTCATGGAACTTACATGCTAATGGGAAAGAAGAAAACCTAAGAAATGTTCCCTTGCCCGGGTCAGATTATTCATCCTAAGTCCCATGCTCACTCAGCTCCAGCTACACTGGTTTCCTGGGCTGTACCAGAAATTTGCCCAAGCTCTTTCCAACACCAGTGCCTATACACTTAACTGTTTTTCTGCTCTTCCCTGAGACCCTTCTATGGTTTACATTCCCTCACTTCTTTCAGGTTTCTACTCAAATCTCATTCTTTCAGAAATATATCCTCATCTTCCTATCTGAATCAGTCCTCTCTCATCACAATTATAAAAGTGTGTGAAACCTATGAAATCAACCTTGCTTTTCATTTGCCTATAAGAGCACATGCACCTTAATGTCCCCAAACAGAATAGTCCTCTGTCCTTCCCTTATTCTATTTTATTCTTTCTCCCAGCAACTACTGTAACCTGAAATTTCTCTGTGTCAAACACATACATACAAAAATATATACATATATATACACTAAATATGTTATATAGGTATTGTTTTTTATTTGCTGGTAGTCTGTTTCTCCCTCTAGATTATAAATTTTTTGATGGCAAAGGACTTTGTATAATTTGTTTACCACAACCTCCCTGTGGCAGAAACTGCTTATAGGTAACAAATATCTATTTTTCCCTACTCCTTAATAGAATCTCCAAAGAAAAAGAAATAAAAGGAATACAAATTGGAAAAGAAGAAGTAAAACTGTCACTGTTTGTAGATGACACGATACTATACGTAGAGAATCCTAAAGATGCCACCAGAAAACTACTAGAGCTAATCAATGAATTTGGTAAAATTGTAGGATACAAAATTAATGCACATAAATCTCTTGCATTCCTACACAGTAACGATGAAAAATCTGAAAGAGAAATTAAAGAAACACTCCCATTTACCATTGCAACAAAAAGAATACCTAGAATAAATCTACCTAGGGAGACAAAAGAACTGTATGCAGAAAACTATCAGACAATGATGAAAGAAATTAAAGATGATACCAACAGATGGAGAGATATACCATGTTCTTGGATTGAAAGAATCAACATTGTGAAAATGACTATACTACCCAAAGCAATCTACAGATTCAATGCAATCCCTATCAAATTACCAATGGCATTTTTTACAGAACTAGGACAAAAACTCTTAAAATTTATATGGAGACAGAAAAGAACCCGATTAACCAAAGCAGTCTTGAGGGAAAAAAACGGAGCTGGAGGAATCAGACTCTCTGACTTCAGACTATACTATAAAGCTACCGTAATCAAGACAATATGGTACGGCACAAAAACAGAAACACAGATCAATGGAACAAAATAGAAAGCCCAGAGATAAACCCACGCACCTATGGTCAACTAATCTATGACAAAGGAGGCAAGGATATACAATGGACAAAAGACAGTCTCTTCAATAAGTGGTGCTAGGAGAACTGGACAGCTACATGTAAAAGAATGAAATTAGAACACTCCCTAACACCATACACAAAAATAAACTCAAAATGGATTAGAGACATAAATGTAAGACCGGACACTATAAAACTCTTAGAGGAAAACATAGGAAGAACACTCTTTGACATAAATCCCAGCAAGATCTTTTTTGATCCACCTCCTAGAGTAATGGAAATAAAAGCAAAAATAAACAAATGGGACCTAATGAAACATGAAAGCTTTTGCACAGCAAAGGAAACCATAAACAAGATGAAAAGACAACCCTCAGAACTGGAGAAAATATTTGCAAATGAATCAACAGACAAAGGATTAATCTCCAAAATATATAAACAGCTCATGCAGCTCAATATTAAAAAAACAAACAAGCCAATGCAAAAATGGGCAGAAGACCTAAATACACATTTCTCCAAAGAAGACAGACAGACGGCCAGAAGCACATGAAAAGCTGCTCAACATCACTAATTGTTGAGAAATGCAAATTTAGAGAAATGCAAATCAAAATTACAATGAGGTATCACCTCACACCAGTTAGAATGGGCATCATCGGAAAATCTACAAAAAACAAATGCTGGAGAGGGTGTGGAGAAAAGGGAACCCTCTTGCACTGTTGGTGGGAATGTAAATTGATACAGCCACTATGGAGAACAGTATGAAGGTTCCTTAAAAAACTAAAAATAGAATTACCATATGATCCAGCAATCCCACTACTGGGCATATACCCAGAGAAAACCACAATTCAAAAAGACACATGCACCCCAATGTTCATTGCAGCACTATTTACAATAGCCAGGTCATGGAAGCAACCTAAATGCCCATCGACAGACGAATGGATAAAGAAGATGTGGTACATATATACAACATAATATTACTCAGCCATAAAAAGGAACAAAACTGGGTCATTTGTTGAGACGTGGAAGGATCTAGAGACTGTCATACAGAGTGAAGTAAGTCAGAAAGAGAAAAACAAATATCGTATATTAACGCATATATTTGGAACCTAGAAAAATGGTACAGATGAACCAGTTTTCAGGGCAGAAAATGAGACACAGATGTAGAGAACAAACGTATGGACACAAAGCAGGGAAAGCGGTGCGGGGGTGTAGGTGGTTGTGTGATGAATTGGGTGATTGGGATTGACATGTATACACTGATGTGTATAAAACTGATGAGTAATAACCTGCTGTATAAAAAAATAAATAAAATTTAAAAATTAAAAAAAAAAATAGAGGGCTTTCCTGGTGGTGCAGTGGCTGAGAGTCCGCCTGCCGATGCAGGGGACACGGGTTCGTGCCCCGGTCCAGGAGGATCCCACATGCCGTGGAGCGGCTGGGCCTGTGAGCCATGGCTGCTGAGCCTGCGGGTCCAGAGCCTGTGCTCCGCAACGGGAGAGGCCACAGCAGTGAGAGGCCCGTGTACCAAAAAAATAAAATAAAATAAAATAGAATCTCCAATTTTCAGCTAAGCATCTTGATTTCCCAGTGTCCTTTGCAAGTAGGTGTGGCCACATTGCTAAGTTCTGTTACCAAGTCCAAGCTTGCTCTGCTCGCCGCACGACAGGCCAATAAATCCAGAGATGAGGTGTTGAGGCAAGGGACTTTATTCAGAAAGCCGGTGGACCATGAGGACGGCAGACTAGTGTCTCAAAAGAACCACCTTATCGTGGTTTGGATGCCAGTTTCTTTTTTTTTTTTTTTTTTTTTTTTTTTTTGCGGTACGCGGGCCTCTCACTGTTGTGGCCTCTCCCGTTGCGGAGCGCAGGCTCAGTGGCCATGGCTCACGGGCCCAGCCGCTCCGCGGCACGTGGGATCTTCCCGAACTGGGGCACGAACCCGCGTCCCCTCCATCGGCAGGCGGACCCTCAACCACTGCGCCACCAGGGAAGCCCCCAGTTTCTTTTATAGAACAGAAAGGGGGAGGAGATGAGGAAGTAAAGTAAAAAGGCCGTTAATTTTTGCAAATATCCCCTGGAATGGCCAGCCTTGGGGAGGGGATGTGTTAATTTCTTCTTTCTTGCAGCCATCCACAGGTGGACAGGGTTAGGATGCTTCCCTGAACAAAGGCACTTTGGTTTAGCTTTCAGACAGAGGGGCACGGTTCCCTGAGGCAGGCCATTATATATAGACAGTATCCTTTTAGTGAGCAAAAGCAGCAGAAAGCAACGAGTAAAGTAAAAGCAACAGATTCAACATGTAGTCAGATTTGGCTCTTCCCTGTTACAATTCTGGTCAATGGAATGTGAGGATGTGTATTACCTCTAGGTTGTGCCTTTAAAGGGAAAAGGTGTACCCTTCTCGGTCACTCCCTTCCTTCATGCTAACTGAAAAGCAAACATGGTAGTAAGCCACCTTGAATCATGTAGACAAGGGCAAGCAAGACCTTGCAGAATAGGACAGAAAAAAACTGCATTCCTAATAACTTCATAGAGCAGAACCATCCTAACAGCATGGACTTCTATCTTGTTTAAGTTAATGTTTGTTTTATTCCTGGTCTCTCTCACACATAGTTAAATCTTTATCCCAATACATATAATCCCCATCCCCTAGAACAAGGCCTTGCAACAGGAGGCCTCACTAAATATTTACTGAATGAACAAGTGAACTAATCAATCTCTCATCTGGTTAGCATAAGCCAGAACCCTTGAACATGGTCTACCTCTAGTTACATTAAGAAATAATAAAGTCTATGAGCTTCCCTGGTGGCACAGTGGTTAAGAATCCACCTGCCAATGCAGGGGACATGGGTTCGAGCCCTGGTCTGGGAAGATCCCACATGCCATGGAGCAACTAAGCCCATGCGCCACAACTACTGAGCCTGCACTCTACAGCCTGTGAGCCACAACTACTGAGCCCGTGTGCCACAACTACTGAAGCCCATGCACCTAGAGCAGTGCTCCACAAGAGAAGCCACTGCACCGCAACAAAGATTAGCCCCTGCGTGCAGCAAGGAAGACCCAACGCAGCCAAAAATAAAATAAATTAAATTAAATTAAAAAAAAAAAGAAAGAAAGAAGGAAGTCTAGTTTCTACACCTATAAAACTGTGGCTCAGATCTATATCTAATTCAAACCTGTGGGTCCTGCCTGAGCAGCCAGACTATTCCTTTAATTTTTAATATTCACCTCTCTAAATTTCAGTGAACTTAATTTTGTATATTACTTCCCTAATTTCTATAAAACTAATGGATATATCATTAGTCATAATGAAATGCCTACTTTTTCTGGGAATGTTTATATCATTTAAAGGCTTGTAAATGATAAAGTTGAGTATTATCAGTGAAAAAAATGAAGACTGTTGAAAACAACATAGGTCACAAAATTCAAAGAAAAAAGGTGACACAACTTAACAAAATGAATCAAACTTCAGATGACAGTATCAAGAAAGATTCACGGGTTTCCCTGGTGGCACAGTGGTTGAGAGTCCACCTGCCAATGCAGGGGACATGGGTTCGTGCCCTGGTGCCGGAAGATCCCACATGCCGCGGAGCGGCTGGGCCCATAAGCTATGGCCATGGAGCCTGTGCTCCGCAAAGGGAGAGGCCACAGCAGTGAGAGGCCCGCGTACCGCAAAAAAAAAAAAAAAGATTCACATTTTCCCTTAATAACAAGCAGCAGAGTAACTGCTTTTTATGAGCCCAAAGTGACAAAATTAAATCAAGCTCAGAGTTATTTAGTTAAGCCCCAGAGCAACACAGAAGCTAATGAAAATAGAAAGCACATCAAAACAAACTCAGTTCCTTTTTGTCTTACATATTGTGCTATTCTGTCAATGGTTATATTATCACCAGAACAGTAGAAAGGATAGGCAGTTACCATGTTAAAGATCATGAACGAAAGATGAAGAAAACTGAGGAGACATCTAACCTGACATCTTTGAGCTGATAAATGAACACCAGACTCCCTGAACTTTATTTACACAACAAAAAGAAACACATTTAATCAAATCTCCATCATCTGGATTTTGTTACACGTGGCCAAACACTTTCAGAAATTACAGAAATTACAGAAATTCAGAAATTACAATTCAGAAAATTAAAGAATTCAGAAGGAAAAAGCTTACAGTTAAATTTCTTAACCTAAATATTTCATTTAGGCTAGCTTAAGAGTATGTCTAAGGACAAAATTTTTTTTAAAAAACAATCAAAATTCACTTCTAAATATGTAGCTACTAACGTCATTTTTACAGTTATTGTTTGGCCTACTTTATCCTAACAGAAAAGACTTACCTGAAATTTCAGTGCTTTACATCTACAGAAATGCTCTTCTGATTCAAAAGAGAGTTAACATGATAGTCAACACACAAAAGCAAGTTGTTTGAACACTTCAACAGAAGAATATTTAAAATCCTAACTAAACGCATTCATTTACCAAATACCGTGTTCCTATTAAATGCTAGAGACTGGGTCCCACGGATCACCAAAATAAAAAGAAACATGGTTCCCCTGCCCTCAGTAAGCTTATAATTTAGCAGACAATCATATAAACCTGCTCCGGAAAGTTTTCCTTTGGCTTCAGCTAAATTAAAACAAGAACTAAGGGAGAACATACTCCGCAACCATAGGGATATTCTTTTAAAACACACTATGATCCTCATAAAAATATGGGTAAAAGATACCTACAAACAACTCACAAATGGCCAAAACACACAAACACACACACACACACACACACACAATATTCTCAGCAGTAAGTAGTAATTAAAAATATATAAACTTTTAAGAAATATAAATCAATGTAACCTTCTAGGTATTTCATACTTACTATGACGCCAATTCTCTATATGCTGAAAACTTTTTTTTGCTCTTAGAAAGAAAAACTCCACTAAAAATGCAAGAAGATTCATAGCTCAGGCTTAGAATCTCCAACAACTTACTGTTTCAAAGCTGCCTTTATGCATCAAATCAATGGGTGGCCGGAAGAGATCTGCAAGGGTAGTTAGTTTCTTATCTATTGCTCCTCCATTTCTTAATTCCTGTTCTTGCCGAACTGCAACACAGGAGGATGAGAAAGTTTCAATTAGCCATAAAATAAGTCATGAATCTTGCATTTTAAAAAAAATGTATCAGTTGCAAGAACTAACGAACAATGTGCTTGACCTCAAATGCAAATGCAAAGATCTAAGGCTGACTCTGAAAAAAAATACAAAGCCAGGTGGGGCGGGAGTCTTAAGACGTGGTGCTCTCTATCCAAAGATAAGGATAAAAATGGAAATTATGTAAGAGTCACTTATTCAAAATATTTCCTTCACATACTCAAAACTAACTTTAGCACAGGAGAAAACTTTCATCTTCATTTATCTATTTCTGAAACTCATCCTAATTTATCTAGCTACATTCTAGTTGTTTCTAGCTACATTCCCAATCTTGAAAGATTATGGCAGTGAGACAGAATGACTACTGCTGTCATCTTCTCCTGGAAGGGCACAGGATTCCCTGGATGACCTGAGTCAGTCTGGATTCCACATCAACTCTCAAGTTACAAGACCTATCTGTGCTTCAATGAGCTCATTATAAATTATTACAAAATCAAATATGGTTCAAGAGTTTCTCATATATTCTCTAAACATAACTGTCTTTTCTCTAGGATTCCATTGCTAAATCAGTACTAATTCCACTAAAAGGAGAAGGCCAAGACTCATTCTTATTCAACAGAAAGATATAAACCTATTCCAAACAACTGTTGCCACAATGTTAATAGTGGCTGCTTTGGGTAGTATGGCCTTTTCTTCTTCTATTTTCCAATCCCTATAATAACCATTTTCATTGTGGTCATTCCTTTAACTGACATATATCAGGATCCTGAGGAAAATCAGTTTTTTATTTTATTATAGTCAGCATTTAAGTGCTCATTCAGAAACAGATTAAGTTTGTAAATTACCATATTTCTCACATTATATCCATCTCCCTTATTCTTCTATAACCAAGTAGGTTAGAATCTGGAACAATTCAGCTCAAGGGGGAGTTAATAACAATCACAGACTGAATTCATAATTTAGTTTTTAAATAAGATGAATTCTCAAAGTTACTAGGCCTAATATTAATCATCTTCTTAAGAAAAAAACTTATATAAAACAAACTAGGATCTTGACCTGAAGGGGAGTGTGTGGGTGCTTTTCCACCTTGTGGTTTTAATCTGTGGGAGAGGAGACAGGGGAGAAAGACAATGAGAGAGGGAGAGGGAGGGAAAAAGAGATGATAAACTGGTTCATAGATACTTACTAGTTTCAGTTTGGAAATCCCGGAAACCATCAAATATTGAACGTGCAGGCCGTCGTCTTTTAGGAGCTATAGGAGGAAAAAATAGAATTGATACAAAAAGTTAAACATTAATTTTGTAACAATTCTAAAAATGTCCTTATCTATAGCAATTTCTTATTTTAAGACACTCAGATTCATAATGGTGCCCTCCTTCAAAATATAAAATACTTCAAAAACCTTCAAGGCATTCATATATAATTAACCATCTTGAGCCCAATCATATTTTACAAAAAAGAAAATTAAGGCCCAGTTAAAAAACTTGGCCAAACTTGTGTAAAAAGATAGGAAGAAAGATTTTGAGGATGACTTCCCATGGCGATGAAGCTACATACATGCTGCAAATACATAATTCAGGTTAGCCTAAATGATCTGCCTACCCTTTAGTATAATACTTGAGTAAGTTCTAAACCATAATATTTAAGAACTACCTCTTAGTAAGTGGATACACATGCAGAATTATAAACACCAAAAAACTGTAATTTCGGAAGAAAAATTTTTCCTACAGTGAACAGAAAAATGAACAGAACCAACGTCCTTTGATACCCTTGTATAGCGTCTATTACCCAGTCCTTAAGTATTGTACAGATAAAGCTGAAAAAGCAATCATCAACACGTTATCTTCCTGTATGTTCTTAAACACAAAAATTTTACCAGGTCTTAAATGGGAAAAGAATCTGAAAAAGAATAGATATATGTATATGTATAGCTGAATTACTTTGCTGTACACCTGAAACTAACACAACATTGTAAACCAACTATACTCCAATAAAAAAAAAAAGTTATCAGGTCATTTATATACATCACAGTAAATAAGGAAATTTAATGATTCTTTCAATATGGGTAACAGTTATTCAGTTGGTTTATGGCAAGCCCCACGAGCACTGCCAGCATGTAACCAGAACAGTGCTACACATTAACAGATGATGATTACATAGTAAAATTAGACAGAAACTATAAAAGTCTCCCATCCCATGTCAAAGCATCTTTCCCAACAGCCTGTGTTTGCCATTATATAGGGTAATTCTTTTAATCTAAGAACTACTGAGTTAAAAAACAAAATAACAAAAGAATGCAGAACCACATGTTAAAAAAATCCCACATTTGCTTAAAGCATTATCAGGTCAGTATATCATTTATGCACATATGTGTATCAGTATTTATATTAAAGAATCACAATATTATCTCTAGGAAAAGGAAATTTGGTAAAAATCAGAGACTTCCATATTTTAGCTTTGTACTGAATTTCAAAATTTAAGCTGAATTTTACATATAAATTGTTTTATTTAAATAAATTATTATATAAATTATTAATTTTAAATTTTATTATTTAAACTTATAAAATTTAAATACTGCATTATTTTTCCTCCCTCCCTTTATAAACACGAAGCAAGAAATGTTATTCTTTTCAATCTTGGAACTATTTTTAATCAAGAGTTCCCATCTTAAATGTACATGTTTCTAGCAGCAATAATATTAACTGCTCAAATAATGCTTTCTTAAAACTCATTACCAGATATTACTTAACCATAACAATTAAGAAAGTAAGGTTATCTTAGGATAAGGCATAAAACAGCTGCCTAAGAAAGCATATTATTATTGGGGAGGTAGTACATAGTATATAAAAGGTACTTTTCTTCTACTTTTAAACTGCCAAAGGCAGGCCGGTCAATATTCTACATTCTTCTCTCTCTCTCTCTCTCTCTCTCACTCCCTGCCCCCACCCCACCCCCCAATTTAGCCTTTCTCTATTATACACTTGATCTCCTGGAGATTCATACTAGCTCCTCTTATTGCTAGCTTTCCAACCACTCTCTTTTATTTCTTGGGCTCATCACCTGCTCCCATTTGTTTCCCCCTTATATATCCTAAGTCTAACCAAGAATTTCTCCTCAAGCCACAACACCTCTAGCTCTAGGATCATTATTACTCCTGCCTGCCTCTTCAATATGTGGTTTCCTCACTCTTCCAAACCATACGCTATAAGTAAACATCAGTCCTCTGTACTCTCACTCCACTGTCCACATAATAGGAGTGCTGCTCACTGAGGTCAAAGAGACTAAGCTACAAAGAGCTAAAAGAGATTCAAAAAGGAGCTTCATAGTCAGAATAGGGGAGGAACAGAGAACAAAATTTAATGAGCAGAGCGACACTGTTTCACATTTTCACAAATCTCTGTTAATAACTGGTATAAGAGAAGACACCTGAATTTTTAGATCTGCTTCTGCATTCAATCTGCTGCTATTCCTTTAGTTCATGTATATGAAGAAAATTAAAATTCAATTTCACACAGACATGTAGTTGTAAAAGGGAAGAGTATTTTAATAGTGTTTTAAGATAATTGTGAACATTCTCCCCTGCTACTACACCAAAGCTCAACCAGTGGTAATTTCTTAAAGGTTGGCTGCAACATGGAATCTGAAATCTTATCAATGAACTTTTCATATTCTGCTCCATTAAAATCCATTAGTCTTATGTGCTACGCAGGCTCTGTGATGGCCCCCGATTATCCCTATCTCCCAGGATTCATAACCTGTGTGTGAACATCTTGAGTATGGGCAGGATCAAATAGAATGTGGCAGAGGTGATGGGAGGTCACTTCCAACAGTTAGGTTACAAAAAGATAGTGGATGGAGCTCTAGTGGTGCAATCTGTTAGCGCACAGTACTTATACAAAAAGATGGTGGCTTCCATCCATCTTGGGCTGCCCTCTCTGGCTCTCTCATTTGCTCTGCAGTAAGGAACTGATGTCTCCAGCCAACCAGCAGCCACGTGAGTAAACTTAGATCTTCCTCTAGTCATGCTCTGAGATGATTGTAGCCCTGGCTGACACCTTGATTATACCCTGTGAGAGACCCTAAACAGAGGCACCCAACTAAGCCACACCTGGATTCCTGACCCACAGAAATGGTGATATAACAAATGTTTGTTTCAGGAAGCTAAATTTTGAAGCGATTTGTTAAACAGCAATAGATATCTAACCTATATTGCATATATAGATACTTACATATAGATCCGAATAGATCTTTCACCCATGCACAATTTTGTAATATTCTGCTTTGGTCATTTGAAAATACTTGTTCACTGAGTTATGCAAATATTCCAAATACTGACCATTTCATCATATGATATTAAAAAAAAAATCACCATCTGTTAATGTCACTGCTAACCTCATCAGAAAGCCTTTAAGTACTGGGAAGCTATCAAGCTCACAATCATGCCCATAAACTTTCTAAAATTCTAAGCTCTGCCTGAAAGCCTTTTTTTCTTTTCTTAAATCACTGGCAACAAATAACGTCAGTTGTTTGCCTTGAAGCAGTTAACAGGCTTCGTTCACATTCAAGAAAATGTCTGCCAAATGTTTAAGTCTAAATAACTATAGTTTGTCAGTAATCTTTCAAGGAAAATAATGTTCCATAAAAAAAGCAGCTAGTTTTGCTTTCAACTCAAACAACTGTACAAGTGTTTCACCTTAAAGTAACCAGAGTACTTCAGTATGCAGAAGTGCTTTATGCACACATCCTATTTCATCAAACAGAATAGTTTAAAAATGTGGATCAAGATCAAATGAAATTAATTTTTATTGCTTTGGCTTTTTTTTTTTTTAAACTGCAAGTGTGTGTCAGTGAAGAATTCAACAAATAGTAGCAGTTTGGTGCCACTGTCCTGATTCAATTAAGATGCAGCAGTATGACCCATCACTGCTTCTGAATTATCAGCCCAAATGTCAACACAGTGAAAAAGGCAAATAACTTGTTAGTATTATTATGAAAACAGTTTTGATCTTACAGACCCACTGAAAGGGCATCAGGGACTCCCTGACCACACTTTGAGAATCACACTTTAAATCAATACTATCCCTGGGACTTCCCTGGTGGTCCAGTGGTTAAGACTCCACTCTCCCAATGCAGGGGACCTGGGTTCGATCCCTGGTCAGGGAACTAAGATCCCACATACCACTACTAGAGAGCCCGCATGCCACAACTACTAAGCCCGCATGCTCTAGAGCCTGCACGCCACACGAAGACCCAGCGCAGCCAAAATTAATTAATTAATTAATTTTTTAAAAATCGATACTATCCCAAAGAAGAAAATAGTTCTCCAAAAACCTTTTCAAAGTTACAATAAGGTCTAATAATGAAAGTTAGGAATGACTCCCTAACTGTATAAAGTCATTCTCACCCCCCTCACCAAACCAGATGTAGAAGGAAGAAAGTGGAGTTTCAAATGGGAACTCTTTTGCCTCTGTTAAACAGTAAAATAGCACAGAATCCATTTGCTGTAGTCTTCCCCACTCAAAGATCTTGCCTTTATTCCTTGCAATAAAAGAAAGAAAAAGCTTCCAAGGGCATTCCTCAGCTCCAAAATCTATAACATTTATATGAAAAAAAAAAAACATGAACAATGCTTTACTACCTCTGGTATATTAAAGGCACAATGACTAGCTAAATTGAACAGTTCAGAAAGCACACATCATATTTCAATATTTAGACCTTATTGTTTTCTTCCTCCCATCTTTATTTCTGAAACTGGAAAGTATATTCTTTATTCCTTTCTACAGTAAACTCCAAAGCTCCCAAGTTAAAAATCAATCTTATAACTCTCAACTAAGTTGCTTTTTCAAATCAAAAGATATGGTTTATGTAATTTTCTTCATCCTTTTCTTACAATTTATTTCTTCTTTATTTTAGTTTACCTACGAAACTTTTTATAGGCCTATTTCTCTGCACTGCTGTTCTCAATATATACAATATACATTTCTATGTCTCTGTCTACCCAACCAAATCATAACTTCATCTGCTGGGGGGTTTTTTTGTTTTTTAAATTTTTTTTTTTGCCCATGCCGCATGACATGCGGGATCTTAGTTCCCCAGCCAGGGATTGAACCCCTGCCCATTGCACTGGAAACGCAGAGTCTTAACCACTGGACCGCCAGGGAAGTCCCCTATCTTCTGTTTTTGTTTGTTTTTTTTTTTGCGGTACGTGGGCCTCTCACTGTGGTGGCCTCTCCCGTTGCGGAGCACAGGCTCTGACGTGCAGGCTCAGCGGCCATGGCTCACGGGCCCAGCCGCTCCGCGGCATGTGGGATTTTCCCGGACCGGGGCAGGAACCCATGTCCCCTGCATCGACAGGAGGACTCTCAACCACTGCACCACCAGGGAAGCCCTCTTCTGTTATTTAATATACCTATTAATGCCTAAAATATCTGGCTCACAAAAGGTAAATAAGTGCTTATTAAAATAAAACTATAAATTTTCTTTAAATTTGATTAAATGTTCCATTTTCTACTATCTTCTCTATGCACCCCAGATTGATATCACAATTTTTTGCATGGATTAGGGATTACGTCCTCCTTTTTTCAATACAAGAACAGCACTTCTAGAAATTAAAAAAGAGTGAAGGTACAGCATATCAAGACAGTAAGGATATGGCAGTCAAGTGGGTACCCAAAAAACAAAATATAATCATAGTCTTTTATCTAATGATAGATTTGTTTCCATTTTAAGGCAGCAGTTCTTTTTGCTTATTTTCCTCCTTTTGGCATTCTGCAACAACTATCAACTTTTTAATCTGGCTCACTCCTCGGAAAGAGCCAATTGTGCAACTTTCCTGAGGGGAGTACAGAATTACAAGATAAGAATCAACTCTACTTGAAGTAACAATCTCTGAGCAAGCCTTCATATCTTTTGATAGCTTCACTAAAATCCCGAAGACAACAATAAAGTCAAATAAAGCTAAGGAAAAAAGGTAAACTTACCACCAAACAAAGGTTCTGGTTCCACCAATATTTCCTGCTTTTGAGGAATTGGGGCACGGACTTCCTCTCTATTAAAAAAAAAAAAAAAAGTGGGAAAATATCCAAATGAAAACTGTTTTCTGCTACCTATTCTTACCGTAACTATTGTGAACACATTCAAATTAACAAATAAAATGAACAACAGATTTAGTGACTTTTAGGAACCACATTAAATTATGATAAATGACTGTCAGATGATTTCCATATAGAGATGAACTGGAATAAAGTACCTGGCATAGATAGTGCAAATGGGTTTATAAAGAAAGAGAACAAACAGAAAAATAAAAAATATTTCTCCTCTCCTCTAAGTTCCCTGCCCTAAATTCTTTAGAAAAAAAAGGAGATAGGAAATTTACAAACACACACACACACACACACACACACACACACACACACACAATTCAGGCAAAAAATTAATGGAAAATATGAGCTTAATAAAAACAATATTACATCAACACTACATCAAATAATAGATAATTAAATCACAGATATATTAAAATAAGCTTAAACAGGCAATTAATTTTATGCTAGTTATGAAGCTGGCTAACAAAGGTAGTACCCTTGAATTATTTATTAAATAGACACTAACATATATAAAACAGAAAAAATACTCTTTTAAAAGCCTAAAAACTCTTCAAAGTTTACCTCCAGAGGGTTTACTAATAATCCATCTCTTCCAGTGAACAATTCTCATTTAAAATATGCTGTAAAAATGGTGTATATCCCTTTATAAATCAGTTTAATTATTTTAGTTTTAACTCAAATACGAAATTCTGCTGATTAATGCTCATAGCAAGTAAGAGTAAGTTTCAAATTTAATATGCTCCCCTTATAATAAATATTAATTTATGTTAGGCCTAATGTTTTTCATTCAGGTGTTTCTAATAGTAATAACTGAGCTTAAGGCCCTGTTTTTGACACCTGAAAGTTGAAACTTCAAAACATACTTTATTTAATACAGTATCAATACTAATTTGTCAACAAAAACTAACATCCTGTAATCAAAGAACAACTAGTTAAACAAAGAAAGCTACAATAAGCCAAATGAGTGAAGGATAAAGGATAATTCAAAATTATGTTAAGCACTCTTTCCTACTGGATTTCAGTCACTGCTCACACACAGAACTGCAATACTCTAAAGAAACAGACAATGTGTCTCTAAGAGGAAGCTCTATTAAATCTCTTTCACCAAAGAGAAACAGGCCATTATCTTAGCAAAACTAAAAACTTCAAACACATCTTTTACCTGAATAGATCTTTCCATTATTGGTATAATTCACCTTACTGTGTGTGTGTGTGTGTGTGTGTGTGTGTGTACAAAGTTATCTCAATCTAAGGCAATTTAATTACTCAAAAAACAAGCCTTAATCTGATGAAATACATCAATTAGGGTGATGGCTTAATTAGTAGTCCCTATACAGAAAGACTTGATTACTACATATTTGAGGTTATCTATTCCAAGACTGCTAGCTACCCAGCAAAATGGAATAATGGAACAGAAGGTGAACTATAAAGAAAGAAAATTTTAGTTTAGGAAGTAGGTGCCACTATCAAATGTTAATCAATTAGTAATACAAATAATCTAAGTAAAATTATAATGTAATTCAGCAGGAAAAGACATTCATTAATCAAAACTATTTTTAAGTACAATTAAGAAAACATGTTTTAAACAGTGAGGACTGATATGTCCCCAGAAATCAGCTATGAATATCTGTTATTCAAGTGAATGTAAACTAAATCATGTTTTCATATTAATTTCCATTAAAGATTTGAGTTATGTTGGTGGAGAATGGGCTATCAAACTTGAAATACACAGCCAACATCGATAGGAGAAAACTTATATAACCTCTAGAGTTCACACTTTGTGGGGAAACAATATTACTCTAGAATCTGGAACTAGATAAAAAAAAAAAAGAGGCAATCATGTCCTGAATGTTTATTTAGCTTTTTAAATCTAATTTAGTAAAAATAAAATCCATGTTTTTGCCTATTCCTATTTAAGGGGATTCTTCTTTTTTAGTATCTCATGTTGTAAACACTGAAGAGTTATAAATGGCTATGAGTATTAAAATCTTATTTAAGGATCTTTGAAATTTTGACTCAAAAATCAGTGTTTTTCATTTGAGTAAAATTCATCTCTAATATTTTCCAAAGACTACTGGAATTTTGCTTAACAGATATTCATTTCAAACTCTCACTGGTATCAAATGTAAAGGGCAGTAAACACCAAATGTATTTATCATCTGTTACTATGCTCTATATATTACTGTTCTATATGCTGAAGGTGCCTCTAAAGATTAGCAACACGTAGCTATTTAGGGCATAAATTTTCTTCAAAAATTTTTTCATGACAACTCAAAACTTTCCTGGGACAATGTAGGAAAATCCAGAATTGAGAAATCTGAGCTTTATTGGGCTTTCCTTCCATATCTGCTACTTAATTGCTGTATAGCTTGGGGAAATGGCTATCCTTCTGCTTCCTCTGTAAAATGTGGATAATAATGCCACCCTATAGGGTTCTTCTGAGGATTAAATAACGGACTTGACAGTGCTGTAGAGAACTTAAAGCATATAAGTATAAAAATTTTCACCTGACACTTTCAGATACTTTCAACTTTTAATTTGTTCAAAACAGAGAATTAACCTAACATGTAAAAATGTAACTGCTCAATTTTGGCAGGGGGTAGCTCCCAATAATAAATAATAAATTCATACTCTGTGTGTGGTCTGACAGTGGAGACACTTGCTGAACTGGTACTTGGCTCTTCAGCGATTCCTCCACCATCCAAAAACATAGTGACTGCCATCTCCAGATTATTGTTGCAGGCTTCAAGCATATGTTTCCCTACACTTTCACTTGCACCTGAAATAGTATAAAAACAAGAAAAAAGTTTAAAAAAAGACACCTTCTTACATTCAGTTCACATTAGAATACAGAATTCCCAAGCAAACAGTACTTTTCCCTCTCTAGAATGAATGATTTTTAAAACAAAAACTGTTTACTTCTATGCTTGTTGGCTGACTACTGTGAAATATACAGAGCTAGAAAAGAAAGCAGCAGCATTAAAAATAGTAGTCTTCCTTCATAATAAAACAAAAACTAAATAAAGCATTATTTGCCATTTCTTTATATGGGCCGACTATATATTTGTTAATAAACTAAAAAAGAAAATGAAAGACTATGCTCTAGAAAGTTAGAAATATTTTGTTAGAAAGAATGCATTCAGTTACCAATTTCTACTTCTATAAGAAAGGAAACACTTTAATAACAACGGGAGAGAAGGGAGATGGGACTTTTTGTCAAAGATATAACTAAGTCAAAATTTGGTAAGAAATGTCAATCTTCATCATTTAAAACTGGCCCTATCATACACTCACTTGTACAGTAAAGCAAGCATAATCTGTTTGATGCAATGTAAACTGGTAAAGCCCTTTAACAAATCAATTTTATAACATGTATCAAGAAACATAATGCCTGTTACTTTTTTGACCCAATAATTTGGGCATGTGGTCTAAATAAATCTACATAAATCTATATAAAGTCTAAATAAATCTACATAAATCTAGTCTAAATAAACCTATATAAAACACATGCATAAACATATCTATACACATGTCCAGTATAGCTTCAGTTAAAATTGAAAAATTATAGATAACATAAATGTCTAATAGTAGTAGAGTCTAAATTGTAAATCTATTTGGTGGGACATTTTGTGGGCATTAAAAAGCATCTCAGGGGCTTCCCTGGTGGCACTGTGGTTGAGAGTCTGCCTGCCAATGCAGGGGACACAGGTTCGTGCCCCCGTCCGGGAAGATCCCACATGCTGCGGAGCGGCTGGGCCCGTGAGCCATGGCCGCTGAGCCTGCGCGTCCGGAGTCTGTGCTCTGCAACGGGAGAGGCCACAACACTGAGAGGCCCGCGTACCGCCAAAAAAAAAAAAAAAAAAAAAAAAAAAGCATCTCAGGTCACAAGAAACTATATTCAATATCCTGTAATAAACCACAATGAAAAAGAAAAAATAAATAAAAAGGGAAAAAAAAAAACCATCTTGGGCTTTCCACTTGGGATGACCTTCCTTCTGCCTCAACTGTGTCCCTTAAGAGTCTCCTGCAGTGAAGGCTGTGGGTGTGGGTGTGGTTTTTTGTTTGTTTTTTTGGTCTGACAATGCCTTTGTTTTGCTATTGTTCCTGAAAGACAGTTTCACCACTGGATATTCGTTTCTAAGGCTGACAGCTATTTTCTCTCAGTACATTGAAGACAGCATTCCAGTGTCTTCTGTTGTTGCTTCTGAGAAGTAAGTTGCCAGACTAAAGAAAAACATTTTTATACCAATCTGTTGTTTCTCTCTAGTTGCTTTTAAGATCTTCTCTGCCTTTGGTCTTCTGCAGTTTTACTCTATTTCCTGGGGCTAATTTTATTTATCCTCCTTGGGATTCACTGGACTTCCACCATAAGGACTGTTTTCATTTATCAGTTCTGAAAAATTCTCAGACATTTCTATTTAAAAATTACCACACAAGCTTTAAATGATACATTAAACAAGATGGACTTAATTGATATTTATAGGACATTCCACCCAAAAACAACAGCATACACTGTCTTCTCAAGTGCTCATGGAACATTCTCCAGGATAGATCTTATCCTGGGTCACAATTCAAGCCTTGGTAAATTTAAGAAAATTGAAATCGTATCAAGTATCTTTTCCAACCATAATGCTATGAGACTAGATATCAATTACAGGAAAAAAATCTGTGAAAATTACAAACACATGGAGGCTAAACAGTACACTATTAAATAACCAAGAGATCAATGAGGAAATCAAAAAATACCTAGAAACAAATGACAATGAAAATACAATGACCCAAAACCTATGGGATGCAGCAAAAGCAGTTCTAAGAGGAAGTTTATAGCAATACAATCTTACCTCAAGACACAAGAAACATCTCAGATAAACAACCTAAACTTACACCTAAAGCAATTAGAGTAAAGAAGAACAAAAAACCCCCTAAGTTAGCAGAAGAAAAGAAATCATAAAGATCAGATCAGAAATAAAAGAAAAAGAAATGAAGGAAACAACAGCTAAGATTAATAAAACTAAAAGCTGGTTCTTTGCAAAGATAAACAAAATTGATAAACCACTAGCCAGACTCATCAAGAAAAAAAGGGAGAAGACTCAAATCACTAGAATTAGAAATGAAAAAGGAGAAGTGACAACTGACATGGCAGAAATATAAAAGACCATGAGAGATTACTACAAGCAACTATATGCCAATGAAATGGACAAATTCTTAGAAAAGCACAACCTTCCGAGACTGGACCAGGAAGAAATAGAAAATATAAACAGACCAATCACAAGCACTGAAATTGAAACTGTGATTACAAATCTTCCAACAAACAAAAGTCCAGGACCAGATGGATTCACAGGCAAATTCTATCAAACATTTAGAGAAGAGCTAACACCTGTCCTTCTCAAACTCTTCCAAAATATAGCACAGGGAGGAACACTCCCAAACTCATTCTATGAGGCCACCGTCACCCTGATACCAAAACCAGATGAAGAGGTCACAGAAAACTACAGATCAATATCACTGATGAACACACATGCAAAAATCCTCAACAAAATACTAGCAAACAGAATCCAACAGCACATTAAAAGGATCATACACCATGATTAAATGGGGTTTATCCCAGGAATACAAGGATCCTTCAATATATGCAAATCAATCAATGTGATAAACCATATTAACAAATTGAAGGAGAAAAACCATATACTCAACTCAATAGATACAGAAAAAGCTTTCAACAAAATTCAACACCCATTTATGATAAAAATCCTGCAGAAAGTAGGCATAGAGGGAACTTACCTCAACATAATAAAGGCCATATATGACAAACCCACAGCCAACATCGTTCTCAATGGTGAAAAACTGAAACCATTTCCACTAAGATCAGGAACAAGACAAGGCTGCCCACTCTAACCACTATTATTCAATACAGTTTTGGAAGTTTTAGCCATAGCAATCAGAGAAGAAAAAGAAATAAAAGGAATCCAAATCAGAAAAGAAGAAGTAAAACTGTCACTGTTTGCAGATGACATGATACTATACAGAGAATCCCAAAGCTGCTACCAGAAAACTACTAGAGCTAACCAGTGAATTTGGTAAAGTAGCAGGATATAAAGTTAATGCACAGAAATCTCTAGCATTCCTATACACTAATGATGAAAAATCTGAAAGAGAAATTAAGGAAACACTCCCATTTACCACTGGAACAAAAAGAATAAAATACCTAAGAATAAACCTAACTAAGGAGACAAAAGACCTGTATGCAGAAAACTATAAGACACTGAGGAAAGAAATTAAAGATGATACAAACAGATGGAGAGATATACCATGTTCTTAGATTGGAAGAATCAACACTGTGAAAATGACTATACTACCGAAAGCAATCTACAGATTCAATGCAATCCCTATCAAACTACCAATGGCATTTTTCAAAGAACTAGAACAAAAAAATTTCACAGTTTGTATGGAAACACAAAAGACTCCAAATAGCCAAAGCAATCTTGAGAAAGAAAAACGGAGCTAGAGGAATCAGGCTCCCTGCCTTCAAACTATACTACAAAGCTACCGTAATCAAGATAGTATGGTACTGGCACAGAAACAGAAATATAGATCAATGGAACAGGATAGAAAGCCCAGAGATAAACCCACATGCCTATGGTCACCTTATCTTTGATAAAGGAGGCAAGAATATACAATGGAGAAAAGACAACCTCTTCAGTAAGTGGTGCTGGGAAAACTGGACACCTACATGTAAAAGAATGAAATTAGAACACTCTCTAAAACCATACACAAAAATAAACTCGGGCTTCCCTGGTGGCGCAGTGGTTGAAAGTCCGCCTGCCAATGCAGGGGACACAGGTTCGTGTCCCAGTCCGGGAAGATCCCACATGCCGCGGAGCAGCTGGGCCTGTAAGCCGTGGCCGCTGGGCCTGCATGTCCGGATCCTGTGCTCCGCAACAGGAGAGGCCACAACAGTGAGAGGCCTGCATACCGCAAAAATAAATAAATAAATAATAAATAAATAAACAAACTCAAAATGGATTAAAGACCTAATGTAAGGCCAGACACTATAAACCTCTTAGAGGAAAACATAGGCAGAACACTCTACGACATACATCACATCAAGATCCTTTTTGACCCACCTCCTAGAAAAATGGAAATAAAAACAAAAATAAACAAATGGAACCTAATGAAACTTAAAAGCTTTTCCACACGAAAGGAAACCATAAACAAGACGAAAAGCCAACTCTCAGAATGGGAGAAAATATTTGCAAACGAAGCAACTGACAAAGGATTAATCTCCAAAATATACAGGCAGCTCATGCAGCTCAGTATCAAAAAAACGCAAACAACCCAATCCAAAAATGGGCAGAAGACCTAAAGAGGCATTTCTCCAAAGAAGATATACAGATTGCCAACAAACACATGAAAGGATGCTCAACATCACTAATCATCAGAAAGATGCAAATCAAAACTACAATAAGGTATCACCTCACACGGGTCAGAATGGCCATCATCAAAAAATCTACAAACAATAAATGCTGGAGAGGGTGCGGAGAAAAGGGAACCCTCTTGCACTGCTTGTGGGAATGTAAACTGACACAACCACTATGGAGAACAGTATGGAGGTTCCTTAAAAAACTAAAAATAGAACTATCATATGACCCAGCAATCCCACTACTGGGCATATACCCTGAGAAAACCATAATTCAAAGAGTCATGTACCACAATGTTCATTGCAGCTCTATTTACAATAGGCAGGACACGGAACCAACCTAAGTGTCCATCTACAGATGAATGGATAAAGAAGATGTGGCACATATATACAATGGAATATTACTGAGCCATAAAAAGAAACGAAATTGAGTTAATCTGTAGTGAGGTGGATGGACCTAGAATCTGTCATACAGAGTGAAGTAAGTCAGAAAGAGAAAAACAAATACTGTATGCTAACACATATATATAGAATCCAAAAAAAAAAAAAAGGGGGTTCTGAAAAACCTAGGGGCAGGACAGGAATAAAGACACAGACATAGAGAATGGACTTGAGAACATGGGAGGGGGAAGGGTAAGCTGGGACAAAATGAGAGAGTGGCATGGACATATATACACTACCAAATGTAAAACAGATAGCTGGTGGGAAGCAGCCGCATAGCACAGGGAAATCAGCTCAGTGCTTTGGGACCACCTAGAGGGGTGGGATAGGGAGGGTGGGAGGGAGACCCAAGAGGGAGGAGATATGTGGATATATGTATACGTATAGCTGATTCACTTTGTTATACAGCGAAAGTAACACACCACTGTAAAGCAGTTATACTCCAATGAAGATGTTAAAAATAAATAAATAAATAAAAATTGCCTTACTCCTTCATTCACACTTATGTCCTTCTGGAACTCCAATTAGATGTATGTTAGAACTCTTCATTCTATGCTGTGCCAATTTGTTTCTTACCTGTTCATGAGCTTTTAATTTTAGTTAATTTTTTATAACTAGAAGTTCTGGGGTTTTTGTTTCCTAATCTGCCTGGTCAGAGACCCTTACTTCATACTCACATTTCTTTTCATTTCTTCTAATATATTAATCAAACTTACTGGAATTACTAAGACAAAATATAAACTTTCTGCAGTCTCTAGAGGTCACTGTCTCATTTCTGCTGGCTCTTGCTCACTATGCAATGTTTTTTTGTGCACTTTGTGATTTTTTTTTGACTATGATCTCAAGTGGCTTGGAATTTTAATCTGTAGATTTTTGAAGGCTGGGTTGAAGGTACATCCCTCCTAAGAGAAGGTAACTTGAGAGATTTTGTATGGTACCTGAAGGCATCACCAAACAGAGACTATTTAAAATACATTCTTGGGGCTTCCCTGGTGGTGCAGTGGTTAAGAATCTGCCTACCAATGCAGGGGACATGGGTTCGAGCCCTGGATGCGGGAAGATCCTACATGCCACGGAGCAACTAAGCCCGTGAACCACAACTACTGAGCCTGCACTCTAGAACCTGCTCGCCACAACTACTGAGCCCATGTGCCACAACTACTGAAGCCCTCGCGCCTAGGGCCCATGCTCCACAAGAGAAGCCACCGCAATGAGAAGCCTGTGCACCACAATGAAGAGTAGCCCCCGCTCGCTGCAACTAGAGAAAGCCTGTGAGCAGCAACGAAGACCCAATGCAGCCAAAAATAATAAATGTTAGTTCTTAAAAAAAATTTCTTTAAATAAAATAAAATACATTCTTTACTTGAAGTTTTATGAAACCACATGGGAAATGTGACCCTGTAAGGACCCTTGTTATAAATTCTCAGTGAAGATTTCTCCTGCCACACCCCAAATGCCAAGGTCCCCGCTTCATGTATGGGAAGGTTCTCCTTTCAGATTCCTCTCCTTAGGAAGGCTGCAAGCTTGTTTCCTGTGCCCTCTGATGCCATCAAAAGAGAAGTTCAAAGCCATCCAGTTCGGGCAGATTCAACCAGGGTGAAAACTTACTTTAAACCATGCTAACATCTCATTTCCAATTTCATTTCATTTTTAGCTTCTGAATATTCTTTACTTTCTTGCCAGCCCAATCATACATTTTGAAAGATTTTTAAAATATTTTATTCAGGATTTTCCTCACTTGGGAGGGTTATTCATGGTATCTCTCTAGTTTAGTCCTACTGCCAGAAATGAACTGCTGACTCGACTCTTAATATCTTTCATTTGTTTTCTCTTCTCTATTATTATCTCTAAGACTTTAAAATCAAGTCCTTAATTCTTCTTACCTGGATTACTACAATAGGCTCCTAACTGATCATCATTCTATCTTCCACTTTGCTGCTGAAGTTATGTTCCAAAATACAAGTGTGCTTATAACACACAAATACAAACACACACACACAGTTTAAGTTAATAGCTCTCTGACACCCACAGTATAAATTCCAAAGTTCTTATGATCTGGCGAGTCCTCTGTGATCAGACGTCAGCTTATCTCTCTGGCTTTTCCTCTCCTCTTCTCCATCCTATGCAATTCAGTACAGTCACACCAAATTACACGCTTGGAAAGTCCTTATTCCCCTTATCTCTCCCTTCGTCTAGTTCATGCATGCTCAAGAGTCACCATAAGTGTTACTTTTTTCAATTCCTGTGCTAAGCATTCTCTACACTACCTCCTCCCCACTCACTCCACTGTGATACTCTTCTATTACATACATGGACATACTACTAAGCAGTAAATACTTGTTTACTTTCTAGCTCCTCCAAAAGAGCAGGAGCTTCTTGAACACTGGGGTTGATTTTTGTCTTGGTACCCCAGCATCTAACGTCATGTTCGCTTGCATGTGATCAATATCTAATAAACTGATCTAAAACTATCTCATAGTACTTCAGCTAACCAGTTAGTACACTGGGGAAAGAAAGGCCAGACTTCAGCCAAAACAACCCTTCTATATCCTTTGAATTTTTTTCCTCTTGGCTGCGCCACACGTTTGTGGGATCTTAGTTCTCTGACCAGGGATTGAATCCGGGCCCTGGCAGTGAAAGCGCCGAGTCCTAACCACTGGACCACCAGGGAATTCCCCTATCCTTTGAATTTTAAACCGCATATATTTATGTTTTAAATTTCATTTACAAAGCAATATGGTTACACTGTGGAAATCACAAATAGCAAATGGGTATTTAGGATAAATGAACTTAAGATAAAATGTCCAGTGAAAGCATCATATACAAATTTTAAATGTGCTATATCTCAAACAACATAAAGTGAAAATCACACGCTCCAAAAAACTCTCAGATGATATTGAGCAGCTACAGCTTTGTCAGAAAGCTGACAAAGACATATCTAAATGCTAGTAAAAAACAAAAACAGAACAAAATTATTTCATGGAACATGACAGGAAAAAAGCATTAATATATAATGTTGTGATTTAATGTTAACTCAATAAGTAACATTATAAAAAAGCATCAATCATTTCACTTAAATCTCCAGAAATTTACATATTTATGTTACTCAAAAATCTTTTTTGGGAACTGGACAAATACAGAATTGCCTTTTATTTGGAGTGCGCCTTATATCTGGGTATATATGGTAATTTAAGTTACATAGGGCCAGGGATGTTTTTTCTTTAAAAGGGCTTCATATGGGCTTCCCTGGTGGCGCAGTGGTTGAGAGTCCGCCTACCGATGCAGGGGACACGGGTTCGTGCCCCGGTCCGGGAAGATCCCACATGCCGCGGAGCAGCTGGGCCCGTGAGCCATGGCCGCTGAGCCTGCGCGTCCAGAGCCTGTGCTCCGCAGCGGGAGAGGCCACAACAGTGAGAGGCCCGCGTACCGCAAAAAAAAAAAGGGCTTCATATATTACTCAAAATTGAGAAAATTTCCTCCACTATTCTCTCTTCAACTGCAAACAGCCCATCAGTCAACCAACAAATCCTACAGCTTCCATCTAATTAACAACACCCCTATCCATACTATTCTATGTCCACTGCTATACTCTTTGTTCATGCCTTCAACATCTCTTACATGAACTATCACATTTCTTTGCTCTTGGTCATGCTCCTTTTGATATACCTTCTATATTGCAAAAGAATGTAAATTTGATTATCTCCCTGTTTCAACAGTTCTGCACTGCTGACTGGAAAACTTTTCATCTCTCTTGAGCTGCACACAAGATTTGGCCCTTATAAACTGCTCCTATTTTATACCCTTCTGCTTTCATCTCACCTCTGTACCACTCCCTCCAGGTGCAGATGTTTTTGTAACCTAGGCAGATCACTTGGTGGTACTTTACAATGCCATGCCTCTGTACGATATGGAGAGTGACAGCAGTAAAATCAGTCCCATCATTCTTCTTCTCGTTTTTTTTTTTTTTAATTTTATTTATTTATTTATTTTTGGCTGCGTTGGGGTTGGGTCCTCGTTGCTGCATGCAGGCTTTCTCTAGTTGCGGTGCGTGGGCTTCTCACTGCGGTGGCTTCTCTTTCCAGAGCACGGGCTCCGGGGGGTGTGGGCTTCAGCAGTTGTGGTGCACGGGCTCAGCTGCTCCGCGGCATGTGGAATCTTCCCGGACCAGGGCTTGAACCCGTGTCCCCTGCACTGGCAGGCGGATTCTTAACCACTGCACCACCAGGGAAGTCCCAGTCCCCTCATTTTTCTTGACAACACACCAAATACCCACCTGTTAAGTTGTGGACCTTCCCCCTCCCTCCTCACCCTAAAGTATATACAGGAACAGATACTACTTTTCCACAGGGCCTTATCTCTATCCTTGTCTCTGCTAGCTCTTCTATCTTACAGACTTTAAAAACTCACTGAACTGGCCAGTTCTCACTTTTCTCAAACCAGTTCTCTCTCCATAAGTCCTCAGTCAAGCTGAACCAAAAGTTCTCAAATTCTATACTATATATAAAATAAGCAATAAGGTCCTACTATATAGCATAAGGAACTATATTCAATATCTTATAATAAACTATCATGGAAAAGAATAAGAAAATATATATATATATACGTATGTATAACTGAATCACTTTGCTGTACACCAGAAACTAACACAACATTGTAAAAACTATACTTCAATAAAATAATTAAAAAAATAAAAAGTTCTCAAGTTCTAGTATATACAGACTTACATTCTCACCATTAGGAAACACTTTAAAAAAGTGAAATCTCAGACTTCCTTGTGGTGCAGTGGTTAAGGATCCGCCTGCCAATGCAGAGAACATGGGTCCGAGCCCTGGTCTGGGAAGATCCCACATGCCGCGGAGCAACTAAGCCCAGGCGCCACAATCACTGAGCCTGCACTCTAGAGCCCGTGAGCCACAACTACTGAGCCTGTGTGCCACAACTACTGAAGCCCATGCGCCTAGAGCCTGTGCTCTGCAACAAGAGAAGCCACCACAATGAGAAGCCTGTGCACAACAACGAAGAGTAGCCCCTGCTTGCCGCAACTAGAGGAGGCCCTCACGCAGCAACAAAGACCCAACACACAAAAATAAAAACAAATTCAACTTTTTGAGGGAAAGGAGTTGTTCAAACATCCCAGTAGCCAACTGTATGTTAGGTAATTAAATACAGACTCTTGGGGCAAAACCAGCACAAATTTGATGAAAATTTTCCATATCATTACTCATAAAACCTGAAGTTTTCAGTGCTTTTCTAATATTTTTACATTGTGTCCAGTTATACTGGTTACATTACTATATTTCTTAAATGCTAGTCTAAAAGTTCAGTGTCTATTGTACTCCACCATTTTAATTTATCTACACAGCAGCTTCTGAAAATTAAAAGGTTCCTGTATGTAAACTACTCTGGCTACTTATTCCAGCAAGAGATACATGAACTATTATCTTTGCCCCATAATAAACCCTAAAACTAGCTTCTGAATGACACCTACTGATCTTTTTCTTTTCAGAGAATTAAATGGCTGAGTTTATACCATTTGGGCTCTTGTCTCTCTAGGTGCTCACCACACTGCACTAAAGCACCACAAAAGGGACAAACAACATGCTGGGACTTCCCTGGTGGCGTAGTGGTTAAGACTCCGCGCGCTCCCAATGCAGGGGGCCCACGTTCGATCCCTGGTCGGGGAACTAGATCCCATATGCATGCCACAACTAAGAATTCACAAGCCACAACTAAGGAGCCCGTGTGCTGCAACAAAGGAGCCAGCAAGCTGCAACTAAGGAGCCCACGTGCTGCAACTAAGGAGTTCGACTGCTGCAACTAAGACTTAGTACAACCAAATAAATAAATAAATATTAAAAAAAAAAAAGAACATGCTGATGCAGGATCGAAACTCCCTTCTGCTATAATAGCAACCAATCCCAGCTGCTTCACTCCTTTTGAAATTTGTTCATAAGGAAATTCAACTTAAAAATGACCACTGCTGGGAATTCCCTGACAGTCCAGTGGTTAGGACTTGGCCCTTGCACTGCAAGTCCCAGGTTCAATCCCTGGTGGGGGAACTAAAGTCCTGCAAGTGGCCCCCCCAAAAAAGAGCTGATGTAGAAACACAGGAAAATGTAAAAAAAGTATAGGTGAGTATTCCAGAGATCTACTGAACTATAGATTAAAATAGAATTTATTAAAAGGGATTATACCGAGAATGACTTTAAGACAAAAATAAAGCTATAATAAATGAAATAGTAACTGTGATATTTTGGGGGGCAGAAGGTGTCAACACTCAAGGCTCAGAATTGCTCTTTTTAACATCTTTATTGGAGTATAATTGCTTTACAATGGTGTGTTAGTTTCTGCTGTATAACAAAGTGAGAACTGCCATTCTTATCTATAATCCTCACTTAACCATTTAGTGCTAGAATCTAAACTATAGGCAGCGTATCATATATCTGTTGACAATCTGACAGGATAACTTCCATCATTGGCGCTTGTCAGTATAGTGACCTAAGAGCTTTCCATAAAAGGGGTCTCTACTTATGAGATTTTTTAAAAAAGAAGCACATGCTAAATCCTGGCAAGACTGAAGAAGGCAGTATTAGAGAGGGGCCCAAGAAGCAAAATACACCATTCACTTTCTTAAATAAAGCCAAATTATCTGAGCTATCTGTGCTTGTATAATCAGGCATTCTTAGTTTATCACTTGTTTTATCACTTAGTGTATCTTTTTTCTCTTTTAAAACGTAGATCCTGCCCCCACTCCAATTGGAAGGGTCTGGGTAGGGCCCAGGAATATGCCATTTTTTAAAACATTTATTTATTTATTTGGATGTGCTGGGTCTTAGTTGCAGCAGGAGCGCTCCTTAGTTGTGGTTCGCGGGCTCCTTTGTTATGGCTCACCAGCTCCTTAGTTGCGGCACATGGGCTCCTTAGTTGTGGCATGCGAACTCTCAGTTGCAGCATGCATGTGGGATCTAGTTCCCTGACCAGGGATCGAACCCGGACCCCTTGCATTGGGAGCACAGAGTCTTAACCACTGCACCACCAGGGAGGTCCCAAGTGTATCGTTTTAGAAACAGAAGATAACTGAAGGATAATTAAAGGTTCCAGTGGTTCTTAATGTCAGGAAGTAGTAGAGGCATCTAGAAATGTGAGACACCATTTTTGGTGTTTCATGATTAGGGGATAGGAGCACTACTGGCATTTAGTGGAGAGAAGCCAGGGGTGCCTTAGTAGCTTGGAAAATGTCTCCCCTCCCCTAAAGATTTCTCACACCTTCATTTCAGACTTCTGGCCTCCAGAACTGAGAGAATAACTGTGTTAAGCAATGCAGTTTGTGGTAATTTGTTACAGCAGCCACAGGAAACTCATACAAGTGCTAAATCTTCTGCAATGAACAGAACAGTCCTACAGAACAAGAAACTGTCCTAGCCAAAATGCCAATAACACTTCCACTTAGCTAAACAGAGGAACAGAAGGTTAACTGAGAGGGCAAAGGAAAAGTAAGGAGGGCTAAATGATATAGAGGACAGGAACAGTGATACACAAATTTAAACAAGTTACAAGTTTTACCTATTTACTTAGAGGTAATAACAATTTTTGATGAGTCAGCCGTAAAAAATTTGAACTTCTCTCTTATTATATTCAGAATGAAGAACAAATCTTTTTTAAAAGGGGGAGGGGGGCCTTTAAAAGAAACTTGCAGGTTTAAACTACCTGTAAACCTGTTCATGGGCTTATTTTGAGGTCTCAATATTATAGGTAGCAGCAGGATAGCTTAATCTAACCCAGGGTCTTAGTTTGTTCAGGCTGCTGTAACAAAAATACAATAGACTGGGTGGCTTAAACAATGAACATTTATCTCTCACAGTTCTGCAGGTTGGGAAATCAAAGATCAGGCTCCAGTAGATTTGGTGTGTGATGCAGGCCCATTTCCTGGTTGATAAGACAGTTGTCTTCTCCGTGTGTACTCACATGGTGGAAGGGCCCAGATAGCTCTCTGGGGTCTCCTTTTTAAGTACACTAATCCCATTCATAAGGACTCCACCCTCATGACCTAACCACCTCCCAAAGGCCCCACCTCCTAATAACATCACACTGGGGGCTCAGGATTTCAAAATATCAAATTTTGGGAAGGACACAAAAATTCAGTCCATAACACCCCATAATCCATATCTATGGCCAAAGTCCCACTTTACTGTTTCTCACCACATGCACTTTTTATTTATCCACTACCTTTTCTTCCATCTGCTTTAGCTTGCTAATGGCACCAAAGGCATTAAGCCAGCTTGTGGCACCCAATTTATCAGTGGCCATCTTCTTGCTGCTGCCTCTTAGTTCACACTCTTTCTCCTTTAATGACTTCATATAGAAAATAGCCCCAAACCTGTAATGCCTGTTTCCACCACAGCTGGAAAGAAGAATCAAGAGACATTTCAAACTTTAGTAGTCCTTTATACCTATTCTCTACACTATTTTCAATGCCGAAAGAACAGTCTCTTCACTATTATCAAGGAACCTAAGTATGGTAGTCACAGAGATTTTTTTTAAAAAGAAAAAAATCCCTCTACAGACCCTTTCTTGCCCCACAGGGATAGAGCACAGAAATGACAGGGACACAAAGTGGTTACTTTTTGGTTCTACACTTCCCCTAGAAATGATAATAAAGCCAGCCAGACTATCCACCAAGGAAATGAGAGTCGGTAACAGTTGCAAGAAGTAAGATGAAAGTTCAACCTCCTCACTGGTCTCCCACCTGGAGTTTTTAACTATTGAGGAATAGAAAATATTTTTTTAAAAATTTATATACAAGCACTATGGAGAACACTATGGAAGTTCCTTAAAAAACTAAAAATAGAACTACCATATGATCCAGCAATCCCACTCCTGGGCATATATCTGGATAAAACCATAATTTGAAAGGATACATGCACCCCACTGTTCACTGCAGCACTACTGACAATAGCCAAGACAGGGAAGCAATGTCCATCGACAGAGGAACAGATAAAGGAGATGTGGTATATACACACAATGGAATATTACTCAGCCATAAAAAAGGATGAAATAATGCCATTTGCAGCAACATGGATGAACCTAGAGATTATCACACCAAGTG
Organism: Stenella coeruleoalba; assembly: GCF_951394435.1. Lineage (NCBI taxonomy): Eukaryota > Metazoa > Chordata > Mammalia > Artiodactyla > Delphinidae > Stenella > Stenella coeruleoalba. Next base: position 72,949,746 of record NC_137150.1, on the reverse strand, counting down.
AAGTAAGTCAGTCAGAGAAAGACAAAATGCAAAATGGTGTATGTATCAATAGTAACTTAGGAAAATAGTATGACTTTCTTAAAGTCACACACCTATCATATGATCCCACTCCTAACTATTTATCCAAAGGAAATGAAAACATATATTCACACACTTGTACATTAATGTTTTGGGCAGCTTTATTTATAATCTCCCAAACAAGAAACAACACAATTATCCATTCATTTAATGGATAAACAAATTGTAGTATATCCACACAATGGAATATTATTCACCAATAAAAAGGAACTACTCATACCACAACATCATGAATGAATCTCAAATGCAGTATGCTAAGTAAAAGAAGCCAGACTCAAAAGAAGCCCGACTACATACTGTGATTCCATTTAGATGACATTCTGGAAAAGAACAGACAAAAAGATTAGGCTACAGGTGAGAGGAGGGATTGACTACAAAGGGGCGGGGGGAAATTTCTGAGGATAGAACTGTTCTGCAGCTTGGGGACTTCCCTGGTGGTGCAGTGGTTAAGAATCTGCCTGCCAATACAGGGGATATGTGTTCCAACCCTGGTCCAGGAAGATCCCACATGCTGCAGAGCAACTAAGCACATGTGCCCTAACTACTGAGCCTGAGCTCTAGAGCCTGTGAGCCACAACTGCTGAGCCCATGTGCCGCAACTACTGAAGCCTGCATGCCTAGAGCCCGAGCTCCGCAACAAGAGAAGCCACCGCAATGAGAAGCCCACGCACCGCAACGAAGAGTAGCCACTGCTTGCCGCAACTAAAGAAAGCCTGCACACAGCAAGACCCAATACAGCCAAAAATAAATAAATAAGTTTATTTAAAAAAAAAAAAAGAACTGTTCTGCATCTTTATTGTGGTTTTACGACTGTATGCACTTATGAAAACTTTAACTCTACACTAAAAAGGTTAAATTTTACTGTATGCAAATTATACCCTTTATTTTAACAGAATTTGGGTTTACATTTTGTATGTGTTCTTTTTATTTCATTTTTTAAAACAATTAATTTTTATTGCATTTTTACTAAAGCATTAGTCTCTGGGGAATTCCCTCCTTTCACTGCTGAGGACCCGGGTTCGATCCCTAGTTGGGGAACTAAGATCCCACAAGCCACGTGTGGCGTAGCACCCCCCCAAAAAAAGAAAAATTAAAAGTATTGGTCTATGAAGATTTTTTTTTAAGGGGGGGGCAGTCCTTTCCTACAAATAAATTTGAGAAGCACTGACCTATACATATAACCCTAACTCACTTTCCTTCTCTGGGCCTTCAATTTCTCATTTTAACTCAGAAATGGGTCAATATGGTTTCTAAGATGTCTTCCAACCCTAACCAAGAAAAATCTGTGAATATTCAATGATTTCTGGTTTCCCAAAGTGCCTACATAATATCTGACATATTACCCTACTCCTAATGTTTGAAGTACCATCACATTCTCCTGGTTTTCCTCCTACATCTTTGGTTTCTTCCGATCCTTCTCTGTACTTTCTTCTTTACCGTCTGTTAGATGTTAGTGTTCCTTCAGCTTTGTGTCCTGGAACAAAGGACACATCCACTTTTATAGCTTCAACTGCCATCAATATGACTCATCAGATGTCACTCTTCTTTCTAGACCCAAATATTCATTTCCCTACTGAACAGCTCCATTTGGAAGTCCCACAGGCAGCAACTTACCTAAGCTGAACTAATCATCTCCCCAAACCTCTGCTACTATTCCATACCTTCACAAATTGTATTATTATACACTTAGACATCCAAAACAGAATCCTAAGCTTCATTCTGACTCCTCTGAATTCTTCCCTTACCTTTCAGAGTCCACTTCTCTGCCACTAACTTATTTCAGGACACCAGCATCTTCAATTATTGCAACAGTCTTCTATTGATGTCTATGCCTACCTCTTCTCACCTATGGCCAAGTAGCTCTTTCTGAAAAAACCAAATATGATTGTGTCACTCCCCTAATTAAAACTTTTCACTGACTCCCCACTACATTCAGAATAAAGCCAAGATTTCTTAACATGAGTTACAAGGCCCTTCCTAATCTGGTACCCTCTTATCTCTTCAGCCCCATTTATTGCATCTCACACAAGCTATGCTCTCTTCATTTGGAATTATCATCAATTCCCTCAACCTACTGTCTCTCCTTTCTTGTCTCCATATGTATGCCTGTCCCTCTTTCCTCCAGGTCTCTGAACATGTTTCTCCTGCCAGAAACAGCTCCCCTCCAGGTTTTAGCTAAGAAATTATTTCTTCTGGGAAGCTTTTCTTGACCTCCCTCATTTATGCTACAGTAACAGCTCCTTACCATTATCCCAATGTATTACAATACCCATTTATGTGTCTGTATTCCCATTAACCTTTAAGCTTTTTGAGGACAGACACCATGTCTTGCTCATGGTAGTATCCCCAAGATCTGAACCATGCCTGGCACATAGTAGTCTATTAATAAATACTGAGTTTACTAGTAAGAGTCTACTCGCAACTCAAAAAAATTTATTCCCGCCCTAATTTCTGCTCAAACTTCATTAACACCTTTTGAAATAGTTCTTAAAATTCCAGAAGAGTTTTAATAACTAGATCACTTGCAACTACCTTTCTTGACACAGAGAACTTAAATACACTTTAATACTAACCCAAGAAAAATGTATTGTAGAAAGAAAATGGAAGTTGACTACAAATCCAAATACAACAAACACCAAGAGTTTCTAATTTAACAAATATGCATTCATTCAACAATTTTAAAAAAGATTAAACTAAAGGGGTTCTATAATTTCATTAAGTCCGTGAATGCCTACTATACACAAAGCTTTATGGAATGCTACACTAGCAACCACTTGTACTCTTCTCAGCCTCACTTTCTATTCCCTCACTTTTTGGCCTTACCTTCTGATTGTGTATTTACTTCTACCTATTCTATAGCATCTATATATCCCTCATCTCATGAATTATTCTGATTACATCTATGCATTTTGTATACATGTGGCTGGATGTCAGTCCAAGTTGGTGTTAATGGGATACTGCCGTGGTTCAAAACATTTTAAAAAACTGCTCTTTTGGAATTACCTTCAGATCCAGTGGCACATTCTTTCCTCAGGTTTTGAGAACTGATATAACTTCTGAAAGCAGTCAGCAGTCTAAGCCATGTATGAGAGCATCAAGGGAGATCAAACTGAGTAATACTGTAAAATGTGGTAGACTATAAAATAACAGGACTGGATTTCTATGTAGCTTGAAATAATGCTAATGGCATCAATGGTAAAGGTACATAGCTTCTCAGTGTGACCACTTCAAAGACCATCACTTCCCTTGGCTATCTGCTTATCAAAGGGTTTAATCATAGGAAAAATGTTTACGATGTAACGTTAATTGAAAATTTCAGAATTCTAAATTATGTACATTATGATCCACAATGTAAAAATAATTTAAAAGTAATTTAAAAAATAAAAATAAGTATGTAAACAAGAACTGGAAGATAATATGTGAAATAAATAATATTGCTATTGTGAGAATGAATTAGTGTTTCTTTTTTCAAAATTATTTCATGTGATATCTTTTTAATGTTTTTTAAAAGTCAGAGTCATCACTTCATACTCACATATAGAGAGAGAGTGTGAGAGATCTGTTCTATTTAGTGAGAAATAAAAGTTAAAATTCTTTCAATTTTCTCTTCTACTTCTAAATGCCACAGAAAAGGTAAGACTCACATTTTTGAAAATGCATTGCTTTTACCACAATGTTGGGCTTCCAAGTAAGTAAAATCTTTTTGAAATGAGAGCATAAACTCTTAAGGTCAGTTTCATTCATCTAGCAATAAATAAATTTCAAATACCTTTTTGTCATAAATACTACCATTTAAAATATTAGTGGGGACTTCCCTGGTGGTCCAGTGGTTAAGACTCTGCGCTTCCATTGCAGGGGGCACGGGTTCTATCCCTGGTCGGGGAATTAAGATACCATATGCCACACAGCCAAAAAAAAAATATATATATATATATACGTATACATATATATATATACGTATATATATATATATATACACACACACACAAATTTTTTAGGATATATGAAAGGGAATAAAGAGGTCAATCATGTGTTTCTAATATTTAATTACTATCTTGTAAAAAATCATTATTATAAATCCATAATACATTAAGAAGAATCTACGGTATTTTCGCTTTTACAGACCTCCAGATATCACTGTCTACTGAGGGTCTCCAACTTGATTCAGGAATAGAAGGGCCTGTGACCAGGAAACAAGCCATGAAGACTGGCACACAGAAACAGAATTAAAGCAATTAAGTGAGTCACTTCATCTCACCACATTTTGGGTTTTGTCTACACCTACCAAAAATGTTGCATTAGAAGGAATAATGTGAGACTAAAACAATCCGAGTTCCTAAAGTGGTAGTTAGCATAAAAAACTGGAATGAAATAGGTGGCATCTTAAACCACCTCTAGAAAATCTAAAGAAAAGATAATGATAATCACTTCTATATGTAATTCACTACAAAGATTTTTCTATATAAACATAATACAGCAGTATTAACTTATATACACAATAATTTTCTGATTTTCCCAATAATGATCTGCTTAGACACTGGGAAATGCATTACATCTCTAATATAATAGTCCAATCACAATTTTTAAATATTAAGAAAAGTTATTCCAATTCTCATCCCAATTTTGTTACAAATTTTACTTTATCAACTTTGACTCGATGTTTCATGCCCACAGGCTAGACAATGCATCAAACATATAGTTATCGCTGCAAAGTAAAAACTAAAAATACCTTTAACTATAAAACGACAACTCGCAAACAACCGGCAGTGGTTAAAATATAAAATTTCACTTAACCAGATCTTGCACGTCAAACTCTGGATACATTGAAAATGGAAATGTTCTCTGCATCTAACAAACTACCAAATAATGTATAGATCTGCTAACATTCTGACCTCCTTACAAAATGACAAACTAGAACGGCAAAATTACACTCAGGCACATGTAGTACTCTTCTCTCAAATCACTCCACAGAGAACTTCATCATTTGCTCCGCCCTCTAATAACTCATGCAAAAAAAGTTCAGCACCATCACAGAGAACAAGACAGAGAGAATTCATAGAACGGCTTAGGGCCTTTCCTCCAGGCAGTAAGAGGATCTGCGTGTGCCCTTCGCAGGGGTCCAAAGGAAAAGAAAAACCGTGGGTTTGGGGTATACTGACATCCAGAAACTGATTTTGTCTCAAAGAAGTTTCTGCCGTCATTCCTATTTTATCAGCAGGAGGCCCTGGCGCCATCGTCTCAGTCTTTATTATTTTTTAATGGGGAGGTGGGAAACGCCACCGAGGATTCCTCCAGGCCTTTCCTATTAAGGTCTGGGGGGGTTCCCCCTCATTCTTCTCTTAAAATCTCAGTCTGGAGGGTACTCCTCAGCACCCCCCCCCTTTCTGGCGGCCTATCCCCCGAGATCGGTAAAGGCGCTGCCGAACCCACCAGCCTCGCCGTTAAGGCGGGAGGGCCCGAACACGCCAGGGCCACAGCGATGGCTCCGAGGGGCCCAGAAAGGGGAAGGGCAGGCCAGGGACGGGGGGGAGAATGACCTGGCCAAGGAAAAACGGAATAAGGAGGTGAGGGGATGCGCTGCACCCCAAGGCTGCACAGAGAAGAGGCGATGATGATGAAGGAGGAGGGCGGTGGCCCGGGTGCGGCCCCCCACCTCTCCCGCCCCCAGGTCCCCGGGCCGGCGGGGGAGGATGAGCTCGGCCCATTCCCCGGGTCTGGGCTGAAAGGGGGTGGGGAGGTTTCCCTCCACACTGCGAGAAGACCAAGAACGAGGGTATGGGGTGCGCGGGGGTAAGGGGGTGTCTCCCGCCTGAACCCGGAGACCCGACGCCGTCGTCGCCTCTTCCTCAGGAGGGAGGACGAGAGCTGTGGGTAAAGCCCGAGGGAGGAATGCATGAAGGTAAAGGGAAGCCCAGGGCAGACCGGCCGCCCGCTCCAGACCCCACTCTCCACCTTCCGGTAACCGCGTCTCTTACCGGTGATGGCGGTGAACTGCTGAATTAACCCCTTCAGCGCCGAGGACGCCGCGGAGCCCCCGTGGGCAGCCATCTTACCGCCGCCGCCGCTGCCGCCGAACAACAACACAGACACACACGGAACGCCCTCCCCCACCTCGCCGCACGGTTTGCGCAGGCTCATTGACCGCCCCCAAGCTCCGCCCCGCCCACCCCGGCCCCCCGTGGCGGTCTGCGCAGGCGCACTTCCAGATCGGTCAGGGAGAGCATTCTGCTCTCTGGGTTGGCTGCTCGGTTGCTGTCCGCCACCGCATCCTTCATTGCAACCTCTGGTGCCTTCCTCTCCAAGCTCTAAGGCTAGTCTCAGAGACGCGAAATTGCTTCCTAAGTTTCCGAAGGGCTTGGTAGGTAGTAGGCTATTTGCATTTCAGCTTCACAAGCTTTATTAACAGACCCAACTGCCGATGACAGTATATTTTTTGTTTTTGCAACTCCAGAGCCCTCTGCTAGGTTTCCTGAAACTCCTATCAAAATACAAATCCTACATCGTTGCACTAAAGCGACTTTCGCACCTGCTCCCCAGCCTCTAAACTAATTGATTAGTGCGGCAGCCCATGCATCAGAAGTAAAATACCAGAACCCATGGTCCAGTCCACTTTCCTTCAATAAATTTGCAACACAGCTTCCCTCAAGGTCTCAGTTTCCTCACCTATAAAATGAGAAGGTGTCATTTATGTAAGGAATAAAATGTGTATATGTATATACAGTATAGGAAAGAAATGTATAGAAAGGTCACTGGAAAGGTGTCCTCAAAACAATAATGGTTACCTCTAAGAGAGGTAAGCAATGGAGGGCATGGTGAAAGCGGACCTTGAGGGGGTTTTTATCCTTTATTTTTAAACAGAGGTGATATTAGTATGTTAACTATATGATTTAAAGTACTTTAAAAAACAATTACAGGAGTACACTCAAATTTGGTGATCCACCCACCTTGAACATAAAGAGACTCAGTTTAGGTTCTAGCCTCCCACCTCCCACCCACATATTTTGCATCTACACAGAAAAATGGCCCAATAAAAGATGAGATGAGTCATCTGGAGAACTGACCCATCCTAAGAGTCTGTAAATGCGCTATTGGGATGAATTAAAAAATAACCAAGTTAAATCAAAGTAACCATAGGGTTATATGATTGGTGTATAAGAAAGCAGACTCCTAACCAAGAGTATTGTCAGTTAAATGACAACCTCCTAGGTTGCTGCAGTTTTCTAGGTGGGTTGAGGAAGCCCAGGAACCAGTTGTAGATTTGGGAAGCTGTTTGGTTCACATTAACACAAAGGTGCAAAAATGGAGGTGAAAACCAAAGCAAGAAACAGTGTGACCTCTTCCTTCCTAAAGGCCTTAATCCTAAAGTCTGTGTCACTATAGCCAACCATGCAAAATGGGGTTCCAAATAAAATAGTCTCTCTACAAAAACTAGATGCAGTTATTTCTGTACCTCCATTAAATGGAGAGACTAACAATGAGATCTGTAGGTTTATTTCCAAGGTCTTAGGGTTCAGATATAGTGATGTCATTTTTAGATTAATCTTTTGAAAAACTGGTAAAGATCGTGGTATCCACAACTCTAGAAAAGATTTTGTAGAAATTAAAATGTAGGCTAAAAGAAAAGGAGGCAGGAAACTAATAACAAAACCTTGAAAATCAGTTTTGGATTGTTAAAGAATATGAAAGAGGGACTTCCCGCCGGTGCAGGAAACATGGGTTCCAGCCCTGGTCCAGGAGGATCCCACGTGCTGCAGAGCAACTGGGCCCGTGAGCCACAAGTACTGAGCCTGTGCTCTAGAGCCCCCGAGCCACAACTACTGAGCCTGCATGCCACAGCTACTGAAGCCTGCGCACCTAGAGCCTGTGCTCCGCAACAAAAGAAGCCACCTCAATGAGAAGCCCATGCACCGCAACGAAGAGTAGCCCCTGCTCTCCACAACTAGAGAAAGCCCGTGGGCAGCAACGAAGACCCAACACAGCCAAAAATAAATAAATAAATTTATAAAGAAAGAAAAGAATATGAAAGACCTTTAGAATCACAAGAAAATATATTTTTATATATATCCCCCAAATCATGGAAAATATGTTCTTTAAAAAACATGGATTATCCTCAGAAAATTGAACTGCAAAAGTATTATACATTGAATGACGGAAAATTAAAGTTTTAGATGACAAAGAGCAAATACCCAAGGCTAAACATCAGTTACTATCTGAATTCTTTCACCAAATTGCACTAGGATTTTGTTTTTATTTTTAGGTCTGGTTTTAAGAGTCCCTGTCGCAAATCAATTTGTAACATGTTACTGTAATTGAAGGGAATGACAGTAAACGAGCTAGAGGGGATATTCAAGATAATCTGATTCAACACTTCTATTTTATCACTACTGTCCTGAGAGAGAGTTTGAAAGAGTTGCTCAAGGTCACACAACGGTGGGGTAGAGACTGGAATCCAAATCCCTTGAATCCTAAATGTACTATACTTTGATTGTAAGCTAAAATGACAATATTTCTTTTATTTAAAAACCAGATAATTAGATTATGTAGCTTAAAAAAAATCCAACTATATGCTGTTGATACAAGATATACCTAAAACATAAGGATAAAGAAATATTAAGGGAAAAGTAAAAAAGACATGCAGAAGTACTATTAAGGAAATGAAAGGTGGAGTAACTATATTCATTTCAGACAAAATAGGCTTTAAAGCAAAATGTATCATTAGAGATAAGGGGGGGGGGGGCGGTCAATGACAAAAAGAACAAATCACCAGGAAGATAAAATAATTCTAAATCTGTATGCATCTAGTAACATGATCTCAAGTGTGTATAAAGAAAAATTAATTTTTAAAGAAGAAATGACAAACATACAATTATACAACCCCCATCTATCAGGCAAAAGTAATAAAGATACAGAAAATAATTATTCTATTCAAGCACCTGTGGAACAAAATAAAAATTGACCACAAAGCAATTCTCAACAAATGCCAAAGAACCATGATGATATAGAACATGTTCTCTAAATATTGATCAGTTAAAAATTAGAAGTTAGTTTTAAAAGAATAACTTTTAAAAAACTCACATACTTGGAAATTAAAAACAAACTTCTAAATAAGTCGTGGACCAAAGACAAAATAAAAGTGGTGTATCATTCAGGGTTCCAACAGATAACAGATGGTCACTCAATTTTTAAAAAACAAATTTTAAAGATGTGGGCAGGATATATGGGAATCAAGGGACAATGGAGGATCTGGGACTAGAATCAGTGGAACAGTCACAACCTCTAGGTCCAAAGGGACAGGAGATAGAGGAGTTACTGGAATACCAAAAGAGAATCTTATTTGCAGAACAGGCCATCTTTTAAGAAGCAGTGACCTTCTGTCAAGGGATGTAACCAGCAATCTCACAGAGAAGAGACCAGGAAAATAAATACCCTGACCTCGTTTTCCTTCTCCTCTACCATCTCTTGCCAGGAATTCCCACTAGCAGAACCCAGCTGGAAGACAGAGGACACAACAGCCTGTGGGGCAGAGAGCAGGGTGGAGAGGGGAGGAAGTGAGTGGGTCTGGAGGGGCAAAGGGAAGTTGATAGAAACAAATGGAAAGAGAGAAATATTTAAAACTGAATTGTCATGGAAATACATATCAGAATTTGTGGAATGCAGTTTTAACAGTGCCTAAAGTAAAAGTTTATAACCTTAACTGGTTATATTAGAGAAGGCTAGAAAATGAACAGCTCAATAACTAATCAAGAAGTTAATAAAGAAACAGCAGAGTTAACCTAGGGAAATTTGAAGGGGAAAATGCAGACATAAATAAAATAGAAAACAAAATACAAAAGCTGGTTCTCTGAAATAACAAGTAAAATTTAAATCCTTTTACAAATTAGATTAAGAAAAAAAGGAAGATAGCAGATACAGTGATTTTTAAACTAAGAGAATATTATGAACATTATGCCAATAAATTAGGAAACAGATAAATGGCAGTTTCCTGGAAAAATAAAATTTACCAAAATTGACTCAACTATGAGTAGACTTATGAAAATTAACAAAATTGACTTCACCACACAAATAAACAACGAGGCCCAGATGACTTTACAGGTGACTTCTACCAAGAAAAAAGAAAAAAGAAGAAGAAGAAGAAAAGAAACAGATGATCCCAAACTTATGCAAATTATTCCAGAAAAAGAAACAAAAGGGACAAATAGCTCTTTCTGAAAACAAAGCAGTAAATGAAAGCTCAGCCTCACTTATGGTTAACTGAGATAAAAATGTTATACTGAACCAAAATTTAGAAATCCAATAACACAGACACATATGTACATACATGTACACATTTATTTTTTAATCAGATTTATTCAGGAATGAAGGTGTAATTTTACAGTAAAAAGATCTTTCAATGCAATCACGATAGTAGAATAAATTAAATATGAGAAACCATTTGATCCATGTGATCAGATACAGAAAAACATTGGTATAAATCAATATCCTTTCACAAAACAAAACTAAAAAAAAAAATCCTTAATGCTCTAGGTAGAGAAAAAAACTTGCTTAACCTAATAAAGTATATTTACTAAAAACACAGAGTAAACAGCTTTATAGCTAATAATAAAACATTTAAAGTCAAAAACAAGATAAGTGGGCTTCCCTGGTGGCGCAGTGGTTGAGAGTCCGCCTGCCGATGCAGGGGACACGGGTTCATGCCTCGATCCGGGAAGATCCCACATGCCGCGGAGCGGCTGGGCCCGTGAGCCATGGCCGCTGAGCCTGCGCGTCCGGAGCCTGTGCTCCGCAACGGGAGAGGCCACAACAGTGAGAGGCCCGCGTACGGCAAAAAGAAAAAAAAAACCAAGATAAGTGTGCACTCTATCACTATTTCTATTCAGTGATATACTAGAAGTCCTAGCCTTAGCAGTAAGACAAGAAAGAATATATTAAAAATTTTTAAAGAAGAAAAAAATTGTTATTATATACTCTATAACTATTTACATAGAAAAATCTAAGCAAACACAAATTTTTGAACCAATAAAAGAGTTCAGGGACATTTCTGGATATAAAACTAAAATGCATATTTTAAAACTGTGTTCCTAAAGATGAGCAGCAAATAGTTTGGAACTGTAATTTTTAAAATATCCCATTCACGGGACTTCCCTGGTGGTGCAGTGGTTAAGAATCCACCTGCCAATGCAAGGGACACGGCTTAGAACCCTGGTCCAGGAAGATCCCACATGCCACAGAGCAACTAAGCCCATGCACCACAACTACTGAGCCTGCTCTCTAGAGCCCGCATGCCACAACTACTGAGGCTGCGTGCCACAACTACTGAAGCCCACAAGCCTAGCACCCGTGCTCCCCAATGAGAGAAGCCACCGCAATGAGAAGCATGTGCACCACAACGAAGAGTAGCCCCTGCTCACCGCAACTAGAGAAAGCCCGCACGCAGCAACAAAGACCCAACGCAGTCAAAAACAAATTAAAAAAAAAAAATCCCATTCACAATAGCAACTAAAAATATAAAATACGTTAAGTATAGATCAAGAAAAATTCACAAGGTCTTATAAAGAAAATAATAAACTTTATTGATAGTCATTAAATGCCTATGTAATTAAATAATTAAATTATATTCATGTATAGGAAGACCCAATGTTATAAAGATACTAATTTTCTATACATTAATCAATAAATTCAGTGTAATTCCAATCAAAATCCCACAGGATTTCTCCAGTATTTTAATAAGGTGATTTTAAAATTCAAAAACAAAGGATCAACAATAATCAAGACACTTTTAAAGTAGAAGAACAAGGTGGAAGTGTTGCCTACGAGATATCAAGAATTATTATAAAGGTACAGTAACTAAGACTGTGTGGTATTGGTGGGGAATAGACAAATAGAGTACAGAATAGAGATTCCAGACACAGACACAAACGTATATGGACACTGTGACAGAAGCAACATTACAGATCAGTGAGGGAAAGGTGGACTAAACAATCAATGACCCTGGGACCAAATAAAATTAGATCCTAACCCTATATCAGATACAAAAATAAATTACAGATTTATTCAAGATCAAGTAAGAAGAGCAAAACTTTGCAATTTTCATAATAGCATATGTATAGGGGCTTCTCTTAATGACTTTAAGTCAAACTGCTTTGCACAACTCAAGGAGGGGATGCCATGCACTTAGTACTCCAGGGGGTGCCATTCACATAGGCCAGAAGGTGATTGGAAAGCCCTGAAGTTGTGGATCAGAAGGTTCTGATCAAGGAAGGGAAAAATTTTCTTAAAGGAAACATAAAATCACAAACCATAAAGGCAAAAAAGTGATGAATTTGACTACCTTAAAACTAGAACTGTCTGTAATGTAAGGGATGAGATTTGAACCTAAACAAAAGGAGCTGACAGGAAGGTTGAGGAGTGGTGTATACTGCAAATATAAAAAGAAAATCCAAAGAATAAAAATATCTAGTTATTTTTTCATCTTTCAGGTGGGCTGAGTGTTACTGTCACCAAAAAAGGTATATTACGTTGTGGGACAGGCATTAAGTATTATGTATTCTATCAGGAAATTCCTACTCAGCTGGCTTAAATAATAAAAGTTAGGGCAGTGTCTATGCCCAGTACCACAGGGCTCCAGGCCTGCTTCTCTCTTGACTTTCCCTCATCTGTCTGAGCTTTGTCTTGAGCTGTTAGCAGGAAAGCTGCAGCAGTTCCAAGCATCACATCCAGATACAATAACATCCAGAGGAAGAAGAGCCAACTTATCTCTTCTGCCTTTTTTTTCTTTTTTTTAATTGAGAAAGAAAACATTTCCTAGAAGTCCCTTGAGAGACTTTCCTTCAAAATTCATCGGTCTGAATTGAGTCACAATTCTGTTCCTGAAGCTGTCCCTGCCAAGGGATATGAGATAAACATAACTGGTTTAGTAAAGCATATGGCTTTGTGGAGGAAGGTGGACACCTCCCTAAAGTCTGGTGCTTTTAGGAAGAAGGAGGGGAACGGGTGTTAATTAGGTAATTGTCAGAATCTGCTCCATTCATAAAGCTTCACTCTGAGCATGATGAAATATTCTTCTACTTCCTTTGTTCTGATTTTACCTTTACCTAGAATCCTTCTGAGTGATACTTAAACTTTCCAGGTTCCTTCATACCAGGAGAGTGGTGTAGGAATATGTTGGTCATTGGAAACTTCTGTCTCTCAATATGAGATTTAAAAACTGGTATTTTGGGGCTTCCCTGGTGGTGCAGTGGTTGAGAGTCCGCCTGCCGATGCAGGGGACATGGGTTCATGCCCCAGTCCGGGAAGATCCCACATGCCGCGGAGCGGTTGGGCCCGTGAGCCATGGCTGCTGAGCCTGTGCGTCCGGAGTGAGGGGCCGCGTACCGCAAAAAAAAAAAAAAAAAAAAAAAAACTGGTATTTTGGTTTAGGGTTAGAGTTTTCTGTTCCTATGTTTTTTGCTATTTCCAGAATGTTATGTAAATAGAATATACAGGGTAGAGCCTTTTGAGTCTGGCTTCTTGCACTTAGCATAATGCATTTAAAATTCATCCATGTTGTTGCCTGTATCAGTATTTCATTCCTTTTTATTGCTGAATATAATTCAGTTGTAAGCATGTACCACAATCATTTTTGCACTCATCAGTTGAAGGGCATTTGGGTTGTTTCCAGCTAGGGGCCATTATGAATAAAACTACTATCAACTCATGTACAAGTTTTTGTGTGAACTTAAGTTTTCACTTCTCTTGGGAAAATACCTGGGTGTAGAATTGCTGGATTGTATAGTGCATGTTTGACTTTATAAGAAGCTGATAAACTGTCCAGGGATTTTTAAATTTCATTTTGGGGAAGATGTCTGGCAATCATCACCTCAACCGAGAGATCAAAGTTAATTAATATTACTAAGAATGGGGCAGCCTGATATTTTATATTCCTAATGTGATATGTTAGGAAATACACAGCATCACCTATGACACATTCTTGGCAAAATTGTTAAGCAAACTTCTAGGCCTAATTTCCAGACTACAAGAAAGATCAAGAAATAAGTTAAAGGCCTCTATAAGGAAGCACTTAGGCAAATCCGGAATATGGGCATTCACAAGACAACCATACTGGTCTCTTCAAAATGTCATGTCATGGGCGGGGGCAGGCAGGTAGTGGAAGAGGGAGAAGGCAAGGGGATTGTTCTAGATGAAAAGGGAGTGAAAAGGAAAACAGCAAAATCAATGCCTTCATTGGATCCTAGTTATAAAAAAACAAAAAACGAAAAGAAAACAGCCATAAATATCTTTTTTTTGGACTTCCCTGGTGGTCCAATGGTTAAAACTCTGCACTTCCACTGCAGGGGGCTCGGGTTCCATCCCTGGTCAGGGAAGATCCTGCATGCCATGCAGCTCAGCCAAAAAGTAAAATAAAATAAAATAAGTTTAAGGCATCTTTGGGAAATAAAGGTAGAGATTTTTTTTTAAAAGAAAACTTTTTTTCTGCAAACTGAAAATTTTAATACAGACTCAATATGAGATGACATTAGGCAATTATTAATTTTCTTAGATGAGATAACATTGTAGTTATGAAAAAGTGGTTTTTATTTCTCAGAGATGCATTCTAAGATATTTAGGGGTAAAATATTATGATGTCTGCAATTTACTTTTAAATGGTTCAGCAAATTTAAAAACTATAACAGAGCTATGATAAAATGTTAACAATTGTTGAATCTAGGTAGTAGTATACAGGTGTTCTTTCAAATTTTCTGTATGTTTAAAACATATGAAATACCTTAAAAAATCTAATTATTGTATTTTTTATTTCTATAAGTTCTATTTATATTTCAAATCTGGTTAGGTTTTTTTTTTCCTTGGCCACGCCGTGCAGCTTGTGGGATTCCCAGCTCCCCGACCAGGGATGGAACTCAGGGCCCTGGTAATGAAAGCGCTGAGTTCCAACCAGTGGACTGCCAGGGAATTCCCAGTTAGGTATTTTTTTTAAAAAGCATTTCTTGTTCCTTGCAGGTGCTTTCAAGCTAGTATTTTATTTCTCTAAACATGATAATCATAGTTATTTTTTAATCCTTGTCTGGTAATTCCAATATCTGAAGACTTTGCACGTCTGTTCATTCTGTCTGTTATTTATCCTGTTTCTCATCCACTGTGACTGGATTTCTCTGTGTATGCTTAGATTTTTTTTTTTAATGTGAG
This sequence comes from Stenella coeruleoalba, assembly GCF_951394435.1. Taxonomy (NCBI): domain Eukaryota; kingdom Metazoa; phylum Chordata; class Mammalia; order Artiodactyla; family Delphinidae; genus Stenella; species Stenella coeruleoalba. The sequence goes on along the minus strand of NC_137150.1, from coordinate 72,934,488 downwards.
GTGCTTATTTTTTGCAAAATGACTTATGGGAATTCTCTGAAGTTTAAGATGAAATCACATTTCTCTAAAGAAGATTTACCTTTGTTCCTGCCAACCATTTAGAGGCACTACTGTAAAAAATTAATAAATAGAAACCTCAATTAAATAAGAATCTTGAGACCAGAAGGGGGAGCTCTCATTCACTGTGTCCATAGCAGAGCCCAACAGGAAGAGGAAAGATTTCTTTCCTAGCTATGACTCAGCCAATGAAAAGCCATGGACTCCTTGTTTACTCTAGCCCTCCCAACTTCCTTTTCCTCTCTATAAAATCTTTTCCTTCCCTTGCTGTGTGGGAACTTACACATGGCTCACCATATTCACAGGCCCCCAGTTGCAGTTCTCTGGTGATCCTGAATAAACCCATCTTTGTTGGAGAAATATCTGGCAGTCTATTTGCTTTACGTCAACACTACCATGCCAGGAACAATTTATAACTCTTTTTTTTAATTAATTAATTAATTTTATTTAGTTATTTTTGGCTGTGTTGGGTCTTCATTGCTGTGTGTGGGCTTTCTCTAGTTGCGGTAAACAGGGGCTACTCTTCGTTGCAGTGCGCAGGCTTCTCACTGCAGTGGCTTCTCTTGTTGCGGAGCATGGGCTCTAGGCACATGGGCTTCAGTAGTTGTGGCACGTGGGCTCAATAGTTGTGGCTCGCAGGCTCTAGAGCACAGGCTCAGTAGTTGTGGAGCACGGGCTTAGTTGCTCCATGGCATGTGGGATCTTCCTGGACCAGGGCTCGAACCCGTGTCCCCTGCATTGGCAGGCGGATTCTCAACCACTGCACCACCAAGGAAGCCCCAGGAACAATTTAAACTAAGCTCATGAGGCTTTCTGAACCATGCAGATGATATGAACTGGGGCTGCTAATCAACATGTGAGAGCAGGCCTGGGGCTATGGCTTCTCAGAGACAGTTCCTACACCCCATTACCCATCACTCAGGCAAACTTCCACGCAGGCAGCCCCATGGTGACATGGGGTGGAAGGGTTGTTTACTTCTGGTTCCCCCTCATCAGAGGGGGCCTAGTGTTATGGGAGTGTTTTATACTGTACTCCTGGGCTACATTGAGTCACCTTCAGATTTGTGTGTTGGAAGTCTAACACCAAGCACCTTAGAATGTGACTGCATTTGGAGATAGGGACTTTAAAGAGATGTTTAGTTAAAACTAAGTCCTTAGGGTGGCTGTAATACAATCTGCCTGGTGTCTTTATTAAGAGGAAATGTGGACACAAAAGAAGACACCAGGGATGCACGTGCACAGAGGAAAGACCGTGCGAAGACACAGAGAAAAGGTGGCCAGCTATAAGCCAAGGAGAGAGGCCTCAGAATTAAACCAAACCTATGGGCACCTTGATCTTAGACTTCTAGCCTCCAGAACTGCAGGGAAAATAAATTTCTGTTGTTTAAGCCACCCAGTCTGTGGCATTTTGTTATGGAAGGCCGAGCAAACTAATACCACTTCCCACGTTGCATGACCCTGACCTTTGACTTCTTTACTCTAGACCCCAAGCGGCTGTGAAATTGCAGCTCATGTTTGCCACATCTGGCATATGCCCTCGAAAAGAGGAGACTTCAGAGCTCCCTCTTCCTTTCTGAGATTCCACATTCTCTTTGGCTTTGGCCCAGTAATTCCTCACTATCTTGTCATCTCTTTGATGGTTTTAAGAAGTTGTGTTTGTTTTAAAATAGTATCCAGCATTTTTAGTCGTTTTCTCTGGGACAGTCTGTCCAAACACCTCCCTCCACAGATCAGGTTTGATGGAGCTGCAGCTCCACTGTGGGGAGGAGTTAATGTACTAAAAATGTCAACAGTCCCAATAATGGAAGGCTTCAAGAAGGAAAGGGGGAAAGAGAGGGAGGCAAGTGGACAAAGAGGGTGGGGAGAGAGTGGGAGAGGAGAGAGAGATGAAAGAAAAGCAAGAAATAATAGATCAGATGTCAAAAGAGGGAAGGAGATGAAAAAGAGGGAAAAGTGAAGGACAATCTCAAGCCTTCAAGTTTGGGAGGAGAAAGAATGGTGATTTCTATCAAGAAATGTGGAATAGAAGTGAATTTTCCGAGAATGACCATGAGTACTGTTTAGAGTGGTAGTAAGACTTCAAAGGGTAAGACAGGAATAACATTTTCAGTCAGATGACAGTTACCACATGGTAAGTATAAATCTTTTTTTTTTGGCTGCGTTGGGTCTTCACTGCTGCGCACAGGTTTTCTCTAATTGCAGTGAGCCGGGGCTACGCTTTGTTGCGGTGCGCGGGCTTCTCATTGTGGTGGCTTCTCTTGTTGCGGAGCACGGGCTCTAGGTGTGCAGGCTTCAGTAGTTGTGGCACACGGGCTCAGTAGTTGTGGCTCACAGGCTCAGTAGCTGTGGCTCACGGGCTTAGTTGCTCCACGGCACGTGGGATCTTCCCAGACCAGGGCTCGAACCCATGTCCCCTGAATTGGCAGGCGGATTCTTAACCACTGCACCAGCAGGGAATTCCCTACCATTTGGTAAGTATAAATCTTAGTGTACAAACTCATATAACGAAAAATGCAATTTTATTTTTTCCATAACTCAGTTTAACTTTTATTATTTCCAGACCAGGGAATATTTATGTGGTCTAGGGGTTGGGTAGCCATCATTTAATCTCCCAAACGTATTGCCCATACCCTGAGGTTGTTTGTGGTTTTGTTTATCCTGTTTCCTACTTTGTCATTGGCATTAGTTAGGAAAAGTTATCAATAACAAAGGTTGACTACAAGTGGCTTAAGTAATAGCAAGTTGTTTCTCTTACATAACAAGATGTCCAGGGGTAAGCAGGCTGGTACTGGTTCAGTGAAGTCAGGCCTGATAACGCTTAGCTTCTGCATTAATAGCTGTAGGTTCTCTTTGTGAATTTAGGAATTGTCCATTTTTACCACAAAGTAGTAGTGGTGGGGGCCAGGGAGAGAAATGTTTGCACTTCCCTAAACTCTTAGCAGCAATCTTAAGGTCCTAAATAATTCCTCCCCTGGGTGCCAGGGGCTAGACAGTACTGTAGAGACTAGCTTCATCCTCCAAAACTCAGTTTCTCACCACCTATCCAGGCCACCAATTTTACAGCAGATTAAGAGGTACACCAGTTCTGGAAGGGTTTTGAGTGCCTCTCTACTTTGGCAACTGGGGTTAGTACCATTGAAATTACTATTCCTTTCCTAAAAAGAGGCTCAGTCTTTTAGAAATTCCCCCTGGGACAAGGGCATTATAATAACTGTAATAGTTTCCTAGGGCTGCAGCAAATTACCACAAAGTGGGAGGCTTAAAACAACAGAAATGTATTCTCTCACAGTTTTGGAGGCTAGAAGTCTAAGATGTCAGCAGGATCATGCTCTCTTGAAGACTCGAAGGCAGAATTTATTCCTTGCTTATCTCTTAGCTTCTGGTTTCACCATCAATCCTTGGCACTTGGTTTAGAGCTGTATAACTCCAATGTCTGCCTCTCCCATCACACAGCGTTCTTCTGTGTGTCTCTGCATTTTCAAATGGCCGTTTTCTTGTAAAGAAACCAGTGATATTGGATTAGGGGCTTGAAATAATCCAGTATGACCTCATCTTAACTAATTATATCTGCAATGACCCTATTTCCAAATAAGGTCACATTCTGAGGTACTGGGGGTTAGGACTTCCAACATACATGTATTTTTTAGGGGCATGTAATTCAATCCATAACAGTGACCTCACTCCTCTCTGATTTAGGAAATTTAATCATAAATGCAAACTCTAACAAGGAGCCCTCTTTTGTCAATCACCCTGTGTCTGTCAAGGAATTTAATCATTCTGTAGGCCTCTTTCATACTTGGTCTCATCACTGTCCACTGGTATTTCTGAAATCAGCAGAGACTTCTGAGGGGTCACATCAGTTCTACACACCAAGTTTCCAACCAGATCATGGTCTTTGTCTCAGGATGGCTCAGCTCTAATCCTAGTCTAGGGTTAGTACTCAGTCTTTAAGCAGATACGGGTTACCCCAGAATTCTAAGACATCCTAGATGAGCCCCACAAATGGCTGATACTAATCTTTTTTTTTTAAGCTGATACTAATCTTTTTTTTTTTTCTTTGCAGTATGCAGGCCTCTCACTGTTGTGGCCTCTCCCATTGCGGAGCACAGGCTCCGGACGCGCAGGTTCAGCGGCCATGGCTCACGGGCCCAGCCGCTCTGCGGCATGTGGGATCTTCCCGGACCGGGGCACGAACCCGCGTCCCCTGCATCGGCAGGCGGACTCACAACAACTGCGCCACCAGGGAAGCCCTGATACTAATTTTGAATGAGAAGTAGTTGTACAATATCTTTACTCTTCTATAATTTAATTTAATTTCTACTGAGCCCTTGTCATCTGGGATGGCAAGTTTCAGTTAAGTTGGTTTCCTCATGTTTTACCCAAGTTGTGCCTAAGTTCTAGAGTGTCTTGATTAGTTCCCCTAGGGGATATATGTGGTCCTTGGTTGTCATCTATTCATACCACCATCTTTGAGATATTGGCACAGCTGTCTGGTGCTTAGTGGCCCCCAGGCATTGTAGGGTTCTCCCTTGCTCCCATCTGCAGGATTCCTTCGGGTCCAGAGGTCCTCAGGGCTACATGCCTGTGTCACTCTTGAGCATACAGGAAATGCCTTACTGCTCCTATTCCACAATGGGGCAAAGCAAGCTCTAAGGTTGTCTGCTCTATTTCCATGTCGTTTTGGATATGTTTCTGAGACATGCATAGATCTGGGCAAAGGGTCTCCTTCTCTAGGGACACATACTGCACCTGAACTTGTAATGCTTCTCCTTCTTCTCCCCTCTAGCAGCCCAGAGAGTCTTTATTTGGGCTGAGGTCAGGGAATCCTGTCTTACTCATGTAGGGGAGGAAAAAACTTTTTCCTCTACTCTTAAGTTTAGTTATTGGGGTCATGAGAATTAAACTGACAAAAGACAGTTCAACAGAAGAAAAAAAGTTTATTTTCACATGCAATGCACATAAATGCAGGAAAACTTAGTGATGAGTAACTCAGAGGAGTACTTAGAATTTGGGGCTTATATACCATCTTAGTAGGTAAAAGAGAGGGAGAAAGGCACTTACAGGAAGATAAATGACTTTTTGGAAAGATTTTTTTTTAACTGGGGGTTTTAGGAGAATAAACAGGATATAAAAAAGTCATAATAATCTTTGTCTATATAGGTATGAGTGGTCTTCGTGTCTACTTCAGGGCCGTAAAATTTCCCTGGAGAAGGAATTTGGGGTAGGTTTTATTCGTATTCTCCCTTCTGGGAGTAGGTCTGCTCTGAAGAGTAATTTATGGCAGCCTTATTTCCAAGACATTGTTGCTTTGAGTCACATAAAGAGGCTTTGAGAAGACTATTTTTCTGTGTCTGTTGAATCTCAAATGTCTTCAGCTTAAAATAATCTTTATACCAAGTAGCATATTTTGTTCTTGTTTTTGTTTTTGTTTCTTGCGGTACGCGGGCCGCTCACTGTTGTGGCCTCTCCCGTTGTGGAGCACAGGCTCCGGACGCGCAGGCTCAGCGGCCATGGCTCACGGGCCCAGCCGCTCTGCGGCATGTGGGATCTTCCCGGACCTGGGCACGAACCCGTGTCCCCTGCATCGGCAGGCGGACTCTCAACCACTGCGCCACCAGGGAAGCATATTTTGGGTTGGCAAATTCTGATTCCCTTCACTCAGCATCAGGTATTCTTACAAATATATACTTCTTGTGTTGAGTTCTCTTTGGGGAGTAGACTTTGAGACTGAAAAGCATAGAACTTCTTTTTCCTCTGCTTCTTCCTGGGTGAATCTTTCCTGAAGGAATAAATGTCCAATAGGCCAGCTGACTAAATGTGGGAAGGACCAAATAATGCAAAGACAAGGTAAAACATTGGTTACTATTCCAAAAACCTATCCTGACACACACTTGCCATATCATTTCATATCCTCAACAACCCTGTGAGGAAGATCTTTTTGTTTCTGTTTTACAGTTGAGGAAACAGAGAGGTTAAGAAGACTGCCCAACCAGAAGCAAAATTTGAATCCACATCTATCTGATCTTAGAAAATTCTCCATTTTCTCCCCTCACCTCAGAACCCGCTCCAATATGATTTCTGCTCACAGTGCACCCAATCCACGTTTACTGGGGTCACCTAAGACCTCAAAGCTAATTCCTATCGACATTTATCAGTCTTTATCTCAACTGACTTTTCAATGGAATTTGGCATTTCCTTACTCCCCATTCTTACAACAGTCTCACTCTTGGCTTCCTGGGACCACACCTGCTGATTTTCGACCTATCTCTCTGGTCCTTCCCTCCTCTTCTGCAGTTTATTCTTCTCTACCAGCCATTCACTGTGTCCTGAGACTAGTCCAGGCCCACCGCTCTTTCCCTCTGTAGGAAAAGGGAAATCTTACCATACTCTCAGCTCTAATCACCAGAAATAAGTACGATTTACAAATTTCAGGTGTTATATAATCCTTATATTTATTTTATATAATTTATATTTAACGAGGCAGCACATTTTGCTTGAAAGAACATGGGCCTTAGACTCCAATCTGGATGCAAATCCTGGCCTTTTCCACTTACTATCAGAATGCCCTTGGGAAGTGACACCTGCCCCGATCTCACGTTCTTCCTCTGTAAAATGGGGCATGCCATCCCTTTACTGGGCGCCTAAAACTGCACACAATCCCTTCCTTTTTTATTATAAATCAGATCCTAGCTTATTTCCTTTTTGAACAGAATAGAAGAGTGAGTCTGAGTTCAGTATCTAGAGTCAAATAGTCCTGTATTCAAATCCTGACTTGGCCTCATTCTTGCCATCTGACCTTCGGCAAATAATCTCTTTGAGGTTCCGTTTCCTTCATCTGTAAACTAAGCACAGTAATAGTGTCTACCTCATAGAATTGTTGAAAGGATTAAATGAGATATCAAGCACACAGTGCAGTGCCTAGCCCGTAGTTAGTTTTCAGTAAATGTTAGCTCTTGAGAATGTGATCGTGTCTTACCTTTATGCAATCATATTTCAATTTTGATTAGTTGGGACTCTATACTTGTCCCCAAACAAGACTTAATTTAGAGGTGATGAATGAAATTGAATAGGTTGAGGCTCTTGGCACACATTGTAGCAAGGCTAATATCAGAATAAATTATAATCCTGAGTGTGACTCATAAGACTACCTTAATCCCAAACCCTGACATTTATGCCTGCAATTAGGACTTTAAAAATATGTAATGATAAGTTGATTTCTTTTCTTTAGAGTAAGGGTGGAGAAATTTAATTGTTTCTGAATTTAATTAACATACTTATATTTATACCAAAAAGCATGTGATATTAATAGTGCAGTCCTTGACTGATGTCCAAGTTATAAAAGGATACACACAAAAGACCACACAGTCTCTTTCTTCCATGATACTGCTGCTGTAGCCCCCTCACCTAGAGCCCCATTACCACAATAAGCCCTGCTAGACATTTACAAGAACCTGGAGATGCACAAACCTGAAAGGTGTTTTGAAAAGCAGAAATTCTGGAGAAAGTAACTTGAGAGGGAGAGCAGATACTGGTAGCATCACAGGCAAGGTCATTTTTCAACAGCATTTCCAGGAATGTTCTGAATTTTAACTTTTCTTCAAAGAAAATGCCTGGAAATGCCTGGAAACCTGTCATTGAAATTAATAAATAATATTTTGAATACAATAGGTAGTTATATAATAGTACATGGGAATAGGTGTCTTTTCCTCCTAACTACTGGTTGAAAATAACTAAAATGAGGAATGGCAGGGAGAGAGTAGAGGAAATAGATGACAGTCTCCAAACTTAAAGTAAGGCTGTTGGGACTTCCCTGGTGGTGCACTGGTTAAGAATCTGCCTGCCAGTGCAAGGGACATGGGTTCGAGCCCTGGTCTGGGAAGATCCCACATGCTGCGGAACAACTAAGCCTGTGCACCACAACTACTGAGCCTGTGCTTTAGAGCCCGCAAGCCACAACTACTGAGCCCGTGTGCCACAACTACTGAGCCTGTGCTCTAGAGCCTGTGCTCCGCAACAAGAGAAGCCACTGCAATGAGAAGCCCGCCAAAATAAATAAATAAATAAGTAAGTAAATTTATTTTTTAAAAAAAGTAAGGCTGTCATTTCCTAAAATCTGCAGACAGGAAGAAGAAATAGAGATGCACACATGCAGCTGAGGTTCAGTTCTCTCAGTACCTTAACATTACAAACTTTAAAAAATATATCTTTTACACAGTACTATATATAAGACAGTTAACTACTAAGGACCTACTGTACAGCACAGGGAACTCTACTCAGTACTCTGTAATGACCTATATGGGACAAGAATCTAAAAAACAGTGGATATATGTATATGTATAACTGATTCACTTTGCTGTACACCTGAAACTAACACAACGTTGTAAATCAACTATATTCGGATAAAAATTAAAAAAAAAAAAACTTTACCTAAGGTATATTTAAATCCAAAAATCTAAATCTAAAAAAGAATATATATGCATATATATGTATAAATAAATCACTTTGCTATACACCTGAAACACAACATTGTAAATCAACTATACTTCAATTAAACAAATATATATATATTTGCATATACATCTTTATTCAGAACAAATATATAGAACTAGCATAGCAACTTGAGCAAGCCATGAGGGTTTTTTTTTTTCCTCTGTTAACTATTTTTCTCTGTGGTTCAGGGATCTCTTGAGTCACAGGGGAGCATGTAGGCAGGGGTCTCTTGTGTCATGGGAAATATGCAAAGGATCATCAAGTGAGCCATGGGAGCCAATGGGTATGGGTCCATTTCAGGGGCTAATTTTTTAAAAATCAACTTTATTGAGGTATAATTTACATGTAATAAAAGTGCATCCATTTTAATAGTACTGTTTAATGAGTTTTCAAGATATTTGAACATTTCCATGACTTTTAATATCTGGTATGCTTCTTAGTGTAGCTAACAGTACCAGTCAGGGGCCTGGCGAGAAATAGATGGCCCAGTTAAACTGGATAATTTGAGAAGAGGGATTACTTACAAAGGCGTGGGCGTGGTGTAGGGAAAGCACAAGATGGTTCTTTGTAGCAATGCCAGAGAGCTGTTCCCACCGCACCAGAGGGGCAGAGAGGAGGAAGCAGCTGCCAGAACCTGGAAAGAGAGGCTGTGTTGTGAGGGAGACTGTGTGGAGGGTGCACCTTCACAGGAGCTCTGACTTCCAGTTGAGGGGCATAGCCAGCCAGACTTCGGTGATCCTGCAGAGAAGTCAGGGAGATAAATGTTCCAATCGTATTCCCCTCTCTCTCTGATTTCCTGCTAGGGCTCCTCTTGGCATAATTCAACTAGACACCAGAGGGTCAGGGAGCCCCCCGATTTAGTCCTTACAGGTTACAGTCCTCCCGGGGCATTCCCAGGACAAGGGTGAAAAGGAGGGGCAATCAGAAGATATGTGTTATACTGTTTAGTGAGTTAGGGTTAGTTTAAGGACAAAGTAGCAAGACTTCTTGTGAGAAGGTGTTTTGGGGGCGGTGAATGGGGAGGAAAGGCCATTTCAAGCTGGGTGGTTTCTCAGTCCATGCCATAGGGCCTGTATTAGTTAAGTTGATGCACAACAATATAACCCTAATGTCTTGATATGACACACCTATATTATCTCAGCCAGGGGTCTGCGCACGGTTTAGCTATGTTTTCGGCTAGGGTCTCACCAGGCTGCAGTCAACGTGTTGGCCAGGGCTAGTTCTCATTTGGAGGCTCCACTGGGGGAAAGACCCACTCCCCTGCTTGCATGGTTGTTGGCAGAATTAAGTTCCTTGCAGCTGTAGTACAGAGAACTTCAGTTTTTTGCTGGCTGTTGGGTGGAGGCCACCCTCTAGCTCCTAGAGCCCATTTACAGTTCCCTGACGCATGAGGCTCTCCAGCATGGCCTCAAACACTTTTTACCGGAATAACCAACCTGGGGAGCTAAAAAGGTGCAGTGGGGAAGAATGGGAAGTGCCAAGGGGTCCTAAAGGTAGGATCTCAGAAGAACATCAGCAAGCATTCATCTGCAGAAGGTGAGGGCCCCGTTCTGAGTGGATCTGAGAACAGATCTGAGCAGATGAGCAGATCTGAGAACAGAGTCAGGCAGAGCATTTGGAGAGGGTGGCGGGGGAGGTGGAAAGGAAAAGTCAAAAAATTACATAGGTCCAGTGGTGGCAGATTTAAGAGAGGGAATCCTTTTAGAAAGCAGAGGCAGTATCCCTTGGTAGCAGCCACTGGTGATGAAGGAAAGGAAGTGGCTGGGGGTAAGAGACTGACAGCAACAGAATGAGATTCTAGAGTTGATATGGAAAAATAACAAGAATAGCTAAAATACTGTGGGAGAAAGCAAAAAGCAATGAGAGGTGACTTGCTGTATCATAAAACTTCAGTAACTAAAACAATATGCTATCAATGCACAGGTGGGTAGCATGCCAATGGAACAAAGCAGGAAATCCAGAAATAGACCCTAACATGTACGGAAACTTAGCATATAAGTAGGCTCTCGGATTAGTGGCAATAATGGACTTAAAAAAAATGGTGTTGGGGAAATTGAATAAACAATGAAAAAAATAATAAAGTTGGACCGTACCTTACTCCCTACACCAGGTTGAACATCAAATGAGAAAAAAATATTGAAATGTAAAAAATAAAACCATATAAAATATACATGTTTTGAGGAGAAAGGGTAGCATCTTTATAGCTGTGAAGAAAATTCTTTCAACAAAAAAAATCCATTTTTTCAAATGATTGAAAAATTAAACTATTTGAAGGTCAAAACCTTCAGCATGGGGGGAAAAAAAGCACCTCATAATTAAAGTCAAATGATAACTGGCAAACTGCTGTCAAAATATAAGACTAAGGAATTCCCTGGCAGTCCAGTGGTTAGCACAGGTATGCTGGTGGTCAGGTGACTGCACTGCACAAAGAAAACCTCAGATCTCATAGGGAAGTGTGACGGTGTTGGCTGTGCAGGAAGTGTGTTTACTGGCCTGAGACAACTGATGATTAGCTGGCTTTCAAAGCATGAGGCTGTCACTGATTGGTTGGTTTTCAGAGGTGTGTTCAATGAACCAAGTTGTCATTGATTGATTAGACAGGTTTATAACCTGTTCTGGTGGTTACTTGTTACCATGGCTATCAAACAATCAATCTTTTCCCAGGTGTGTGGGGACTCATTCCCATGGGGAAAATTTTTTGTAACTCATTACTTAAAAGGGTCAATCTTCCTAAAACATTAAGAGGCCCTAGAAACTGAGAAGAATGTCTGACAACCTAATAGAAAAATAAGCAAAGAATGCAAACAGAAAATAAATACAAATGGTCTTAGAACATTGAGGAAAAAAACCCAAAACAACAAAAACCCTCAACCTCATTTAAAATAAATGTTTTCTGTAGCGACTGCTCTCAAGACCCTGGAGAAAAACACAAACCACGTTCCATAAAATTAAAGTGTCAAAATAAAGTTTTGACATTTAAAGATAATTTAATGTAGAAGCCACTAAATTTGTTTAGATTTTTAAAAAAATATATTTTAAAACATTTTATTAAGTATAGTTGATTTATAATGTGGTGTTAGTTTCAGGTGTACAGCATAGTAATTCATATATATATATATATATATATTTTTTTTTTCGGATTCTTTTCCCATATAGGTTATTACAGAATATTGAGCATAGTACCCTGTACTATGCAGTAGGTCCTTGTTGGTGATCTATTTTATACATAGTAATGTGTATGTGTTAACCCTAACCTCCTAATTTATCCCTCCCCAGAAGCCACTAAATTTGGAATAAAGGTTTCAGTAAAATACATGATGCATAAATTATTATTATTATTTTTTGCGGTACGCGGGCCTCTCACCGCTGCGGCCTCTCCCGCTGCGGAGCACAGGCTCCGGACGCGCAGGCCCAGCGGCCACGGCTCACGGGCCAAGCCGCTCCGCGGCATGTGGGATCCTCCCGGACCAGGGCACGAACCCGCGTCCCCCGCATTGGCAGGTGGACTCTCAACCACTGCGCCACCAGGGAAGCCCCATAAATTATTTTTTTAAACCAAAGAAAAGAGGCATGGTTGGTTCAGTTCCCATCTTTTTGGTAGTTTTTGCTATTATGCAACATTAAAATTGCCACTTCTCCCCAACCAAGGACCTAAGTCTTAGGTAATTAGACCTCTTATCTACTTTTTGGTTTGTGACGTGCTAATCAGCACCAAAAAAAATATTTTTCTTCTAAAAGTAAACCAGTTAACTAATGTAATCTGTAGCTTTATACAAATAAAAGCTTTAATTATAAGTTTTCTAAGCATTTTCCAATAGAAGGAATCAAGTACCTTTTTTTGTTTACAAGGTGCTTTTCCAAAAGGACAATCATTTTGAACACTTTTCAAGACGACGAACTTAGAATACATTTGTATAAACTATAGCACTTCAAGTTCTTTGGGAGTACAAAGATTCTGTCACACTGAAACCAAACTGATTAGGTATTATCTCAGTGTCTCTTGCTAAGATTATTACATAATTCCTGTCATCTTATTTTTTGCAATCTAGGATTACTCTGGAGTTGCTTCATTATGATCTATTCCAATTACTAAAATGCCCTCCTTTAAATCTTATACTGGTGTTCTATTATTTCTAGGGCGTACCCTCCTAGGATCTCTGGGAATTTAGCGATGATGTCTGATGGCCTTAATTTTCTGTAGAAGAAATTTCAGAGGGGTTCTTGGCATCCTGGTAGGTGAGGAATTAGAAAGCTTTGTAGGCACTCGGGACAATGGTGGCTTTAGGTGATTGTTAGCTTCTGTATAGAGTGGCACACACAAACCTTACTCTCTAATCATCAGTTCTGGTCGAGATGGGGACACTTGGGTATACAGGAACTGAACAATTGGCAGGGCTCTCTACACGTACTTGGGAAGGTTCTCCAGTTTTCTTCCATAGATCCTTTATGAGGTTTTGCTTCTTCTGGGCATTTGTGCTTAAGCATAATTTCCCACATATATTACTCCATCTTAACAGGATAGGAACTTTCCAAGTTTTTGCCTTAGAGATTTCAAGACATCTTTGTACTAGAATCTATTTACGGAAAACTTCTCTGCTGTTATTTTTCCCCCTCTCTTATCTCTTAGCTCCTGCCTGTCTTCTCACGCCTGCCATTCTAAACTCCGCTGGGATATAAAAAACACTTTTCCAGATTCTCCCAGACTCCTTTGCCAGCAAGCTTCCTATTAAGTTCTATTACCTATAAGAGGTACTAGAAGGGAAGGGAAAAAGGGACATTTTTTTTTGCTGTTCCTATCAGTGTTGCCCCAGCAGTGGCAGTTGACCCCAGCTTCCAAATGCCTTCAACTCTTCTAGAACCAGACTCACCAGGCCCTTTCAGAGTACCAGCAGTAGCTGGGAGGTGTTTCTTTCTCAAACGTCTGAACACCAAGTCTGCAGGGCCCGCTCTCCAAAATAATCCTGAGCACCTACATTCTAGTAACCAAAACCTTTCCTGTGTGTTTCCCAGCTTTGAGGGTGGTAGCCACTTCCTGCAGTTATCATCTTTGGGTTATCTGTGTTCCCTTGTTTCAACACCTGTCTAACCAATTTCCTATACTGCATTTCCTCTGTTGAAATACCTATTTTGGTTGCTTTCTTAAGTGGATCCCAAGCAACAGATCCAGTATAATCTACATTTGTCTAGTATAAACTGACAAGGGAGTGGGATTCTAATCCTGCAGTAAAAAACAGAGACACCCAAACTTTTTATGGGTCTTAAGAAATGAAGAGGAATGATACAAAAGATGGGCAAACTCAATTTATGATCTCCAATTGAGAGAAAACCTTCTGGATTCAACTAGTTTCATGGGTAGAGCCTAACTGCAGCAGCCTGGGACCACAAAAGCCAAGTTGAAGAGAAACGTAAAGTGAAATGTAAAGTAAGAGAACGGTCCCCTAAGTTGAACTCAGGGTCCATGTTGCTCCAAGTCCTGCCAAAACAAGGAAATATATATTGGGGAGAACAAAACTGACTCAAAACTTGAAGTCATGGTTGTTTATTAAGATCTTTACACAGGAATTAAGATATGCGCAAACATACAGTAGTGGCCCAACTCCCCATTTCAAAGTCTGCAGTGATTTACAAACCTTTATCCATACCAAATGTGTACAACTTGTATAGGAATTTGAGGAAGCCACAAAATATTTCTGAGAAATGGTTTCTTCTGAGGCCAAAGTCTCTTGCAATCTGGGAACTGTGACACAGGGGAACTTATGGGCAGGGGTCTCTTGTGACATGGAGCTGTAGATACATCTGGTAGGGGAGAGGTGAGTAGTCTTCATGAGTAGACAAAAGGTAACTTGCAATTTACTGGATGCCACACGTGGGTACTTACGGTACACAAAGTCACTGGATAAAGTGAAACTCTCCCAAAAGTGGGAGTGATGGAGTAGTGGGGCTGAAGGATAGCCAGGAGAAAGTCACTATCACTTATTAAGGTTCTTTTTTGAGTCAGGGCCTGTGCCAGGTGCTCTATTACTTCCCTTAACTCTTTTTTTTTTAAAATTAATTAATTAATTAATTAGGCTGTGTCGGGTCTTACTTGCGGCACACAGGATCTTTCTTGCGGCATGCGGGATCTTTCATTGAGGCACATGGGCTTACTTGCCCCGCGGCATGTGTGACAGTTCCCCGACCAGGGATCGAACCCGTGTGCCCTGCATTGGAAGGCGGATTCTTAACCACTGAACCACCAGGGAAGTCCCACTACCCTTAACTCTTGATAGCAACTCTTGGTTACACTGATTCCCATTTACAGATTAAGAAAGTGAGATTAACAGGTAGAGACCAAGTTAAGAAGGAAATTATTCTTTCTTCCCTCCTGCACGACATGCCCTTGTTTTGGTGGTCCAAAACTCATGCACAAATTACTAGTCCCATCATTCAATTCCTTATATGTGAACTAAGGAATCGAAGAGCCATTTAAAACCATTCTTAGCTCACAGGCCCTATAAATATCAGCGGCATGCAGATTTGGCCCCTGGGATGCAGTTTGCAGACTTCTGTGCTAGGGCTTTCAATTGAGGCCCTGGTGTGTTCAACAGGCTTCCTTCCCCGGTAGGTCCTGAACTCTGTTCTTGTCTCATCAGCAGTGTGAGCCTGACGACAACTCCCCTCTGCTTTTCAGAGGTTTTCAGCCTTTCAGCCTCTGCTCTGAACAGTTTCAAAACTGCAGTTATCTTGATGGGAAAACCGACCTTGTGTTTGATGACCCTCAAGTCTCCAATACTGTCACTCTAGCTTCATGAGATGGCCCAGAGCTCTGCCGGTTTCTCTGTTCACCAGCAGCAGCCCTGATTCTCGTCCTGCATTCAGAATAGGCACATGCTACAAACAAAAAAGTGGTTGCAAACATCAGTTTACCTCTCAAATCTCCCCTCTCTAGAATCTTAGCCCCTAAGTTAGTCTTCATTGTTTCAGTAGCTTTCTGATGCTTTTAAGTAAAGCATTTTAATTTTTAAATGTAAAAATTTTACATTTTTATCTGGCTTTTCTCATTGTTCTCAGCAGGACTGCAGGTCTGCAGCACTGCTACCTGAAAAGCATAAGCTTTGCTTTCAAATAATTTAAAAATAGTATATTAAAGCTAAATATATTCAAATTCATTCACAACACTATTTCCAAAAATTTGCGTTATTTTTTTTTTGCACTGAAAAAGCTTCCTATGATTCTTAGAATTTAAAGGCAAAAAAGCACTGTCTAGAGTGGTATAGGTTGAGATGTCTAAGTATCCTTAATCTTGTAATATTTTAAGAACATTTAAATTTTGAGATGATATATTCAATATGATTGAAAATTTTAAAAGTATAAAAGAACATATAGAGAAAAGTCATTCTTCCACTCCTGTCTCCCAGCCACCCAGTTTCTCTCCCTGCTGGCAACACTGTTTATCTCTTAAATATATATTTCTCTTCTTTGGATAAATGGTTGCACACTATGTACACTACTCTACGTCTTGTATTTTTTGTTTAACTCTATATCTTATAGTTCTTTTTGTATCAGTAAAGTGGGTTTTTTGCTTAATTGCTGTATAGTATTCTATTTTACCATCATTTATTTAGTGTTTCTTGATATGATTAAGGTTGTTTCTAAGCTTATTACAAACAATGCCAAACAAAAATGTTTTATGCATGCCATTCTACATATATGTGAAAACAGCTTTAAGAAATTCCTAGAGGTAGATTGCCAAGGTTACCTCTCTAGGGCTTTAAAAGTTTCTATACATACCAAGCAACATATAAGAGTGCCTATTTACCCACATGCTTGCCGAGACTGGGGAAAAAAAAAAACCCCAAAACAAAACACCTTTACTAATCTGAAGGGTGGAAAAATGTATGAGTATTAGTATAAGTGATATTATGCATCTTTTCACACATTTAAGAGCCACTTATATTTCCTTTCCTGGGAACTATGTTTCTTGGGGAAATAAACTTCTAATTTTCCTTTTGGGTTGTTGGTCTTTTTCTAAAAGTATTGGCAGACACTTTATATAAAGGAAATAAGCTCTTTGTGATGAGTTGTATCTATTTCTTCGCAAGTTTGCCATGTCTTCCAATTTTCCTTTATGGTAGTTTTTGTTATGCAGAACTTTTTATTTTCATGTGTTAATTCTTATTTTTAACTGTGAAAAACACATAGTCCATTTCAATTTTTAACAATTATTTTAATTTTCAGATTCTCAACCTCTGCATAGTTTTAGCACTCCCTGAGAAATTAAACACACTCATATCCCTTCCATAAAAATGGGAGGAAAGTATCAGTAAATTCTAATGACTGACACAAAACATTTACTAGTTTCTCACAAAAATGCATACGTGGTAGTATCAGAAGGACTAATTGAGAAATTATCTTATGGGCTTCCCTGGTGGCACAGTGGTTGAAAGTCCGCCTGCCGATGCAGGGGACGTGGGTTTGTGCCCCGGTCCGGGAGGATCCCACATGTCGCGGAGCGGCTTGGCCCGTGAGCCATGGTCGCTGAGCCTGCGCGTCCGGAGCCTGTGCTCCGCAACGGGAGAGGCTACAACATTGAGAGACCCGCATACCGCAAAAAAAAAAAATTATCTTAAAACCAACTTTAGTCAGGAAGACTTCTTCACAGACAAATGAGTGGTTATATATGTAAATCCTAAATACATTACACTATTTTCCCCCCTTTTTGGTCATGGACTATTCCAGGAAGATTTAATTATATAACTTTTAATTTGCAGAGTCACTAAAATGTAAAGCAAAATTGGTCTTAAAAAATATTGGTTTGATGAAAAGATACATTTTAGACAAATTTGGTTAGTTTCTAACTACATTTCAGCACAATCATTACTCAGGGGACAATCACTTTTGAGAAAAGGCAAACGAAAATTTAAATCAGCATCAGAATTCTACCCATAATTACCCAATCAATATTGAAGTAGACGCCATCAAGTATGCAAAGATTACAGAATTTCAGTTACAAAATTTGGAGGAAAAAAATCTTAATTATGTATAAAAACACTGACAAATTTAAGCTAGAATTATTAGCTCTAGGACAGTTCACTGCATTATTACCTTAAAAGGATGGCTAACTAGATATCAGCAGCAATGCTGTTAAAACAGTTGTTTGCTCAAAGTTGTTCCTATTAATGAAACAAAAGATTAATAGTCTCCAAGTTAAATTTCACAAAATGAAATCGCAGCCTTCTGATTTAACTTTCAGGGGCAAGACAGAGCAAAACCCAAATATCATACTTTCTATTTTTGTCCATAAACACAAATAAAAGTCAGTATCAATACAAAGGTTAACATAAGGAAATAAAAACATGATTAGTCAGGTTCTACAACATAGGATACTGCGACATAACTCTCCTACAGAAAATTCCCCCCCCCCTCCACTTTTTTGGAATAGCAGATTAGATAGTATGGTATGAAAAGCTGTTAAAACCCAAATGTTTTCTGTGCCATCTAGCAAAGAAAGCACGAGGAAGAATACTTTGCCAAACTACACCTGCTACTCCAGCCTGGACCCAGTTGTCTGATCATCCACTCAGTTTCAAGGCCTCCAAATTGTCAATCTACCCCACTCAGCCTCATCCCAAGCTTAGCTACTTTTGCATCAAGAGTCTAGTTTCCTTTCTGTCAACTAAGTCCTAATTTTCCAGAAAACTCTGATTTTTCTGCTTTCACGTTGATCCTGACCCATTTTAAGTCAAAAAAAAAAAATGCTGTAATACTTAAAGTAATTGAAGTGGACATGGAAATTAGATTACTTTAGTGTTATGAAAGATGGACTTCAAGTGCTCTGCAAATATATGGGAAAGTTGCAAGAAAACTTAGATTCTAAACCCTGCCTGGATTCCTTAGCTACTTGGTAGATTATAATGTTGCTTTGATTACTAGTCAGTACAAAAAGGTGCGTGAAGGCCACAAAACATGCATATGGGGGGAAATGCATGGAAATGAAGATTTCTTGGGAGTTGGCCAAGGCATTTTTATATCCATAAGGACTGTCAACTTAAATTTAGTACACCAGTGATTAAAAAAGGAAAGGAGTGGGACTCTTGCTTACAACCGAGTTTGGCAGAAACACATTTGTATATTCCTCCCCTGTAATCACACCGTCCTTTAATTAAGGACAGTGAGTATGCCCACGGAGCAGAATTAATGAAAAATTTAAAAAGAATCTATGATACAGAGCTTCACTAGATTATACAACACTCCCCTTACCCAAGCACTACTTTGTGTATCTCTGAAACATCTGAAAAATACTTTTCTGTGACTTACTAGGCTGTAGGGAATGAGGAGTTTTAGATACATTACAATTATCTCTAGTAGAATTTGTTATCTTTCTTCCATTAACTGAACGTTTCAACTGGATCTTAAAAGAAGGTTGCCAATTTTCATTTTTTGAGCCTCTCCTAGGTTTTGGATGCTCTAGATTAGTCTGTCTTTTGAAGTTTCTATCTTTGGAATTCTTCCTTTGTTCCTTTAGTAATCTGTCTGGAGGTGAGGATGTAGCACGTAACTGATATTCATCTGGGGATCCTTTTTGCCGGTTTGGCCTCATCTGTTCTTGATCCACCTCTTTCTGAAGCTGTAGTGCTAATAACCTGTCCTGTTCTTCTTGTTTATGTCTCTCAAAAAGTAGACATTCCAAATCTATCAGTTTTTGGGTAAAGTTGATTTCTGTTTCTTCTTGGTCTGAGGAAGCTTTGGGGAACATTTTTCTTCTTTTTGCAGAAAAGCATGGATCCCTGACTGCTTCAGACAAAGATTCCTGGTTTTTTCTTTTGGAGATATCTTTACTGATCAGTAGGTGAGACTCTTCATTTTCTGTCTCAACTGTGTTATTTCTAATTATCTGTGTCATATCTGATACAGTGCACCGACTCTCTGTTTTGCCACAAGGCTTAACTGCAGCTTCTCCAGAGTAGGGAACTCTGGCTTCAGGTCCCTCATGATTTATGACACACAACTCTTTTTCATGATTGCTTGGTCTTGTTTTGACTTTTCCTTCAAGGCACCATTCTTTACCACTGGCACATAACTGAGGCATAGGTGACTCCACTGAAGATTGTGCACCTTGTTCATGAACTTCAAGGCATATCTGAGGAGAAAGTGTTGGCATATCTTCCTCAATTTCTGTGTCTTGCCATGTAGGGCTCTTCACATCACTGCTGTCA
Source organism: Stenella coeruleoalba (assembly GCF_951394435.1). Classification (NCBI taxonomy): domain Eukaryota; kingdom Metazoa; phylum Chordata; class Mammalia; order Artiodactyla; family Delphinidae; genus Stenella; species Stenella coeruleoalba. The sequence continues at coordinate 72,914,746 of NC_137150.1, read as the reverse complement.
GTTTCCTGTAGAGAACAGAAAAACACTGAGTGAACCAGGGGAAAACATCAAGTCGTAATACATAAGTCTAATTACACTGATACCAAAGCTGAGTTGTCACTATAAGGTAATTATTATTATTACTAATAAGATATATTAATTCTTAATAGTATTTTTATTCTGTGTGCCAATTTAGATTAAGGTATTTCTTCATTTTCACTCCCATGAAGACCTACAGTTTAAAATCCACAAACTAGTTCTATATATGGCCAGGAGCTGGCACCATGACTTGATTTCTCATCTTACAAACTTCCTCTAGCCCAGGGATTTTTAATCCCTTTTTGTGTCACAAACCCTCCTCCTTTTGGCATTTTTGTGAAGCTTACAGACCTCTTTGAGAATAATATTTTTAAACATAACAATAAATACATAGGGGGACTTCCCTGGTGGCTCAGTGGTTAAGAATCCGCCTACCAATGCAGGGGACATGGGTTTGAGCCCTGATCTGGGAAGATCCCACATGCCGCGAAACAACTAAGCCTGTGCGCCACAACTACTAAAGCCTACGCGCCTAGAGTCCGTGCTCTGCAACAAGAGAAGCCACTGCAATGAGAAGCTCACATACCGCAACAGAGAGGAGCCCTCACTGGTTGCAACTAGAGAAAGTCCGCGTGCAGCAACAAAGACCCAACACAGCCAAAAATAAATACATACATACGGAACAATTTATATTGCAACACAATTATTAAAATCTTACAATTTATGATGTAATAATGCATATCTATTAATACATTAAATAATAAGATCTAGTGGCAAGTCTAATAATTTGTAACACTGAAGGAGGGATGAGTATAAACGATATTTCAAGAGATCTGCAACAAATGTAATGTGATTAAAAACCAGTGTTACCTATTGGTGACAAAGTCACAGGTACTGTTAACAGTATTATGGTTTACTGGTTTGCTGCCTACATTCATAACTAAAGGAAATGCCAAAATGAGAGGTCAGGTGGAAGTAAAGATAAACTTTTCCTTATATCTAGGTTCATATGTACTCTGTGGATTCTACCCACAGACCTTAGGTTAAGAACCCTTGCTTTAGCCAGTATAATTCTTCTCACTTACAGGTCTTGGGTAAGTTAAGACCTAGGATTAGTTTTGACCATGAGAAAGCCTTAAGAAGAAAGGTTTCGGTACTTCCCTGGTGGCGCAGTGGTTAAGACTGCACGCTCCCAATGCAGGAGGCCCGGGTTCGATTCCTGGTCAGGGAACTAGATCCCACATGCATGCTGCAACTAAGGAGCCAGCGAGCCGCAACTAAGGCATGCTGCAACTAAGACCTAGCGCAACCAACCAACCAACCAACCAACCAAATAAATGAAATAAATAAAAAAGAAAGGCTTCAATGAGAACTTGCTTCAAAACAAAAATTCCTCCTTGTTTGCGATCTTAAATCTGTTCTTTTACCTACTTTGCTTTGCATTTATCATTCCTCATAAGATTTTTTATGAACCAATGTAGTTTGGATTGGACAAATTCTAGGTTGCTTACCTAGTTTTGCTGTGAATATTAACACCAGGATAGGAGAAAAAAATCCCAGCCTACAATGCCTCTCCCATCAATCCTTAGTTCCAGCATAAGCCAGACCATCTGGACTTGAATTCTCCCTCTAATACCTCTACTTAAGGGACACTGAGCAATTCTCTTGCCTCTGCATGCCTCAGTTTTCTCAACTATAATTGGGCACAAGAAGGGTACCTTATAGAGTTGGTGGCTGTGATGAAGATTAAAGAAAATAAATACATTATTTGGCACATAAACGTCCATTAAATGTTAGGTGCTATAAAACCACCTAGCTAAACTGAAAAAAGTTTAGGAACCTGTGAGTAAAGGGCTAATAAAACTTCTATGTAGGAAACTGACCTTGGTGTCAGCTGGCTTTTCCTAGTTCTATTTTCCTGGAAGCCTGATACAGGTGAAATGTCACCTGTGTTACTAGGCCACATAGCTTATGGTAAAAATGACCCTTACTGGTGAACTGCATCTGTACTAGGAGAACTAGGAGTGATCTATAAATACCTTGCAGGAAGCCAAAGCTCAGGCCTTCTGTAAGTGACTTACAACTCTTTGACTGGCTGTGTTCCTTCCCAAGACCCCTGGAAGCCACACCCATGAGTTGTTACAGTAAATAATTTACTCTTATGGGGCATGGGACTTCTAAGTCTGGGTGGTTACTACACTCCTCTGCATGGTCTCACTTCCAGGCCATCACTTAGGAGCTCTGCAGTGAGGACTCTTGCTGAACAGATACGCCTGATGTCTGATGCTACCCTACTAGCACGCTTTGTTTACCATTGTGTAATCCTTTAAGTGAAGCTGGTACCAGGGGTAGCCTATTTAGTTTTGTGAGTCTGATGATCTCGGTCAGGGATGTACAAACTACAGCCCATGGACCAAATTCAGCCTGGTGCTTGTTTTTGTACAGTTTTACTGGAACAAAGACAAGCTCATTTGTTTATATATCGTTATGGATGCTTTCAAATGACAACAGCATCATTGAACAGTTGTGACTGAGACCATGTGGGCCACAAAGCCTAAAATATTTACTATCTGGCTCTTTAGAGAAAAGGTCTGCTGACTCCTAGCCTAAGTGAGCCTAAGGTGACTAAGAAAGGTTGTTCCATTTACTATAGTGACTTAAAAAAAGTTAGGAAACTGCAAGTATTAACATTCTATAGCATTAATAAAACTGCCAAGCCAAGAACATCTTTAGCATCCACATACCTTAGACATGGAGTCTTCCCTGTCTTCTTGTACAACTTCAGACTGTGATGCTGACCAAGGCTGAGATTTAGGTGACAAATACCTTAAAAAAAAAAAAAAAAGTTTGCCAAAATTTGAATGCTTTGAAACACAAGTGGCATGTATCCAACATAATAAAGCCAGATTAGCTATTTATGCTGAAGGCTGTCTGGCTTGCTGCTTGGCTGATTTATCAGAAAGAGTGTAATTCATCTCCCTGTCTCAGGTATTTTGGTCTATTTCTGGAGGAAAACTTAGAAGTCTGAGTATTGATATATTTTAGTGAAAAACAGCAGAAAAGGAAGTAAAAGTCAAATCTAAATTATTCCTTAATTCTCAAAAGAATTTAAACGGGTAGGTACTAGCATCAAAACAACGTAAGACTGTATACAGTCTTCCCCAAAGTAATGGAACTGACATTTCAAGTCAGGAGAAGGAATATGTTAGTTTCTTTTTAATGCCAGTAATTCTACATTTTTTATCTCTATTTGAAAAATGGTCTATGATTAGATTCTTTACCATTTTGGTATAGAGATTTTATTATATACATATTTTATATCAACTATCTACTTAGAGATATAAAAGATTTATCAATGTATCAGCATAAGAGCACATCTCTAAATATCTAAGCATCTTTAATGGGCTGTTTGCCACTAAAAATATTAAGTCTGTAATATAATGGAAAACATAAAAGAAATGGGAATAAAAGGACAGGTTATAAGAGGTTAGGTATATTTTTTAAATATTTTTTTTTGGATTTTGTTAAAAAAAATCCAAACACATACAACTCTGCTCAAAAATGGCACAAATGTTGGCTGTCTTCAAGTGGTGGTAACTTTGGGTGATTTTCAAAGAGCAGCTAGCTTTTATAATTAAAGAAAACAATGGAAAAATGTCTGATTGCAAATATGTAAAATCGTAAGTTCCATTGTCCAAAGCACCAACGTGTAGCATATAACATTAAAATAAAATCTAGACAAAGATCTCATATAAAGAATAAATATCCCTTATAGACAAAATAGTATCCAAACCGCATATTTAGTTGCATCAACCTAAATATTTACTCTGAGAACTTATGAGAATAAGAACTACCTCTCAGTTGATAAAACAGGAGTCCAGGTTTAGTCTCATTTTACTTTTGTTTCCCAAAGCTGAAGAATTCCTTCTGCCAATGTTAGATATTAGTAACCAAGTATATTAAAACCAACATAGAATTATTACAGCTTAATAGTTGTTCAGAAATCCATAAGCAGAAAACAAAACAAAGTGTGATCAGATACCCATGTAACATAATTGGTGAAGATTTGTGAACTCTCTGGGATATTGTTTATTTATAAGAACCAAGTAATATATGAATACATGTAGGAAATATGTGTCATCATCCCTTTCCATTCCTATTTGCTTCCTCATATGTAACCAATTTTTTAAAAAATTATTTCTATATACTGCATACTATCTTTTTTTAAAGCTATCATATTCTTTTGTGATTTCCTTTTTTCACTTATGTCTTATAGATCTTTATAAAAAACTATATACATAGGCCTACCTCATAAAAACAAATAGTTTACAAGAAAATAGTTACAAAATATATGTAAGGGGTGGTGGTAGTGGTGATGTAATTAATTGGGCGATTGGGATTGACATGTATACACTAATGTGTATAAAATTGATGACTAATACATCATAGTTACAGGGAGGGAGATACTGACTGGGAAAAGATACGAGTGAACCTTTTGGAAACAGTCTGTATCTTAATCTGGAGTGTGGTTTATACATATGTAAAAATTCTCCAGAAGTTACATTTAACATTAATATATATATACTTTAAAAAGTTTTAAAATCTTATATTATCATAAAAACCCGTACACTTATCACTCAGTTTAAGGGGAAAAAATCACTGATTTTAAAATTCTTTATGGGGCCTTCTCTTTGTGCCCCAGCTGACAGGCTACAACTATCCTAAGATGCTCTTATCTCTTGCTTTTATTTATTTATTTTTCCCTTGGTCTATTTTATTTTTATTGGGGTATAGTTGTTTTATAATGTGTTAGTCTTATGTCTTGCTTTTAAAAATAGTCTTAACACACACTAGTACCCCTAAACACTTTATTGCTTAGTACTGCATGATTTCTGAACTTTACGTATATGGAATCATACTACATGTATCTTTCCACAACTTGACTTCTTCACATGCCTTCCTGAATCAGGCATGTTTTCCTTAGCCAGAATTCATTTTCATTGCTGGAAAGTAACAGTATTCTGGTCTACTGTTGGACATGTGGGTGCTTCTGGCTCTTTACTGTTACTAACAGTACTGCTGGAAACATTCCTGCACATGTCTTCTGGGGTTTTAGTGTCTACACTCCAGTCATAGAGCATCAACCTTTTACACTCCCACCTATAGTTTAAGTGCTTCTTATCCTCTAGGATACTTAATATTGCCAGAAAGTTTAATTTTCCAATAGGGTGAGTATGAAATGTTACCTCATCATTATTTTGTTGCTGTTTTAATTGAGGTGCAATTGACATATGACATTATATTAGTATCAGGTATACAACATAATAATTCAATATTTGTATACGTGAAATGACCTCACTGTAATTTTTTAAAAATCCTATTGAAGTATAGTTGATTTACAATGTGCTAATGTGTTAATTTCTGCTGTACAGCAAAGTGGTTCAGTTATACAGATATATATATATATTCTTTTCCATCACAGTTTATCACAGGATATTGAATGTAGTTCCCTGTGTTCCAAGTAGGACCTTGTTCACCAATCCTATATATAATAGTTTGCATCTGCTAATCCCAAACTCCCAATCCTTCCCTTCCCCACCCACCCTCCCCCTTGACAACCGCAAGTCTGTTCTCTATGTCTGCCTCACTGTAATTTAAATTGAAATTTCCTTGATTACTAATAAAGTTCAATCTTTTCACATGTTTTGGCCTTCAGCTTTCGTGTTCTGTGATGTCAAAAGTTTTTGCCTCTTTTTCTGTAGTTCTGTCTTTTTCTCACAAATAGGTGGGTATTCTTTAATAATAAACTTTTTCCAGTAAATAAGTTGAAATATCTTCTTTTAGAGGGCAGCTTATCTTTTCATTCCCTAAAGGTATTTTGATAAAGACATTTTAAATCTTATTATAGTCTATTTGGTTTGCTCCTTAAAGCATCCCTCTCTACAGATATCCTCCTTTGTTATCTTCCTAAAGATTTATTTTATGTATATATGTATATATTTACATATTTGCTTGCTTACTTATTTACGCATGCTGCGCTGCACGGCTTGCTGGATCTTAGTTCCCGGACCAGGGATTGAACTCGGCAGTGAAAGTGCCAAGTCCTAACCACGGGACCGCCAGGGAATTCCCTTGTCTTTTTAATAGGTCTTTAATTCGCCTTAATTTTTATAGATAGTATGAATAGAGGTCCAAGCTAATTTTCCCCACATATTATCCACTGTCCCACAGGCATTTATTGACAAGCACCTCCTTTCCCCACTGACCAGCAACGATGACTACTGTGTTGGTTACCCAAAGTACCCCAAAACTTAGTGGCTTAAACCAACAAACATTATCTCATAGTTTCTGAGGGTCAGGAATTCAAGAGAAGCTTAGCAGGGTAGTTCTGGCTCAGGATTTTCATGAGGGTCCAGTCAAGATGTTGGTCAGTCATCTGGTCAGTAGCCTGACTGAGGCTAGAGGATCACCCTCCAACAAGGCTCATGCACAAAGGCTATTCTGGAGGTCTCACTTCCTTACTGGTTGTTGGCAGAAGGCCCCAGTTCCTTACCATGTGGGACTTTCCATAGGGCTGCTCACAACATGACAGCTAACTTTCCCAGAGCAAATAATCCAAAAGAGAAAAGTCACTTTAGGACTTAGTCTCTGAAGTGTACAATGTCCCCCTCTCTGAAGTGTACAATGTCCCTTCTGGTAATTCTATGTGTATACTTAAGTCCAGCTCACATTCAAGGGGAGGGGAATTAGGCTCAGCCTTTTGAAGGGAGAAATATCAAAGATTTGTGAACATATTTTAAAAACACCAAAGCTAGGGCTTCCCTGGTGGCGCAGTGGTTGAGAGTTCGCCTGCCGATGCAGGGGACACGGGTTCATGCCCCGATCCAGGAAGATCCCACATGCCGCAGAGCGGCTGGGCCCGTGAGCTATGGCCGCTGGGCCTGCGCGTCCGAAGCCTGTGCTCCGCGGCGGGAGAGGCCACAACAGTGAGAGGCCCGCGTACCGCAAATAAATAAATAAATAAAATAACCATTTTAAAGCGTACATTTAGTACATTTACAAAGTTGTGCAACCATCACTTCTATCTAGTTTGTTGTTTATTTTTAAGAATTCTTTATATATTCCAGAGACTAGACCTTATCTGTTTTTAACTTTGTGTACCTTTAACCCACCAGTTTCTCCAATTTCTACTTTTAAATTCATCAGTTTATTCTTATATTTCTAGTAAAGTTTTATCTTTATATATTTCAAAATATATATTTAGATTCATGAGTTATATCCTTTATGCAGAATAGTATTATATCAATATGAAATATCCCTGCTTTTCTTTTAATGGTTTTTCTCGACTTCTACTTTGCATTATATCAGGCATTAACAATATTGATGTTACACGTCTATTTCTTCTTTTAATAGCAACCACCTCATTTAATGCTGCCCTCTTCCCATCTATCTCCATCTCCCTGTCCCAAATTTCCACCATCTAAAATCCTAAATTTCTATGAATTTTGAAAGGAAGCAAATTACCTGCACATACCCAGCTGAATCAAAAGCCCTTACATGTTTTTGAAGTCTAGATTGTAGTTGATAAACTTTTTCAACTATGAATTACTATGGAAAAGCTTATATCCTCATAGAGTCATCAACTCTTCCTGCTGCTAAGAGGGGCACTCTGGGGCAACTAAATTCACTCCACTGTTGACTACCTGACTCATGTTTTTTGTACAGTGGGGAAGAAATGTAATATATAAACTGGGAAAAAGAGGGTGGGGTAATGATCTAGATGCCAAACTGTAAACTCCTTCAATGAGGATGACCTTATATGGAACTAGATTCTCACTTGAATCTAAATCAAGAGAAAAAGGAAATGGGAACAACATGGAAATCCTGAGCAATGAAGATAAAAAAGGTTTCACATCCCTCTTCATGCTAGCCAGGAATCTAAGCTATGTGAGCATCTCTCTTATTTTCACTTTACATCAACCTCAGACCATCTGGAGGGTTTTCATGCAGAGCTGATGGGCCAAATTTTGATATAGCAGTAAACTATATTCACTTACTTCTGAATATCTCCAGTGTTCGTTTGTTTGTTCTTACTTTTCTTCTGTGACTTGGTTGTGACTGGATCAGATTTTTCAGAATTCAAGGGCGAAGCCAAGATACTTCCCTCACAGAAATTGTTCTTCAACAGCAGAAAAAGCATAAAACAATTTTAAAATAAAATAAGCTATTAATCAATTCAGAATCCACAATAGAATTTTTCAGGAATTATTAAATTCTATATATCCTTTGAATAATACTGACCATGAAAAAAATTAATATAAACAAGATAAAGTTTATCTAAGTTGGTCTACATTGCATTTTTACTCTATATTATAAACACAAAGAGCATGATGGTACTAACCTCGTTAGCTGATAATTTCTGCTAACTTTTCTAATGAATAATTTCATATTTATAACTACCGTAATCTGTAGGGAAAAATTCAGAGCTGTGGCTATACCTGGTGTAAAATTTATTTTACGTTAAATAATTTAATTTGGGGATTTAAGGGCATACCAATAAATATCATCAATATTTACTTGCTATCTCATGGCAGTCTCATAAGTTTCTTACTACACTATTGGAAAAATTAATATACTTGGTGGTGGTAGACATCTGGCCTAGGACGACCAAACTTTTACAAGTAAATGAAAAACTATTTTAAAATATCAGTAGATCTGCTCTTATAAGCCCATGTAAAAACACGAAGAATTAAAACAATAACTCTTGAAAGACAAAGTTGACCCCAGATTTTCCTCTCTGATATATTTTCTCTCCTATCCCATTTGTTATTCTATTGATCTATGTCTTTTTTTTTTTTCTTGGCCACGCTGTGCAGCTTACAGGATCTTAGTCCCCAACCAGGGATTGAACCCAGGGCCACGGCAGTGAAAGTGCCAAGTCCTAACCACTGGACTGCCAGGGAAGTTCCATGGTCTATGTCTTTTATTTAATTTCTCAATTGTGTACTGCTCCAAAGCTATTCCACTTAAATTTTAAAAGGAAATATATTTTTTAAAAGGGCATATAGGGCTTCCCTGGTGGCGCAGTGGTTAAGAGTCCGCCTGCCAATGCAGGGGACACGGGTTCGGGCCCCGGTCCGGGAAGATCCCACATGCCGCGGAGCGGCTGGGCCTGTGAGCTACGGCCGCTGAGCCTGCGCATCCGGAGCCTGTGCTCCGCAATGGGAGAGGCCACAACAGTGAAAGGCCCGCGTACCACAAAAAAAAAAAAAAAAAAAAAGGGCACATAATCTAAAACTTGGGTATATTATTATGAATGGCAGGCCTCTCAAAAATGGGGGGGAAAAACCACAACCCAATTCTGGATATACTTCATTTTGTTAAGTATATTTTAAGATATTTGTTGTTTGAAAGCAGAGGAATTGTTTTTAGAGGCTCTCAAACCTGAATGTACATCAGACTTCCCTAGATGCCTCTGGGAGTGGTATTCCCTAAATCCCATCCCCAGAGATTCAGTATTTTAAAAGAACTACAAGTGATTCTGCCAGGTTCTTTCAAATCACTGGGTCCCACTGTATCCTTTGGTCTTACAGTATGTGTTTTATCATCCTTTCTTTAATTCATTGTCCCCTGGGCAGTAATTTAACTACAACAAGATAACAAAATCCAGGTTTAATATGTTATTTAAGAATTTAGGGACTTCCCTGGTGGTCCAGGGAAGCACAGTTAAGACTGCGCTTGCACTGCAGGGGACACTGGTTTGATTCCTGGTTGGGGAACTAAGATCCTGCAAGCTACACAGCGTGGTCAGGGAAAAAAAAGAAGTTAAAAAAAAATTTAATGTGCTTCAATTTCAAAAAGTGATCTGCATCCATACAATGGAATATTTTGCCACTCTTACAAAAGAATTATACACTCTATGTAGTAATATAATAGGAAAAATCTCTAAGAAATAGCGAGTGAAAAAGGTCAGGAGAAAAACAGTGTGATTCACACATCCTTTTTAGGTAAAAAAAAAAAAAAGTTATAAGAAACTGTTAATAGTGCTAACTAACCTTTGGGGAAAAAGACTGATGTAATGGAATAGGAATAGGAGTGGAGAAGTGGGGGCGGGGGGCGGGCGGGGAATGGAGCTTTCATTTTCCACTGAATAGCTTTCCTGCATAACTGAATTTACTAACAACATACAAAAATGTTTTTTTTAAAGCATACTTGGATTAGAGCAAATATATAACAGTATGCCAAAAAAGTTTTGCTTTAAGTAGAGCAAATATGTCAGGAATAGTTTCTAGTTATGGTGAATGCTTCCTTTTTTAGATTGTTCAAACTCACATAGTCAAAGCAATAGGAATGTAAATACTTCAAAGTTCTTTCTTAAAACTTACAATATTAAGGCTTAGCTTTCTTGCCAGCTCTTCATCGCTTTTCAGTTGTTCTTCCATCTCTCTTTGCCTTTTTTCTGCCTGTCTCTTTTCCTCTTCTTCTTCCTCTGCCAGTAATCTCTGTATGTATTCTTCACTTGCTTTGTTTTCTTCTTCCTCATTGGCTCGTCGCTCTGCCTCCACCTTAAAAATGATTAATAAAGAACAATCCTTCTCTGAACTTTTTAGTATACTTGCAATATTTCTTTCTTTTTTTAAAGATTTAATTTTATTTATTTTTGGCTGTGTTGGGTCTTCGTTGCTGTGTGCGGGCTTTCTCTAGTTGTGGCGAGGGGGGGCTACTCTTTGTCATGGTGTGCAGGCTTCTCCTGTTGTGGAGCACGCGTTCTAGGCATGTGGCCTCAGTAGTTGTGGCTCGCGGGCTCTAGAGCGCAGGCTCAGTAGTTGTGGCGCACAGGCTTTGTTGCTCCACAGGATGTGGGATCTTCCCAGACTAGGGATCGAACCTGCGTCCCCTGCATTGGCAGGTGGATTCTTTCCCTCTCAAACACCCGGGAAGTCCCAATATTTCTTAATAAGAATAGAAAAATTTAAAAAAAAAGAATAAATTGGCAGGAATTAAAATTTCTCAAATGAAGTACAAATCTGGAGAGGCAAATTCCTGTAGAATAGTTCAGGAAGTCTCCTTCAGGAAGCCTTCCCCAGTCAGTCCAATGAAACCTTGATCAAAGTCTCATCCTTCCACATTTCGGTCCTTATCACATTTTCCATTACACTGTCACACATTTCTGGAAGTCTTTCTAGGTGATACTTTTCCTCAGTTAACAGAAGGCCATGTTCTGACTAATTTTGGCATAGGTTTCTGAACTAAACCCTAGCAAGGGAATGGAAATGATAAAAACTGACTTAAACCAAACAGTGTCCTTCCCTGAAGTTGGGATGAATCCCCAAACACGGTGGGCAGGGGTGAATAGTTGCTGAAGAAACAACCACAATGGTCATTATATGATTTACAGATGAGGAAAGACACAGAAAAGCTTTCCTAGATCAGAAAGTGATCTAACTTTCTTTTCTTAGCTCAGTAACTGGCAGCGGGGAGACTCAAACTCAGCATCTAGGACCTAAGGCCATGCTTGTGGGCATCTGAACTATACTTCCTGAAAGAAATAATGTAACAACTACTTTAGACATCTAAAGAATTTGACTCAAGAATAAGTCCTTGACCCAATTCAAGTGAAGGTGACATGAGTAAAGGTTTGTTAAGGAACTTTTAAGTCTTCTTGCTCTTAAAGGAAAGCCACTGGAAGAGACAGCTGGTTCTTCCTCTGCATACTGTTGTATATGCACCTGAGGTTCAGAAATGTGCAGCTACCTTGTTATTAGCCTGAGGATAAAGCCAGCTGACAGAAGTTAGCAAAGAAATGGAACTAGAGCTCTGGATGAAACCGACCCTGAAGCCCCTATTAACCTCTGGAATTCCAGTGAATTACACTTTTCTGTCACCTGTACTCAAAAGCATCCTGAAAAAACCTGTTCTCACTATACTGTTGTAAAGATTAAATTACTCCTTACTTAAGGAACTTCCCTGGTGGTGCAATGGTTAGGAATCCGCCTGCCAATGCAGGGGACACGGGTTCGATCCCTGGTCTGGGAAGATGCCACATGCCACAGAGCAACTAAGCCCGTGTGCCACAACTACAGAGCCTGCGCTCTAGAGCCTGCATGCCCTAGAGCCCGAGCACTGCAACTACTGAAGCCTGCACGCCTAGAGCCCATGCTCCACCACAAGAGAAGCCTGAAAACCACGAGGAAGAGTAGCTTCTGCTCGCCACAACTAGAGAAAGCACGTGTGTAGCAAAGAAGACCCGACGCAGCCAAAAAATAAATAAATAAAACTCTTACTTAAGAACATCGTCTAGACAATATGCTGACAATTAACTATCATAATTATTTACTAGTTCTTCTAGAGCTCTCATGGTCTAATACAGTAGCCACTAGCTACATGTGGCTACTGAGTAGTTGAAATGTGACTAGTCCAAATTGAGATGTATTATAAGTACAAAATACACAATTGCACACTAAATAAGAATAAAAGTCAATACTTTCTATACTGATTACATAATAAAATATTTTAGATATACGGGATTAAATAAAATATACATAAAAATTAATTTCATCATTTTTTAAAATACTTTTTAAAAATATTTATTTATTTTGGGCTGCGTTGGGTCTTCGTTGTTGCACGTGGACCTTCTCTAGTTGTGGCGAGCGGGAGCTACTCTTCGTTGCGGTGCGTGGGCTTCTCGTTGTGGTGTCTTCTCTTGTGGCGGAACATGAGCTCTAGGGTGCATGGGTTTCAGTAGTTGCGGCACATGGGCCCAGTAGTTGTGGCTCGCGGGCTCTAGAGCACAGGCTCAGCAGTTGTGGCACACGGGCTTAGTTGCTCCGCGGCATGTGGGATCTTCCCAGACCAGGACTTGAACCCATGTCCCCTGCGTCAGCAGGCAGATTCTTAACCACTGCACCACCAGGGAAGCCCCTCATCTGATTTTATTTTTTTAATCTTTAAAAAATGTGGCTAATAGAAAATTTTAAATGATATATGAACCCACACCATATTTCTATTGAACAACACTGCTCTACATTAATCAGGGTAGGGGGAGTACTAGGGCTTTCCTAGTACTAGTGAAGTTCAAAGGCCGTAAGCACCACTCCCTCTTTTCATATTTAGGTACTTCACAATTAGCCCTTTATGCTTTCCTCACCTAAATGCATTGTTTGTGCCCCCCAAGCTTCATATATTGAAGCCCTAACTCCCAATGTGATGATATTTGGAGGTGGGGCCTTTGGGAGGTAAGGGTCATAAGGGTGGAGTCCTCATGAAAGGGATTAGTACCCTTAGAAGAAGACACACAAGACAGATGATCTATCTCTCCCTTCCTCTCTCTATCATGTGAGAATACAGTGAGAAGGCAGCTGTCTACAAGCCAGGAAGCAGGCCCTTGCCCAATACCAGATCTCCCAGTACCTTAATCTTGCACTTCCTAGATCCAGAACTGTAAGAACAAATGTTTGTTGTTTAAGTCACCCAGTCTATGGTGTTTTTGATATAGCAGCCTAAATGGACTTAAGACACCCATAATCTACCACCTTTTCCCCATCCTTTATGCTCAAAGCTTCCCGGAAATTAAAAAAATTTCCTTCATACTTAAATGCTTACAGATCACTATCACATAAGAAGAGCATGTATAAATAAATTAAAGCTAGTTTTAAACTATTTTGAACACATGTAAAAAAAAGAGCCTTTATAAAGCACATTAAAATTATTAACATTTCAATATATACTATTTATTTACATAAGCACATAATGTAAACACAGCAGAAAAATCTTCCAGAAAAGAGCAACTATTTAGTACTTACCTTGCTTATCTCCTCTTCATATTCTCTTCTTAATTCCCCAGGTTTACTTAATAGGCGAACTGGCTGATAGTCATCAACTGTTTCAGATCAAGAAAGAAAATTACATTATAGGCAACACCGAATTCTATGGCTAACTTTGATCTTCCACTAAACCTATATTAATATAAAAATGCAAAATTAAAATAAACATACAATTATTAACAGATATAGCAATATTTTTTTAATGGAATTCCATTTTAAAAGAAAGGCCAGGACTTCCCTGGTAGTGCAGTGGTTAAGAATCTGCCTGCCAATGCAGGGTACATGGGTTCGATCCCTGGTCCGGGAAGATGCCACATGCCATGGAGCAACTGAGCCCATGCGCCACAACTGCTGAAGCCCGCACGCCTAGAGTCCATGCTCCGCAACAAGAGAAGCCACCACAATGAGAAGCCTGCGCACCACAGCAAAGAGTAGCCCCCACTTGCCGCAACTAGAGGAAGCCCGTGCACAGCAACGAAGACCCAATGCAGCCAAAAAATAAATAAATAAAATTAAAAGAAAAGAAAAGAAAGGAATCTATGTTCCCTGGAATTAACCAAATACAAAAAAAAAAGGTCAGGGACTTCCCTGGTGGTGCAGTGACCAAGAATCTGCGCTCCCAACGCAGGCGGCCCAGGTTTGATTCCTGGTCAGGGAAAAAGTCCACATGCTGCAACTAAGAGTTTGCATGCCACAACTAAAGATCCCGCATGCCACAACTAACACCTGCCTCAGCCAAAAAAATAAATAAATAAATAAAATAAATAAATAAGTATTAAAAAACAAAAAAAGAGGGCTTCCCTGGTGGCGCAGTGGTTGAGAGTCTGCCTGCTGATGCAGGGGACACGGGCTCATGCCCCAGTCCAGGAAGATCCCACATGCCGCGGAGCGGCTGGGCCTGTGAGCCATGGCCGCTGAGCCTGCGCATCCTGAGCCTGTGCTCCGCAACGGGAGAGGCCACAACAGTGAGAGGCCCACGTACCACAAAAAATAAATAAATAAATAAAGACCAAGGTTTGTGGCAAAGGATCCTTTGAAAAAAAAAAGAGAGAGAGGCCAGAGGTTTTCTGGTTCAAAATGGCACATGAACACATATACTTCGCCTTTTCTCTAGAAGCCATTAACATAACAATAAAGTAAGTTTTAAAAAGTAATTCTACAATAATAGTAAACACATATTTCTCAAAAAAGGTGTATATAAATGGCCCACAAGCACATGAAAAGATGCTCAACATCACTAGTCATCAGGCAAATCAAAACCACAAAGAAATACACTTTGTACCCATTAGAGTGGCTACTATAAAACAAACAAAATAACAAGCATTGGCAAGGAGATGAAACTGCAATCCTTGTGCACTGTCAGTGGAAGTGTAAAATGGTATAGCTGCTATGGAAAACAGTATGGCTGTTGCTCAAAAAACTAAACATAGAAATACCGTGTGATCCAGCATTTCCACTTTTAGATACATATCCAAAAGATCTGAAAGTAGGGTATCAAACAGATACTTATACACCATGTCATAGCCAGCATTATTCACAACAGCCAAATGGTGGAAGTAACCCAAGTGTCCATCAACATGAATGGATAAATAAAATACGGTAAATACATACAATAGAATATTATTCAGTTGTATAAAAGAATGAAATTCTGACACATGCTACAACACGGATGAACCCTGAAGACACCATGCTAAGTGAAAGAAATCAGACACAAAAGCATAAATACCTACTTTGTCCTCTACTTATATGAGGTACCCAGAGTAATCAAGTTTGACAGAAAGTGGAATGATGGTTGCCAGGGGTTAGTTAGAGGAAGGGGGAATTGAGGAGATATTGTTTAACGGGTACAGTTTCAATTGTGTAAGATGAAAAAGTTCTGCAGATGGATGGTGGTGATGGCTGCACACCAATATGATGTTCTTAATGTCACTGAACTGTACACTTAAAAATGGTTAAAATGGGGATTTCCCTGATGGTGCAGTGGTTAAGAATCCGCCTGCCAATGCAGGGGACACGGGTTCGAGCCCTGATCCGGGAAGATCCCATGTGCTGTGGAGCAACTAAGCCCGTGCGCCACAACTACTGAGCCAGCGCTCTAGAGCCCGTGATCCACAACTACTGAAGCCTGCACGCTCTAGGGCCTGCATGCCACAACTACTGAATCCACATGCTGCAACTACTGAAGCCCACACGCCTAGAGCCCATGCTCCGCAACGAGAAGCCACTGCAATGAGAAGCCTGTGCACTGCAACAAAGAGTAGCCCCCGCTCACCACAACTAGAGAAAGCCTGCGCACAGCAACGAAGACCGACGCAGCCAAAAAACAAAAATGGTAAATTTTATGTTATGTATATTTTTACCACAATAAACAAAACTTGATAAAAAATAAATCACTTTGGGAGTTCCCCGGTGGTCTCGTGATTAGGATTTGGTGCTTTCACTGCCGTGGCCTGGGTTCAATCCCTGGTAGGGGAACTGAGATCCCAAAAGCCGCGCAAAAAAAAGGAAAAAAGTAAATCACTTTACACATTAGACACAATAAAAAATAGCTAAGATAATTTAGAAAAAGAACAATGAAGAGAGATTTACTGTATTAGATATGAAACACAATTAAGTAGAATTAAATGAAGAAGGCGTGGTACAAGCACAGCCATCAAGAAACAGTTAAAAAAAAAAGAAAATCCCCCAAACAGCTCTGGAAAACAAGCAGACTGTTGTTTGATTAGGTAAACAGTATACAATGAGGATGTATCATTCACCAAGCAGTGTGGTTCCCCAGGAACTTTCAATTCCTGGGGGAAAAAAAGTTAAGATGGCTGTTTTACACAATACTCAGATTGCAGGTGAATTTTAAAAAATTTAATGGAAACTAAAAATGACTGAAGAAAATATAAATGATAAATTCAAAATTTTAAGATAGGGTAGATTTCCTGAATAACAGAAGAAATACCCAAACAATACTTTTATATGATGACAAACATCACAAAGTTAAAAACAACAAACTGGGAGAAATTATTTGCAAATACAGAAATCAACAGACAATTAACATGCAGACTATAACAAGAACTTCTACAGATTAAGAAAAACACACTTCAGTAATGGGCAAATGAAAGGAACATGCAATTTACAGAAGATGCTTAACTACTCACTCTATAGTAAGCAGAGCATTGTAATTAAAAAAAAAATTGGGGACTTCCCTGGCAGTCCAGTGCTTAAGACGCTGTGCTTCCACTGCAGGGGGTGCGGGTTTGATCTCTGGTCGGGGAACTAAGACCCCACAAGCCACACGGTGGGGCAAAAAAAAAAAAATTTTTTTTAATAGAACTACTGAGATTTTTAATGTTTACTTATTTGTACACAGGTAAATCTAAACTAAGATCAGTAACTTTTTCAACCAAAAACACAACAAATTTAAATTGCCTTAATATGCTTCCAATAATCTAAATGCAGCAATTATTTGCTGTTTCTTAAACAATTTCTAAGAGTATGACAAATCTTAAAAAATCCGTTTTATAGACTAGAAGCGACTATGACAGTCAGTGCCATCTGTTTGAAGTACCTCACAACACTCATTTGTGTTAGTTAGCTCTAAAATTTCTCTCGTAAACTACTGAAATTAAATGTTCCCACTGTACTTAATATTGCTTTCTTACGGTGAGTGTTCTTCTTAAGAAGTCAAGATTCACTAAAGGAAATTTATCCCCATATTTTTTATTTTACTCTGAAAGAAAAATCCAAGTTAATTGAAGAACTAAATGTCCAATACTGGACCAAAAATAAAAACAAATAATAAAATCTAACTAGAACAATCAGGCTGTTTATAAAATTATTCTTCCATCCCTCAATTTGACTCCGCTTCCATCATCAAGGAAACAGTTTCTACTCCCAATTAAATTAAATTTGCTCTGTAGTACCAATCTCCCTCTGAAACCTGTAGGAATTATTCTTTGGCTTTTTCTAGCTTCTGGTGGTTTGCCAGCAATCTCTGGTGTTCCTTGGCTTACAGACGCATCACTCCAACCCTCTGTCTTCACATAGTCTTCTCACTGTGTGAATTCACATCATCTTCCTTCTGTGTGTGTGTGTCTGTGTCCAAATTTCCCCTTTTTATGAAGAGACCAGTCATAATAGATTGCAGCCCATCCTAATGACCTTAACTTGATTACCTCTGTAAAGACCTTATTTCCAAATAAGGTCACATTCAGAAGTATTAGAGGTTAGAACTTAAATATATCTTTCTGTTACGTTACATGTAACAATGTGTAATACATCCTCACTGAAAAACTAAAAAACACTACTGAGAGGAATAAAGATCTAAATAAGTAGAGAAATATACTATTTTCATGGGTACGAGGGCTCTATATTGTTAAGATGTCAATTCTCCCCAAATTGATCTATAGATTCAATGCAACCCCAAACTCCCACTAGGCTTTCAGTAGAAACTGACAGGTTGATTTTTAAATTTACATGGAAATAGAAAGGACCTAGAATACTCAAAGCAAACATGAAAAAGAATAATAAAGTTGGAGAACTATTACTGTTATTGACCTAGGTTCTTGGACTCTTTAATCAACAGAAAGTGGTAAGAGGCCAGATGAGAAATTCAGGCAAGCCTTTACTGGGACTTGTGCTACAGCACAATGGAGCAAGAACAAGTAACAGGTGCCCCCCGTTCGCTCCCCAAGGGGCGCAAGCTGGGTCCTTAGATGGGGTGAGGGTAGGAGTGGACTGGTGGGTTGGGCCAGAGGGGTGGCTTAGGTGGTCTGCCCACCCCCTTGGTGGTGCTGTGTGCAGGGAGCACGCTATTGCTATTGCTCCTGGCACCTCAAAAGTGGCAGTTGGGTTTTGGCCTTTTTGTGTTTCATTGTTCATAATTTGCCCCAAATGCCCATGAATGTAGTTATTATTTTTAGTCCCTTATAGTTTTTGTTTTATTCTGTTGGTTGAGGAGATGTTTGTCCAGGCACAAGCACTCCAGTAAAGGGTCTCATGGCCCAGGTCATCTCATTACCATAAAGCTACAGTAATGAAGACACTGTGATTTAAACATTAGAATCAACAAATCAATCAGTGGTGGGACTTCCCTGGTGGTCCTGTGGTTAAGACTCCATGCTCCCAATGCAGGGGGCCCAGGTTCAATCCCCAGTCAGGGAACTAGATCCCACACACCACAACGAAGATCCAACATGCCCCAACTAAGATCCAGTGCAGCTAAATAAATAAACTAAATAAATATTTTTTAAAAAAGTCAGTGGAATATAGACCCACACTTACAAGAAAAGCTTTTACAAGTGATAAAGGAATAACTAATATTCATAAGGAAAAAATTAACCTCTATCTCATCCACTATTCAAAAATTAATTTGAAATGGACCATAAGCCTAAACATAAAAGCTAAAACTGTAAAGTTTTTAGGGGAAAAAAAGAGGAATATTTTCATATTCCTAGGGTTTTCTTAGATAGGACACAGAAAGTAATAGCCATAAAAGGAAAAGTTTATGAATTAGACTTCATGAAAATTAAAAATTACAGCTCATCAAAAGACACCATTAAGGGGCTTCCCTGGTGGCGCAGTGGTTTAGAGTCCGCCTGCCGATGCAGGGGACGCGGGTTCGTGCCCTGGTCCGGGAAGATCCCACATGCCGCGGAGCGCCTGGGCCCGTGAGCCATGGCCGCTGAGCCTGCGCATCCGGAGCTTGTGCTCTGCAACGGGAGAGGCCACAACAGTGAGAGGCCCGCGTACCGCAAAAATAAATAAAATAAGCAAATTTAAAAAAAAAAAAAAAAGACACCATTAAGGACTTCCCTGGTGGTGCAGTGGTTAAGAATCCCCCTGCCAATGCAGGGGACACGGGTTCGAGCCCTGGTCCGGGAAGATCCCACATGCCACAGAGCAATGAAGCCCGTGTGCCACAACTACTGAAGCCCGCACTCTAGACCCCGTGAGCCACAACTACTGAGCCCATTCGCCTAGAGCCTCCACCACAAGAGAAGTCACCGCAATGAGAAGCCTCTGCACCACAACAAAAAGTAGCCCCCGCTCGCTGCAATGAGAGAAAGCCCGCGTGCAGCAACGAAGACCCAACACAGCCATATATAAATAAAAAATAAATTTATAAAAAAAAAGGAAAGAAAATGAATATGCAAACCACAGACCACAGAAAATATTCACAAAACACATCTGGCAAAGTACTGATACATATCACTACTTAACTCCTACACTCAATAATACAAAGATAAAACTCAAGGGGCAAAAGATTCAAGCAGGCACTTCACAATGGAAGACATACAAGTGGCCGGACAATAAAAAATGAAAAAAGATTTAATATCATTAGTTACCTGGGACATGAAATTACAACTACAATGAGATACTACTACAAATCCATCAGAAGGATTAAAATTAAAAAGACAGGTAACAGCAAATGTTGGTGAGTATACTGTAAGTGAACCAAATGTGTCCCCTCGAAATTCACGTAGAAATCTTAATTCAATGTGATGGTATTTGGAGATGGGGCCTTTGGGAGGTCTAATTAGCTCACGAGGGTAGAGATCCCATGAATGGGATTAGCACCCTAATAAGAGGCCAGAGAGCTGGCTAGCTCTCCACTATATGAGAACATAATCAGGAAGAGGGCCAAATCAGGAACCAAATTGGCCAGCACCTTGATCTTGGACTTCCCAGCTCCAGAACTGTGAAAAACAAATCTATTGTTTAAGTGACCCACTCCATATACTTTGTTACAGCAGCCCAAACTAACTAACGCAGATGAGCAGAAGCCAGGATTTGTATATGTTGTTGCTGGGATTAGAAAATAATACAACCACTTTGGAAAATGACCTGGCAGTTTATTTTATAACCAAACACATACCTACTCTATGACAGAGCACTTCCACTCCTAAGTATTTGTTCAAGAAAAGTGAAAACATATGACCACAAAAATAAACTTGTACAAGAATCTTCACAGCAACTTTATTCAAAATAGCCAAAAGCTGGAAACAGCTGAGGGACCACGAACTGGAGAACCAACAAGGGAAGTGGATGGAGGAAGGGAGACCACAATCAGCTCCACTCAGCTCTGCAGCACTGAGCTGGAAGTGATAAGAAATGCTGGTATTCTGCTCCTCCTGGAGGGATGCTTGACTGGGAGCTAGGGAGACAGGGAGCCCTGTCTTCCTGTCTTGGCCACACCCACTTGGAGTGGAGCTTCCCTCTTGTTGAGTTAGGGAGGGAGGAGAGCAAATTGTGGCTGCAGAGAACAAGGGAATTCCCTGGCGGTCCAGTGGTTAGGACTCCACGCTCTCACTGCCGAAGGCCTGGGTTCAATCCCTGGTGGAGGAACTAAAATCCCACAAGCTGTGCAGCATAGCCAAAAAAATAAGAAAGATTAAAAAAAAAAAAAAAGTATAGTAGAACAATACTTAAAAAGAAATAAACTACTAATAATCACAAAGGGATAAATCTGGAACATTATACTATGTAAAAGAAACGTGTACAAAAGAATACACACTGTATGATTACTGTTACGGGCTGAATTGTGTGCCCCCAAAAGATATGCTTAAGTGCTAACCCCTGTACCCAAGAATGTGATCTTATTTGGAAATAGGGTTGTTGTAGACATAACTGAGTTTATACTGGAGAAGGGTGGGCCCTTAATCTAATATCACTGGTGTCCTTGAAAGAGAGACAAAGAGAAGATATGACTTTGTACAGACACATAGGGAGAATGTCATGTGACTATGAAAGCAGAGGCTGGAGTTATGCAGCTGCAAGCCAAGAACACCAAGGACTGTCAGCAACACTCAGAAGCTAAGAGAAAGGCATGTAACAGATTCTCTCCGAGAGACTTCAAGAGAACATGTGTCTGGACTCCTAGCCTCCAGAATTGTGAGAAAATAAAATCTGTTATTTTAAGCCACCTGATTTGTGGTAGTTTGTTATGGCAACCCTAGGAAACTAATAGAATTCCATTTACATGAAGTTCTAGAGCAGACAAAACTCATCTATGGTGGGAAAAAATAAAAACAATTGTTGACGTTTGTGGGGTGGAGGGAGGGCTTAACTGGAAGGGACATGAGGATAATTTCAGGTGTGATGATAATGTTCTACATTTTTATAGGGGTTTGTGTTACAAAGGGTTATACTTATGTGAACACACAGTGAGTTACAATTAAGATTTGTACATTTCAATTATATGTAAATTTTACAATGAAAGAAAAAAGTTATAAGCTAATATTTATCTTTAATAATATGTATACTTCTATGTGAAGATGTGGCACATATATACAATGGAATATTACTCAGCCATAAAAAGAAACGAAATTGAGTTAATCTGTAGTGAGGTGGATGGACCTAGAATCTGTCATACAGAGTGAAGTAAGTCAGAAAGAGAAAAACAAATACTGTATGCCAACACATATATATAGAATCCAAAAAAAAAAAAAGGGGTTCTGAAAAACCTAGGGGCAGGACAGGAATAAAGACACAGACATAGAGAATGGACTTGAGAACACGGGAGGGGGAAGGGTAAGCTGGGACAAAGTGAGAGAGTGGCATGGACATATATACACTACCAAATGTAAAATAGATAGCTAGTGGGAAGCAGCCACATAGCACAGAGAGATCAGCTCAGTGCTTTGTGTCCACCTAGAGGGGTGGGATAGGGAGGGTGGGAGGGAGACACAAGAGGGAGTGGATATGGGGATATATGTATATGTATAGCTGATTCACTTTGTTGTAAAGCAGAAACTAATACACCATTGTAAAGCAATCATACTCCAATAAAGATATTAAAAAAACCAAAAAACAAAACAAAGCAAATAATATATATACTTATATGTATATTTAAGGGGAAATGAAATAAAAAAATAGGAAATCAATGGATGGATAGATGAAAAGATATATGACAAGTATAGCAAAATGTTAATTGCCACATCTGGTTATGGATATATGAGAGTTCACCATAGAATTCTTTCGACTTTTCTCTATATTAAAATTTTTTTCATAATAACATGCTGAAAAAAATGTAAGCATACTACCAAAATCTCTTTTACAATGAAAGGAGGGAAGGAAGGAAGGAAAGAAAGAAGGGAGGGAGGGAAATAAAAACAAAAACAAAAACCAAGGGTTGGCAAGGTGTAACTACACCTCTCGTACACTACTGGTAGGAGCGTAAATTGGTAAAACCATTTTGGAAAACTGCTTGGCAGTATCTCCTAAGGCTTACCCTACCTGTAATACCCACCAAGGGATAGTCTTAGGTTCTATTAAACATTCAAACTCAGAAAATGACCATAAGGCCACGTTTGGCATCAATCTAACAGCATGAAAGCCAGCAAGCCAGGTAACCCCTACCCCACAGAAGCCAACATCTCTTGTGGCAACAATACAGGCACAGGTTCCCCACAAGAAAAATGCCCAGTTACAGTGGTCACTACACTCAAGAGAAGCACAAAGCATAGTATCCCAATCAGCATTATCATTCCTCCCAATAAAGACGTAATTTGTCAATCAGAAATAATTTTTACCACAATCAATGCTTGCTACCTAGTAACATCATTGACATTCTTACCCTCATTCTGTTTTGGGAGAAACAAAGCTAGAGATTTCATCAAAGGACAGATTTTCATATAGCACAGGAAAAGATTTAACTCTTTATCCACATTCTATGACCCCCAAATCCCACTCTACATCCAACAGAAATGTAGACATATGTTCACCAAAATACAAGTATAAAAATGTTCACAGTAACACTATTCATAACAGCCTAACAGGATACAGAATTTTTCATTGCTTTCACTATTTAATATTTATACAACATAGTACTATGTAGCAATGAAAATAAACCATAACCACATGTATCTCATCAATCTAACCATGAGCTGAAGAAACCCCACACAAGAGTACAGGATTCCATTTTTAAAAAGGTTCAGAAACAAGCAAATATGATCCATGGTGTTACAGGCCAGAATAAAATCAACAGTTACAGGAACGGGTGAGTGAATAGATTCTGCAAGAGAGGATTCAGGAGTTCTGGCAAAGTTCTGGGTCTTGAATGTAGTACTGGTTACACAGACATGTTCACTCTGAAAATTCACTGAACTGTAGACTTATGATTTGTACACTTTTGCATGTACCTGTCAATAAAATTTACATGAAAAACAAAGCAAAGAGGATCAACTTCCAGAATCGTAGAGTAAGGAGATCTGCAGACTTTTTCTTCAACAAAACAACCATAACTGGAGAAAGGTATAAAAAATCTGGTAGAATAAAGTTCCCGAAAACTGTCCTAAGAGCCCACAGCAAAAGAAGTATTTCCCCCACCCCACCAAATTTACTAAATCTCAGCAAGAAAAGTGAGAATCTGTGGCACTGCAGCCACAACTGCTCTGCCCCCTCCCTAACTCAACAAGAAGGAAGCTCCACTCCAAGTGGGTGTGTCAAGACAGGAAGACAGGGCTCCCTGTCTCCCTAGCTCCCAGTCAAGGGGTACATCATCCCTCCAGGAGGAGCAGCATAACAGCATTTCTTATCACTTCCAGCTCAGTGCTGCAGAGCTAAGTGGAGCTGACTGTGGGCTCTGCTCTTCTCTCCACTTCCCACTCAGGCATAATGTGGAACAATAACGGGGCCCCAATGCACTCATCACAGCTCACTCATAGGGCCAAGGGTTCTAGGAGAGGCAAGCCAAGGAGAATAGACTACCATGCCTGTCCACTGGCCTGTTCCTAAAGAGAGAGGTAAGCCATTGTCTCTGCCTCCAGCTCCAGAGCAGTGGCTCAGAGATTTTGCCAAGGGAAAGAGACAGGCCGTAAGAACTGAGGGCTCCAAAGATTTCCCTCAAAGAAAATGACTTTATTTGGAACAGAATGTGAATTAGTTCAAGCCTAAAGGCACTCTTGAAAACAATAGCAATTTTAGTGGTAAACACTTAAAGAGAAGGCAGGGTGGGACTTCCCTGGTGGCTCAGTGGTTAAGAATCTGCCTGCCAATGCAGGGGACACGTGTTCAAGCCCTGGTCTAGGAAGATCACACATGCCGTGGAGCAACTAAGTCTGTGTGCCACAACTACTGAGCCTGCGATCTACAGCCTGTAACCCATAACTACTGAGCCCGTGTGCCACAACTACTGAAGTCCACGTGCCTAGAGCCCATGCTCTACAACAAGAGAAGCCACCACAATGAGAAGCCCGTGCACTGCAACAAGGAGTAGCCCCTGCTCGCCACAATTAGCGAAAGCCCGCGCACAGCAACAAAGACCCAATGAAGCCAAAAATAAATATATAAATAATTTTTTTTTTTTTTAAAAAGAGAAGGCAGGGTGGAGTGATGTCAGCAAAATGGCAGAGCAGGCAGCTCCAAGCTCTCATCCCTCCACAGAAACGTCAAAAAAGCAAGGAGAAACTACCAGAGCCAACACTTCCAGAACTCTGGAAAACAAAGGTTTAGAGCAACCAAGAAAATGGTGAACCAAGAAAAAGGCAACTTCAGGAAGATTGGTTCAAGATGGTGGAGTAGAAGGAGTTGTGCTCACTCCCTCGTGCGACGGCACCGAAATCACAAATAACTGCTGAACAATCATCAACAGGAAGACACTGGAACTCACCAAAAAGATACCCCACATCCAAACACAAAGAAGCCACAATGAGATGGTAGGAGGGGCACAATCACAATTAAATCAAATCCCATAACTGCTGGGTGTGTGACTCACAAACTGGAGAACACTTATACCACAGAAGTCCACCCACCAGAGTGAAGGTTCTGAACCCCACGTCAGGCTTCCCAACCTCGGGGTGCGGCAACGGGAGGAGGAATTCCCAGAGAATCAGACTTTGAAGGCTAGCGGGATTTGATTGCAGGACTTCGACAGGACTGGGGAGAACAGAGACTCCACTCTTGGGGGCACACACAAAGTACTGTGTGCACTGGGACCCAGGGGAAGAAGCAGTGACCCCATAGGAGACTGAACCAGACCTACATGCTAGTGTTGGAGGGTCTCCTGCAGAGGCGGGGGGTGGCTGTGGCTCACCGTGGGGACAAGGACACTGGAAGCAGAAGTTCTGGGAAGTACTCCTTGGCGTGAGTCCTCCCAGAGTCGGCCATTAGCCCCACCAAAGAGCTGGGTAGGCTCCAGGGCTGGGTCGCCTGAGGCCAAACAACCAAAAGGGAGGGAACCCAACTCCACCCATCAGCAGACAAGAGGATTAAAGTTTTACTGAGCTCTGTCCATCAGAGCAACACCCAGCTCTACCCACCATCAGTCCCTCCCATCAGGAAGCTTGCACAAGCCTCTTAGACAGCCTCATCCAGCAGAAGCCAGGCAGCAGAAGAAACAAGAACTATAATTCTGCAGCCTGTGGAACAAAAACCACATTCACAGAAAAAAAAAAAAAAAAAAGAAAAGGCAGAGGACTTTGTACCATATGAACAAACAAGATAAAACCCCAGAAAAACAACTAAATGAAGTGGAGATAGGCAACCTTCCAGAAAAAGAATTCAGAATAATGATACTGAAGATGATCCAGGACCTTGGAAAAGGAATAGAGGCAAAGATAGAGAAGATGCAAGAAATGTTTAACAAAGAGCTAGAAGAATTAAAGAACAAACAAACAGAGATGAACAATACAATAACTGAAATGAAAAATACACTAGAAGGAATCAATAGCAGAATAGCTGAGGCAGAAGAACAGATAAGTGACCTGGAAGACAGAATGGTGGAATTCACTGCCATGGAAGAGAATAAAGAAATAAGAATGAAAAGAAATGAAGACAGCCTAAGAGACCTCTGGGACAACATTAAACACAACAACATTCGCATTATAGGGGTCCCAGAGGAGAAGAGAGAGAGAAAGGACCCGAGAAAATATTTGAAGAGATTATAGCTGAAAAATTCTCTAAAATGGGAAAGGAAATAGCCACCCAAGTCCAGGAAGCGCAGAATCCCAGGCAGGATAAACCCAAGGAGAAACACGGCGAGACATGCAGTAATCAAACTGAAAAAAATTAAAGACAAAGAAAAATTATTGAAAGCAGCAAGGGAAAAATGACAAATAACATACAAGGGAACTCCCATAAAGTTAACAGCTGATTCCTCAGCAGAAACTCTACAAGCCAGAAGGGAGTGGCATGACATATTTAAAGTGATGAAAGGGAAGAACCTACAACCAAGATTACTCCACCCAGCAAGGCTCTTATTCAGATTCAACAGAGAAATCAAAAGCTTTACAGACAAGCAAAAGCTAAGAGAAATCAGCACCACCAAACCAGCTCTACAACAAATGCTAAAGTAACTTCTCAAAGTGGGAAACACAAGAGAAGAAAAGGACCTACAAAAACGAACCTGCAACAATTAAAAAAATGGTAACAGGAACATAATTATCGATAATTACCTTAGACATGAATGGATTAAATGCTCCAACCAAAAGACACAGGCTCGTTGAATGGATACAAAAGCAAGACCTATATATATGCTGTCTACAAGAGTCTCACTTCAGACCTAGGGACACATACAGACTGAAAGTGAGGGGATGGAAAAAGATATTCCATGCAAATGGAAATCAAAAAGAAAACTGGAGTAGCAATACTCATATCAGATAAAATAGACTTTAAAATAAAGAATGTTACAAGAGACAAGGAAGGACACTACATAATGATCAAGGGCTCGATCCAAAAAGAAGATATAACAATTATAAATATATATGCACCCAACATAGGAGCACCTCAATACATAAGGTAACAGCTAACAGATATAAAAGAGGAAATTGACAGTAACACAATAATAATGGGGGACTTTAACACTTCACTTACTCCAATGGACACATCATCCAGACAGAAAATTAATAAGGAGACACAGGCTTTAAATGACTCAATAGACCAGGTAGATTTAATTGATATTTATAGGACATTCCATCCAAACACAGCAGATTACACTTTCTTCTCAGGAATAGGAATAAACCTAGGAATAAATCTACCTAAGGAGACAAAAGACCTGTAGGCAGAAAACTATAAGACACTGATGAAAGAAATTAAACATGATACCAACAGAGAGATATACCACGTTCTTGGATTGGAAGAATCAATCATGTGAAAATGACTATACTACCCAAAGTAATCTACAGATTCAATGCAATCCCTATCAAATTACCAATGGCATTTTTTATGGAACTAGAACAAAAACTCTTAAAATGTGTATGAAGACACAAAGACCCCGAATAGCCAAAGCAGTCTTGAGGGAAAAAAACGGAGCTGGAGGAATCAGACTTCCTGACTTCAGACTATACTACAAAGCTTCAGTAATCAAAACAATATGGTACTGGCACAAAAACAGAAATACAAATCAATGGAATAAGATAGAAAGCCCAGAGATAAACCCACGCACCTATGGTCAACTAATCTATGATAAAGGAGGCAAGGATATACAATGGACAAAAGACAGTCTCTTCAAAAAGTGGTGCTGGCAAAACTGGACAGCTACATGTAAAAGAATGAAATCAGAACACTCCCTAACACCATACACAAAAATGAACTCAAAATGGACTAGAGACCTAAATTTAAGACTGGACACTATAAAACTCTTAGAGGAAAACATAGGAAGAACACTCTTTGACATAAATCCCAGCAAGATCTTTTTTGATCCACCTCCTAGAGTAATGGAAATAAAAGCAAAAATAAACAAATGGGACCTAATGAAACATGAAAGCTTTTGCACAGCAAAGGAAACCATAAACAAGATGAAAAGACAATCCTCAGAATGGGAGAAAATATTTGCAAACGAATCAACGGACAAAGGATTAATCTCCAAAATACATAAACAGCTCAAGCAGCTCAATATTAAAAAAACAAACATCTCAATCCAAAAATGGGCAGAAGACCTAAATAGACATTTCTCCAAGGAAGACATACAGATGGCCAAGAAGCACATGAAAAGCTGCTCAACATCACTAATTATTAGAGAAATGCAAATCAAAACTACAATGAGGTATCACCTCACACAAGTTAGAATGGGCATCATCAGAAAAGCTACAAACAGCAAATGCTGGAAAGGGTGTGGAGAAAAGGGAACCCTTTTGCACCGCTGATGGGAATGTAAATTGATACAGCCACTATAGAGAACAGTACAGAGGTTCCTTAAAAAACTAAAAATAGAAGTACCATATGACCCAGCAATCCCACTAACTGGGCACATACCCAGAGAAAACCATAATTCAAAAAGACACATGCACCCCAATGTTCATTGCAGCACTATTTACAATAGCCAAGACATGGAAGCAACCTAGATGCCCTTTGACAGACAAATGGATAAAGAAGATGTGGTACATATATACAATGGAATATTACTCAGCCATAAAAATGAACGAAATTGGGTCATTTGTAGAGACGTGGATGGATCTAGAGACTGTCATACAGAGTGAAGTAAGTCAGAAAGAGAAAAACAAATATAGTATATTAACACATATATGTGGAACCTAGAAAAATGGTACAAATGAACCAGTTTGCAGGGCAGAGATAGAGACACAGATGTAGAGAACAAACATATGGACACCAAGGGGGGAAAAGTGGAACAGTGGGTGGTGGTGATGGGATGAATTGGGCGATTGGGATTGACATATATAAGTTAATATGTATAAAATAGATAACTAATAAGAACCTGCTGCATAAAAAATAAATAAAATAAAATAGAAAACTTCAAAAGAAAATGTCTTGCTGTTTCCAATGGGGTTTTTTAGTGGTTTGTCTAAGATATATCTCTATGGAGATCCTAGTGTTGTACCTTTCTTATTCTTCTAAACCCGAGTAAATGTGAATTATAACATTAAATGTTTAAAAGAAAAGAAAAAGAAAAAGCCAATCTCAAAAGCAGTAGGGGACTTCCCGGGTGACGCAGTGGTTGAGAGGCCGCCTGCCAATGCAGGGGACACGGGTTCGTGCCCAGGTCCGGGAAGATCCCACATGCCGTGGAGCGGTTGGGCCCGTGAGCCATGGCCGCTGAGCCTACACGTCCCGAGCCTGTGCTCCGCAATGGGAGAGGCCACAACAGTGAGAGGCCCGCGTACCGCAAAAAAAAAAAAAAAAAAAAAAAAAAAAAAAAAAAGCAGTAGGAAAATTTTGGGGACACTTTACTTGTTCTTGCCCCACACACTCCTCAGCATACTGGCAGTCTTTAAGAGGGAAACTCACGTTCTCAGATTGGGACACTTGTTCCTGGTTCTGGAGGGAAATGAGCAGACTCAGGGCAAGACACATGCTCAGAAAACATCTGAGAAGACCCTAAGCTTTCACCTTGGGCTGATCCCAGGCTCAATTCAAGGCTGGCTAAGTGCTGAAGGACAGCCTTGGCACCAAGCCAATGTGTCAAGACAGAGAAGTGCTTCTTTGTTTTGTTTCTTTTTCTTGTTTTTTCAGCTCCTGACATTCAAAGAAATCTGTCAAAACACTAACCAAACACAAACTAAGACAAAGACTCGGTGATCACACACATTAAGGAACACAGTCTTTGCAAAAATAGTTTGGGAAACTCAGTAACAAATGGCCTATTATAGCCTTAAACAATCAAAAAAATGGTAAACCCCAGGGAAAGGGAAGAATCTGATTCCCAGAGTTACCACATTGTAATATTCAAATGTTCAATTTTCTCCAAAAAACCAACCACAAGGCATACTAAGAAACAAGAACGTTTGGACAATTCAAAGAAACAGAAACCATCCCTAAGGAAGTCTAGACATCAGACTTACTAAACAAAAACTTTAAAATAACTGTCTTATCAACAAATGGCACCAGGAAAACGAGATATCCACATGTAAAAGAATGAAGTTGGACCCTTCCCACACACCATATACAAAAATTAACTCAAAATGGGTTAAAAACTTAGGGACTTCCATGGCAGTCCAGTGGTTAAGACTCTGCGATTCCAATGAAGGGGGGCAGGTTCAATCCCTGGTCAGGGAACTAAGATCCCACATACTGCACAGCACAGGGGGTGGGGGGTGCGGTAAAAAAAAGGATATACAACCCAATAAGAAAAAAATGAGCCTGAGATCTGAACAGACTCTTTACCAAAAGAGACAGACAGCAAAAAAGCACATGAAAAGATGCTCATATCAAAACTTGTCAAATTGCAAATTTTAAATACACTCAGTTACTGCACATTAATTATACTTCAATAAAGCTATGAAATTTTAAAAAATAAACTTAAATAGCACTCACAGAAAAGCAAACAGATGTGCTCACGTGACATGCAATGGCTTGGACTGACTACAGATAATAACACTGTGTATCATGAAGGCTGATTTTAAAGAATGACATTATGATGGACTCTGTTAGTTTCCTATTTCACACCCAGTCTTCTTTGCTTCCTTATTAAAAGAACCTCAACTGTGTTCAAGAAAATGTGTCCAGCTAAAACAAGCAGAACTCTTTATCTGTGGCTGTTTTACCTTTGTAACAGAGACGCCACCCACTTCCCTCCATGTCCATGCTGGAATACGGGAGCACAGCATTTGTACTGTGACCACGAGGACAAAAGCCAATACTAAGGATGGAGGGGGGAAAAAACGGGGAGGAACCTGGTTCCTTGATGACATCCACATGAGTCAAGTCCTAGATTGCTTGCCTCTGAACTTGTTGAGAAAAGATGTTTTCCTTGTTTAAGCCATTATTTGTTGCTGTGTCTCTTACACATAGTTGATCAAAATTTGTAACAGTGAGAGAATTTAGTTCAGAAGTGGGGTCTGAGGTACTAGTCACCCAAATCAGCGCTATGTCACTGTCCAATTTTATGGTCCCACTCTTTTCCCTACTAAGTCCTTTAACTTTTATAAGAGATCTAGTGAGATTTTAAACTCAATTTATGTTGTAATTCATCAACTCACAAGCTCAGGCTCTGGTTTTTGACAGTATCAGCCTATGACTGCAAAAGATGAGAAAACTCTCTTAGGGAAATCACAGAAACTTCCTGGGTTTTTTAATGCCTTAAGAAAGAATTCTACTTAAGTAAAATTTCTGAGTAATGGAGGGGGGGAAAAAAGAATTCTATACAAACCCATGGCAAGCATCCATAGCCTCTCCTTAAGTGGGCACTTTATTCTAGGTAATAACTTAAGGAACTGTTTCATCACTGCATGATATTGGACTGCTAAAGTCACATCCTCTGTAACTAATTTTATCCTCACGGCCATCAAACCCAAACAGTTGCTACAACCAATGTGAGATTCCCACATCTCTGAAGGTCTCCTACTTGCAACTAATCTTGCTATCAATTATCAAACAGGTCTGCCTAGTAATAGCATATTATAGAAATCAAACATAGAAATAATCTTTGGGTGGGCCTGAGACCCAGGTCCTAAAGGTATGTAACCAGCAATAATGCCCAATTACACCATGAGAGTTGTTCTAGCAAAAATACCATTTCCGCTGCTGCTCAGACCTGGATTCCAAAAGTCCAAGCGGTGCTGCCCCTGAAGAAGTGGGTTTCTCTGTCACCAGGCTTGCAGGTCAGTCTTCCTGCTCACTGCTACATATTCATATTGTTTACTTCTAAATCCAGGTCTTAGGTCACATGCCTGACCCTAGGAGATGGGAAGTATGAATCCTGTAATTTCGTGGAGAAGACAGAACCCTTAGGTAGGAAACTATCAAAACATAAGATGTTGTGCAGCCACAAATTGTAACTGTCCACCACTTACGTTATTATCTTTACCACCTTAACCTCAAACATTTTACACAAGACACTTCTATACAATGACAGTTAATTACCCATCACCACTTTTTAGTCATACTTACCGAACGGCCACCTAAAACTACATATAAAGCTCCTGAAGAAAACAGGGGAAAAGCTTCATGACATGGGATTTATCAATGATTTCTTGGATGACACCAAAAGCACAAGTAACAAAAATAAAAATAGACAAATGGGCTACATCAAACTTAAATACTTCTGTCCATCAAAGGACACAATCAATAAAGTGAAATGGCAACCTATGAAATGAGAAAATATTTGCAAATCATATTTGATAAGGGTTAACTCCAGAATATATTAGGAATACTAACAACTCAATAACAAAAAAACAAATACCTGATTAAAAAATGAGCAAAGGACCTAAATAAACATCTTTCCAAAGAAGATATGCAATGGCCAATAAGCACATGAAAAGATGCTCAATATCATTAGTCATTTGGGAAAAGCAAATCAAAACCACAATGGGATAGCATCTCCCACCCACTAGGATGGCTGTATGAAACAAAACAAAACCATAAAGTAACAAATGACCAAGATATCCTAAAAAGGAACCCTTGCACATTGCTAGTGGGAGTGTTTAAGATTGTATAGCTGCTATGGAAGAGTATAGCAGTTCCTCAAAAAATTAAACATAGAATTACCATGTGATCCAGCAGTTCCTTTCTGGGTACATACCCAAAAGAGTTGAAAGCAGGGATACAGACACTTGTACACCAATGTTCATAGCAGCATTATTCACAATAGCCAAAAGGTGGAAGCCAAAGATGGAAGTAACCCAAAGATCCATTGACAGATGAATGCATAAACAAAGCATGGTAAATACATACAATGAAACATTATTTAGCCATAAAAAGGAATGAAATTCCGACCCATGCTACAACATGGATGAACTCTGACATTATGCTAAGTGAAAGAAGGTGGTGATCTTTTTGTAGTGTATAAAAATATCGAATCACTGCTGTACCTCTGAAACCAATACTGTAAGTCAATTATACTTCAATTTTTAAAAAAACTGCCCAATTGCCCTCCTGGAAAAAAGAAAGAGAGAGGAGAGGAGATAAGGGAAGGGAAGGGAAGGGGAGGGGAGGGGAGGGGAGAGAAGGGGAGGGGAGGGGAGGGGAGGGGAGAAAAGGGAAGGGGAGGGGAGGGGAGGGGAGGAGAGGAGAGGAGAGGGGAGGGGAGGGGAGGGGAGGGGAGGGGAGGGGAGGGGAGGGGAGGGGAGGGGAGGGGAGGGGAGGGGAGGGGAGGGGAGGAAGAAGCCACATACAAAAGCACAAACAGCTACTATGATTCTACTTATATGAGGTACCCAAAGTAGTCAAATTCATAGAGGCAGGAAGTAACAATGGTGGTTGCCACGGGCTGAAGGAAGAAGGAATTGGGGAACTGTTGTTTAATGGTATGGAGTTTCAGTTTGGGAAGATGAAAAAGTTCTGGAAAGGGATGGTGGTGATGGTTGCACACCTATGTGAACGTACTTAATACCTTGGACTGCACACCTAAAAATGGTTAAAATGGTAAATTTTGTTATGTATACTTTACCAACAATTTAAAAAACACACTAAGCTACCACTTAACACCTCCTAGGATGGCTGTAAAAAAATTAAAAGAAAAAAAAAAAAAACCCAGAAAATAACAAGTGTTGGTTAGGATGTGCAGAAATTGGAACCATTACACATTGTGGTGGGAATGTAAAACGGTGCAGACCTGTGGAAAAGTTTGGCAGTTTCTCAAAAAGCTAAACATAGAATCACCATAGAATCACCAGCAATTCCACTCCTAGATATATACACAAAAGAAATGAAAACATATTCAAACAAATACTTGTACATGAATATTCATATCAGCACTGTTCGAACAGCCAAAAGATGAAAACTACCCAAATGTCCATCAATGGATGAGTGAAAAAAATATATCCATAAAATTATTCAGCCCTAAAAAGGAAAGAAGTACTGATATAACCTTGTATGAACTTTGGAAGCATTATGCTAAGTGAAAGAAGCCAGACACAACAGATCACATACTGAATGAACACACTTATATGAAAAACCTAGAACAAGCAAATTCATAGAGATTAGAAACTCCGGAAAGGGGGAGGGGAGCGGAAGAGTCATTGCTTAATGGTTGAAGAGTCTGTCTGGGGTAATGAAAAAGTTTTGGAAACACAGTGGTGATGGCTGCAAAACATTGTGAATGTAATTAACAACACTGAACTGTACACTTAAAAATGGTTAAAATGGCAAATTTTATTTACCACAATAAAAAGAATTCCAAAATAAGGCAAGTAGACCAGAGCATAAGCACCACATTCAAAGCCTAAACATGAAACACCGCATGACTTATTGATCACGTGAGTGATCAGGCTGCTAGAGTCCAGTGTTCAGTTTGGAGCATAATGAATAGTACATACTGTGGAGAGCTATGAATAAAAATGGATGAACTAGATGGAACTGGCCACAGAAAGCTATTTTAGGCTCCCAGTGTAACAGGGAAGAGGCAAATCAGACTAGATGTAGGATCTGTTTTTTACTTTAACCTTTGCTTCCTGTTGCTTTTGTTCACTAAAAGGATACTGTCTACACATAATGGCTTGCCTGGGGGAACCCTGCCTCTCTGCCTGAATGTTAAACCAAAGTGCCTTTGCTCAAGGAAACATCTGGGATATTTGCAAAATTTATGGCTTTTTTACTTTACTTCCTCATCTCCTCCCCCTCTCTGTGCTATAAAAGAAACTGGCATCCAAACCCGGTTAGATGGTTATTTTGAGACTTTAGTCGGCTATCTTCTTGGTCTGCCGGCTTTCCAAATAAACTCGTATTCCTTTCCTCAACACCTCGTCTCTGATTTATTGGCCTGTCGCCAGGGAGCAGAGAGAGCTTGTATACTGTTAACACTTGCAAGCTGAAGAATTAAATGAATGGCGATGCACGGCAAGTAAGTTAGAGAAAGTAATTTAAAGTGAAAAAGATATTAACACAAGAATCCAGTAGTTTCCTTACTTCTGCTGTTGCTATACTACACTACTGCTCATCTGTGACTATATAACTTTTCACATGACTTAAGACTCTAGCAGGCAATTCTTTTGTTCTGGGTTTTTTCTTTCCATTTTTAATCCAGCAAATATCAATTGAATACAGCCTGCGCTGTGACAATGAACAAAATCGTGCCACTGACCTTAATCAACATTTTGGGACCCATAAAACCCAAATACCCCTGAAAAATTTAGACAAACACTAACCGGGCTTTCTGTTTTATTCTTTAAAAAAATGGATTAGGGGCTTCCCTGGTGGCGCAGTGATTAAGAATCTGCCTGTCAATGCAGGGGACACGGGTTCGATCCCTTTCGACCCCTGGTCCGCAAGATCCCACATGCCGCGGAGCAACGAAGGCCTCGCACTACTGAGTCTGTGCTCTAGAGCCGGCGTGCCGCAACTATTGAAGCCCGTGCGCCTAGAGCCCGGGCTCCGCAACGAGAAGCCACTGCAATGAGAAGCCCGTGCACCCCAACACAGAGCAGCCCCCGCTCGCGGTAACTAGAGAAAGCCCACACGCAGCCACGAAGACTCAACGCAGCCAAAAAATAATTAATTAATTTAAAAAAATGGATTAGTGGTGATTGGCTTTTAAAAGGATTTTTGATTTTAGATAACAAACGCGCTGGGTTTTACTCACCAATTTCCTCTGATTCTTGCCCAGAGGCTCTCAGCTTGCATTCCTCTGTATAGTGTTTTTGAATTATCTCCCACAGTTCCGTATTGACAAGAGAATTTGTTCGGGTATGGTACCGAGTCCACGAAGAGACCCGGCGGCGACAGAAGGGACAGCACAAATTTGCCTTTTCGACAGTCGATTGGAAGCATGGTTTACAGAGCGTGTGGTTACAAGGGAGTGTCACAGGCTCAATTAGGATTTCCACACAGATCTGGCACTGGCATTCCAACAAGGAAGGGATGGCGTCTTTGGGTACAGCCATTTTAATATGCTAATAAGGCATATTCAACATCAACACCTGAAAGAGAAAGAATCGTATTTCCAGCCCAAGTAAGGAAAAAGCAAATTAACAGTTTTGTGTTTAAATATTATGCTCAGCAGCCTACCAGAATTCAGAGATTGGGAGTATCAAACGTCTTGAAGTAAAAAGATGTTCTGCTGGCAAGGTAAACAGTACGACCCTGGAAGGCGGTGTATTTGTCCATTTTTAAGACAAACATCCGGAAAGAAAACAAATGAACCTTGGCTGCTCCCAGGCGTTAACAACCGCTGCGGCAAGGAGAACGGTGGGCTCTGGCTCTTTGGCGCCGCAGGAGGCTCGCACCAAGTTCCCCTCCTCCCTCTTACCAGGTGAGGATGCTCTCTTAGTTCCAGGCAGCCAAGCCCGAGGCCGCCTAGGCGCGCAACCACCAGGCCACCGCTCGAGAAAGAACGCTGCTTCCCCCCAGACGCCGGGCTCTGCTGGAGCGGGACTCCAGTCTTACCGCTGCTGTGGGGCCGCAAGCGAGCATTTCCCGGGGCTCTGAGTCCACCCCTCGCCTTTCTCCGGTCAGCCAGAAAGCCTCATCTTGGCTGCAGTGCTGTAGCAAACCGACAAGGGCTAGTGACGTCACAGCTGCCCGCCAAAACGGCCCCTCCCACCTTACAGAACCGACCAAGAGCAGAGACGGCTAACATTTGGCCGGGAGGGACTTCCGGGCCTGCGCGCGCGCCGCCCGCCCCGCCCCCTGGAGAGGGCCCTCCCCTTGCGTCGCAACCCCTGCGGCTCCACTTTTCCCGCGTGATTCTTGCTTCCGGAGGCTGCGGAAGCCCGGCAGTGTCGCAAGGTTAGTGTCTGGGCAGAAAATGGGAAACCTCAAAACAAACTAAAAACCGAATAGTAGTTTAAAAAATTCTTTCGTCAGTACTCCTCAGAATACACTTCTGTTTTCGTTAATTTGTAACTAAGCCTCTTAGGTCGCTTTCCAAAGTTCTTGGAAAAGCGTCTCCGAGAAAGGCTGTGGTCAGAGAATCCACAAACTTGCTGCAGTTTAACAGGCACTTGGGAATCAAACTTTGGTGCTGCTGCCACGATCCTGGGCTTAACTACTTTATTGTTAAATTTCAGTCTAGAGCAGTCAGAATTACAAAGGAAGTCAAAAGGAAAATATTTCATCTTTTTATGCTTTTGGAATAAGTTTTTCTACTTTGGTATTGAGTTCTTTTACTGACAACTGATCCTACTGAATTGAGTTGTATGAAAAAGTAGATTTTGGCTAAGAAAACGGTGGGGATTATATAAAGACTGTGATCTCTAGTACTTAAGAACCAAGCTTCATAGAGACAAAGTAGAGTTATTATTTAATGGATATAGAGTTTCAGTTTTACAGGTTCTGGAGACGGATGGTGGTGATGGTTGCACAATTTTATGAATGTAAATATTTAATACTGCTGAACTGTACACATAAGAATGGTTAAGGTGGTTCTCACTACTGCACTTGACTAGTCTTAAAAAAATAATAAAAAAATTTTTAAATGGTTAAGGTGGTGAATTTTATGTTATGTGTGTTTTACCTCAATTTTAAAATTTTTGGAAAAAAAACAGGTCTGAGTTTTCTGAGGAAATGCTAAATAGCTGTGGACGAAGAGGAAAGAAAGTCACTGTGCATGTAAATAGTCATTAAGGTCTTTTAGGTTTGCTGAGGTCATTTAGGTGCTGGAGATGAGTGGTTTACAGATGAAGGCAAAACTAGGAGGTGTGGATCCTTTCTAGAGAGCTTTGGAAGTTTCGTTTTTTTTTAACTCGAGTTCAAAAAACTGGTTGTCATCCAGTTGTCCATAGTATCAATCCCTTAATTCCAGGCTCCCTAATGTGATCCCAACCTCCTTTTCCAGTGGAATCTCCTATTATTCTTTTAAACATTCAGTTATGATCTATTCACTGTCATACAAATCTTGTGTTTTGGGGTCATTGCTTGAAATCTCAGTTCATCCTAAATGAGTTGCTTCATGGCTTTGCCTCCTTCAAGGATCAGTTCAAGGCACTTCCTCTAGGAGATATTTCTCCACCACACAATGATACCCCTCCTCTGAACTCACTCATTTGTATATTGCCTAGTGATTATGGGGTTTTTTGTAATCTTATTTTAACTCTTGCATTTTGATTTCTATTTTCCGGTACCTGTGTCTTGTGTAATGGATACATTTTATGTGCTTCCTCAGATTTCCCTGGCCTCGTTTACTTTGCGGACCCACAGTCCTTTCCT
The DNA here is from genome assembly GCF_951394435.1 of Stenella coeruleoalba. Taxonomy (NCBI): domain Eukaryota; kingdom Metazoa; phylum Chordata; class Mammalia; order Artiodactyla; family Delphinidae; genus Stenella; species Stenella coeruleoalba. Next base: position 72,875,939 of record NC_137150.1, on the reverse strand, counting down.
CTGCCTGGGGCTGACCAGTTGCATTTCTGGAATCTCTGGCTTCTCCTGCCACTTCTGGGATCCTGTGAAACACTGCACTGAACAATGCAGTCACTGGCTTCCCAGTGGCTGCTAGGAGGGCTTAGATGATGCATCCTGGAAGTATGAGGGGGTCACTCCCCACAGAGCCAATTTTGACCAATTGAAAACAGTAGACTTTGTGAGCACAACAGAGAAATTTTCCTTCCTTCTTCCTATTGAAACCAAGCCCCTCTAAAATCGAGTTTCCCTGCCAAGTTTATGATTAACCTCTCAGTAGAAAACTTTATTCCCTTTTTTGTTCCAGTAGGATTGAGGAGTATCAAAGAAAAGGGGGGATTGAAACCAAGCAGGACCCTGCAGGGCCCTTCTGGCTACAAAGGCCCCTCCATGTTTCCTGTTTCTTGTAGGAAACAAAGGCTTTTGTTTCCTAGCCCTTCCCTGAGTTCCAAAGAGCAGACTCAAGCCGTTACAAATTAGGGAAGGGAGGAAATGCAGAAACAAAGGAAAAGCAGCCGAGTAGAAAAATTAATAATAGGTTAAACAATACTTCAGTGATAAAACACTCCTAGTTCCTTCTCAAGGGATGTACAAAACGATCTGATGTATATCTTTTGAGTTGTTCTGAAGAAATTAAGGCTCACCCCACCCAGGTGGAGGATGGTGACTACATGCTGATCATAAGCACTAGACCCTAAACTTGTAGAAATCGGTTGATGATTAAGATTCCGGAAACATCACCCTGTTACCTCACAACCAACCAATCAAAAGAAAATCCGTGAGCTGCAACCCTCACATCAAAAGGTGCCTTTAAAACCCTTCTCTGGAAGCCACAGAGGAGTTCCTGTCGTCTTTCCAGCACTAGCTACCCGTTCTCTTTGCTTGGTGCCCTGCAATAAACGCTGCACTTTCCTTCAACACACCCCCATGTCAGTAGGTTGGCTTTGCTGCATGGCGGGCAAACAGACCAAGTTTGGTTCAGTAACACTTCCAACACATGGTTTCTCTCTCTCTCTCTTTTTTTATTTGGCATGGTGTCTCTAAACAATGTGTCTGGAGAAGGACAAGACTGAGTGCATGGATCTAGCAAGCAACCTATTGTCAAGGAGGAGCCAGCAAGGTAACACATCATCTTGTATTACTTCTCATCCTTCTCTACATAACAGCCTTCCAAAGTGTTACTCATTCTGGTTGTCCTGAATTTGTACCTCCCAAATAAAGCGTCAGTGTTTAACTTTTACCTGTAGGGCAGGATCCACATTTTAAAATGTTTCTGTTATTCACACTACCTAGTGCATGGCATTTATTCAAAAAATATTATAGGGCTCCCCTGGTGGCGCAGTGGTTGAGAGTTCACCTGCCGATGCAGGGGACACGGGTTCGTGCCCCGGTCTGGGAAGATCCCACATGCTGTGGAGCGGCTGGGCCCATGAGCCATGGCCGCTGAGCCTGTGCGTCTGGAGCCTGTGCTCCGCAACAGGAGAGGCCACAGCAGTGAGAGGCCCGCATATCGCAAAAAAAAAAAAAAAAAAAAATTATAAATAGGACTTGCCTGGTGGTACAGTGGCTAAGACTCCACGCTCCCAGTGCAGGGGGCATGAGTTTGATCCCTGGTCAGGGAACTAGATCCCACATGCCGCAACTAAGAGTTCGCATGCCGCAACTAAAGATCCCACACGTGGCAACGAAGGTCCCACATGCCACAACTGAGACTTGGCACAGCCAAATAAATAAATTTTTTTTAAATTATAAATATATGGTCAGTGTGTGAGAATTCCCTTTCTAGTACAAGTAACTATGGAACTGTACTAGAGAGAAAATGCACATCAACATACAAAATATATTAGATGTTTTATTTATTTATTGCTTTTAGTACATACATTCACATGGTTCAAAATTCAAAAAGTACAAATAGATTAACATTGAAATGACTTCCTCCTACATTTGATCCCTAGCTTCTCAGTTTTCTTCCCTAAGAAAACCAATGTTACCACTTTTTAATGTATTTCTCCAGAAGAAGTTTATGAAGTTTATAGATATAGTAGCCTATATGTTTGTTTTTGCCCGTTTTTTCCATTTAGCAATATATATTGGAAATGAATATTTTATTTTATTTTTTTTTGCGGTACGCAGGCCTCTCACTGTTGTGGCCTCTCCCGTTGCGGAGCACAGGCTCAGGACGCGCAGGCTCAGCGGCCGTGGCTCACGGGCCCAGCCGCTCCGCGGCATGTGGGATCTTCCTGGACCGGGGCACGAACCCGTGTCCCCTGCATCGGCAGGTGGACTCTCAACCACTGCGCCACCAGGGAAGCCCTGGAAATGAATATTTTAAAACAACACATCTTGGTGATAACTGCATATTACTATACGATTACATGAAGAGCTTCTTCATTCTCTTGTATTGCTACACAGAAAGTATCCACTGTATCAGTATATCATAATTTAACACTCTCCTCACTTTTGCTATAAAAATAACCCTGTAATAAATTGCATGTATGTATTTTTTCCCATTTGCAAGATAAATTACTAGAAGCGTAATCTCTGGGTCTAGGGTAACAGGTTAGCTTTTGGCTGATGGTATCAACTCTTCTAGGGATGACTTTTGCTCTTCAGGGGCCCTCACTGCTTTTCCCTTCTCAATGACCTGAACGGCCTTTAGCAAACCATCCTGCAGAGCCTGGTTCTTTACCATATTAGTGATCATGAAATTGACATCTTTTATATACATTTGCCTTACTTTAGCAATGTAGTGTTCTGCCTTGTTACCATGTGCTACAAAGAAGGTGCACAGTGCTGTGATATCTTCTTCTTGCATCCCATGCTCCTCCAGAACAGACTCCCATACAACTCTAATGCGCTTGTTCTTGACTTTTCGTCTAAGGATGGAGGCTAAGGTGGGAAGACCTCTCACCAGATCTGGCAGCTTCTCAAGCACACGAGTGTGCAAGCGGATGAGTACTTCAATGACGTAGCTGTATAAAATATTCAATTCCATTGGAGTGAACCTACAAAAAATGTGGAGAGCTTCTTAAGCATTAGAACTCTTTACATACAAACATAAAATGAATTTTCTTAGGATAATTCAAAGAAGTATATACCTACTAGGAGAACTGTAAGCAGATACGGTAGGAGGTCCCCAGAGAAAGAGAACCAGGCATGGCTCTCTTGACATAACAGAAGCCATTTTTTGTTTGTTTGTTTGTTTTGTGATATGTGGGCCTCTCACTGTTGTGGCCTCTCCCGCTGCAGAGCACAGGGTCCGGACGCGCAGGCCCAGTGGCCATGGCTCACAGGCCCAGCCGCTCCGCGGCATGTGGGATCCTCCCGGACTGGGGCACGAACCCATGCCCCTGCATCGGCAGGCGGACTCTCAACCACTGCTCCACCAGTGAAGCCCAAGAGAAGCCATTTTTGACCTAAGCCATTTTGTGATCTAAGCCTGGCCACAGTGCTTGACCTTGAACAGGTCTCAGTAATTCATGATCTTAATGGTAAGTGAGGGAATGCAGGGACAAAGGAAAAGCTGTCAAGAAAAAGTAGTTTAGTGATAAGAGTCCTAGTTCCTCCTCAAGGGATATATGTAACAATCTGATACATATCTTTTGAGTTCTGCAGGAACTGAGGTCCCCACCCAGTGGAAGATGGAATAATGATGTTGACCTTTTCTGACCCTTATGACTTCAGTCAACTAAAGCTTGGACTCTGTCAACCTTTGCCCCAATTCGCTGCTGAGTTCTCCTCTATTCAAGCCCCTTCATGATTATGCATGTACCCTTAGCTTAAAACTTCCCCAGTTCTGTTGTTTGGGAAGACGCTGCTTTGGGGAAGATCCCTGGTGTTTTCCTTACTTGCTGCAAGTAATACATCCTTTCTTGTCCCGGTCTTTGGCTTGGTTGTCTTTTGGTTCAATGCCCACCAAGAGTTGAACCCAGTTTTCAGGTAAGAACCAGCTGTTGCAGTTTAGAAAATGCTTACTTTAGAAATAGGGCCTGCCAGTGTTCATAGTAGTTATTTACAATAGCCAAGACATCGAAGCGACCTAAGCGTCCATCGACCAATGAATGGATAGAGAAGATGTGATACATATATACAGAGAAATGTTACTCAGACATAAAAAAGAACAAAATAATGACACTTGCAGCAACATGGATGGCCCTAGAGATTATCATAATTAAGTCAGACAAAGACAAATGCCACATGATATCACTTATATGTGGAATCTAAAAAAATTATACAAATGAACTTATTTACAAAACAGATTCACAGACATAGAAAACAATTTTACGGTTACCAGAGGGGAAGGGGAGAGAGAGAAATTAGGAGTTTGGGATTAACAGATACACACTATTAAAAGAATTTAAAAAAAAAAAAGAAATAGGGCTTGCTCTAAACTGGACAGCTTAGATCTCAGGCCACTCATACTGTAAGTTTCTCCATGGCAGAGGAGTTATATTATCCATCTCTATGTTAGTAAGACTTTGGCAAGCAAGGGACTCTGAGATGTGTACCACAGTTCTGGCAAGTAAACAGGTGCTCAAATTAATCTCTTTTGAATGAATGAGCTTAAGAAAATGTAACTTCTTCACAATCCATTGTTGGAACCATATTAAGAAACCCAATTTTAGGGACTTCCCTGGTGGCACAGTGGTTAAGAGTCTGCCTGCCAATGCAGGGGGCACGAGTTCGAGCCCTGGTCCAGGAAGATCCTACATGCTGCGGAGCAACCAAGCCTGTGCGCCACAACTACTGAGCCTGCGCTCTAGAGCCTGTGAGCCACAGCTACGGAGCCCATGTGCTGCCACTACTGAAGCCTGCGTGCCTAGAGCCCATGCTCCACAACCAGAGAAGCCCCTGCTTGCTGCAACTAGAGATAGCCCATATGCAGCAACGAAGACCCAGCACAGCCAAAAATAAATAAATAAATTTATTTAAAAAAAAAAGAAACCCAATTTTAGAATGACCACAGCAAGCTCTCACAAAACCACAAAATTCCACTGATTTCTCATTGGATACTCACTTGAATGACAGAACTGCTGTCCACAGCTCATCTTGGGCAGCTTGGTTTGCCAGAATCTTGCTATGATGTTCAAATTTCTGTGTCAGATTATCCTTGGTGAAGTCCAGTTCTTTAAACTGTGCTTCTAATGCTTGGAGTTTGTGGCCTACTCTATAGGATAAAAGAATCAAGGGTTAATTTAGGTCAGGGCTGTTATAAAGTAGAAACTAACACACCATTGTAAAGTAATTATACCCCAATAAAGATGTTAAAAAAAAAAAAATTTAGGTCAGGGCACAAAACTAAGGTTCTGTCTTAATATAAGGCTATAATACATTGTTTATAACCACTATCAAATTTGAGTAGCTATTTACATTTTAAGATTATGAACAGTTGTTCCCATTTGCTGTTCTCTCTAGTCATCATCCTAGTTCTGGCATTCCTTATATTGCCAAACATGTGAATTGTCTAATTACCTCAATTACATGCCATGTCTTGTCTTCGTACCATACTTTATACGTTAAAAAATATTTTATACAAGCTTTAATTTGATTCTCACAACAACCATTAGAAGTAAAGCAGTCATTTTTACTATTTACGGATAAAGAAATTGAGTCTCAAAGAGTTACTTTTTAATGATCTAAGTTGTAAGCTCTTGGAGGGAGAGGATCAGAGACTATTTCTTGGACATCTTTATGCCTGTCCCCCAATACCTATAAGAGGCCTTACACAGAAGTAATACAATGTGTCTCCTATGATTGACATTTTTGATGTTAGTGAAATGCTAAGCAGTGTAACAGCAAAAGGGGAATCTGAGTAGCTCTGAACAGCCCTGATCGTTAGAGGGCGCTGTGGCACCAAAATTATGTCTAACTGAACCACAAAGAATTGAACCACACAACTCACTTGCCTGAAGCCACCCACATTGTCTTTCACGAAGGAAATGATACGCACACAGCCAGTTCCCCGAGTTTCTATGTCCCCAGTCACCCGAATACTGTTGTGGTTGCCTAGGGTTCTATCCTTGACCATTTTCTCTTCTTGGTCTTTATTTTCTCCCAAGGCTAATTTAGCTTCAGGTACGACCCCTCTCCTAAGCTCTAGACCTGTATATTCAACTATGTTTTGCACATCTCCACCTGGATGGTGATGTCAAATTCAACTGTCTTAAGCTGAATCTACTAAGTCCCTCCTCCCTCCTCTCGCACCCCATCTTCAGAAATTTCGGCAATGGAATTTTCTCATTGCTTTGGATTCTATTTACATATAGATAAGGCTCTGTACGAAATGTGCATTTTTGTAGTATAGGCCTGCATGACCTAATATGCCAGTAATCTCTGTCTGCAAGTCAAAACTATGATATCTGGCAAAGTCTCTGTATTAACTTTTAGACCTTTAAGAAGATATTGCTTTTAGGTCATCTCCAGCTTGAACCCTAGAGGTAAACTCTAGCTTGTCATTCAGTATAAAGGTTTACAATTGGAGCATTTCTTTGGAATCTTTTCACCAAAAGGCATTCCTGATCATTCCACATAAATCCTAAACAACATGTCTGCAAATCTGCGTTTCTACTACAATTCTCCAGCTCAGTTAATGGCATCACCATCTACCCAATTCCTCGAACTAGAAATCTCAGAATAACTCACCATTTTTTCCCTTTCTCTCCATCAGCGTGTCTCTAATCTATCCCGTCCTCTCTATCTCCAGTAAGCCAGTTAATCGCCATCTTTCACTTGGACCTAGGATTACAGTAGTCTAACTTGATTCCTCCTTTTCACGTCCAATCCATTCTCCAGAGATATTCTTCTAAAACACAATTCTGATTTTATAATTTGACTATTATATACGTTTTATGCTGCCGACTTGCCCAGTGATATTGCTGGAGCCAAGTTGGATTTCCTCAGCAGGAAACAGGCTCTTTGCCCTTCGCCCCCATCTTCTACCAGTTCTCTCACACATCCTAGTCACCAGTCATATGAGACATCTAGCTGCTGACAGAATACCGTATGCGATTCCAAGCTTCTATGCTTCCACGTACTGTTTCCTCAGCCTAGAATTCCTTACCGTATTTTTATTTCTTGTAAACTCCTACTCACACTTTCAGATCCAGCCTAAATGTCCCTCTATGAAGGGTTCCCTTTCCTAGTGTCAAAGGCAAAATTCATTCCTGTCTTCATGTTCTCATAGCCCTTTAGGAACATCACCATTATAATGTCAGTCACATTAAATTGTAAGCATTTTTGAATACTTCTGTTATTCCTAAGGCTGTGAGCTCCTTGAGGGCAGAAACCACACGTTACTTATTTTTGCAAACCTGTTATATAGCACATGCATTAATTGAATGGAATTATAGCATCTGGAAGTAGATTTTTCTTTATTATTAATTGACATTTTTTGAACCTGAACACGTTAACAGAGAAAGAATTCTAATTAGCATGTCCGTAGTTCTTTGCTTATTTTTATTCTTCATTCTTCTCTTACTCATCTTCCCAGAAAAGCAGACCCATGCTTGCTCCCTCCCTGTAGCCATTAGCAACCTTTTCATTGCCTCCTTTAAGGATATCAGGGTTGTGGTTTCATTGTTCATCTTCTTAAGGCAAAATGAAAAAGAAAACAAGCAAAACAAAAACCCAATAGAGGTTTGAATCCAGGGTTTTCTGCTCTCTTCCACTCAGCAACAGGCAGCAGCAGTGTGAGTATTCGATCTAAATTCTGCCTGAAAGGTCACTCAGTACAAGAAGCTTTTAATAGCTTGTACATCCAAATATAGTTTCAAAGGGCTGATCCTATGAACACAGGTGTCCTGGGATACACTATAATATTTGCCTTTGAAAAGTGACCATAGGTCATCAACCTAGTACAACAGCCAGATGTAATTGTGGCTCTGTGTATATTCTGGTAAATGGATATACGGGTACACAATGTATACATATACTAGGATTAAATTTAATGGAAATATTACTCTCTAATTTTAAGAGCTTAATTTTTCACTTATAATCTCAATTAGGTTTAAAGAAGCCCCAGACTTTGTATGATGTATTATATCAATGCAAAAAAATCCGACCATCCTTAGAAACTTATATTTATTGTAGTATTAGATTAGGTATTGGAAATAAAAACAGACATAAAACAGGATTCCTGAATTCAAGGGGTTTAAATACTAACTGGGGAGATACTTAAAAGATAATATATACTTAAAAGAAAATATATATAAAATGTGTGCTGAGTAGATACAGACTGTAAAAATCATAGATGATGAGAGAGTAGGTCACTGAAGCCTTGGATAACTGAGAAGCACTCACATTGAAGGTGGGATTTGGTCTTGGCCTTAAAGGAAATGTAGGTCTCTGATTATCAGAGAAGAGAGAGAAGAACATGACAAACTGGAGAAACTGTGTGGGTAAATTCACAGGGGTGGTTGGCAAGTACATGATGTGGTCAGGGAACAATGAGTGAGTATTTTGTTGATGTTCTCTCAACAAAAGATTCATGTGAGAAAAAGAAAAACGACACAAGCTGGTAAAAGTCAGGTCATGGATTTATTCATTCATTGAATAATTTATTTACTTATTCAATATTTGCTGAACACCATAAATATAAATTGAATGGGCAAAACCTATGAATGAATGATCAGCACTATCCCAGGTATTAGGAATAAAATGAGTAAGGCAAAATCCTTGCCCTAAGAGGCATACTAGTAGGGAGACTGAAAACGAGGATTGCAAAAGGGTTCTAGCCAGCCTGGTAAGCAGTTTGGACGTATGTGAGGTCTTGGTTCTGTAAGTTATTCTAGCACTGGTGTTTAAGATGGATCCAAATGGGAATGAAACCAGAGGCAGAGATGTCCCTCAGGAGACTGGTATCACAGTCAGATGTGAAGTGATGAGATTACAATGTCTGTCCTTGGAGTGAAAAGGGAAAGGGACAGACCTTAGAGACAGTATGAGTCCCCAAGGCCTCCTGGGGGTTGGAGTCAGTAAGTCTCACATGAATTTTCAGAAAAGTTTGGGTGTCCTAAAGGAATCAAGTCCTTCCTTGCCTCAGTGGGAAAACCTTGCTAGAGTCTTTGTATCCTACCCAGTGGCCATCCTCCCCAATACCTCCCCACCCCTGCTATTTTTCCCTCATTAACAGAATCTAAATCCAAATACTGTTCGAGCATTGGGCAGCTGTGTACTTCAGGGGACTCTGGGTCTACCCACCCCCTTAGTCACAGGGTGGTGAATCTTGATTAGACCAAACCAATCACAGTAATTTTATTATTGTTGCCATTATCATTGGTTTAGGAATGGGCAGGTGGCAGAATTCTGCCCTATGAAATGTGAGAGGAGATTTACTGTGGGGCTTCTGAGAAAACATTTTTTTAAACTTGTGATAAAATATACATAACATAAAATTTACCATTTTTGGTTGGGGGGGGTGGGTGAAATGGGTGAAGGTAGTCAAAAAGTACAGACTTCTAGTTATAATAAATAAGTCCTGGGTATGTAATGTACAGCATGGTGACTATATTTAATAACACTGTAATTGTATATTTGAAAGTTGCTAAGAGACTTGATTTTAAAAGTTTTCATCACAGGAAAAAAAATTGTAACTGTGTGTGGTGATGGACATTAACTACACTTACAATGGTGATCATCATGTACTGCATACGTATATAGAATCATTACGTTGTATACCTGAAACTAATACAATGTTATACGGCAATTATATCTCAATTTTAAAATGTTACCATTTTTGACCATTTTAAGTGTACAGTTCTGTGACATTAAGAACATACACACTGTTGTCCAAACATTACCACCATTTCCATCTCCAGAACTTTTTCATCTTCCCCAGCTGAAAGTCTGTACCTATTAAATACCAACTTCACATTCTCCCCTCTCCTCAGCCCCTGAAACCACCATTCCACTTTCTGTCTCTGTGAATTTGGCTATTCTAACTCCTCACATAAGGGGAATTGTGCCTTCTTGTGACTGGGAGAAGAGTTTTTCTGATGATAAAAAGAAACACATGGGAGAAAATGTTCTCTTCATCCCTCAATATTGTTGGATTTTCCTTCATATGATGCCAGGGACTGCAGCATCCAGCCTATTACGGCCGTGAGGGGAACCAGCCTCAGGGAGTAAGCCAGGGCAGCAGAGCAGAGAGAGGAAAAGAACCTGTCCCAATGGAAAATAGTATGGAAGTTCCTCAAAAATTAAAAATAGAACTACTACTCTGATCCAGCAATCCCACTTCTGGGTATATATGTATATCTGAAGGAAATGAATACCGGGTATCAACGAGAGACCTGCACTCCCATGTTCACTGCAGCATTATTCACAATAGCCAAGATATGGAAACAAGCTAAGTGTCCAAGAAAGAAGAAAATTCTGATGTTTGCAACAACATGGATAGACCTAGAGGGCATTATGCTAGGTGAAATAAGTCAGACAGAGAAGGACAAATACTGCATGGTACCACTTATATGCGGACTCTAAATATAAAGTTAAATTCATAGAAACAGAGAGTAGAAAAGTGGTTGCCAGGGACCGGGAGGTGGAGGGTGGGGAATAGAAAGAGATTGGAAAAAGGGTAAAGTTTAAAAAAAGGAAGAAAGAAGCTGTCACTGAATTAACCTCCCCTAGAACTCTTTCATTGCTAATGTGCTTATGAGGAATAACAACTTTGCCTTATTGATTAAGCCTTTTATAGTTGGGGCTCTGTCCTTAAGGAGTTCAGCAAAGTGAAGGAGACTTTTTTTTTTTTTGCCACACTGTGCGGCATGTGGGATCTTAGTTCCCCCACCAGGGATCAAACCCGGGCCCCCTGCAGTGGAAGCAGAGAGTCGTAACCACTGGACAGCCAGGGAATTCCGTGCACGAGACTTTATACATCAAGTTCTTCTTTGCTGGGGTTTCTTCAGAAGCCCTTCATTTCTCTGGAGCTAACATTAGTTTTCTTATGGGTAGACCTGTGGCCAGTACCTTGACAAGGAAATAAAACAGAGAAGGAAGGAAACAATGGTGGAAACTCTCACGTAACCTGGCATCTCTGTCCTCAGCGCACTCAGCATGAGCCATTGGGGGACCAGCCCCCAGCCTCTGGAATAATGTTTAGAACAGGGTAAAGAGCAAATGGTTTGGCTCTGGGATCAGAGCCTGCCAATTCCACCCACCAGTGCTGCTTCCTTTAGGATACTGCCTGCCCATCCAGATCCAATACTTGTTCCCTTCTCCCTACTTGCACTGACGACCTATTGTCTGTACAGACCTAAACAGAACCTGCTGATCATTCCATCCTTGATTGCCTCTCTGCTATTTGGCCTGTTGTCTGCCCAATCTTTGAATTTCCTCTTCTCTTCTGCCAGGTTCACCTTCTGGACCTTCCTTGTCCCCTGTCATTTTGCTTTCCAAACTTTTTTTTTTTAACTAATGAACTTTATTTTTTAGAGCAGTTTTAGGTTCCCAGGCAAAAGAGCAGAAAGTACAGAGAGTTTTTATATATCCCTCCCCTCACACAGACTCACCCTCCCCCATGTACCACAGCGGTACATCTGTTACAAGTGATGAACCTACATTTTCACATCCTTATTATCCAAAGTCTCTAGTTTACGTTAGGGTTCACTCTAGGTGTTGTCCAGTACCATGTACCACAGCGGTACATCTGTTACAAGTGGTGAACCTACATTTTCACATCCTTATTATCCAAAGTCTCTAGTTTACGTTAGGGTTCACTCTAGGTGTTGTCCAGTCTATAGGTTTTCACAAATGCATAGTAATCTGTATCCACCATTGTAATATCATACAGAATAGTTGCACTGTGTGCTCTGCCTATTCATCTCTCCCTCCCCACAAATCTCTGGCAGCCACTGATCTTTTCACTATCTCCCTAGTTTTGCTTTTCCCAGAATGTCATATGGTCAGAATCACACAGTATGTAGCCTTTTCAGATTGGCTTCTTTTACTTAGTGATATGCATTTAATTTTCCTCCAAGTCTTTTCATGGCTTGATAGCTCATTTCTTTTCCTTTTTTTAAAAATTTTTTTAAAAAGTATTTATTTATTTTTGGCTGTGTTGGATCTTCGTTGCTGCATGTGGGCTTTCTCTAGTTGTGGCAGGCGGGGGCTACTCTTCGTTGTGGTGCGCGGGCTTCTCATTGCGGTGGCTTTTCTTGTTGCAGAGCACAGGCTCTAGGTGCACGGGCTTCAGTAGTTGCGGCTCACAGGCTTTGTTGCTCCGCGGCATGTGGGATCTTCCCAGACCTGGGCTCGAACCCATGTCCCCTGTATTGGCAGGCGGATTCTTAACCACTGCACTGCCAGGGGAGTCCTGTTAACTCATTTCTTTTTAGCACTGAATAATATTCCATTGCCTGAATGTACCACAGTTTCTTTATCCATTCACCTACTGAAGGAATCTTGAATGCTTCTAAGTTTTGGCAACTATGAATAAAGCTGCTATAAATACACATGTGTAGGTTTTTGTGTGGACATAAGTTTTCAATTTATTGAGTAAATACCAAGGATCTCGATTGCTGGATTGCATGGTAAGAGTATGTTTAGTTTGTAAGTGTCTTCCAAAGTGGCTGTACTATTTTGTATTTCTACCAGCAATGGAGTTAGAGTTCTTTTTACTCTGCATTCTTGCCAGCATTTGGTGTTGTCATTGTTTTAGATTTTGGCCACTCTAATAAGTGTGTAGTGTTATCTAATTATTTTAATTTGTAATTCCCTAATGACAAATGATGTCGAATATCTTTCATATGCTTACTTGCCATCTGTGTATCTTCTTCTGTGAAATCTCTGTTCAAGTGTTTTGCCCTTTTAAAAATCAGGTTGTTTTCTTATTGTTGAGTTTTAGGAGCTCTTTGTATATTTTGAATAATGGTACTTTATCAGTTGTATATTTTAAAAATATTTTCTTCCACAAACCTTTTTCGTAGCAAAGCTGCAACCTAGATTTCTGCCTGCTTTCTGTTGCAGGGTACAGATCTTTGAAAGAACGAGGAACTCAAGACCTAAACAGCAGTGCCAAGAACTAAATAGTACTTTGGTCTGCTAAAACAAGCATCTGAGAAACAAGCTTCTAAAGCAGCAGCAGGTTTTTGTTGTTCATCCTAGAGCTGAATCAAGTACTAACAATTGAATACTTTGAGTACTACCTTTGAGTGCTGAACTCAAAGTACAGACGCTAAGAGAGTAATGCTATTTCTGACCCAGGGAAAAGATCCAGGAGTTTTTGCCAGAGATGAAGTTACCAATAGTAAGTTTACTAATGGCCACCTTGCCCTAAGAGTTCTTGTAAGAGTAGCACATGTGGATGGAAATAGGGCTTGTTAAAATGATACTTTGTCAGGGGGGCTGCCAACCTGGTTTTTCCCACTTTTTTAGATTGCTCACAGTGCAAACTTCAGGAAAATGCATTCAGTCCAGATACTTACCTACACCGGTACATCAGAGGAAGGGGTTCTTTAACTTATGAATTTATAAAGACTACAAAAGGATTCATTGAGAATGTCTGAGCTCATATTCTTGAAAGAGAATTCCATACATTTTATTAGCTCCATCACCAGACTCAACCTTTCACCTGACCCAGTCATCATATAAAAGCAAAATTCAGACACAGTGCCAGTTCCAGGCGATCACTCCATTTGCTTGCAACCTGCTTGCATTGGTTTCCTTTTCCCTCATTTCTAGATTCCAGTTTCTAAAACCTGGCTTGGTGTCCTTCAGGCTAAACTGTCATTGGTCTCTGATCAGATTGGTACAAATTCTTGTTCTACCACTTCTTAACTCTGTGAGCTTGTGCAGATTACTTAATATCTCTCATCCCCCATTTCTGTATTTTAAAATGGGGGCCATCATCAAAAGGACTTTAGAGGGATTGAGCCTCAACTACCCACAGAGGGAACCTGTACTCTGTGTTGGCTATCTTCCCTTCTCTGTCTCACTTTCCTACTTCTGTACTGTGGGTGCTTCCTGAAATTGTAACTGAGCAGGACGCTATGGGGCCTTTCTGGGACAGAACCCCTACACACACACATCTCCTCTGCCTGCCTATTATCTGTAGAAAAACTTTAGCCTCCTAGGCCTTCCCTGAGTTCCAATGAATAAATTTAATCAGAGAAGTGAGAAAATGTGGAGACAAAGGAAAACAGTCAAATAAGACAAGATAATAATAGTTTAGCCACTAAACAAAGTCAAGGACCTTTAGTTCCTCCTCAAGGACTATAGATAATATTCTAAGCCATATTCTTTGAGCTATTTTGCAGATACTGAAACGCTTGCCAGTTAGAAGAAGTTAATTATATCCCGCCTACAAGCACATAGACTCCAGACTAGTCAGAACCAGAAGGTTGATGCTGTTGACTCCTGAGTACCTCACCACCAACCGATCGGAAGAATGTCCATGAGCTGATCACGTAACCCACAACCCTCTCCTCAGGATGTATCCCCTTCTTTTCCAATATAATTTCTGAGTAAAACCTGGGGAGTCAGGAGTTTGTTCTTTGGGACATGAGTCCACCTCTTCCCCAGGATTGCAAGCTTCCTCAGTAAAGCTATCTTTCCTTTTACCCAACACTTGTCTCTCAGTATTGGATTCTTGAGTGATAAGTGGCTGAACCTGAGTTAGGTGACAGAATCATCTCACAAACTACATGCAATTCTCATCTCAGGTCCTACTCTGGGGTAAACCAAATTAAGACTACACCCCTATATCTGTTTGACATTTCTTGTTCAAACATTAATCTCAAAGAATCTTAGCAGACCCTACTAGCTAGATTGGCTATTGACCCCCACTGTGTCTGTGTGATAGGCATGTTCATAGACAGTGGGGTTCTTATGGAAACTTCCATTAATGAACTGGTGAAAAACAAAAATGGTTTAGCTACTTCAAATCTACTGATTTTTTTTTTTGGCCACGCCACATGGCATGTGGGATCTTAGCTTCCCGACCAGGGATCAAACCTGTGCCCCCTGCAGTGGAAGTGTGGAGTCTTAACCACTGGACTGCCAGGGAAGTACCCCTGAATTTTTTTAAATTAATAAGGGTTTTAAAAACATCAAAGTTTGGGGGGCTTCCCTGGTGGCACAGTGGTTAACAATCCGCCTGCCAATGCAGGGGACATGGGTTCGAGCCCTGGTCTGGGAAGATCCCACATGCTGCAGAGCAACTAAGCCTGTGCACCACAACTACTGAGCCTGCACTCTAGAGCCCGCTCGCCACAACTACTGAGGTCACGTGCCACAACTACTGAAGCCCACGTGCCTAGAGCCTGTGCTCCACAGCAAGAGAAGCCACCACAATGAGAAGCCTGCACACCGCAACAAAGGGTAGCCCCCACTCGCCGCAACTAAAGAAGGTCCGCGCGCAGAAAAAAGACCCAACACAGGCAAAAATAAATAAATTTATATTTAAAAAAATCTAAGTGTAACATGCACACAGAAAGCTGTATATTGTAAACCTGTGAAAATTAATAAAGGGAAACCTCACTAAAAATGGCATCAAGAGGCTAGAAGTGGAAGCTCTCATGCAGTACCACTCAAAGTCAACTACAGATCCAAACAGAAGAATCATCAACAGGAAAAAATCACCAGTTACAGGCCCCAACAGGAAGAGGTGTATATTGAGTATCCTACAAGAATTCGACTACCCCAGCAACTCAGCCAATGAGAAAGTGTCATCACCCTGAACCCTCACTTTTCTTCAGTGTGCTTTCATTCAAAACAACCTTTTCCAACTTCCTCCATTTTCTCTATAAAATAACGTTCCTCTGCTTTGTTTGTTGGACTTCCCTATGGTTTTTGCTGTGGCTTATTTGTCCTGAATTGCAACTCTCTGCTATTCCCAATTAAACCAATTTTTGCTGGTAAAATAACTGACTCTTTTATTTTTAAAATCAACAAGCTTGATGACTGTGATATTTTGATATAATAAGAAATACATATTTGGTCTTTGTCCTAGTTCTTGGCACAGAGCTTCTAAAACTCTTTATCACTTCCTAATTGATAAGAGTAATAGGAACATCTCTTCTTATAATTGTTTTTTCTCCCTGGATCCTAAAACAGGTGAAAGAAGCATCTTTTATTATAATATTTGGTTTTATCCCCAGTTGCTGAAATACCTACAGAGTGATAAAGGTGAAAGGAGTGTCCTTTGTTATTCATAACAAGCCACTTTCAAAACACCTGAGTTTATGTTAGTGAGGCAATTTTTATTTTTTATTTATTTTTAATTTCTTTTTTTTTTGCAAATTCAAAGCAATAAAATTTGGTATCCTTTAATCCATTAGATCACATATCCCTGACAATATGTACAATGTTTCTATTTTTTTGTTTTATTTTTTTATACAGCAAGTTCTTATGAGTCATCAGTTTTATACACATCAGTATATACATGTCAATCCCAATCGCCCAATTCATCACACCACCACCACCACCGCCCCGCCACTTTCCCCCCTTGGTGTCCATATGTTTGTTCTCTACATCTGTGTCTCTATTTCTGCCCTGCAAACCGGTTCATCTGTACCATTTTTCTAGGTTCCACATATATGCGTTAATACATGATGTTTTTCTCTTTCTGACTTACTTCACTCTGTATGACAGTCTTTAGATCCATCCACGTCTCTACAAATGACCCAATTTCGTTCCTTTTTATGGCTGAGTAATATTCCATTGTGTATATGTACCACATCTTCTATATCCATTTCTCTGTTGATGGGCATTTAGGTTGCTTCCATGTCTTGGCTATCGTAAACAGTGCTGCAGTGAACATTGAGGTGCACGTGTCTTTTTGAATTACGGTTTTCTCTGGGTATATGCCCAGTAGTGGAATTGCTGGATCATATAGTAATTCTACTTTTAGTTTTTTAAGGAACCTCCATGCTGTTCTCCATAGTGGCTGTATCAATTTACATTCCCACCAACAGTGCAAGAGGATTCCCTTTTCTCCACACCCTCTCCAGCATTTATTGTGTGTAGATTTGCTGATGATGCCCATTCTAACTGGTGTGTGATACCTCACTGTAGTTTTGATTTGCATTTCTCTAATAATTAGTGATGTTGAGCAGCTTTTCATGTGCCGCTTGGCCATCTGTATGTCTTCTTTGGAGAAATGTCTATTTAGGTCCTCTGCCCATTTTTGGATTGGGTTGTTTGTTTTTTTAATATTGAGCTCCTTGAACTGTTTATACATTTTGGAGATTAATCCTTTGTCCATTGATTCGTTTGCAAATATTTTCTCCCATTCTGAGGGTTGTCTTTTTGTCTTTTTTGTAGTTTCCTTTGCTTTGCAAAACCTTCTAAGTTTCATTAAGTCCCATTTGTTTATTTTTGTTTTTATTTCCATTACTCTAGGAGGTGGATCAAAAAAGATCTTGCTGGGATTTATGTCAAAGAGTGTTCTTCTTATGTTTTCCTCTAAGAGTTTTATAGTGTCCGGTCTTAAGTTTAGGTCTCTAATCCATTTTGAGTCTATTTTTGTGTATGGTGTTAGGGAGTATTCTGATTTCATTCTTTTACATGTAGCTGTCCAGTTTTCCCAGCACCATTTCCTGAAGAGACTGTCTTTTCTCCATTGTATATCCTTGCCTCCTTTGTCATAGATTAGCTGACCATAGGTGCATAGGTTTATCTCTGGGCTATCTTGTTCCACTGACCTGTATTTCCGTTTTTGTGCCAGTACCATATTGTTTTGATTACTGTAGCTTTGTAGTATAGTCTGAAGTCAGAGAGTCTGATTCCTCCAGCTCCGTTTTTTCCCCTCAAGACTGCTTTGGCTATTCAGGGTCTTTTGTGTCACAATACAAATTTTAAGATTTTTTTGTTCTAGTTCTGTAAAAAATGCCATTGGTAATTTCATAGGGATTGCACTGAATCTGTAGATTGCTTTGGGTAGTATAGTCATTTTCACAATATTGATTCTTCCAATCCAAGAACATGGTATATCTCTCCATCTGTTGGTATCATCTTTAATTTCTTTCATCAGTGTCTTATACTTTTCTGCATATAGGTCTTTTGTCTCCCTAGGTAAGTTTATTCCTAGGTATTCTTTTTGTTGCAATGGTAAATGTGAGTGATTCCTTAATTTCTCTTTCAAGAGTTTTCATCATTATTATATAGGAATGCAAGAGATTTCTGTGCATTAATTTTGTATGTTGCAACTTTACCAAATTCGTTGATTAGCTGTAGTAGTTTTCTGGTGGCATCTTTAGGATTCTCTATGTATAGTAACATGTCATCTGCAAACAGTGACAGTTTTACTTCTTTTCCAATTTGTATTCCTTTTATTTCTTTTTCTTCTCTGATTGCCGTGGCTAGGACTTCCAAAACTATGTTGAATAATAGTGGTGAGAGTGGACATCCTTGTCTCGTTCCTGATCTTAGAGGAAATGCTTTCAGTTTTTCACCATTGAGAATGATGTTTGCTGTGGGTTTGTCGTATATGGCCTTTCTTATGTTGAGATAGGTTCCCTCTATGCCCACTTTCTGGAGAGTTTTTATCATAAATAGGTGTTGAATTTTGTCAAAAGCTTTTTCTGCATCTATTGAGATGATCATATGGTTTTTATTCTTCAATTTGTTAATACAGTGTATCACATGGATTGATTTGAGTATAGTGAAGAATCCTTGCATCCCTGGGATAAATCCTACTTGATCATGGTGTATGATCCTTTTAATGTGTTGTTGGATTCTGTTTGCTAGTATTTTGTTGAGGATTTTTGCATCTGTATTCATGAGTGATATTGGTCTGTAATTTTCTTTTTTTGTAGTATCTTTGTCTGGTTTTGGTATCAGGGTGATGGTCGCCTCATAGAATGAGTTTGGGAGTGTTCCTGCCTCCACAGTTTTTTGTAAGAGTTTGAGAAGGATGGGTGTTAGCTCTTCTCTAAATGTTTGATAGAATTCACCTGTGAAGCCATCCAGTCCTGGACTTTTGTTTGTTGGAAGATTTTTAATCACAGTTTCAATTTCATTACTTGTGAATGGTCTGTTCATATTTTCTATTTCTTCCTGGTTCAGTCTTGGAAGGTAATACCTTTAGAAGAATTTGTCCATTTCTTCCAGGTTGTCCATTTTATTGGCATAGAGTTGCTTGTAGTAATCTGTTAGGATGCTTTGTATTTCTGCAGTGTCTGTTGTAACTTCTCCTTTTTCATTTTTAATTGTATTGATTTGAGTCCTCTCCCTCTTTTTATTGATGAGTCTGGGTAATGGTTTATCAATTTTGTTTATCTTCTCAAAGAACCAGCTTTTAGTTTTATTGATCTTTGTTATTGTTTTCTTTGTTTCTATTTCATTTATTTCTCCTCTGATTTTATGATTTCTTTCCTTCTGCTAACTTTGGGTTTTTTTGTTCTTCTTTCTCTGGTTCCTTTAGTTGTAAGGTTAGATATTTTATTTGAGATTTTTCTTATTTCTTGAGGTAGGCTTGTATAGCTGTAAACTTCCCTCTTAGAACTGCTTTTGCTGCATCCCATAGTTTTTGGATTGTTGTGTTTTCAGTGTCATTTGTCTCTAGGTATTTTCTGATTTCCTCTTTGATTTCTTCAGTCATCTCTTGGTTATTTAGTAACGTATCCTTTAGCCCCCATGTGTTTGTCTTTTTTACATTTTTTTCCCTGTACTTCATTTCTAATCTCAGAGCATTGTGGTCAGAAAAGATGTTTGATTTGATTTCAATTTTCTTAAATTTACTGCGGCTTGATTTGTGACCCAAGATGTGATCTATCCTGGAGAATGTTCCATCCCCACTTGAGAAGAAAGTGTAATCTGCTGTTTTTGGATGGAATGTCCTATAAATATCAATTAAATCTATCTGGTCTATTGTGTCATTTAAAGCTTGTGTTTCCTTATTTATTTTCATTTTGGATGATCTGTCCATTGGTGTAAGTGAAGTGTTAAAGTCCCCCACTATTATTGTGTTACTGTCTATTTCCTCTTTTATAGCTGTTAGCAGTTGCCTTATGTATTGAGGTGCTCCTATGTTGGGTGCATAAATATTTACAATTGTTATATCTTCTTCTTGGATTGTTCCCTTGATCATTATGTAGTGTCCTTCCTTGTCTCTTGTAACATTCTTTATTTTAAAGTCTATTTTATCTGATGTGAGTATTGCTACCCCAGCTTTCTTTTGATTCCCATTTGCATGGAATATCTTTTTCCATACCCTCACTTTCAGTCTGTATGTGTCCCTAGGTCTGAAGTGGGTCTCTTGTAGACAGCATATATATGAGTCTTGTTTTTGTATCCATTCAGCAAGCCTGTGTCTTTTGGTTGGAGCATTTAATCCATTCATGTCTAAGGTAATTATCGATAATTATGTTCCTATGACCATTTTCTTAATTGTTTTGGGTTTGTTTTTGTAAGTCCTTTTCTTTTGTATTTCCTACTTAGAGAAGTTCCTTTAGCATTTGTTGTAGAGGTGGTTTGGTGGTGCTGAATTCTCTTAGCTTTTGCTTGTCTGTAAAGCTTTTGATTTCTCCATCAAATATGAATGAGGTCCTTGCAGGGTAGAGTCATCTTGGTTGTAGGTTTTTCCCTTTCATCACTTTAAATATGTCATGCCACTCCCTTCTGGCTTGTAGAGTTTCTGCTGAGAAATCAGCTGTTAACCTTATGGGAGTTCCCTTGTATGTTATTTGTCATTTTTCCCTTGCTGCTTTCAATAATTTTTCTTTGTGTTTAATTTTTGCCAATTTGATTATTATGTGTCTCTATGTGTTTCTCCTTGGGTTTATCCTGTATGGGACTCTCTGCAGTTCCTCGACATGGGTGGCTATTTCCTTTCCCATTTTAGGGAATTTTTTGTCTATAATCTCTTCAAATATTTTCTCAGGTCCTTTCTCTCTCTCTTCTCCTTCTGGGACCCCTATGATGCGAATGTTGTTGTGTTTAATGTTGTCCCAGAGGTCTCTTAGGCTGTCTTCATTTCTTTTCACTCTTTTTTCTTTATTCTGTTCAGCAGTAGTGAATTCCAGCATTTTATCTTCCAGGTCACTTATCTGTTCTTCTGCCTCAGCTATTCTGCTATTGATTCCTTCTAGTGTATTTTTCATTTCAGTTATTGTATTGTTCATCTCTGTTTGTTTGTTCTTTAATTCTTCTAGCTCTTTGTTAAACATTTCTTGCATCTTTTCTATCTTTGCCTCTATTCTTTTTCCAAAGTCCTGGATCATCTTCAGTATCATTATTCTGAATTCTTTTTCTGGAAGGTTGCCTATCTCCACTTCATTTAGTTGTTTTTCTGGGGTTTTATCTTGTTTGTTCATATGGTACATAGCCCTCTGCCTTTTCATCTTGTCTGTCTTTCTGTGAATGTGGTTTTTGTTCCACAGGCTACAGGATTGTAGTTCTTGCTTCTGCTGTCAGCCCTCTGGTGGATGAGGCTATCTAAGAGGCTTGTGCAAGTTTCCTGATGGGAGGGACTGGTGATGGGTCTATTTTTAATTTTTTATTTATTTTTTTACCAGGAATTTTTATTCATTTTTTTAAACATCTTTATTTGAGTATAATTGCTTTAAAATGGTGTGTTAGTTTCTGCTGTATAACAAAGTGAATCAGCTATACCTATACATATATCCCCATATCTCCTCCCTCTTGCATCTCCCCCCCCCCCACCCTCCCTATTCCACCCGTGAGCCAATTTTTAGAAAGCCCCTAAAGATGTGGGGCTGGTTGCCAGGAGAATCAACCACGTGATTAGACGGTTGGAATTTTCAGCTCTACTCCTTAACCTCTGGGGAAGGAAGAGTGGCTAAAGGTTAAGTTAACCACTAATGCCAGTGACTTAATCCATTATACCTGTTGTAATGAAGCCTCCATAAAAATCCTAACCAAAGGGGTTTGGAGAGCTTCCAGTTTGGTGAGCAAGAACACATCCATATGCCAGTAGGGTGGTGCACCCCCAACTCTACAGGGACAAAATCTCCTATGCTTGGGACCCTTCTGAACCTCACCCTATGTATCTTTTCAACTGGCTATTCATTTGTATTCTTTAATATATGCTTTGTAATCAATTGGTAATAGTAAGTAAGCTGTGTTCCTGGGTTCTGTGAGCCATTCTACCAAACCATAAAACTTGAGGAGGGGGTCGCAGGAACCCTGGATTTATAGCCAGTCATTCAGAGGTACAAGTGACAGTTTGGGACTTCTGATTGGTGCCTGAAGTGGGGCAATCTTGGGTGACTGAGCCCTTAACCTGTGGGTCTGTGCCAACTCCAGGCAGTTAGTTTTAGAACTGAGTTAAATTGTAGGACATCCAGCAGGTGTATGCCAAGAACTGGAGAATTGTTTGGTGTGGAAAACCCCACACATCTGGTGTCAGAAGTATTGTGTATAGAGGGGAAATGGTGTTTTTCCTTTTAATGATTTATTGCAAAATGAACACATTCATGTAAACTTAACCCAAATTTAAAAAATAGAATATTGCTAATATGCCAGATTTGTCATGGCCTTTGTGGCCCCTCCCAATTACTGCTTTCCCTCTCCTCCTAAAAGATAACCACTATCTCATTAACATTAATTTTGCTTATTTTTGAAATTTTAACAAATGGAATCATACAGTATATATTTATAACAGCTTTACTGAGATATAATTCATATATCATACAAGTGACTCATTTTAAATGTACAAGTCAAGAGTTTTTAGCATATTCACAGAGTTGTACAACCATTACCACAGCAATTTTTGAACATTTACATCACCACAAAAAGAAACCCTATACCTTTCAGCAGTCATTCCCCATTCCTTCCTAATCCCTCCTCCCCCTGCTTATAGATTTGCTTATTCTGGACATTTCATATAAATGGAATCATACAATATGTCGTCTTTTGTGACTGGTTTTATTGACTTCGCATAATGTTTCCAAGGGTCATCCATATTATAGCATGGATCTTTATTTCATTCCTTTTTATTGCCAAATAATATTCCATTATGTGGTGTTACGGACTGAATTGTGTCCCCCACCCCCACTCCAAATTCATATGTTGAAGCCTTAACCCCCAATGTCATTTGGAAATAGGAACTTTAAAGAGGTAATGAAGATTATATGAGGTCATATGGATAGAGCCCTAATCCAATATGACTACTGTCATTACAGGAAGAAGAAGATTCACCAAGGAGGTACATGAGCAAGAGAAAAGGCCATGTGAGGACACAGCGAGAAGGCAGCCATCTACAAGCAAAGGAGAGAGGTCCCAGGAGAAACCAAATATACCAACACCTTGTTACTGGATAGCCTCCAGAAATGTGACAAATAATTTTCTGCTGTTTAAGCCATCCAGTCTGTGGTATTCTGTTATGGCAACCCCAGTAGACTAATACATGAACCAAATGGAAATTCTAGAGCTGAAATACGCAACAACTGAAATTAAAAATTTACTGGGTAAATTAGGCCCTGGAGATGAAAAGAGCAATGAATCTGAAGACAGGGCAATGGAAACTCTTTAAACTGAAGCACAGAGGAGTAAGGCTGAAAAGTAATTAACAGAGCCTCAGTAATCTGTGAGACAATATCAAGCGTTCTGACATATGTGTGTTGGAGTTCCAGCAAGAGAGGGAAGCAGCAAAAAACAGCTGATGTCAGAAATATTTCCAAATTTGATGACACATTAAATTCCAAGAAGTTCAAAGAAGTCCAAGCAGAATATACGTAAGGAAAAGCATACCAATGTGACTACAGTTGATTACACTGTATTGTATAAGTAAAATTTGCTAAGAGAGTAGAACTTAAATGTTCTCACCAATAAAGAGAGAGAGAGGACTTCCCTGGTGGTGCAGTGGTTGGGAGTCTGCCTGCTGATGCATGGGACACGGGTTTGTGCCCCGGTCCGGGAGGATCCCGCATGCCGCGGAGCGGCTGGGCCTGCGCTCCGGAGCCTGTGCTCCACAACGGGAGAGGCCACAGCAGTGAGAGACCCGAGTACCGCAAAAAAAAAAAAAAAAAAAAAAAAAGAGAGAGGGAGAGAGAAAGAAAGAGAGAAAGGGAAAGAGAGAGGTGATGGTTGTGATAATTAACTGGATGGGGGAATCCTTTCACAATGTATACCTATATCAAATCATCATGTTGTACACTTTAAATATCTTACAATTTTATTTGCCAATAATGCTGAAAAAACACCCAGCCATACCAAAGCACAACAAAATCAAATTGTTGAAAAACAGTGAGAAGGGAACATCATAAAAGCACCAAAGAGGGACTTCCCTGGTGGCGCAGTGGTTAAGAATCCGCCTGCCAATGCAGGGGACACTGGTTTGAGGTCTGGGAAGATCCCACATGCCGTGGAGCAACTAAACCCGTGTGCCACAACTACTGAGCCCGTGTGCCACAACTACTGAAGCCTGAGCGCCTAGAGCCCATGCTCTGCAGCAAGAGAAGCCACCACAGTGAGAAGCTTGTGCACCGCAACAAAGAGTAGCCCCTGCTCACCGCCACTAGAGAAAGCCCACGCACAGCAATGAAGACCCAACACAGCCAAAAATAAATAATAAATAAATAAATTTATTTATTTTAAAAAAAAACACCAAGGAATAAATGATGCATTAAATACAGAGAAACCAAGATAAACATTACTGATGAGTTCTCATCAGAAACAATACAAGCCAGGGGAAATTGAACTATCATCTTGAAACTGATGAAACCAAATAAAAACAAGGGTAAAAAAACTACCAACCCACAATTGGTAATAATACCTTTCAACATGAAGGTGAAATAAAAAGATATTTGCAAACAAAGAAGATCAGACTGGAGTAAGGTGGGCAGTTAATCCAATACGATTAGTGTTGTCTTAGTCCCTACAGGCTGCTACAACAAAATACCACAGACTGGGTAGCTTATAAACAACAGACACTTATTTCTCACTCTTCTGGAGGCTGGGAAGTATAAGACCAAGGTACCAGCATGGTTGCCTTCTGATGAGGACCCACATTCTGTTTCCTAGCTAGCATCTATTTGCTGTGTCCTCACACGGTGGAAGGGGCTAGGGATCTCTCTGGAGCCTCTTTTATAAAGCTCACTAATATAAAACTTACTAATCCCATTCATGGGGCCTCCATCCTCATGACTTAAGCACATTCCAAAGTCCCTACCTCCTAATATCTTTGGGGTTATGTTTCAACATATGAATTTTGGGAGAACACATTCAGACCATAGCAAGTGTCTTTATAAGAAGAATAGAAGAGACACAGAGACACAGACACACAAAGGCAGGCTGCCATGTGAGGACAAAGGCAGATAGTAGTCCTACAGCTACAAGCCGAGGAACACCAAGGATTGATGGAAACCCACCAGAAGCTAGGAAGAGGCAAGGAAAGATTCTCCCCTACAGGTTTCTTTGCTTGGCTTTCTATTTGGCCAAAGACACAAGGGAACTCCTGTGCAGATTTCTGGATCTCCTTTGCATATATATGCTCCCATCTCTCTGGTAGTCTGCTCCACAAGTTTTAGCTGCCTCAGTCTCTACAAGCTCTGACTCTTTTCTCCTGAGCTCAGCAAGTCTGTCATGCTTTACTTGGAACCCCCATTCCTATGCTGATATTTGGTAAATGCCACCAGGCAGAAAGCTAGGGAAATTGTAGGGCTTACTCCACTTCTTCCTTTCTCACAGAAATCACTGTCTTGGGCTGCCTATGGTCCAATGACTGAAGACAGTTATTTCATACATATTGTACAGTTGTCTAATTGCTTATGACAGGAGGTTTCGTCTGGTACTAGTTACTCTAGTAACTAGTGTGGCTAGATATGTGTATAATTTTTTGAGTGGTTCCTTTTGCTTAGCATTATGTAAGATTCATCTTTGCTGGTGAGTGAAATAGTTTTCTTTTACTTCTGGACGGTATTCCATTGTATGAATATATCACACAATTTACTTATATATTCTATTGTTGTTAGACATTTGAGTAGTTTCCATTTGGGAGCTATTATAGATAATACTGCTATGAACATTCTTGTACATGTCTTTTGGTATAGAATTCCTGTTGGGTATATATCTAGAAATGGAATTGCTGGGTCATAGGCTGTGCTGATACTCAAGTTTACACATACTGCCGATTAGTTTTGCAAAATGGTTGTACCAGTTTTTATTCTCATGTGCAGAGGATGAGAGTGTCAGTTGTTCCACACTTCATCAACACCTTATATTGTCAGTTTTTAAAATGTTAGCCATTCTGGTGGGTGTGTTTTAGTTTGTAATTTCTAGTTTCCAATAAAATTGATCACCTTTTCATATGATTATTGCTCTTTTGGATATCTGTTGGCCTATTCATGTCTTTTGCCCATTTTTCTGTTGGATTCTCTGACTTTTTTCTCTTATTGATTGATCAGTTAATTGATTGAGTTATTTACTCACTCTGGATTTGAGTCCTTTGTCAGTTATACACATTGCACATATCTTATTCCACTCTGTATCTTGCCTTTTTACCCTCTTAATGATGTTTTGATGAACAGAAGTTCTTAATTTTAATGTAGTCCAATTTATCAGTGTTTTCATTTCATCTAATATATGAAATCTTTCCTTCTCCCAAGGTAATGAAAATGTTCTTTTTCTCTTTAGAAGCTTTATTACATTATCACATTTAGATCTGCAACACACCTAGAAATAGTTTTTTTGATAAGTCTGAAGAAGGGATCAAGATTCATTTCTTCATCATGTAGGTATACAACTGACCGAATCCCATTTATCACAAAGACTGCCCTTTTCTCATTGCTCTGCAGTGCACCTTTGTCATCAGTCAAGTTTCCATATTTGTAAGCATCTATTTCTGTCCTCTATTCTGTCCCATTTATCTATTTATCTATTCTTGTGCCCATACCACAGTCTTAGTTATTGTAGCTTTATATAATAACCCTTAGTATCATATAGTGAGGCTTCCACCTCTGTTCTTCAAGATTATCTGGGCTATTCTGAACCATTTGCATTTTCATATAAAATTTACAACAAACTAATTTTTATAGTAGTGCTAGCTGGGATGTTAATTAGGATTACACTGACATCTTTATAATATTTAGTCTTCTAATTCATGAATATGAGAAAGACTTCTTTTAAATTTTCTTTTTCTCAATCATGTCTTGCAGTTTTCTCTATAGGTTTTTGCATGACTTTCATTAGATTTATTACTAAGTATTTGATGTTTTTTGATACTGTTGTAAATGATATTTAAAATTTTTCCCCTATTGTTGCTGTTATATAGGAATATCAGCAATTTTTGTAAATTTATCTTTTTATTCAGCAACCTCAATTTATTTTTAATTTTAGTAATTCATCTGTAGATTCTTTTGATTTTCTGGATACACAATCATGTTGTCTGTGAATGACAGTTTTACTTCTTACTTTCTAATTCTTATGCCTTTTATTTCTTTTTCTTGCCTCGTACTATCTAGGACCTCCCAGAGGACATCAAATAGAAATAATGAAGGAGATATCCTTCTCTTCTCTTGTTCCCAATATCAGAGGAAAAAGTGTTAATATTTTACTATGTTTCTAAATAATCCATATCTCAAAGAAGAAATCACAATGGAAATTTAAAATGTTGTATTGGAACAATAATGAAAGTGCAGCACACGAAACTGGAAGGATGCAGCTAACGCTATACTTAGAAAAAAAATCAGTGAGTTCTGAGTATCCATCTCAAGATGTTAGAAAAAGCAAGTTAAACCTAAAGATAGTAGAATGAAGGAAATAATAAAGACTGGAGTAGGAACTAATGAAATAGTGATAGAAAACAAATTAATAGAATTATCAAAGGCAAATTTTGGTCCTTTGAAAAGGCTATTAATATTGAAAATCTCCTGACAAGACTAATAAGAGAGAAGCCAGATAGGCAAATAACAGGATTGAAGGAGGGAACATCACTATACATGTAAACAAATATCAAAAAGTGAAGAGGATATTATAAACAAATTCTTGACAATAAATTTGAAAATCTATATGAACATCCAGGTTGCTTCATGTATCAAGTTTGTTCTTTTTTATTCTGAGTAGTATTCCCTGGTGTGAATATATCTCAGCTTGTTTAACCATTTACCTGTTAAAGGAATCTCAGCTGATTCCGGTTTGGGGCTATCATAAATAAAGTCACTATAAACATTTGTGTACAGGTTTTTATGTGAACACATATTTACATTTTTCTTGGATAAAGGCCCAGGAATGCACTGCTGGATCATACGGTAGTGGCATTTTTAGTTTTGTAAGAAACGGCCAAACTGTTTTCTAGAGTGGCTATAGCATTCTACATTCCCACCAGCAGTGGAGGAGAGATTCAGTTTCTCCATATCCTTACCAGCATTTGGTGTTTTCACTTTTTTTTTTCTATTTTTTATTTTAGTCATTCTGACTGGTGTGTAAATCAATTAAAAAATGTCATTCGGGGCTTCCCTGGTGGCGCAGTGGTTAAGAGTCCACCTGCCGATGCAGGAGACACGGGTTCGTGCCCCGGTCCGGGAAGATCCCACATGCCGCGGAGCGGCTAGGCCTCTGAGCCATGGCTGCTGAGCCTGCGCGTCCGGATCCTGTGCTCCGCAACGGGAGAGGCCACAACAGTGAGAGGCCCGCGTATCGCAAAAACAAGAAAAAAAAATGTCATTCAGATTATCTAGTATTTTTGAAGGGTGAGTTGATCTGCAACATGTAAAATCTCTGTAATTGGTACTGAATCAGATATTTGAGGGATAGGACACAGGCATCTAGATATTTTAAAAATGTTAATTGGAGAATCTGAATTGCAGCCAAGATTATGATGATACCTTGGTCTCAGAAGACACAAGCTTTGAAGGAAAAGCCCTATAAAGAAACAGCCTTTCCTTCCTTTCTTACTTCCTCCCTTCCTCCCTCCCTCTCCCTCCCTCCTCCCTTCTTCCCTCCCTCTCCCTCCCTCCCTCCCTTCTTCCCTCCCTCTCCCTCCCTCCCTCCCTTCTTCCCTCCCTCCCCCTCCCTCCCTCCCTTCTTCCCTCCCTCTCCCTCCCTTCTTCCCTCCCTTCTTTTTTTTTTTTTCCCCAAACATAGGATTTTTATGAAAGTGCTGTGGGCAACAAAAAAGAGACAAAATAGCAGTATACCCACTAAAATGTCTGTTCACCTCTTGTTTGACCTTTGATGGCAGTAGAAACATCACAGACACCAAGAGGATTGTAACGTTAGGCTCCTGAGAAGCAGAAAGCCAGCACTGGAAGTCTCTTCAAGGGAAACATCAAATAGCTATTTCCAGTTGTGTCAAGCTTTACAAACAAGCTGAATCCGAGCTCTACAATTTTGCAAATAATTCCACGCAGAAGCCAATGGCACACACATTCCTGAGACTTTCATTGCAGTCGATAAGTTTGCTGTTGCTGTCAGCCTGTGCAATTTCCCTGATTAACTTGCAAAAAGTGTTCTCCTTTATGAATGCTGTTCAGAAGAAAAACAGATATTGTAAAAGGAGACAAGGGCAGGTTCTGGAACTTGAATTCTTGGTGATCTTAAATGATGGTGTATGAAAGAAAGAAAGAGGGAGAACAGTTTGATTTGCTGCAACTAGGTTGACCCAGAAAGGAGAAGAGCAGAAAAACTGCTTTGCCTAAGCAAACATGACGTCAAGTCAGACAAGAGCAGCACTCACAATATCCAGTATTGAAAGCTCATTTAAAAAATATGTAGTCTGGGGGGCTTCCCTGGTGGCGCAGTGGTTGAGAGTCTGCCTGCCGATGCAGGGGACGCGGGTTCGTGCCCCGGTCCGGGAAGATCCCACATGCCGCAGAGCGGCTGGGCCCGTGAGCCATGGCCGCTGAGCCTGCGCGTCCGGAGCCTGTGCTCCGCAACGGGAGAGGCCACAACAGTGAGAGACCTGCATACCGCAAAAAAAAAAAAATAAATAAATAAAAAATATGTAGTCTGGATCTGAAAGACATTTAAATGCCAGTAATAAGTCGTTGCTCAAAAAAAAGAAAAGAAAAACAGCCATATTAAATGATGGGAATGTCATAGACAATGAAAATATGTGGTAGGATACTAGAGCTAAATGTTTCAGAAATATTAACAAGGACTCTATGACCCTGAAAATTACCATATTTTGGAAAATAATTTTTTAAGCTTTTGAAGATTCAAACTAGATTAATTTAATTTAATTAAAAAATTTTTTTTGTTGAAGTATAGTTGAATTACAATATTGTGTTAGTTTCAGGTGTACAGCAAAGTGATTCAATTCAATTATACATGCATATACATCTATTTTTAAAGATTCTTTTCCCTTATAGGTTATTACAAAACCGGATTAATTTTTAACGGGTCTACTTAGACCAAAAGAAAATTTTTAATTTGAATATCAAAATAATAAATGGTTACTTAGAGCCATGAAGAATTCCTTATTAACAAGAAAGAAAGAAAGAAAGAAAGAAAGAAAGAAAGAAAGAAAGAAAGAAAGAAAGAGAAAGAAAGAAAAGAAAAATAAGTTAGTTGATAAGGAGATGTACAATTGTCCCACTCAGAAAAGAACAAAAAATAATAAACTCAGGTAGTGATTAATAAATTAATTGATCAATTTGAGGCTATCAAAATCTCTAAGGACCCGGAAAAAGTTGCGGATTGTGTCTCTAGGGGGACCTGAATCTCTGCAGAGCAATGCAGGAAGGGAAAATATTGAAAATTCTAAGAACCAAAAAAGTAATCCCTCATGAAAAGCATTAGCATCAAGTAGAAAATTAGAATATGTTATTAGAAAGGGAGCAAGACTAAGAGTAAGAGATTTAAGGGAAACAAAGAGAAACAGAAGTGTCTGCTTAGTCCTCCCTCTGGCTTTGTTAACAGACTCTGAACCACCCCTGCCTCTCCAGTGGGATTCTGTCTTGTGCAACCAAAGAGTACTGACTAATAAGAGCAGCTGTGTGTCATTTTGGAGAACTGATGGTAATGACACCAGAAATGCTAGCCAGGGCAAGTCAGGGCAGATCAGGTCTAAGTAGTCAAACCTGTTCACCCTCTTGTGCTCCCTACCTGGATTTATGGCCTCAGGATCCACCCAGTCACTGAAACCAGAAATCTGGGCTTCCTTCTTGACTCCAGTACCTCATACTGATAATTTGACTAGTTTTCCTACCTGGCTACCTTAGAATTTATACTGAAAAGTTCTCTGTGCTCCTTCAGAACACCCTCTTCAGAACAAACTATGAGTTCTATCCTTGCTACTTCCCCACATTCCCCAGCAACATCATTGACTTAGTTGTAGTATCACCTAGAAATGCTAAAAGTCACTCAAGAGGATCTTCAAGACTCTGTGTACAAGCCCATGCATTCAAGCTTGAGTACTGTCCACTTTTAAAAGAAAAAAAATTATTAGACTTCTATGAGTGATTATTATTTAATTATTATACCAAAATTATTTGTCCAAATCCAGCATTAGGTATAAACTTCTTATAACTCTTACATAACTATAAAATCAAAACAAATCTACATATTGAATACAAACCAAATTACAACTAACTAAATTGTCAATATTAATTTATTATGATGGCTGATGCTGTTTTGCTGAAACTAAATCACCTGTAACATCATAGATTTGGTACTACCTGCTTTAGAGGAGATTCTTTTGCATTTGGCAAGTTGATACTACCTTGGGCAGAGTAATGACAATTACAAAACATTTCTGTAATTGAATTACCTCCATCACTTGGTGTATGCATTCTTAGTTTGTAGATTTTAGATTAAAAGAAACACAACACTCTGAATATTTACACCAGCCATGTATTTGAAACATTTTTAGATTTCATGAGTTCTTTTCAAGGCAAAGATACTCTATGACATTGACGACATATTTAAGATCATTTAAAAATCAAAATGGAGTAACTATGGTTCAGGTGTCCAAAATGGAGCTGGGTGGCCATTGTGGATGTGGTTTCAGACATGTTCCTGCATCTCTGAGAACCTGAACTTTCTGAACTGTATAAAACTCAAAGACACCACCAGCCATTTTCAAAACAATATCTACTAGCAGCTGCTAGATGCAACCTTGTAGTTTCAAAGTTCCCCACCCCTACTTAGCAACTATGTAATCATTTTGAACCCCAAACAATCCTTGCTTAACAAGCACCCTTACTTCCCGCCAGCTCCAATCCTAATTCTTTTTTTTTTTTAATAAATTTATTTATTTTTTATTTTTGGCTGTGTTGGGTCTTCGTTGCTGTGCACGGGCTTTCTCTAGTTGCGGCGAGCAGGGGCTACTATTTGTTGTGGTGCGCAGGCTTCTCATTGCAGTGGTTTCTCTTGTTGCGGAGCATGGGCTCTACGTGTGCAGGCTTCAGTAGTTGTAGCATGTGGACTCAGTAGTTGTTGCTCGCAGGCTCTAGAGCACAGGCTCAGTAGTTGTGGCACACGGGCTTAGTTACTCCGCGGCATGTGGGATCTTCCCTGACCAGGGCTCGAACCCGTGTCCCCTGCATTGGCAGGCAGATTCTTAACTACTGCGCCACGAGGGAAGTCCCCAATCCTAATTCTTGACAAACAATTTATGTAAAGCTTCCTCCATTTTGTAGTCTGGTGGGACACAATTCAAGTACTTTCTTGGATTTGTGCTTCCCAGGCTGCAGTTCTAACAAATCCCAAATAAAAGCTTTTTGTTTTGTTTTGCCTCAACCAGGTCTCCATTCTTTGAATTTCTAGTTAACAACATGATTTAGAAGATACATTCTTTCCGTTACTTCTGCTACTGCTGTTGATGAGTGGAGTACTGATCATGGAACATTGGGAGAGTGTTTATTGACACATACTGAGTAACTCTTTTGGCTCTGGGGGGACCTGTGCCTGCTGAACAACCAATCAAAGTGTTTCTGTTGAACACATGCTCAGTTTAAACTCTTGTTTGTGCTATTATTTCTAACACAACTTTCAAACTAAAAAAGAAAGTGTGGAAAAAGTATGTGAAATCTAAGGGGAAAAAAAGCCTAATTTTAAGTGAAAAATTAGTGATAACTCAAAGCAAGACAAACCTTAAAGTCATGAAAGCCTCAAACTTTCTATGTACAAGGACAATGGGTGGTAATAGGTTTGGAAAGGACACTAAGAAACTTGTCTTGAAAATGTACTTTATATAGCAAGCAATCTTTTTTAAAAAAATCTGTTTTGAGATATAATTTACATACAATAAAGTTCAACAATTTTATTTATTTATTTATTGGCTATGCCACATGGCATGTGGGATCTTCCCCGACCAGGGATGGAGCAGGGATTGAACCCATATCCCCTGCATTGGGATCGTGGAGTCTTAACCACTGGACTGCCAGGGAAGTCCTCAATTTTAAAAGGTACAATTTGTTGAGTTTTGACAAATGTTTATAGTCATGTGACCCCCACCACAATCACGATAAACATCACAGAACATCACCCCTATCACCCCCAAAAGATCCCTCGTACTTCTTTGCAATCAATCCTATACCCACCTCTGACCTCTGGTAACCTCTGATCTGCCTTCTGCTTTGCCTCTTCTAGACCTTCATATAAGAATAATACAGTATTTTGTGTCTGGTTTCTTTCACATATCATAATGCTTTTGAAGTTTTGTTGCATGTATCAATAGTTTGTTCCTCTTACTTCTCAGTAATATTCAATGGTATGGACATACTACAATTTGTTTAAATAGTCACCAGTTGATGGGCATTTGGTTTGTTTTCAATTTGTCTATTTTGAATAAAGTAGCTATAAGCATTTGGGTAGAGATCTTTGTGTGGACCTAAGTTTTTATTTCTCTTGGGTAAATATCTAGGAATGGATTTGGTGGGTCATATGTAAATATGTTTGACTTTATAAAAACTGCCAAACTTTTTTTCCAAAGTGGCTGTTCCATTTTTCATTCTTAACAATGTAAGAGAGTTCCAGTTGCTCTGCATCCTATCTAACACCGTCAGTATTTTTTTTTTTTTTTTTTTTTTTTTTTTTTTTTTTTTTGCGGTACACGGGCCTCTCACTGTCATGGCCTCTCCCGTTGCGGAGCACAGGTCCCGGACGCGCAGGCTCAGTGCCATGGCTCACGGGTCCAGCCGCTCCGCGGCATGTGGGATCCTCCCAGACCGAGGCACAAACCCGTGTCCCCTGCATTGGCAGGCGGACTCTCAACCACTGCGCCACCAGGGAAGCCCAACTGTCAGTATTTTTAATTTTAGCCATTCTAATGGGTGTGTATAGATATAACATTGTATTAATTTGTGTTTACCTAGTGACTATTGATGTCAGGTACCTTTTCATGTACTTATTAGCTATTTGTATATCCACTTCGGTGAGATGTCTCTTCAAATCATTTGTTCATTTTTTAATTGGACTGTTTGTCTTTTCATTACTTTGTAAGAGTATATTATATGTTGGTAAATCCTATAACAGATATGTGTTCTACAAATATTTTCTCCCAGTCTATGGCTTGCCTTTTCATTTTAATAGATTTTTTTTTTTTTTTTGAAGAGCAGAAGTTTTCCATTTTGGTGAGGTCCAACTTGTCAATTTTTTTTCTTTTATGGTTCATGCTTTTTGTGTCCTAAGAAAGCTTTGTCTAACTCAAGGTCACAAAGATCTTTTTCTATGTTTCCTACCTTTTACAGTGTTAGCTCTTATGATCCATTATTTATGGTATGATGTACGGGTTGAGGTTCATTTTCTGGCATATGATATCCAATTGTTCCAGCAATATTTGTTGGAAAGACCCTAACTGGATTGTTGTCCATATTGGACCATGTTGGAAAGACCACATTGAATTACTTTGGTAACTCTGCTGAACATTTGTTTGCCATAAACGTGCAAGACAATAAGTGCATGAAAGGATGCTTAAGATCATTAGTCATTAGGGAAATGCAAATCAAATCTACAATGAAATACCAATTCACATCCACTCCGATGGCTACAATAAAAAGGAAAAAACAAATGTTGGTGAGGATGTGGAGAAATGGGAATCCTCATAATTTGCTGCTCAGAATATAAAATGTTGCAGTAACTTTGGAAAACAATCTGGCAGTTCTTCAAAATATTAAACACATAGTTACCATATGACCTAGAATTCCACTCCTAGGTATATACTTGTTCTCAGCAGCATTAATCATAGTAGCCCCAAAGTGGAAACTACCTTAAACATCGATCAGCTGATGAATAAACAAAATGGGATATATATATATATATATATATATACACATACACATACAATGGAATATTATTTGGCCATAAAAAGTAATGAGGTACTGATACATGCTATAACATGGATGAATCTTGGAAACATTATGCTAAGTGAAAGAAGCCAGTCACAAAGACCACATATATTATTACATTTATATGAAATGTCCAGAATTGGCAAATCTACAGAAATAGAAAGTAGATTAATGGTGCGAGTGGTGGTATAGGGGAAATGGGGAGTAAGTGCTAATGAGTACAGGGTTTCCTTTCGTGGGGGAGAGAAATTTTCTACAATTAGGTTGTGATGGTGGTACAACCCTGTTCATTTATTAAAAACCATTGCATTGTACACTTTAATTGGGTGAATTATATGGTATTGAATTATACCTTAATAATGTTGCTTTAAAAATCCCCCTCAAAATTATTGATTTAAATTTTTTGTTCTCTAAAGCTACATTCTTGTTTCTACCAGTACCATAAAACAATTGTTATTTCCAATGTTTGAAACAGCAGCTTCTCTCTTACACTGTTAAAATAAAATTTCTTCTAGTCACAAAACACACACAGGCACACTAAGATTAAAAAAAAAGTTTAGTTTCACTGATGTGTCAATTACATAAGAAACAGCAAGCTAAAGTAAACAGAAAGTATAATGGAGAACTTGCAGACCACTGGGGATACAAACTCAGACCTTAGTTTCACTCTCTGGTTTTCCTCCTGCTAC
This sequence comes from Stenella coeruleoalba, assembly GCF_951394435.1. NCBI lineage: Eukaryota > Metazoa > Chordata > Mammalia > Artiodactyla > Delphinidae > Stenella > Stenella coeruleoalba. Next base: position 72,840,106 of record NC_137150.1, on the reverse strand, counting down.
GTGGGTACCACCTGACTAGTGAGAATATGGAGGACTGCCGCTTCCCCAAACCCTTCGTGGTATAGGAGGACTTCAACCTCGTGACCTTCCAAATTCTCCTCGCATATTGTCCTGTATTTTTTATATTAGAAACAAAATTTTTCCATAGGTTTAATTCCTCCTTTCAAACAAGAGCATATAAAGGAATCAAGAAACAGTCAAGAAGGGAGGAAATTGCCATCACCTGTGTCTTTATAATTCACAGTGTCAGCATATGTCAGCATGTGCTATACTGTTTGCAGCTGAGTCTTTAGCTCCTGAACCTGAGACGTAGAGTTGGAATGCTTGTGAACACTTGGGCCAGCCTCAGAGCTTGGCTGAGAAAGGACTATAAGCTACAAGAAAGATGCTGGGCAGGTGGGGGTGCCATCTATTACTTTCTGTTTTCAGAGGGAGGGACAGAATTACAGAGAAGCCTCATCAGATGGCAAGATGAAGCCAGGATCCTGGGTCACAGAAGTTTACTTCAGTCCTTCAGACAAATATGTTCTGTTCAAATACCAATTTATTCAACTTTCCTTCTTTCATGAGTACACTACACTAAGCTACAGAAAAAAGGCTCTCCTCATCAGTCCATGGTTATATAACCCCCTGTATCTGGCATAATGATATTCTATCTTTTTTTAAAATTTATTTTTGTTATTGGAGTATAATTGCTTTACAATGTTGTGTTCATTTCTGCTGTACAATGAAATGAATCAACTATATGTATACATACATGCCCTCCCTCTTGGACCTCCCCTGCCCCATCCCACACATTTAGGTCATCACAGAGCACCAAGCTGAGCTCCCTGTGCTATACAGCATGTTCCCACTAGCTAGCTATTTTATACGTGGCAAACCTAATATCCCAATTCATCCCACCCTCCCCTCCCACCCCGTGACCACACATCCATTCTCTACGTCTGCATTTCTATTCCTGCGCTGCAAATAGGTTAATCTGTACCATTTTTCTAGATTCCACATATATGCATTAATATACGATATTTGTTTTTCTCCTTCTGACTTACTTCACTCTATATGACAGACGCTAGGTCCATCCACATCTCTACAAATGACCCATTTTCATTTCTTTTTATGGCTGAGTAATATTCCATTATATATACATACCACATCTTCTTTATCCATTCATCTGTTGATGGACATTTAGTTTATTTCCATGTCCTGGCTATTGCAAATAGTGCTTCAATGAACATTGGGGTACATGTGACTTTTTGAATTATGGTTTTCTCAAGGTATATGCCCAGTAGTGGGATTGTTGGGTCATATGGTAGTTCTATTTTTAGTTTTCTAAGGAAACTTCATACTGTTCTCCACAGTGACTGCATCAATTTATATTACCACCAACAGTGGAGGAGGGTTCCCTTTTCTCTGCACTCTCTCCAGCATTTATTGTTTGTAGATTTTTTGATGATGGCTATTCTGACTGGTGTGAGGTGATACCTCAATGTAGTTTTGACTTGCATATCTCTAATAATTAGTGATGTTGAGCAGCTTTTCATGTGCTTCTTGGCCATCTGTATGTCTTCTTTGGAGAAATGTCTATTTAGGTCTTCTGCCCATTTTTGGATTTGGTTCTTTGTTTTTTTAATATTGAGCTGCATGAGCTGTTTATATATTTTGGAGATTAATCCTTTGTCTGTTGATTCATTTGCAAATATTTTCTCCCATTCTGAGGGTTGCCTTTTCGTCTTCTTTGTAGTTTCCTTTGCTTTGCAAAAGCTTTTAAGTTTCCTTAGGTTCCATTTGTTTATTTTTGTTTTTATTTCCATTACTCTAGGAGGTGGATCAAAAAAGATCTTGCTGGGATTTATGTCAAAGACTGTTCTTCCTATGTTTTCCTCTAAGAGTTTTATAGTGTCCGGTTTTACATTTAGGTCTCTAATCCATTTTGAGTCTATTTTTGTGTATGGTGTTAGGGAGTGTTCTAATTTCGTTCTTTTACATGTAGCTGTATAGTTTTCCCAGCACCACTTATTGAAGAGACTGTCTTTTCTTCATTGTATATCCTTGCCTCCTTTGTCATAGATTAGCTGACCATAGGTGTGTGGCTTTATCTCTGGGCTTTCTATCCTGTTCCATTGATCTATATTTCTGTTTTTGTGCCAGTACCATATTGTTTTGATTACTGTAGCTTTGTAGTATAGTCTGAAGTCCAGGAGCCTGATTCCTCCAGCTCCGTTTTTTTCCCTCAAGACTGCTTTGGCTATTCAGGGTCTTTTGTGTCTCCGTACAAATTTTAAGATTTTTTGTTCTAGTTCTGTAAAAAAGGCTACTGGTAATTTGATAGGGATTGCATCGAATCTGTAGATTGCTTTGGGTAGTATAGTCATTTTCACAATATTGATTCTTCCAATCCAAGAACATGGTATATCTCTCCATCTGTTGCTATAATCTTTAATTTTTTTCATCAGTGTCTTATAGTTTTCTGCATACAGGTCTTTTTTCTCCCTAGATAGGTTTATTCCTAGGTATTCTATTATTTTTGTTGCAATAGTAAATGGGAGTGTTTCCTTAATTTCTCTTTCAGATTTTTCATCATTATTATATAGGAATGCAAGAGATTTCTGTGCATTAATTTTGTATCTTGCAACTTTACCAAATTCATTGATTAGCTCTAGTAGTTTTCTGGTGGCATCTTTAGGATTCTCTATGTATAGTAACATGTCATCTGCAAACAGTGACAGTTTTACTTCTTCTTTTCCAATTTTTATTCATTTTATTTCTTTTCCTTCTCTGATTGCTGTGGCTAGGACTTCCAAAACTATATTGAATAGTAGTGGTGAGAGTGGACATCCTTGTCTTGTTCCTGATCTTAGAGGAAGTGCTTCCAGTTTTTCACCATTGAGAATGATGCTGGCTGTGGGTTTGTTGTATATGCCCTTTCTTATGTTGAGGTAGGTTCCCTCTAAGCCCACTTTCTGGAGAGTTTTTATCATAAATGGGTGTTGAATTTTGTCAGAAACTTTTTCTGCATCTATTGAGATGATCATATGGTTTTTATTCTTCAATTTGTTAATATGGTGTATCACATGGATTGATTTGAATATATTGAAGAATCCTTGCATCCCTGGGATAAATTCCACTTGATCATGGTGTATGATCCTTTTAATGTGTTGTTGGATTCTGTTTGCTAGTATTTTGTTGAGGATTTTTGCATCTGTATTCATGAGTGATATTGGTCTGTAATTTTCTTTTTTTGTAGTATCTTTGTCTGGTTTTGGTATCAGGATGATGGTCACCTCATAGAATGAGTTTGGGAGTGTTCCTTCCTCTGCAAGTTATTGGAAAAGTTTGAGAAGGGTGGGTGTTAGCTCTTCTCTAAATGTTTGATAGAATTCACCTGTGAAGCCATCTGGTCCTGGGCTTTTGTTTGCTGGAAGATTTTTAACCACAGTTTCAATTTCATTACTTGTGATTGGTCTGTTCATATTTTCTATTTCTTCCTGGTTCAGTCTTGGAAGGTAATACCTTTCTAAGAATTTGTCCATTTCTTCCAGGTTGTCCATTTTATAGGAATAGAGTTGCTTGTAGTAATCTTAGGATGCTTTGTATTTCTGTGATGTCTGTTGTAACTTCTCCTTTTTCATTTCTAATTTTATTGAGTCCTCTCCCTCTTTTTATTGATGAGTCTGGCTAATGGTTTATCAATTTTATCTTCTCAAAGAACCAGCTTTTAGTTTTATTGATCTTTGCTATTGTTTTCTTTGTTTCTGTTTCATTTATTTCTGTTCCGATCTTTATGATTTCTGCTAACTTTGGGTTTTGTTTGTTCTTCTTTCTCTAGTTAGATGTAAGGTTAGATGTTTATTTGAGATTGTTCTTGTTTCTTGAGGTAGGCTTGTATTGCTATAAACTTCCTTCTTAGAACTGCTTTTGCTGCATCCCATAGGTTTTGGATCATCGTGTTTTCACTCATTTGTCTCTAGGTATTTTTTGATTTCCTCTTTCATTTCTTCAGTGATCTCTTGGTTATTTAGTAACATATCATTTAGCCTCCATGTGTTTGTTTTTAACGTTTTTTCCCCTGTAATTGATTTCTCATCTCATAGCGTTGTGATCAGAAATGATGCTTGATATGATTTCAATTTTCTTAAATTTATTGCAGCTTGATTTGTGACCCAAGATGTGATCTATCTTGGAGAATGTTCTGTGCGTACTTGAGAAGAAAGTGTAATGTGCTGTGTTTGGATGGAATGTCCTATAAATATCAATTAAATCTACCTGGTCTATTGTGTCACTTAAAGCTTCTGTTTCTTTATTTATTTTCATTTTGGATGATCTGTCCATTGGTGTAAGTGAGGTGTTAAAGTCCCCCACTATTATTGTGTTACTGTCGATTTTCTCTTTTATAGCTGTTAGCAGTTGCCTTATGTATTGAGGTGCTCCTATGTTGGGTGCATATATATTTATAATTGTTATATCTTCTTCTTGGATTGATATCTTGATCATTATGTACTGCCCTTCCTTGTTCTCTCATAACATTCTTTATTTTAAAGTCTATTTTATCTGATATGAGTATTGCTACCCCAGCTTTCTTTTGATTCCCATTTGCATGGAATATCTTTTTCCATGCCCTCACTTTCGGTCTGTATGTGTCCCTAGGTCTGAAGTGGGTCTCTTGTAGACAGCATATATATGGGTCTTGTTTTTGTATCCATTCAGCAAGCCTGTGTCTTTTGGTTGGAGCATTTAATCCATTCACGTTTAAGGTAATTATCGATATATATGTTCCTATGACCATTTTCTTAATTGTTTTGGGTTTGTTTTTGTAAGTCCTTTTCTTTTGTATTTCCTACTTAGAGAAGTTCCTTTAGCATTTGTTGTAGAGGTGGTTTGGTGGTGCTGAATTCTCTTAGCTTTTGCTTGTCTGTAAAGCTTTTGATTTCTCCATCAAATCTGAATGAGGTCCTTGCAGGGTAGAGTCATCTTGGTTGTAGGTTTTTCCCTTTCATCACTTTAAGTATATTATGCCACTCCCTTCTGGCTTGTGGAGTTTCTGCTGAGAAATCAGCTGTTAACCTTCTGGGAGTTCCCTTGTATGTTGTCGTTTTTCCCTTGCTGCTTTCAACAATTTTTCTTTGTCTTTAATTTTTGCTAATTTGATTACTATGTGTCTTGGTATGTTTCTCCTTGGGTTTATCCTGTATGGGACTCTCTGCGCTTCCTGGACTTGGGTGGCTATTTCCTTTCCCATGTTAGGGAAGTTTTCAACTATAATCTCTTCAAATATTTTCTCGTGTCCTATTCTCTCTCTCTCTTCCTTCTGGGACCCCTATAATGTGAATGTTGTTGCGTTTAATGTTGTCCCAGAGGTCTCTTAGGCTGTCTTCATTTCTTTTCACTCTTTTTTCTTTATTCTGTTCCTCAGCAGTGAATTCCACCATTCTGTCTTCCAGGTCACTTATCCATTCTTCTGCCTCAGTTATTCTGCTATTGATACCTTCTAGTGTATTTTTCATTTCAATTATTGTATTGTTCATCTCTGTTTATTTGTTCTTTAATTCTTCTAGCTCTTTGTTAAACATTTCTTGCGTCTTCTCGATTTTTGCCTCTATTCTTTTTCCAAGGTCCTGGATCATCTTCAGTATCATTATTCTGAATTCTTTTTCTGGAAGGTTGCCTATCTCCACTTCATTTAGTTGTTTTTCTGGGGTTTTATCTTGTTCCTTCATCTGGTACATAGCCCTCTGCCTTTTCATCTTTTCTTTCTGTGAATGTGGTTTTTGTTCCACAGGCTGCAGGATTGTAGTTCTTCTGCTGCTGTCTGCCCTCTGTGTGGAAGCTTTTAAATTCGATGGAGTCCCACTGTCTTTTCTTTTGTTGTTTGTGGTTTTGGTCCAAAAAACCATTGTGAATACTGATATTGAGGAGCTTCCTCCCTCCTGTTGAGGAGGTCCTATGTTTAAGTCTTTATGGTTTCAGGTCTTATGTTTAAGTCTTTCAAGTTAATTTCAAGTTGGTTTTTGTGAGTAGTGTAAGATAGGGGTAAAATTTCATTTTTCTGCATGTGGCTATCCAGGTTTCCCAACACCATTTGCTGAAGAAACTATCCTATCCCAACCTGATGTTCCTGGCTCACTTATCAAGTAATAGCTGACCATATATGTGGGAGTTTAATTCTGCACTATTTTCTTCCATTGGTCTGTGTGTCCATTTTTATGCCAGTACCATACTCGTTTAATTACTATAGCTTTGTTGTGTAGTCCCATATCAGGATGTATGGTGGCTTTGTTTTTGTTTCTCAGGATTGCCTTAGCTATTTGGGTTTTTTTGTGGTGCCATACACATCTTAGGATTATTTTTTCTCTATTTGAAAAATGCCATTGGAATTTTGATAGGGATTACATTGAATCTACAGATGGCTGTGTGTAGCATGTTCATTTTAACAATATTAACTCTTCCATTCCATGCGGACACGTGTCCTTCCATTTGTTTGTCTTCTTCGATTTCTTTAAGCAAGGTCTTGTAGTTTTCATTTTACAGATCTTTCACTTTTTTGGTTTATTGATTCTTAGGTATTTTATTGTTTTGTTTTGCTTTTTTTTTTCAGTATGCGGGCCTCTCACTGTTGTGGCCTCTCCCGTTGTGGAGCACAGGCTCCGGACATGCAGGCCCAGCAGCCATGGCTCACAGGCCCAGCCGCTCCATGGCATGTGGGATCTTCCCGGACTGGGGCACGAACCCGTGTCCCCTGCATCGGCAGGCGGACTCTCAACCACTGCACCACCAGGGAAGCCCCATTTTATTGTTTTGATCCTATTGTGAATGGGATAGTTTTATTCCTTTTCAGATGTTTCACTATTGGTGTATAGAAAAGCAACTCATTTCTGTGTATTCATTTTATACACTTCAACTTTACTGATTTTATTGAGTAGAATCAACAGTCTTTTAGTTGAGACTTTTATATCTTAATTTTTAATAAAATATTAACATTTGCATTTATCTAGCCACACATTGGTTTGTAACATGTTTAACCATCTTTTTCATAACAGAAAAATGCATTCAATTTTCAGGTTGCTACTTATTTGTGATCTGTTGTATCAACATTTATAAGTCAGTAAGAATTGGGGGTTTTTTGGGTTTTGTTTTTTGGCTACGTTCGGTCTTTGTTGCTGCACGCAGGCTCTCTAGTTGTGGCAAGTGGGGGCTACTCTTCGTTGCATTGCGCGGGCTTCTCATTGCGGTGGCTTCTCTTGTTGCGGGTGTGGGCTTCAGTAGTTGTAGCATGTGGGCTCAGTAGTTGCGGCACACAGACCCTAGAGAACATTGGCTTCAGTAGTTGCAGCACGTGGGCTCAGTAGTTGTGCATGGGCTCAGTAGTTGTGGTTCTTGGGCTCTAGAGTGCAGGCTCAGTAGTTGTGGCGCATGTGCTTAGTTGCTCTGCAGCATGTGGGATCTTCCCGTACGAGGGATTGAACCCGTGTCCCCTGAATTGGCAGGCAGATTCTTAACCACTGTGCCACCAGGGAAGTCCCAATAAGAATTGTTTTTATTGATACTTGATCACTGCATGCTCTGGATGCTTCTTCATTCATTGCCTAGAATGATTATAGGAAAATCATGCTCAAGTGAACTTTGGGTCACTCTCCTCAAGCGTTTTTTATGGCGATAGAGAAGACGACCTGATGGAGGCTCTATTAAACCCCAGCCCAGTCCTTTCCTCCACCAAGGATACGAGGGTATGGCAGGGGCTCTCTCCAGGTATATGAGGGTTGTTCTGAATTTCTCCCATGTCCTCTACTGGGCCTAGATTAAATCCTGTTCCTCTAGTTGGAGTATGGCCCAGGTGGTGGTGGTGATAGGGTATTTTGTTCACTCCAGTTGAGACTCATGTCCTCACTCTTCAACAATGTCCCTTTTGCCTGAAAACTTAGTCTCTAAAATGAACCTTAGCCCAGAGGAAGGGGCAGTGTTCCCCACTGGGGATGTGCCACGGGAAGAGGGTTGGCTACAAGGGACAACTATCTCTGTTCAGACCCCAGACTAAGCCACAAGGTCCTTCTTGTTCCCTCTCATTTCCATAAGCCCTGCCCATGGCTGAGGGACCCATCTTCTGCAGTTCTGGCTGCCACCCTCTCTCACCATCAGACTTTAGTGCAGTAAGGATGATATTAGTCACAATTGGCTGGCTAAGGGCAAGAATGTGAATTATTGCTAAGTTTCTTGGGTATGAGATCAGTACTATGGTTATATATAAAAGTATCCTTTTTAGGAGATGCATGCTGATGTATTTTGAGGTCAAGTGTCATGGTATCTCACTTTCAAATAGTTCAGAAAGCCAAATACACACACACAGCACATGTGCAGTATAGTACTCTGTTTTTCATTAATTCTTTGCTTGTAAATAGGAAAACTGAGGTCATGGGAGAGCTATTCATAGGCTAAGGCATCAGGATTATACATAATTCTGCCAGAGGGTGATTGGAAGGTATTTCTGCTCTTGGAAGGGAGAAGCAACTGGGTGGGCACTGCATCAGCCTCAGGATTGTCTATCCTGGACCACAACTGATTGTAATTTGGAGAGAACATCAAATGTGAAATGATGAGCATGTCTGGGTGTTTGTGAATTGAGCACTGGTTGGGAGAGCCATGTTTAGTCCTGATAGCTGGTGTTAAAAATAACCTGAAGCATAACAAAGAAAGGGTTCAATCTGGTTGCCAGGCAACCCTGCTACTAGCTCCCTTCAGGTTGACCTTTATTGTTATTTTGTTCTATCCACATCTCTTAACATTTTCACCTTCTGAACCTCCCTTGATTCATCCAAGATTTAATGATTTTTTTGTGTGTGAGCTGGGTGGTTCAGGTCAGGCCAAACCACAAGCTCTGAAACTCAAAAGGCAGATCCTTGCCCCCAAGCATCTTACACTCTAATAAAGTATAAAGGTAAGTATACAATTATGTTCCTTTAACATAATCCTTTACTATTTGTAACTTATATCTACAAAGATCCTTTTACCAAATAAAGTAACATTTACAGGTTCCAGGGATTAGAACCTGATATCTTTGGGGCACATTTTCAGCCTTCTATAGATTGGGGACATTGGATGCCCACTTCTAAAGCGAGGCCACTTAAGTTCTTACTCAGTTATCTGAGGGGCCAGCTGACTAATCGAGCTAAGAATATTCAAAATAGTATCCTGGGAGTTCCCTGGCAGTCCACTGGTTAAGACTCTGTGCTTCCACTGCAGGGGGTGCAGGTTCAATCCCTGGCCAGGGAACTAAGATCCTGCATGCTGCATGGTGTGGTAAAAAACAAACACACCCTCCCCAAAAACCCCCAAACCAAAATGGTACCCTGATTCTCTGTAAGCCCAGGCTGAGGCACTTTATTTTGCTTACTTTACCATTCTTCAAACTCTCATTAACTAAAGTAATCTGGGTGTATCTTATTGTTTGAAAATTGAAAGTCAAACTAGTAAAATGGCTGACCCAAGAAGGGTTCATTTTGCATATAATTTTCACACTGTAAATCTGCCAAAATCTCAATTGTTGGTTGTAGATCTTCGGGGACTATTAGTTCAGCTCATACTCCCCTTCCCTGAGAACTACCTCCCCACCTATGGGGGCCCCATTGGCAATGTTGATACTAAATGACAACACCCCCCTGATCAGAGCTGACTGGATCAGAGCTAGGCACTTGACGAAGTTAGACCAATCAGATTCTCTTCAGGGCCTTGGAACTTAGACACTACTCAGTTTCTGGAATTGAAATGGGTTGCTGATGTAGCCCTGGAAGGCCATCTTTTGTCAGGTGAAAGCCACTATGCAGAAAGAAGCAGAGACACGTGACCACAGGAACTCAGAGAGACAGAAAGGGTAGCTGCTCTGGTTTTTGATGGCTTCCCTGGTTAGAGATTTCCCGGGTTAGAAACGTAGAGCCAAGCGACATTTCTGTTCTGGGTTGAGAGAATTCTGCTCCTCCACTCCCCATAGTAAATTTCCCTTTTTGCTTAGGCAGTCTGAGTGGGTATCTGTTATTAGCAACAAAAAGAAGTTTAAAACTAATGTTTCAATCCTGGTTAGGGGGAGGGAGGGGGATGGACTGGGAGTTTAGGGTTGCAAACTATTACATTTAGCATGGATAAACAATAAGGTCCTACTGTGTAGCACAGGAAACTATACTCAATATCCTGTGATAAACCATAATGGAAAAGAATATAAAAAATGTACGTATGTGTATAACTGAGTCACTTTGCTGTACAGCAGAGACTAGCACAACACTAAATCAACTATACTTCAATAAAAAAAAAAATCAATCCTGGTTTAAATACTTCTTACCTTGTTCCCATAACATTATTCAGGCTCAATAGCTAAGATGATGCTGTACTTGGGTAATTTTTCAAAAGATTCCTCTAAATCTCCAGCGATTGCCCATGATAATGAGTCTTTACTGACATTTTAATAAATATTAGAATCACTGGATAAACACAGTATTATGACCATGTTTTCATTTCATAAAACAGTGGCATGGAAAGGACCTTAGGGGATGTCTAATTCAACCCTTCGTTTTCAAGAAAGGAGATCAAGGCCCAGAATGGCCAAGAACTTTGCCCATTGCTGGGATTAGAAACTTGTTTCTGTCAATACTCAGGCCAAGGTCCTTGTCAATGAATTTTTTAGGGCCAAGATGGTATTCTCCTTGCTTTAAATTTTAAGTGAGATCACTAAACAATATTTACTGACCACCCACTTAATTGGTCAGGACACTTTTAGTCACAAGTTAAAAAAAAAAAAAAGGCTCCAGAAATAACTTGTTTCAGGCATGGCTGGTTCCAGGCTCAACATTACTTTGAGGATTCTCTCACTCCATCCCTAGGAAAGACTGTTCACAGGTGAGGCACCTATAAGACTCACATCCTTTCAGCTTAGCTACCTCAGCAGTACAAGCCTGATTATCCTTGGACTTCTCAGTTACATGAGCCAATAAATTCCTTTTTATTCCCTTAAGTCAATTTGAGTTTGGTTTCTGTCATCTGCAGCAAACATTCTGACTAAAATTGAGCTTATCAAAGAGTTCTCCACAAACAAGGATAATGGTAACCAACAATAAGAATCTCTCTTTAAACCTTTGAATATAAGAGTAGGCAATTTAAGCAGAAGCTGAAAGAACATGCAGAGAAATCAGCAATCCAGGGCACGATGAAAAGAAAACTTACTCTCTACACAGTCTTGGCTTCTCTTCTCTACCTCTTCTATCTACCTTACATCTTCTGCTTAGTCAGAGTTTCTGCTTATTCATAACTTCAGCTTGTTCTTGGTCCCATCAGCACCACAGCCTGGATTGCTTCGTAATATCCTAAACTGATTTGACCTGGAACACTTTTCTTAGAAATGGCAAAAGGTGATTGTCAGCAAAGCCTTCTGGGCTTTACATAGAACAAGCAAGAACAGGTTTCCTCTTTCAACTTGGTAAAGTTCCTAAGATCAGAAACTACTAATGTTATAACTAATGTGGTGACCATATTTGGATCAGGATGTGGGCTTCCCTATGGCAGGAGGCTTGACAAGACAATGAAGATCCTTTGCAGGTAGGTAATCGTGCCTGCAATTTTCTTGGATCCTCAGGTTACTTAACATCTCTGAGTCTTGATTCCTGTGGCAAAAATGAACAAAGTAACCCACTTCACTGATTTGGAATAAGAAAGGAAGCATGTAAAATGGCTGGTACACAATCAGTACTCAGTGAATATTAGTTCTCATTCTCCAAATTTTAATATGTCATTTACTATAACAAGTGTTACCCAATTATCTCCTTTTGCTCAAATGTTTTAAAATTTATATGATGGAATGGTATTATTTCCACACATGACAAATAGTTCAAACAAAGAATCAGGATTTTTTTTAACCCATAAAAAGTTCTGCAGTTTTTCAAATGTTTTATTGGATTTAAAATTCTTTTAAAGGATATACAGATATACAATTAGTTTGATCAGCTACCAATATATTTTGGTATCCCTTTATTTTTGTACTCAAGAGCCAGTTCACTTTTTCTCCATGTTCAATACTTAACTTCGGTAAAATTTTGCCATCTTCGTCTTCACCTGCTGCTGAAGCATGAGTGTTTCCACCCTGCTTGGTATAAGCTGCCCTTTTGGTTTTCTTCTTGTGGGTATGTTTTATAGGACTCTTCTGTTTTTTCTCAACTTCACTGCTTACATCCCACAACATTATCTTCCCATCATTCCCTCCAGTAAGCAGCAAATAGGATTCTGGCAGAAAGCAGACATGGGATACCCCTAAGGTGTGGCCCTTAAATCCCAGTTCCTGTTCACACTTGACTCCCATCACCCTAAAGATTCGAATCTTACCATCTTCTGCACCACAACTAAAAATATTGCCACACGATGCCACAGACACAGAGTGGGCTAGGGCAGGGTTTAGAAGCTGACCAGGTGATTGTGGGTCTTCCATTTCTTCTGTTTCATCCTCCTGCAAATTTGTAATCCAGAGTGGCCGGGCTTTCTGAAGGTTCCACAGCATCACCTTTAAATAAGAGGAAGTTACATAGTTACGGTTCTAGTCAGTTTGTTTAACTAACATGCTTATTCCACTTCTAACAAAATCATCAAAGTAGTCTGAGAATGATTAATAGGATACATTTCCAGCAATATTAAAAAAAAAATTCAGATGGCACCACGACATGCCAGTGGGATGCAACCCTGGTGCCAAAACTAGAATGCCAGTGGGCAGTAAGGAAGATAGAATTTAGAAAACAAGATCCTGAGTAACTTCTGATTAACAAACCCATTAAAGTGTAATCCAAATTCTTAAGCAGATGCCAGTTTCTTTGAGTCATTCTACCCTGATCTCTGCAGGTAAAATTGAAGATTATGAAATTTATTAATTTTCGTCTATGCTTGTTAAAGTAAAAATACCTATCAACTAAATAAACTAAACTAGAATACCACTGAAATCATTTTTATCTGGAATGCTTTTCCTTTCCTTTCACATTACCCAAATTACTCATCCCAGGGGCATAGCTCAAATTGTGTCCCTCTAGGAAGGCTTTCCTAACTATTCCAGCCCCCTTCTCTCTCTCCCATATTTAATCCCTGTTCTCTTAATTGACATATACTACTAGCTTTTCAGTTTCTTGAGATTTAATTCATCTTTGCTAATGCCTAGCATAGTACCTGGAGAAAAGAGCAGAAATTCTAAACAAGTCTGTTGACTAATTTGACATCCTGGTATACTTAGCTTTTTTTTTTTTTTAACATCTTTATTGGGATATAATTGCTTTATAATGGTGTGTTAGTTTCTGCTTTATAACAAAGTGAATCAGTTATACGTATACATATGTTCCCATATCTCTTCCCTCTTGTGTCTCCTTCCCTCCCACCCTCCCTATCCCACCCCTCCAGGCAGTCACAAAGCACCGAGCTGATATCCCTGTGCTATGCGGCTGCTTCCCACTAGCTATCTACCTTACGTTTGTTCGTGTATATATGTCCATGCCTCTCTCTCGCTTTGTCACAGCTCACCCTTCCCCCTCCCCATATCCCCAAGTCCATTCTCCAGTAGGTCTGTGTCTTTATTCCTGTCTTACCCCTAGGTTCTTCATGACATTTTTTTTTCTTAAATTCCATATATATATGTGTTAGCATACGGTATTTGTCTTTCTCTTTCTGACTTACTTCACTCTGTATGACAGACTCTAGATCTATCCACCTCATTACAAATAGCTCAATTTCGTTTCATAGCTGAGTAATATTCCATTATATATATGTGCCACATCTTCTTTAGCCATTCATCCGATGATGGGCACTTAGGTTGTTTCCATCTCCGGGCTATTGTAAATAGAGCTGCAATGAACATTTTGGTACGTGACTCTTTTTGAATTTTGGTTTTCTCAGGGTATATGCCCAGTAGTGGGATTGCTGGGTCATATGGTAGTTCTATTTGTAGTTTTTTAAGGAACCTCCATACTGTTCTCCATAGTGGCTGAACCAATTCACATTCCCACCAGCAGTGCAAGAGTGTTCCCTTTTCTCCACACCCTATCCAGCATTTATTGTTTCTAGATGTTTTTTTTAAAAAATATATTTATTTATTTATTTGGTTGCACTAGGTCTTAGTTGTGGCAGACGGGCTCCTTAGTTGTGGCTCCAGGGCTCCTTAGCTGCAGCACATGGGCTCATTAGTTGTGGCACGCAAGCTCCCTAGTTGCATCATGCATGTGGAATCTAGTTCCCTGTCCAGGGATAGAACCCAGGCCCCCTGCATGGGAGCGCAGAGTCCTATCCACTGCGCCACCAGGGAAGTCCTCTAGATGTTTTGATGATGGCCATTCTGACCGGTGTGAGATGATATCTCATTGTAGTTTTGATTTGCATTTCTCTAATGATTAATGTTGAGCATTGTTTCATGGGTTTGTTGGCAGTCTGTATATCTTCTTTGGAGAAATGTCTATTTAGGTCTTCTGCCCATTTTTGGATTGGGTTGTTTGTTTTTTTGTTATTGAGCTGCATGAGCTACTTGTAAATTTTGGAAATTAATCCTTTGTCAGTTGCTTCATTTGCAAATATTTTCTCCCATTCTGAGGGTTGTCTTTTGGTCTTGTTTATGGTTTCCTTTGCTGTGCAAAAGCTTTCAAGTTTCATTAGGTCCCATTTGTTTATTTTTGTTTTTATTTCCATTTCTCTAGGAGGTGGGTCAAAAAGGATCTTGCTGTGATTTATGTCATAGAGTGTTCTGCCTATGTTTTCCTCTAAGAGTTTGATAGTTTCTGGCCTTACATTTAGGTCTCTAATCCATTTTGAGTCTATTTTTGTGTATGGTGTTAGGGAGTGATCTAATCTCATACTTTTACATGTACCTGTCCAGTTTTCCCAGCACCACTTATTGAAAAGGCTGTCCTTTCTCCACTGTACATTCATGCCTCCTTTATCAAAGATAAGGTGACCATATGTGCGTGGGTTTATCTCTGGGCTTTCTATCCTGTTCCATTGATCTATCTTTCTGTTTTTGTGCCAGTACCATACTGTCTTGATTACTGTAGCTTTGTAGTATAGTCTGAAGTCAGGGAGCCTGATTCCTCCAGCTCCGTTTTTCGTTCTCAAGATTGCTTTGGCTATTCGGGGTCTTTTATGTTTCCATACAAATTGTGAAATTTTTTGTTCTAGTTCTGTGAAAAATGCCAGTGGTAGTTTGATAGGGATTGCATTGAATCTATAGATTCCTTTGGGTAGTAGAGTCATTTTCACAATGTTGATTCTTCCAATCCAAGAACATGGTATATCTCTCCATCTATTTGTATCATATTTAATTTCTTTCATCAGTGTCTTATAATTTTCTGCATACAGGTCTTTTGTCTCCTTAGGTAGGTTTATTCCTAGATATTTTATTCTTTTTGTTGCAATGGTAAATGGGAGTGTTTTCTTGATTTCACTTTCAGATTTTTCATCACTAGTGTATAGGAATGCCAGAGATTTCTGTGCATTAAGTTTGTATCCTGCTACTTTACCAAATTCATTGATTAGCTCTAGTAGTTTTCTGGTAGCATCTTTAGGATTCTCTATGTATAGTATCATGTCATCTGCAAACAGTGACAGCTTTACTTCTTCTTTTCCGATTTGGATTCCTTTTATTTCCTTTTCTTCTCTGATTGCTGTGGCTAAAACTTCCAAAACTATGTTGAATAATAGTGGTGAGAGTGGGCAACCTTATCTTGTTCCTGATCTTAGTGGAAATGCTTTCAGTTTTTCACCATTGAGAATGATGTTGGCTGTGGGCTTGTCATATATGGCCTTTATTATGTTGAGGTAAGTTCCCTCTATGCCTACTTTCTGCAGGGTTTTTATCATAAATGGGTGTTGAATTTTGTCAAAAGCTTTCTCTGCATCTATTGAGATGATCATATGGTTTTTCTCCTTCAATTTGTTAATATGGTTTATCACATTGATAATTTGCGTATATTGAAGAATCCTTGCATTCCTAGAATAAACCCCACTTGATCATGGTGTATGATTCTTTTAATGTGCCGTTGGATTCTGTTTGCTAGTACTTTGTTGAGGATTTTTGCATCTATGTTCATCAGTGATATTGGCCTGTAGTTTTCTTTCTTTTTGACATCCTTGTCTGGTTTTGGTATCAAGGTGATGGTGGCCTCGTAGAAGGAATTTGGGAGTGTTCCTCCCTCTGCTATATTTTGGAAGAGTTTGAGAAGGATAGGTGTTAGCTCTTCTCTAAATGTTTGATAGAATTTGCCTGTGAAGCCATCTGGTCCTGGGCTTTTGTTTTTTGGAAGATTTTTAATCACAGTTTCAATTTTACTTAGCTTTTTGTTCTTGTTCCCTACCATGATCTTGGACCTACTAAGCGAATTTAAATTAAATGCTAATTAAAAACTGATTAAAACAAAACAATAAACTCTGTGAACTGATTTTACTCTATTATCTAGCAATTTTCTTCCCGTAGCAACCAATTTGAAAAAGAAAATATTCTTCATACTTTCAGAGAAAACAGACAGCTGTATTTTACCCCCTAGTACTATCCCTGAATTATGACTCACAATTTAAAATGGACACTAGGATAAGCATGACCTTCTTTAGTCAAAAGCACAGATCTGAATTGATAAGATTACTACTGTTGATTATATTAAGGATTTGGTTTTCTATTCAAGGTAACTTCCTTTAACTCGGCCTACTTTCAAAAGAAGCAACATTTAGTAACACTTATATTCTGCTTATACTAGGGAAAACACTGAAAATCTCTTTGGATTGGATTTATAACATTATACCAAGAGGCCACCAATTGTTATACATATGGGTGAAGCCAAAATACTAATAAATTGAAATAAAGTAAAATTTTAAAAATAAGAAAATATAACAAAAATGAATGAGTAATAAAACTTGAGGGAATTCCCTAGTGGCACAGTGGTTAAGAATCCACCTGCCAATGCAGGGGATGTGGGTTTGATCCCTTCCAGGAAGATCCCACATGCCACGGAACAACTAAGCCCGTGCACCACAACTACTGAGCCTGCACTCTAGAGTCTGTGCGCCACGACTACTGTAGCCCACGCGCCTAGAGCCCGTGCTCCGCAACAAGAGAAGCAATCACAATGAGAAGCCCCGCACACTGCAACCAACAGTAGCCCCTACTCACTGCAACTAGGGAAAGCCCGTGTGCAGCAACGAAGCCCCAGTGCAGCCAAAAAAAAAAAAAAAAACTTGACATGGCAACAATCTCTATAAAAAACCTGAACACAAGGAAAATGGACATTCCAAAATATACT
Source organism: Stenella coeruleoalba (assembly GCF_951394435.1). NCBI lineage: Eukaryota > Metazoa > Chordata > Mammalia > Artiodactyla > Delphinidae > Stenella > Stenella coeruleoalba. The sequence continues at coordinate 72,822,827 of NC_137150.1, read as the reverse complement.
AGCTTAACTGTATGGCAGGTATCCCCAAATTCTTTTTCACATAGCCCCATAATGCCTGGATTATATTTTCTGCCCTAAGACATCCAAACATGAACTACACCCAAAGTGTTTTCAGCAGCTTAAACATTTTTGTATTTACTTAAATCATCTAAACGTGTTAATAGCCATTTCAAATTGTACCAACCCAGCAGTCATTTCCAAGTGTTGAAGATTCCCAAATTGTTCCTGCCTGGACATTCCCTTTGTACTTCTTTACTCTTCCTAACTGCCCAAGAGTCCAAGGTATCTCACAATTTCTCAACCACCTGATCAAGCAGTATCACCCTAAGCAAGAGAGGTAAGGTATTAAAGGAAAAGAATATTAAAGAAAATTGATTTGAAGGAAAAGTATACAAGCGTTCAGGGCTTAAGGTCCAATAAAACGTCAAAGGGAGAGAAAGTGGACAACTGGCAAATGTTCAGAAGTGAATGCAAGCATATCAAAGTGACCCTGCTCAAAAATTTCTCCTACAAAAACATTCCTTTCCACATAAAAGATTCATTTTCAAGGGGGTAAAAAAAAAGGCTCCTCTACTGTCCCAGTCCTTAAGTTCTGTACTAGAGATCTTTCAAACTCCAGAAAGAACAAATCTTTGAACCATTTATTTTCAAATGTGGAAATGAGAGAGAAAGAAAACCAATGTGTATGCTATAGAAATTCATGATGGCTTCAAATTTCCAAAGGTCCTTATAAGAAAAAACTATATTTGAGTGGTGGTACACATGTATTTGTTTAATGTTATTTTTTATAACTTATACATATATTATGACTATTATTTTGGGCCTATTTAATAAAAGATTAAGCAGTCTCAAGTGTCTTAATAAATCATACTTCATTCTTAAGGTCCCTGCCTCTTTGAGTAAGCTTTGCCTATTTAATTTTATTTTTTATTTATAAAATTTTATTTATTTATTTATGGCTGCATTGGGTCTTTGTTGCTGCACACAGGTTTTCTCTAGTTGCGGTGAGCGGGGGCTGCTCTTCGTTGCAGTGCGTGGGCTTCTCATTGCGGTGGCTTCTCTTCTTGCAGAGCACAGGCTCTAGGCACACGGGCTCAGTAGTTGTGGCTCTTGGGCTCTAGAGCGCAGGCTCAGCAGTTGTGGCGCATGTGCTTAGTTGTTCCACGGCATGTGGGATCTTCCTGGACCAGGGCTCAAACCCATGTCCCCTGCATTGGCAGGCGGATTCTTAACCACTGTACCACCAAGGAAGCCCGCACTGCCTATTTAAACCTATCTAAATCAAAGGGTATAATTTTTATAACTTGTATAATAACAAAGATAGGTGTGTTGAACCCATCTATTTTATGTGGCAATAATTCAATTCCTGCCTTGAGATAAAACACACTTGTTCAGAGAGAAATAACTCATCATTAATCTGATAAGAACTCCCTTCCACTATTATGCCTACATTCTTGGACTCCCCCATAGACTAGCTATTCTTAAGGTTTAGAAAAATACCAGATAACCAGGTTTTAAGAAATACTGATAAATTGGAAGAAATTATAGTTTCAACGTCAGTTAAAGAAGTAATTTTTTAAAAGCCTGGCTGTATTATCTTAGCCACTGTTGTTACATCACAACCCAATGCAGAAGTTAATCTACAGTGTATTTTTAGCAATTCTTGACAGTCAAATCAAAATGCAATTACCAAAAAAAAAAGAAAAAAAAAAAAAAGAAAAGAAAAGAAATTACCTAAGCCTTCTTCTCACAAAACATTTATTTCCTTTACTGTTCTCTAGCAGCTGCCTGCCACTAAACATTCTCATCTAGAACTGGAGGTAAAATGGTAAATTCTGGGTGCCTGCTTCTTATCTAATCTGTGATTGCTGCACACCTAATTGTTTATTGCCATGCCTAGTAGTTAATGAACCAGTGATTGAAAACTGGTATAGCTTAAGGATGAAAGAATGACTAGTCAAAGAGACACTGTACAATCTGCCTACTTAAAACAGATATCTGACTGGTTGTGTACGTCTTTCTGCCCAACCAAGTAAGCAGATTATCTCCACTAGGACAGAAAATATAGGAGGTTTATTAAAGTTTTGGACAAGACCTAGGAGTAGAAAAGGAGTTTAGAGGTTATGGGGTCACTAAGCCTTGTAGGTATAAATGTTCTCAATAGAGGCACTACAAATTTTTGGTCAGACAATTCTTTATTGTTTAGGGGCTGCCCCAGCACTGCAGGACAACTACCAATTCTTCCTACTAAATGCCAATAGTTTGGGGGGAGGGGCTGGCAGTCATAGTGACAACAACTAAAATTAGCCTCATTATTTCTAAATTATAAGGAGGTGTGGAGGGTAGAGGAGGGAATGGTAAAGACCACTGGCCAAGAAGTGGCCACAAGTCTTAGAAGATACTAATATATAGTTGGGAATGTAGATTAAATGCCTAGAACAGTGCTGGGAGAGCCCGTAAACAATAAAGCAGTGGGAAGTAGTAAATGTAAAGCAGTGGGAAGTAGTAAATGCTCACCAAAGAGAAGCCATGACTATTCTCACTCCAGTGATTTTTAGAGTAAAAACAATAATAGATCCAGGCCCTCCAACTTTTTTTTTTTAAACAACAGACTCTGTAGAGAGTGGGTGATAAACTCTGACTTTAGCATGACTTTGTTTAAACAGATGTTTAGAATCAAATATTTGAATTCTCATGTTTTAGGAATGTCTTAAAGCATAGAGAAAGGAACAGTAAAAGATTAATAATTACTCTGTGAATAAAATCTACTAAACTTTGTCAAGTTAGCATTAAACATGCAGTAGAAGTAAAGCTTATGGTTCATAAAATACATAAGACATGTTAGTAGAGAATAGAAAATGGAAAGATATATTTAGCCCAATTAATAATTTGATTCTGTTACCAAATCGCATCTAGAAATTACCCAAGTACTCTCTGCAAGACATCACCTGCATATCCAGTCCACATGACACCAGGCTCTGAGGTCTTTGAGGCCGAAAAGCTACAGAAGAACAGATATTGGAATGTCTCTTCAGTGATCTGCTAACTTTCTTATTTTCCAAGTCTAGGATTTTGATTGTTCCGGAGTCATCAGCAGAAGCCAGAAGGTTTTCAGTTTCATTCAGTGAAACACAGTTGATTTCTTCTTCATTCGCATGAAAATCGTCCAAGGATCCTTTGAGAGACCTGACATCCAGTATGCTAATGGTTTCTCCATGTGAGGCATAGAGCTTGGTGGGGCAGGAGGGAGCGAATAAGACACTGGTAACATCATCTGCCCCTTGGAAGCGTGTGTGTCCTAATGGAGTCCCATCTTCACCCCAAACCATGAGATCTCCACCTTCTGCTCCAGAAGCCACTAGCCCTTCTTGACTTGCATTCAGGCAGAGAACAGGAGAAAAATGTCCACCAGTCCACTTGACTGCCATAATGGCTCAGGTGACTCTGTGAAGGGGGAAAAATTATAATCTCGTGTTTTATCTAAGAACTTCACGAGAGACATATTCAATAAGCAGTATTTCATTTAAATATTAAAAGACATCTAAAAAACTCAATCAATAAAAAAAGACATTTGAAGATCAAGCCTACAAAGCCTAGTTGAACACAAGATTGTGGTGCACCTGGCTGGCACATGCCTACATGGGCTTTCCTTGCAATCAGGGGCACAGGTAAGCCTGGTCCTCCAGCCTTTGATGTGAGGCTCACATAAGAATAACAATAAATATATTTATTTTAAATTAAGAAAAATCCTTTTGAAGAAAGGGCTGCACAATCATCAGGTTATATCCTTTATCTGAATAATGTTTATAGAGAATGAGCCCTGGAACTAGACTCTCTGGGTTTGAATAGCTCTATTACCTATCAGCTGGGCAACTTTGGGCACATTACTGAATCTCTCTATAATTCACTTTCATTCTCGATAAAATGGGGGTAATAATAACATCCATTTCACAGGATCAGATCGGATTAAATGACATAATAAATGTCAAGCACATATAACAGTGCCTGGTACATAATGAGGGCTCAACAAATATTACCACTGTCACTTTTCTTACTTTTATTAGGCTAGTCAAAGTGGCATCATATATACTACACAAATGGTCCTCAAAGTATAGTCTCCAGGAGCATTAGCACCACCTAGGAACTTGTTAGAAATATAAATTGTTGGACCCCACTCTAGACCCACTGAATCAAAACTCTGGGGTTGGCACACAGCAATGTGTTTTTTGTTTTGTTTCGTTTTGTTTTGTTTTTGCAGTACGCGGGCCCCTCACTGCTGCGGCCTCTCCCGTTGCGGAGCACAGGCTCCGGACGCACAGGCTCAGCGGCCATGGCTAACGCACCCAGCCGCTCCACGGCATGTGGGATCTTCCCGGACCGGGGCACGAACCCGTGTCCCCTGCAACGGCAGGAGGACTCTCAACCACTGCGCCACCAGAGAAGCCCCCAGCAATGTGTTTTAACAAGCCCTCCAGGTGATTCTGATGTATGCTAGAATTTGAGAACCTGTACTACACCAGTAATCATCAGGGGAACTGGTTACAAATGCAAACCCTTGGGTCTTACCATCGGAGACTAATTCAGTACATTATTTAATTTTATTCTCAAAACAACACTTCTGATTGGTAAATATTATTCCATTTTACAGGTAATAAAACTGAGTCTCAGAAATGTTAAATAATTTTCCCAAAGTCACCTGGCTCTTAGGATTTGTACTTGGGATCTAATATTAAGGGATCCTAAACTTCTAAACAATGAAGACCTTTTTCTAACAATTCTACTTGACAACAGGTTTAACTTGTTAGTATTCTTTGAAAGTGCAGAAAACGATTATTAGAAAGCTGCTAATAATTCATTACTGCTTCTAAATATATTCACATATTTTTAATCACATTATCACCTACTTGAACTTATATAACAGTAGTATTTATGTGCAAAATTTAGTTTCCTGATACGCTAGGCAGCCTGTATCTATAATTGTAACTGCCACATAATACTACCCCCTCTCGTAACTACCTCCTGTGCAAAGCGAAAAAGGAAATAGGGGCAATTTCTACAACTCTAAGTGGTCAAAAGGAAGCAAACAAATCTATCTAGATAAATTTAATTTTTCATTCCACAAGACAAGGGAGAATTTATCTAGTAAGAAACTGCCATAGTTGCTTTACTATTTTCAGATACAATACCTGAATTTAGTTCAATTGTACAGAGATAAATTTCCTAAAATTGTTTTGAAAATAATTTTAAAATAATCTGGTGATCTGCCTAAAATTTCTATTCCCAACACAAAGGTTATTTCCTCCACTTTTAGCCACACACACAAACAAAATCACTAACTAGACTGCAAAAAATCACCAATCTAATAGTAATCGAAGTAACAGAAACAAGATCACAAAATCAGCAATTTTCATACAGATAAAATGGAAAAAAGACAAAAAGATACATTTTTAAATTTCAGCAGAAGCACTCAATTAGTAAACAGAGGAAACTAATTAAATAGAGACTGAAACAAGTTTTAAAGGAGAGGTTTGGAGAGGAAATAACTCAAAGGGAGATAAAGACAGGGAACTCTTGTGGTTTGATTTTTGCCAACAAGTACTGAAATAGTAGTTAAATAACAAACTTTTGCCAAGTGTTCCAGATAAACCAAGGAAAAAGGACACTTAACACAATTTAAAATGAAAGGTATTAATATTATTTAGGCTTAGGAACTGTCATTTGTGGTGACTATTGACTTATATGATAAATACAATATCCTACCTTAAAATATGAAATTTGAATTAATCACTGGAAAGTTACAAATAGTTTTATTTAACTCTGTCATGAATCTTTAGGGTATTGACCACTTATTTCCTAAGTCAGAGTTTTAATTTTTCTACAATGAATTAACTTTAAAGTCCAGAAGTCTGCCCCCTACAGCTTTAGGATTTTGTGTCCATATAGGTTTTGGATCCCTGTTGGGATATATTAGGTTTTTGCTAAGACAAGGATGAGGCAGGGTTTCTAGTACTTCTATTTCTCCATCACTAATCTACTCACAGGGGACCTAAGTAAATGCTGACTAGCAGACAAAAGTTTTAGCAGGTTTTCTTCCTAATATAACTCTTTTCCAGAAAAGATTAACTCAATTTTAGAGATACATTTGGTTAAACTCCACCCCAAAGTGTGAGAAGTTAGGCAATAAATGAATTTTGTATTTAAAGAGACTATTATAGACAACACCACAGTTCCTGTAAATTTTTCCATAATGGAAGCAGTAGTAACTCTTGGACTATTACTCTCACAAGTCCAAGGTCAGCTCTACCTTAACCTCTATGCACCAGAGTAAAGAGCAAATTAAACTTCTAATCTCTACACCACATGGATGATATTCACCGATCACCTAGCTAGTCAGAAAAATTAAAATAGAGACCTATTATGTGGAATGTTAGGAAAAAGAGTTGGGAAAGCCCCAGAAATCCATACATTCTGAGGCTTTTAATTTTATCATGCAGAGTATTGATCAGGGATTCAACGAGAGCCCCCCAGATCACCTGTTTACTTAGTCTACAAAATTAAAATTCTTTGTTATTATTTGAAACACATTCGAAGATCACCATCAAAAAGTGTTAAACAATCAGACTGCTGCGGTACGAGGTAGCGGGAAAAATTAACTACATATGGGTTAAATCAAAATAATCTTTCAGAAATGAGTTGGCAAGCCACTGTTTCTTGTTTTTCTTTTACTGGGACTGGAAAGCCTACCTGGAAATAGCTAAGTGCCACTATCCCCACACTCAGGTATCAAGTCAACTAACTTTTCTCTTAGGTAGATGACTAAAGGGTCAAGCACGGTAATTAATCATATCCCAGTGTGAATTAGTTTAATTAGATACTGGATTCCTTCCTTCTTACACCTAATGAGATCATGGAGTGAGAGGGGGCGAGGAAGGTGGGGTACTATGAGAACATTTTTATAAAGGGTGCAGTGCAAAGATGGAAGTTCTAAACAGTGAGAGGGCAGAAAAAGGGTACTGAACATGGCAGAGGGGACATGATCAGGAGGGTGATGAGCAGGCAAGAAAGAAAAGGAGGTAGTGATAAAGGAAATCTTTTCCTACTTTGAAATCCTACCTGGGCCACTTGGGGGGTACTTTGCCACAAAAAGTCACCTCACTGAGTGGACAAGATGTGCCAGAATTATTTCATCAGATCCTTCAAAGGCTCTACCTCACACCATGGCAGACAGGATAGAGGGCAATGTCTTTAATAACTGAATGCTCTCTACTCTAAACACTTACTCCTGTCATACCTCCATGTATCCATTTGTCCTTTTCAAGTGTCTGTGCCTTTAAAGCTATTCATTCTGTCTGTTCTTTGTCCCCTTCTTGGATGGACTGACTCTACTTATCCTTGAAGGTGTAAAAGAAACTTCAGTGCCTTTCCAGACAAATCTTGGACTGTCTTCCTTTGATGGCTGAAAGCTGAAAGCTGAATAATAAATAAAACTCCGAAGCCTGAAATCTAAATAATGTGATAGTCACTATCACTGTAATAAGTATAGGTCAACTTTTCTTGACATGTTTGAGTTTTCCAAAGTTGGTCTCGATGTGGAGAAGCTAGACAGCAACCGAAGTGGCTGAAGGGCTGTGGTACTGGCACTAGTAAGAATGAAAAGAATCTGGGTTACTAAGCTTGGAGGAAAAAACATCTGGGAAGAAGGGACTGGCAAGTAATAACCAAACACCACCCATCAGAGAGTAGAGATGGTAGGTGCTGTTCTTTTGTTTTTACTGGAGAACGAGAAATTGACTATACACAGCAAGGGAGCTTTGGGAAAGATTCCTTACTACGTAAAGGCAAGACAGTGGAATTGACTACTAAAGGAATCTGTGAAACCTATTATTATAATAATTATCTCATAGTTGTTTAGAGAGTTATATAAACACCCCTGTAAAGGGCCTCAGTAGGTTGCCTGGCTTACACGATAGATATTATTTTCTCGTACCAAGCATTCTTTAAAGGCTGTCAGAAAACGTTCTGGCCACCTAGGAAAACGCAATATGACTAAATAATGCTGAAACTCTTTCCCTTCCAGGAAGCCTTCTATAATTATAGCCTCCATGTCATTCTCCCTATTGGAATGTCTCATTAGTTAAAAACACACTGCTTTAATTCGCCTACCAATCGTGGGTTAGTAGGAAAGACTAGGAAAAGCCACCTTTTGTCCAAAAGAATGTAGCACTTAATAAGCACTTAAACGGCACTTTAAGGTTATCCAAACACTGGGGGGTGGGGGGGTGGGGAAGGTGTTCAAATGTGGCGACCTCACATGCTGTATATACGCTGGGACACACGTTCTGATAAGCACTGATACTAAGGGAGAACAAGAGGGCCTGACCAGAAAAACACGACCTCACCTGCCGAAGGACTGGCTAATAAGGAGAGGGAAATTTCATGCGTTACATTGGAAAGGTGAAGCAGGGACCCAAATGACTCAGCGAAAACTTATAGGAAAAGTGGTCCAGAAAAGCCGACGCGAAACCACTAGATTAAAAAAGAAAAGGCACCGGATGATAGCCCGGAACCCACCAGCGATAGCCTCATACCTGCGCTTCCAGCTTCTCTCCTAGGCGCCTGGTGATGACCTCACCCGTGGGCGCCCAATCCCATCTAGCGTAGTGGGGGGAGGCGCCTCAGCCAAACAGTCACATCCGGGGCCGAGAGGAACCGCGCGAGCTGGGCGTGCGCCCTTGCTTCGTGCCCTCAACCCGCATGGCGGAGGCACGGGCGCGCCGCCGGGAGGCCGTGCGAGTCGGGCCGTTCCGGCGCCCGCGCTGAGCCGCGGGGGAGGGGCGGGGGACGCCCGTGCGGCCGGTGCGTCTGCCCTCAGTGAGGCGGGGCGCGTGGCGGACGCCCCCGGGCAGGGGCGGGAGTGGTGGAGGGGCCGGACGGTAGTCTGTGAAAGGGGCGGTGAGCGAACTGCTCCTGTCTCAAGGCGAGGCTTGGCCTCCGGAGCAGAGACGGGGGGAAGCGGCGGCGGCGGCAGCGGCCCTCGGGCCGGCTGTTGAGGCGATGGCGGCGCCGGCCCCGGGGGCTGGGGCAGCCTCGGGAGGCGCTGGCTGTAGCGGTGGCGGCGGCGCGGGCGCCGGCTCCGGGGCCGCCGGGGCCGGGGGCCGGCTGCCCAGCCGGGTGCTGGAGTTGGTGTTCTCCTACCTGGAGCTGTCCGAGCTGCGGAGCTGCGCCCTGGTGTGCAAGCACTGGTACCGCTGCCTGCACGGCGATGAGAACAGCGAGGTGTGGCGAAGCCTGTGCGCCCGCAGCTTGGCAGAGGAGGCTTTGCGCACGGACATCCTCTGCAACCTGCCGAGCTACAAGGCCAAGGTGAGGGAGCCCCGCGCCACGCCGCTGCCCCCGGTCCCGCTTGTCCGGGCCGCTCTCAGTGCTTCTCAGCTAAGCTTTTGAGTCGGAAGCCTCGCCTCACTATCCCGCCTTTCCACCGCTCCAGTCAATACCTTACCTTACCTCCCCGCGCCATGGAGATCCTCTTCTCTTTGGGTTGAAGTTCTGCTCCTTAACCCACCCCACTTCCGCGATACACTTTTTGAAGGGCCAGGTGGTTTCCCATCCCTGGTTTCCGTCACTCATTCTACTTTCCACAGTCTTTACCCTTAAAAACAGACCACCTCATTGTTGTAGGTTTCAATACTCATCCTATTTTTCTCCCTGCCCTTTATTAAATCACCTTGGCTGCCTTAACATCGGCTTAGTTTCTCAGATCTTTGCTTTCACCGCACCTTTTCCAAGCTCTGATTTATAACTATCTTTTCTTTATTTTTGACCAAGCACTCTTTAATTCCCTCCACTATGTTACAGGCTTATAAATGAGTGTGGTCCAAGGCATCGTGCTGACTTTCAACATAGAGGCTTTAATAGAATATCCTCCCATCGGCACCACTTAACAGTCATAATACTGCCATGTCCCACTATTATTAGCTACTTCCTTGCCACCTTTTTCGTAGTTCCACCTTGGTGTTGTGTCTCTTATGTTCTATTTGTCATCTAACATGCTGATTCCATTTTTGCTGCCTTTTTTCCCCTGCCAGATTCTTGTGATTAGTCTTGCTTTCATATGCAAGTAAAAATGTCAAGTAGCAGATAATGGTAGGACTGAGAGGATTCTTCAAGCAATGTAAATAAAAGGCCTTAAACTTGGGTTCAGTTTGGATGGAAACCACTCTTCAGAATAGCAGTCACCAAGAGCATATATGAGACAGGATGAAGTCTGACCTAGAATATAGTAAACATAAAAATACATTAACAACTAAAAAGGGAAAACATACCTTTTTAATGCTAGACTGCCAGTGGGGCCAGAATAAGGAGTAAATTTTTTTTCCATGTGAAATAGATGTAAAATGTATTCTTCTGTAATAAAACAGGTTTTAGTTTAATAAGATAAGGAATATCGCTTTTTAATATGTCAGCTGTGAAGTTGTTTTTCTATTAAATGAAATAATGTTAATTTGCGAGGACAGTATTTGTACATGGTAGATTCTCAATGGATACTAGTTGTAATTCATATAGTAGAGTGCAGTAGATTGCAGTTTTGTCTTACTGTGCCTGATAAACGTGTAGATTTCATGAGTCTTATTTTTTACTTTTCCATAAAGTTTATTGTTTTTACCTATTTTAAATTAAGACATTTTTGTAATTGGTCTGTAATAGTCATGTTCACATGATTCAAGATTCATATAATAATATGTAATAGATAATGTATTCATGTGAAGAATACATGATTCAAAAGAAGCAAAGTGATGTAAAGCAAAATGTCTTCCTTTTGTCCTTATACCACCGCCATCCAGGTTGGAGGCAACCTATGTTACCTATTTCTTCTGTATCCTTCCAGAGATATTTTAGGTTTCATAAGTTTTTAATACTTTGTATGCCTTTGTACTACTTGCACTATAGGTATTATAGACCTGTACTAATCACATGTACATTCAGATATTGCAGGACTTTTCTTGAATATCTTGAAGATAAAAGATTAATTCAGAAGGAGTCATATAGCCTAGTAGGGACGTCCTCAGTCTAGTAGAGGAGAAAAAAATGTATAGAAATAACTAGTGGTTATTAGTTAGAAATGGTAGAAATTGTTGCTAACTGTTAGAGATATAAATATATATATATACTAGAAGTTTACTGGAAGAGATTTACAAGTTGAGTGGATGATTGTAGAAGGTTTGGGGTTGAGATTGTATTTGAGCTGAACTTTAAAGATGGGGAGAATGTGAACATTTTACTAAGAGGAAGTACCCTGAACAAAATCAAGGCAATGGAAAGCAGAGGGTTTGTACAGCATATATTTTTATTTAAAAAAATATGAATGTTAGGCACTATGCTCAGTTTTGCAGATGCAATGGTGAATAAAAACAGATACAGACTCTTATGGATGCCTTGCCATATGGCACTTACAATCTAGTGCGGGGAAGTGGGTATTAATCAAATAGTCACACAGTTGTAAAATTGCATTTGTGTTAAGTCCTACGAAGGATGGATACATGATGCTCTGAATGTCAGTAATGGAGAATTTGAACTAAGTAGGGAGGTCAGGGAAGGCTTTCTCTGAGGAAATAATGCATGAACTGAGACCTGAATGATAAGGATAAATAGGCCAGAGAGAGAGAAGAGCCTTCCAGGAAGGAACCTGATGAGTATGAGGGACAGAAAATAATCGATGTGGCTGGAGCATAGACAGCAAAAGTGAGGCACGTTTGAGAAAGATGGAAGAGGTGGACTGGGGCCAAACAAAAGGAAGCCATTTTAAATTGTAAGCAAAAGGGGGTTAGGAGTGTGGGGATTGGTGATGTGATATTTTTCCATTTTTTAGAGGTTATTCAGACTTAAGAATGGAGAACAGGTTGGAGGGAGACCTTAGAAATATGAGTATTAGGAAGTATGTAGTAAAAGAGATGGGGAGAAATTTAGAATAAATTTAGGAAATAAAATCTACAGCACTTGGCAATAGATTTGAAATAGGGGGGAGGAAGAGGGAGGTGCTCAGGGTGACTCCTAGGTATCTGGCTTATATGATATAGGGATTACCTGGGCTAGATTTTGGATGAATAACAATGAGTTCAGTTTTGGTAGAACAGAGTTTACAGTGTTTTTAAGACATCCGAGAGTTTTCAGATAGGCATCTGTTACAATTTGTAGCTTGGAGGAAAGGCTAAAGATATAAAATAGTTTAGTTAGATTGAATTGTGATAGGAAATATGATTGTAAAGTTAAGCTGAAACTAGATATATCATGGAGGTCCTTGACATACAGCCTTCAGTCTGTAGTTTGGGCTTTGTCTTACAGCTGGAAAACACAGAAATTTGAACAAAGGAGGGACGAAGTAAGAGCTGTGCTTTAGAGAAACCAGTCCATAAGGTGAATTCAGGAAGGCAGGGGTTGGTGCCTATACCAGAGGTACTTAAGACCAGAACAAGTGTATAGAGCAGAGACGGGGGTGGCTGGGAGAGGAATTGCAAGAAAACAAGTCCACATAGGTGGACAGCTGACTGGGTGAGGTGGGATGAAGAAGAAGGAAGGGTCAAATAGGATTTCCAGGGAGCCTGGGTAACTGAGAAAATGATGAGAACAGGCTTGGGATAGCATAAAACTGGAAAGTATTTGGAGTTGTCAATCTAATTAGGATTTGTCTTCTTTTTTTTCTTTTTGCGGTACGCGGGCCCCTCACTGCTGCAGCCTCTCCCGCTGCGGAGCACAGGCTCCAGACGCGCAGGCTCAGCGGCATGGCTCACGGGCCCAGCCGCTCCGCCGCATGTGGGATCCTCCCGGACCAGGGCACGAACCCGTGTCCCGTGCATCGGCAGACGGACTCTCAACCACTGCACCACCAGTGAAGCCCCTAGGATTTGTCTTCTTTTTAAAAGTTCATGTTTTACATATTACCAAGTAACATCAGTTATTCCAGTCATACTTGGCATCTAGCTATAATTGTCTAAATTTCAGACTTACATCCTAAATTAGGTCTTAAAGCTGTTTGCTATCATGCAAAATCCAGGTTACGCATGAGACTGTGTAGCAAGAACTATAGATTGTTTTTATTTATTTGTGTATTTTTCCATTTTATCTGATTTTTCACATTATCTCTAAAAGATAAGGACACTTAATCACAATACCATTAGTACATCTAAAGTATAAAGAAATTAATGATAATTCCTTTATATAAAAAGTTTGGTGTTCACATTTCCAATTGTCTCATAAATGTCAAATGTTATATCTTTAATTTTCAGTTTATTTAAGCAAGATCTATATAAAGTTCCCATGACAAACAGTTGATATGTCTTTTAAGGCTATTTTAGTCTACAGATACACCCTCCATCTCTCTCACCTCTTACCCCGGCAGTTTATTTGTTGAAGAAACCAGGTTGTTTACCCTGTAGAGAGGTTCCCTCAATCTGGATTTTGCTGATTTCATTCCCATGGTGTTGCTTAACATGCTTTCTGTCCTCTGTATTTCCTATAGAAGTTTGATCAATTTAGGTTCGATTAGATTTTTTTCAAGATATGTTTTACTAGAGTCAAATGGTTGAGGTGTGTACAGCACTTTTAGGTACTTAAAAGTGTGTTATAATAAGAACAGATCGGAAAAAATTTAGGTATACTTCAGGTTTACATCCTGTTTATGAAAATATGGGATACCTGAACCAAGGAGGTTTTTTGTTTTTGTTTTAATCTGTCCTCTGGAGTACAACAATTAAACAGTGAAGTACTTGCTAATGGTAAATGAGAACTGGATGAGGGGACTGGATGCTTGATTTCTCTTTGGGGCTCTTGTGCTAACTACCTGTTGACTTTACGCCTGTGTCCCCATCCCTGAGTTGAAGTAGGTGAACTTTAACGTCTTTCCTAATGCTGAAATTCTGTGATTCTGGAGTTGATTTCTCAGGTTAACTAAAGCAATAGGTCCCAGCCTTCAGCTGCTTTTGGGTTGTTTGAATAAAGAAGGGATTTTCTAAAAAACGTACAAACTAAAACCTATAAATTATTAAAACATGAGAGAATGTTATTATTTGTACAGAGTAGCAATTTTCATATTGTCTTTATTTTGGAAACTTAAAAAACTGGATTACTGAAGGTCAACTATCCTGTCCTGTCAGTGGTAGCTGCTGTTAATGACTATCTCTTTATAAATTTTAGTGATTGAATTTATGCTATCTAGGGGATTATTTGATTTGGTAAAATGAGAGTGGTGATGTCTCAGTGTATGAGTAATACCTAGCAAGGAGGCTGAGGATCTAAGATAGTTTGTGGTTATTAAAATTTTTCATAAACTCTAGAGCTGATATGCCTAAGTTCTCTATTTTACTTAAAATACAGTTCTTTTTGGTGGCAGCATTGCCAACACGAAAACTGTGCATATCTTAACTTTTTAATGTAAAAATATCGAATATAAACAAGAGTATAGAAAATAACCTCCCTATACCCATCACGAAGCTTTACCAGTGATTAATTCATGGGCAGTCTACTTTCATGTCTACCTTGCCCACTCTCCCATTCCATTCCTGGATATTTCAAAGCAATTCCCAGATATGTCACCCATAAACATTTCAGTACTATCTCTAAAATATAAGGATTCTTGTGTATATCTTTTGATGTGTTAAGAAGTCTATTTGGAGAAATTATACTGTGGTTTAGAATTTTAGTCAATAATGAGACAGCTGGCAGTTTTATTTTTAATGTTGCATAATTTATTATGTTAGGATCCCATGCTGAAACGTGAGCCATTTTTGAGAAATAATTATTGTATTACTTAAAATATATAACTTTATTGTTTAAAAACATGTAGCCTAAAGTTTGGGTACTTTTTAATGTTTAAGAAAAATTAAATTTCTGTTTCTTTTGTGTGCTTTCCATCTTTTCAGATACGTGCTTTCCAACATGCTTTCAGCACTAACGACTGCTCCAGGAATGTCTACATTAAGAAGAATGGCTTTACTTTACATCGAAACCCCATCGCTCAGAGCACTGATGGTGCAAGGACCAAGATTGGTTTCAGTGAGGGCCGCCATGCATGGGAAGTGTGGTGGGAGGGCCCTCTGGGCACTGTGGCAGTGATTGGAATTGCCACAAAACGGGCCCCCATGCAATGCCAAGGTTATGTGGCATTGCTGGGCAGTGATGACCAGAGCTGGGGCTGGAATCTAGTGGACAATAATCTACTACATAATGGAGAAGTCAATGGCAGTTTTCCACAATGCAACAATGCACCAAAATATCAGGTGAGGAACTGGCTTAATTTGTTTTAAATTTACAAAATTTTATATAGCAGCATTATTTGTCTTTTTGGTAACTTTTAAATATATAGTGTAACTGGCCTTTTTTGGCTACTCTGACAATAATCTTTAGTATCTCAGTATTTGTTTCCTAATACATATTCAATCTGAGCAATCTGTCTTTAAATCAGGTTGGCAAACTTTTTGTATACAGGGCCAGATAGTAAATATTTTAGGCTTTGTTGTCCATACTGTCTCTCACAACTGTGCAACTATGTTGTTATAGCACAAAAGCAGCCGTGAATTATGTAAATGAATGAGCATAGCTGTATTCCAGTAAAACCTTATTTATAGACTGCAAGCCAGATTTGGCCCAGGGGCCATAGTTTGCCAACTTGTGCTTTGGATTGTAATCTTTCTTATATCATGCACATCGAAATTTACTTTTTCTGGATACCTCACCCCCTCACCCCCACAACTGCACCTGTGTGCATGTGCATACATACTTACCCTCTGCTACTTATTAATCTGGATTGTATTTAAAGCGTCTGGAGGTGTCAGCAATTTCCATAAACATAGGTGAGTTCAGGCACACTACTGCCTATTTATTTATTTGGCCACCCCGCACGGCATGCGGGATCTTAGGTCTCTGATCAGGGATCGAACCTGTGCCCCCTGCAGTGGAAGCACAGAGTCTTACCACTGGACCGCCAGGGAAGTCCCAAACTACTACATTTAAAAATTCTTCTTAAAAAAAATATTTATTTATTTATTTGACTGCATCAGGTGTTAGTTGCGGCACGCAGATTTTTCGTCGTGGCGTGCGGGCTTCGTGGTCCCACGGCATATGTGAGATCTTAGTTCCCTGACCAGGGATCAAACCCGGGTCCCCAGCATTGGAAGGCAGATTCTTAACCACTGGACCACCAGCAAAGTCCCTAAAAATTCTTAGCCTTAAGCCATACTCACTTGATTCTAGGGTCATAATTATAGTTCCTATTTGTAAAAGCTATATGATTACCATAGATTCAGCAGAGTGTAAAAAATAATAATCTGATAAGAACTTGGAAATTTTAAGGAATTATAGATAGTACATTTCAGAGGAACATGTGGTTTGAAAGCTCTAGCCTCAGTAATGACCTCAAGTGAGACATAATAAAGTAGAAGAACTAAAATATATCTCATTTCCTGATGTATAAAAGCCTGGAAGGATTTTCTTTCATAGAATCCTTTCCTTACTGTCCTTTCAGGCTCTGCAAATGCCCTAAGGAGAACGGACTTAATAATCATTGAAGATAAAGACCTATGACTAACCTTGTGACTTTGTAGTGAAAGTCCTTTATTCTTTATTTTTCAGAGAACATACTCTGTGTGATTTCAGTCCCTTTAAATTTATTGCAGCATGTTTTATTCCCAGCATATGGTTTACCTTGATAAATGTCTATGTATGCTTGAATATATATTCTGTTGGATGGAATAATCTATTAAGGACAGCTAGGTCAAATTGGTTGGTAGTGTATAAGTCTTCTATCTGCTTTCTGTATTTTCTTTCTACCTGTTCTTTCATTTACTAAGGAGTATTAAAATCTCCAACTACAGTTGCTGATTTATCTATCTCTTCTTCCAGTTTTGTCACTTTTTGCTTCATGTGTTTTGGAACTGTTATTAGGTGCATATACATTTAAAATTGTTATATCTACCTACCTGGTTAACTCTTTTATCATTATGAAATGACCTTCTTTGACTCTAGTAATATTCCTTGTCTTTACGTCTATTTTGTCTGATATCAATAAAGCCAATCCAACTTTCTTATGCTTACTATCGCAAAGTACCTCTTTTCCCTCATCCTTTTACTTTTAGACTGTCTTTGTATTTAAAGTGGGTCCCCCAGACAGCATGTAATTGGATCTTGCTTTTTATCTAACCCAGTCTCTTGATTTGAGTAGTTAGTCCATTTATATTTAATGTAATTGTTGGACTGCTTGATATCATCCTTGTTTCTGTGCCTCTGAAGCTGTGTTCTTTTTTTCTCTGTTTTTTGGATTCATTACTTTCTGTTGTTCTGTCTTCAAGTTCATAGATTTTTTTCTTCTTGTCATTTGAACTCTGCTATTGAGCCAGGCTAGTGAATTTTGGTTATTGTGCCCCTCAGTTCTAAAATTTTCATTTTTATAGTTTCCGTTTCTCTACTGAGATCTCTATTTGTTCATTTATTAATACTATATTTTTCTTTAATTCTTTGGGTATATTTTATAACTACTTTAAGTCTTTGCCAAATCCAGCATCTAAGGCCCACTTGGAGTCTGTTTCTACTGACTGCTTTTTTCTCCATGAGTATGAGTTACACTTACCTGTTTCTTTTCGTATCCAGTCATTTTTTAAATGAAAATTGGACATGGTAGATAATATATAGTAGTGACTCTGGAATGTTTTGTTTCTTTAGAAGCTACTTTGTACTTCTGAAAACTGTAGGCTTTCTTGTTCTAGTAGGCAGTTAACTTGCCTGCACTGAAACTATACAGCAGCTTATGTCTTTATTCAGTTTTTTTGGCCTCTAGCTGCTACTTTTTCTGCCTGGTTCCCTGGGGGTTTCCCCTGTGTTTGTGTAATACAGTCATCACATGAGGATTTGGGCAGAGTTTATTTTCAGATTTTGGGGCTCATCTTCTTTGTGGTTTTTTGCTTGCAGAGTTCCTCTAAGTTTCCAGTTGCTCTGCTGTCTCCAAATTTTGTCCTCTGACACCTAAAACTGTAAGACTGTCTTTCTGCTCTCTGTGCTATGTGTATGTATGCTGTATGCTCAAACGTAAAGCAAACTTGCAGATTTCACTTGGAGTGGTTCTATTTTGTTATTTTCATCTTCTGTAAAACAGGGATAACTCCTGGGATTGATATGAGAATTAAATGAGATAATATAAAATCACTCAACAATACTCATGAAAATATTAGCTTTTATTTCCTTTTTTTTTTTGCGGTACATGGGCCTCTCACCGCTGCGGCCCCTCCCGCCGTGTAGCACAGGCTCCGGACGCGCAGCCCCAGCGGCCATGGCTCACGGGCCCAGCCGCTCCGCGGCATGCGGGATCCTCCCGGACTGGGGCACGAACCCGCGTCCCCCGCATCGGCAGGCGGACCCTCAACCACTGCACCACCAGGGAAGCCCCTAGCTTTTATTTCTGATTTTTGCTGTTGTTCGTGTTTTGTTTGTAACAGTAGTGATGATGGTGATTTGGAGGTTCTTAAAATGGGGTTAATCTGTGAGTTGGGCAGAGGGAGAGAAAAAGTAGATGTTGGTAGTTATTTGTGATAGGAAATACAATGAAGGAAAGTAATGATAGCAGCAGGGGGTATCATAATTTGGAAGTATTAAATTATGGTTTTTTGATTGCAAATGTTAGGACTTTCTGCCTCCAAGTATATAGATGCAACAGCCTTTAATACATGCAAATTATAAGGATAAACATGCTCTTTCTTTGTTTACTTTTCCAAATGGGAAAAGAAATGGGTAATTGTGCTTCCAGTTTAGTTTAACAATCAGTACTGCTATTCTTATAACAAACGGGTGTTTCAGAGTAGTGGACCACAAAGTGATTGTTTAATAAGCCTATTCTGCATCTTTAGAACCTATAGTCAGATTTGGCTATTCATGATTATGTAAGTTCCGTGTTGTATGTAGAACTGCTTTGTAAATTTTAAAGGTTGTGGAAGTGTTTTATTATAGTAATTTTTTTTATTGTGGTAAAATATACACAACAATCTTTATTCTTTTAACTATTTGTAAGTGTATAATTCAGTGGCATTAAATACATTCACAATGTTGTATAACCATCATCACTATATATACCCAAAACTTTTTCATCATCCCCAGCATAAACTCTGTGCCCACTGAACAATAACTCCACATTTCTTCCTCCCCCAAGCCTCTGGTAACCTCTATTCAATTTTCAATCTATATGAATTTGAATATTCCAGGTGCTTGATACAAGTGGTATCATATAATATTTGTATTTTTGTGTCTGGCTTATTTCTCTTAGCATAATGCTTTCAAGGTCCATTCATGTTGTAGCACATACTAAAATTTCATTTCTTTTTAAGGTTGAATAACATTCCATTGTATGTATGTACTATAGTAATTTGAGAAAATTTAGGTAGCCTTTTTTGGTAAAATATGCCAAGTTATAGATTTTAGTGGTAACCTTCTTAAGAAAAGTCTTTAAAAAGAATAAATAAAATCTGGGGACTGTTCAGGAAGAATATTTAAATTTTCAGTATTAAATATAAATCCCACACAAGTCTTAAGTTTTTTTTAAAAAAAACTATCAAAACAAACATTTATGATGAAATTGATGTATGTTCTTTTTCTAGATGTTTCTCCCTGACCAAATAACTTTTTTGGTTTTTCTAGATAACTTTTGAGATATATTCTTAATAATATTTTTAACTTGATTACATCTAGCTGTGCCTTTGATGGGTTTTCTTCTTACCTTCTTTTGATGTCTGTTTGCAGATAGGAGAAAGAATTCGAGTCATCTTGGACATGGAAGATAAGACTTTAGCTTTTGAACGTGGATATGAATTCCTGGGGGTTGCCTTTAGAGGACTTCCAAAGGTCTGCTTATATCCAGCAGTTTCTGCTGTATATGGTAACACAGAAGTGACTTTGGTTTACCTTGGAAAACCTTTGGATGGATGACAGTGGCTTTCTTGGGATGAAAGACAGAGTGGAGGAGATACCTGCTTATGGAAAGTAGAATCATGAAGTGACAGTGTCATACATGCATGCCCAAGAAACATCCTGAAAAAACACATGATATTGTTAACTGGAGAAGCAACTCTACAGCAGAGATTATCTTAGTGTTTCCTCTTTTCTACTGGGCCAGAAAAATCCTCAGGGTTGCAGTTGGTTGAGTGGGCAGTTGACATATGCATGTTTCAACAGATTTTGTCTCTAAGTTAGCGATGTGATATTTTCAACTTCTAAGGTGAGATCTTAGAGATGGTGTAAAAGGGATAAGATAGGGAACTAGCAAGAGTTTTAAGTAGTGTGTTTGTGAAGAAAGACTGATCCTGTTTTACAACTGCCTGTTTTTTCTCCAGACCCTTTTTTCCAGCCAGCTTGACTATTAGAAAAGTATGAAACTGGTTGGATTTTATTTAATATTTTTAATATATTGAGAAGCATGGTCTGCCTGGACTGCACTTCTCTAACGGTGAGATATAAAATTGTGCAGCTATTTTAAAAGTTGTATATACAATATGTGTGTAAAAAAAAAACTGTAAAAAAAAAACAGGACAAAGGAGTTGCTTTGTTCTAGTTCAGTTTCTTAAAAACCACTACATGGTACAAAATTAGAATAACATTTAGGGACAGTTTGGTAACTACAAAGAAGAAAATTTTAAGAGGAGATGTGTTGTATTGGCTCATTTTGTATTATATTTGGCTTACAGTTTCCATGCCTATTACAGTCTGATTTATTTTTTTAGCCATCAAAATTATTATACAGGTCCCTCAAATCTCCAGGCCAAGATTGAGGGAAGGCAAATCTATTTCTAATCATTCGTATATCAATAATAATAATAATGTGCATCTTATAGAATCTGGTTTTATTTTTTGACCTGCAAGAAAGTGTCTCATAAGAACAGAGAGCATTGCCATTTGTTCTTATAGGCCTCAAATATGAAAGCTGTTAGTCACAGACCTTAAGAAAATAATTGATCAATGGTCCTTTTATTTTGTAACTTTATAATGCTGTAGATATTATAATTTTTTAATTTCATATTGTTTACATCATGCAACAATCTAAGCCTCAAACTCTTTATTGGGGTTGTCAAGAAAATGTTTACTCATCCATCTGAAACAGTGCCAACCTGAACCCAGCTTAAGAATGTTCTTTATCTCATTATAAATAATTGCCCCCATGGGACTTGAAATAAAATACCTTATGCTGGAAACTTCAGGTTGGTGATATTTTGAAGGTTTTATTGTAGAAGAGTTTAACGTTAATTCCTATTCAGAATTTTTGACTAAGAAATCTGATTTCACTAATACTCTTTCAAATTAATAATTCAACGTACATGAGCTGAGATTTTCTTTTGTTAGAAAGGAAACAAACATCTTTCTGTATGAAAGTATAAATTGTATGGTTTCAGATACATCTTTGTGATAAGAAGTGACTAAGGCAAGTGGAATCTTTGTAGTTTTTAGGTTTTGCTGTATGCATATTTTGTTTTGAATCTAAAAAAATTAGGGACAGCAAGCATCTGGCTGTGGTTCTTGGGTTGCTCCTTGCGAGTTAATATTATCAGTACTCCTGTGAAACAAGGGATTTCAGTCATGAACAAAGATTTCATTTTTGCCACCTGAAAGGTTTACAAGTATTTGTTGTGTATTTGGTGTGTTGCTTAAAGGTGTAATCTGTTAAAGATCCTTTTTGATACCCACATCAAGAAAGAAACCTCCTAGAAACCATATTTAATACTACAGAGTGAAATTATATGTTAAATGTATTAGAGAACATAGCTGCTACAGAAATTGATTTTTCTTGGTGTAGAACAACTCAATTTGGCAAAGTTTAAAATTTAATTAAAGAAGAGATCTGGTTCAGGATAAAGATTGAACTAGTTAGAAAGCTATGAGGTCTTTTAAGCACTTGTTTCTTTTTCAGATTGTGATATGGTCAATTCAAGAGCTTTTGCTCAGAGTTTTGTTTATATCTTCTGTTTTGTCTTATTAGTAAACATTGATTTGTAACAAAGTTTTGAAGGTGCTGAATGGAAAATGGAAACACATGGTTATTGCATATTGAACCTAGAATCAAATGATTGCCTAAATATTAATAACAAGCCATTCTTGTCTCAAAGACTTAAATTCTTTAATATCCAATTTGCAAATTTTATAAAATGGAGGTTCATATTTAGCATGAGCATCAGGGGAATGAAGAGCCTTCATTTATAACCTGGTAAATTAATTTGTTACTGGAGACCAATAGTAGTTGTACAGAATACTAAGACAAACTGTTATAATGTTTGAGGAAATGGAATCTCTTTTTCATTGGTGCTGAGAGAGCACTTAGGTAGAAGCCAGTTGCCTCTGAATATTGAATATAAATCATCTAAACCAGTGGTTCTCAAACTTGGCTATAGTTTGGAGTCACAGGCATTTTGAAAAATATTGATGCTTGGGTCCCATACCCTAATATTCTGATGTTGGTCTGGGCTATGACATGACCATAAGGATTTTTAAAAACTTCTTAGGTGATTTCAATATGTTGCCAAGGTTGAGAACCACTGATCTAAATTCACCTTAAGTTTTCTCATCTGCAAAAAAAAAAAAAAAAAATCCTTGCTCCCTCCCTTCACTACCTCATAAGGATATTGGGGGTAAAGAAGAAAATAATGGGAAAGTGCTTGTGCTATGGATAAAAAGTGCTATTGAAAGGCAAAGTTATATTTGTTGTATTTCAGCTGAAACTATGATCAGGAAGAAATGTGTAATTGAATTTGCTCTGTTGACTTTGGAAACCAGGAGCACTCTCTTTGGTTCTTAAATTTAGCAAAGCGTGCAGATGGGTAAGAAAACATTACTATTACTCTTATTCATTCTATGGTCTTCTGTCATACTTGGGATAGGCTGGTTTAATTATCTGGTTTTACACAGGAAAGAAGAAATATTAAGTTTTAAAGTCTGTAATGGTCAATGGCTCACAATTCATTAAAACTTTTCATACAAAGAATTCTGTGGTTAATATATGTCATTTCTTAGTTGCCGTTATTTTTTCATTATCTGACTTTTGAATATTGAACCATTTATTTCACCTTCTTCATTCTTATTCCTGTAAGTTTGGATATAGATTTGATAAGGCACCTAAACCAAGTAGGTGTTGCTCAGTTGAATACTTCAACTCATGGTTCCGTGATTAGGCATCTTCCATCTTTTAGATATGATTTGACCTGGGAGAGAGAGTTTTGAAAAGAACAGAGCCCTAACCCACGTAGTAGGTATTACAATTAACTTTTAATTTATGTCTCCAAACTGCTGTTTATATAGACTGTAATATTTATATTTTTGGTCGTTTAAAAAAATGAACAGTTTGATAAGATAGAAACTTGAATTTTAAAGATGAGTATTGAGATTACATTCTAGAACTCAAGACCACCACTTTAAAGCCTTCCTGAAAGGAACAGTTCATACCTAACCCAAATGCTATTCTAATAAAGCATTCCTCAGTTTCTCCAGCTGAATGTAATCTCTCCTTCCTTGAAATTTCCTTGTCTTTATATTTATCTATACATAGCTCATGCTGTATTACTTTGTACCTTGTATAAATTTATTTATATTTATTATTTGTTTATGTCTTAGCTCCCCTAAACATCTTAAGAAAGAATCTCTGATGGACTCATCTTTATGCTCATGTTATCAAACCCAATGTAGGAAGAAAAAAAGCTCTGAATTTACAGACGATAGTAACTAAAGATAGATGAGAAAAATTCTTTTTGTATCCTATCCGAGTGAAGCAAATCTGAGGCTTGTAAGGAAGAAATAGTGACTGTGAATGCATTTTAGCCATTCCCCTTTATTCTTAAATATTGGTAAACTCTGATACTTAGTTCTTGGTATAGATTTCTTATTTGTTTAGAATTAAAATTAGAATTCTGTATATTAATTTTTTGAAATTCTTTTTTGCTTTAGTTTCTTAATAAAAAATTAAGACAAACATTAATCCCCTGTGATTGCTTACATTTAAAACAAGGAATTTTTTTATATATTGGTCAGGAAGAAAAATGGTAATACCTTAGTAGCCAAATGTGTTGATGGAATTTACCTATAAATTCCATGCCTTTTAATAATGGAATCCACATTTTCCATGTTTAGAATGGACCATGGCCAGGGAATAATAATTCACTAGAATCCTGTTTCGCTATCGCCTCCACCCCCAGCTAACAGTTGTTTGATAATGCAGTTGTTTGCCAAGAGTTATGAGAATCAGGCATGGCTGAACAAATGGCTCCTGTGATCTAAAAGCTTAAAAGAATCAGTTGATCATGTTGCTGAAAGTTGCTTGATGTATTAATATGTTAAAATTTATACAAAGTTTTAATTTTCTAAAGGAAAATTAAGTAGGTGTAAAATTTCTGTATCCTTTTGTTTAGTGGGAAGAGATACCAGGGACAGCTTTACCAGTCTGTTGTCCTAATTTCTTTTTTGAATCCTCCCCCAAGCCATTTGCTTTTTATTTAATGTAGTCATTAAAATATTTTTGAGAGCAACATGTTCTCTACTTTGCAGAATATGGTTTGTTGAAAGAAGTAGCCCCTCAAGATTTAAGATTGTCATTGTTCCGCTTGTGTGTATAGGATTTCATGATGAATGAGTGACTCAAGAAGTAAGAATCATTTAGAGAGTTTTCCTTAGGTCACTCTGTTGACAGTCCTTAATTTCTGTTTCTTTTCTGAGAGGGGGGGGAAACATATAAGAGAAAGATTAGGGATTGTCTTTCTTCTCCCTCTTTTTCTCTATAAATGAAATGGAGGATGAAATTGAGTAATGGGAATGGTGTAGAGGTCCTATCTCCTTTGAGAAGGCTCCTGAAATGATTTATTAAAATGCTAATATCCATTTAGATTAATTAGAGGCATATTGTAATGGGAGTAGGCCAGATATCTTTATTCTAATGTATAAAAGGTTTTTTTATTCAGCCGTGCCCTTTGTTGATTACCTTTACTTTCGAAAGAAAGGATACTTAAGGTTCAAATGGGAGGGGTCAATGACTTCTCTCCCCACCTCAACAGTCCAGAGAGTGATATATGTAGTTCACAACTAAATTGCCCAGAGCTCTACCAGCCTCACTAGACTCCACAACCCAGTGGACAGAGTGAGGGGAGGGTACGCCTGGAGTACATTGAAAGGACAACCAACTGCTCTTTTAAGTAGTAACTCTACCAGGTAAAGGCTGGTGGGGTTTTTTGGTTTTGTTTTAATTCTCATGGCCTACATCTGTGTAACAATCCCTGCACTTCAGATTTTTTCAGATGCCTCTTTTAAAATGTTTTGAGGAGCTCAGTAATGTTCTAGCATTTTGGTTTTAAGGGAAGAACACTGGAGTAATAGTTCAGGAGTCACAAGCTCTAAGGCCTGGCAGTCCTGGTAGCCATGACATGGTTCCTGAGCAGATTTCTTCCCTTTTAGGGCTGTTTCTTTACGTGCTTAAATGAGGAGATTGACCCAGCTCAGTGGTTCTCATTTTGGGCTGCTCACTAGAATCACCTGGGAAGCTTTAATTTTTTAAACATCTTTATTGAGATATAATCAACATATAGTAAGCTACACTTATTTCAAGTGTGCACTTAGATAAGTTTTGACATAGGTATACACCCATCACAATCAAGTTAATATATACCTGGGAAGCTTTTAAAAGATAAGATTTCCAGGCAAATTAAATTAGATGGGGTAGGGGGGATGCACTCAGGCATCAGTAACACTATTTTTTTTTAAAGTTCCCAGTAATTCTCCTCTGACTAGAAATCACCATTCAGGACTGACTTTTGAAGAGACTGAGAGCGGAGGCAAAATCTCTTTTATGACCAGGAAAAACAAAACAAAACAACAACAACAACAAAATATATATATTTAGTTTATATAATATATAATTTGTTTTATATATATATTCATATATAAAACTCTAGCCCTTTACTGAGAACAAGTCAATGGCAGAGCCAGAGCTAGTAGCTAAGGCATCTAATACCTACCTCTTCTGTTTGTCCTTCTGTCATCCTTAGCTAAATATATGCAGTCATTTAAAAGAGAATGGACTTGAGGACACGGAGAGGGGGAAGGATAAGCTGGGGCGAAGTGAGAGCGTAGCATGGACATATATACACTCCCAAATGTAAAATAGATAGCTAGGGGGACGCAGCCACATAGCACAGGGAGATCAGCTCGGTGCTTTGTGACCACCTAGAGGGCTGGGATAGGGAGGGTGGGAGGGAGACGCAAGAGGGAGGGGATATGAGGATATATGTATAGGTATAGCTGATTCACTTTGTTATAAAGCAGAAACTAACACACCATTGTAAAGCAATTATACTCCAATAAAGATGTTAAAAAAATAAAAGAGGTCAGTGTCCTTATTAGGATTCTTTCAGGGACAGTGGATTTAGTATCCTTCCTGAATCAGGGTGGTTATGAAATTTGAGTGCTAAACCAAAGCTGAGAAGCTGCACCTGTGGTTTGTCACATGTTAGAATCAAACTTTTGACCTCTTCGAAAAAAAGGGAGATATAATCATTGAAAATTGCTGCAGGAGAGAAATGGTAAAAGCTGGTGTTACGGGTTGAGTTGTGTCCCACCCCCACCCCCAAAGTCCCAGGTGCCTCATAATGTGACCTTATTTGGAAATAGCATTGTTGCAGGTGTAATTAGTTAAGATCATACTGGAATAGGGTGGGTCTCCAATCCAGTGTGATTGGTGTCCTTATAAAAAGGGTATATTTGGACCCAGACATGCGCAGAGGGAGGATACCACATGAAGATAAAAGCAAAGATTGAGCAGAAGCCATGGAATATCAAAGATTGCCAGCAAAACTACCAGGTGCTAGGACAGAGGAGGCATGGAACAGATTCCTCCCTTACAGCTCTTAGAAGGAACCAGTTCTGCCCACACTTTAATCTTGGACTTCTGGCCTCCAGAACAGTGAGAAGATAAATTTCTCGGTTTTTTTTGTTTTTGTTTTTTTTTTTTTGCGGTACGCGGGCCTCTCACTGGTGTGGCCTCTCCTGTTGCGGAGCACAGGCTCCGGACGCGCAGGCTCAGCGGCCATGGCGCACGGGCCCAGCCACTCCAACGGCATGTGGGATCTTCCCAGACCGGGGCACGAACCCGTGTCCCCTGAATCGGCAGGCGTACTCTCAACCACTGGGCCACCAGGGAAGCCCCAAATTTCTGTTTTTAAGTCACCCAGTGTGTGGTATTTTGCTATGGCAGCCCTAGGAAATCAATATACCTGGTAAGTTTTTGCTCTACCAATTTTCCTATTTCTCTCTGGGGGCAACTTCGACGCTGTACTGTGTTGTTCACTGAATCAAGAGTAAGGCCAGGAAATATTTTCAAGGGTGTTATAGATTTGTTGGAAGGTCTTTTGTCAGGTTGCATTGGTAACCCAGAGTTTGTAAAGTACAATACGTAGTGTAGTGGTTAAGGGCATGGATTCTGGAGTCAAGACTGCCTGGATTCAACCCCAGTTCTACACTTAATAGCTGCGTAACTTTGGAGAAGACGTTTGATTTCTCTGTACCTCAGTTCTCTGTAAAAGGGGAACGGCGAGGGGAGTGCTAAATCGTTTATAGGATATGGTGAGGTTGAAATGAAAGGCACATTGAGCTGCTTTAGAACAGCGCCAGGAACATAGTAAGCATTCAGTACATTTCTCATTATAATAGGTAAATATCATTAAGAACCGACCTTGAGAAAAAAGCAAGTGTGTGTGTGTGTGTGTGTGTAAAAAAAATTTTTTTAACACATTTGGTCCTAAAATTAGGAATAGGAAACATTAAAAAAAAGTATTCAAAGCAAGAGAAACTTTAGGTAGTTTAAAGCAAAAGAGACAGATTAAGGGGTATTTCACAGAGGACTATGGCAAGAATGCAGTTGGACTTCACAAGGGACTTGCACAAAGCAAGGGAAAGGCATCAGGAGCCTGGGAGTATCGCTTCTTCCTCGTCTCTGAGACATCTCTTCACTCGTTCTCTTCTACATAGTTCACTTTGTGGAAAATGGCTGCCTTGTACCTCTTCGTTCAGATATCAACCCAGGATGAGATTGGACCCCTAGTCCTAATACCAAATTCGAAAGATAGGGACTCCACTTCCCACTCCAGTCAGCTGTGGTCATGTCATAGGGTGGGGAGCAGGTTCACTAGTACCGAAGCTGCTAGGGTCCCAAGTCTGTACCCAATGGCTGGGAGGGGAGAGGAGGGTAGTTGGGAGGCAGTCACAGAGAAGAGAGGCTGGATGCCACACAAACACCAACAAACGTGCTTTTTGTTTTGTTTTGTTTTGTTTTGCGGTACGCGGGCCTCTCACTGCTGTGGTCTCTCCCGTTGCGGAGCACAGGCCCCAGACACACAGGCTCAGCGGCCATGGCTCACGGGCCCAGCCGCTCCGCGGCATGTGGGATCCTCCCGGACCGGGGCACGAACCTGCGTCCCCTGCACCGGCAGGCGGACTCTCAACCACTGTGCCACCAGGGAAGCTCCCAAACGTGCTTTAAAAAAAAAAAAAAAATTATTGGAGTATAGTTGATTTACAATGTTGTGTTAGTTTCAGGTGTACAGCAAAGTGAATCAGTTACACATATACGTATATCCACTCTTTTTTTTTTTCAGATTATTTTTCCGTATAGGCCATTATGGAGTATTGAGCAGAGTTCCCTGTGCTATACAGCACGTTCTTATCAGTTATCTATTTTATATATTGTAGTGTGTATATGTCAATCCCAATCTCCCAATTTATCCCTCCCCGCCTTATCCCCTGGTAACCATAAGTTTGTTTTCTACATCTGTGACTCTACTTCTCTTTTGTAAATAAGTTCATTTGTACCCTTTTGTTTAGATTCCACATGTGATATGATACTTGTCTTTCTGTGTCTGGCTTACTTCACTCGATATGACAGTCTCTAAGTCCATCCACGTTGCTGCAAATGGCAATATTTCGTTCCTTTTTTATGGCTGAGTAGTATTCCACTGTATATATGTACCACATCTTCTTTATCCATTCCTCTGTTGATGGACATTTAGGTTGCTTCCGTGTCTTGGCTATTGTAAATAGTGCTGCAATGAACATTGGGGTGCATGTATCTTTTTGAATTAAGGTTTTCTCCAGGTATACGCCCAGGAGTGGGATTGCTGGGTCATATGGTAGTTCTCTTTTTAGTTTTTTAGGTAACCTTCATACTGTTCTCCATAGTGGCTCTACCAATTTACATGCCCAGCAACATGTAGGAGGGTTCCCTTATCTCCACACCCTCTCCAGCATTTATTATTTGTAGACTTTTTGATGACGCCCATTCTGACTAGTGTGAGGTGATACCTCGTAGTTTTGATGCGCATTTCTCTAATAATTAGTGATGTTGAGCTTTTCACGTGCTTTTTGGCCATCGACCATGCTTTTATTTCAAAGTTTGGCCATATAAAGAGTAGCACGTTTAGGGACTCTGAGAGGGGGGACAAAACCAGGAGGCTGAAAGGGGTGAGGAGAAAAGGATACAGAGAGGAGAGCAGGGCAACCCCATAGAGGGATGGAGGCTCACAGCATGATAGCACCCGAGGGAGAGGACCAGCGAATCCATGCCAGACCCAGTCCTGAGAGGCAGCAGACACCGCCTGGGCAGCAGGGGCTGCACCTTAGCAGGAGCTGGTTTGCTAAATAGAGGGCAAGAATAAAAAGCTCAGGTCCTGTGGATCTTGAAAAAAGAAACTATGCTTCTTGCCTCCTACTTCTGTTCCCTGCTTTAAGACAGAGACTAAAGCATGGTGAGATTTGCAATTCAAAGGAAAGCCAGCTCCATGGTCTGCTTTTTGTTTGGCTGATCTTGCATCATGAGCACCCAGCTACTCATTGGCTGCTCGTTCTGAACAGCCAATGTGTTGCCCTCTGTGAATGTGAAAAATGGGGGTAATTGCATTGTTAAGAAGTTGCTCCCTCTCTTGTGGGAATCATGCTTACATAGTTCATTGGATTCCTTTCCTGGAGGACCCCAAGTTTAATTTCGGTTGTTTTGGGGGTCCTGAAGTGAACTTAGGGTGACAGCCTGGAGGGGAGTTTGGTGATGTGGTGAACTGAGGAAATATTTTAGGGAAAGGACAGATCTCAGTCAGCTCAGGATGCTATAGTGAAATATTATAAACGGAGTGGCTTATAAACAACAGAAATTTATTTCTCCCATTTGGAGGCTAGAAGTATGAGATCAGGGTGCCAGGGTGTTCGGTTTCTGGTGAGAAATTCTCTTCCAGGTTGCACACCTTTCTAGTTGTATCCTCACATGGCTCACGGCAGAGCAGAAAAAGCAAGCTCTCTTGTGACTCTTTTAAGGCCACTAATCCCATTCATGAGAGCTTTACCCTTATGACTTCATCTATCCTAATTACCTCCTAAGGCCCAACCCCACCTCCTAATACCATCACTTTGGGGGTGGAGTTTCAACATATAAATTTTGAGGGGACACAAACATTCAGTCCATAACAGCAAAGGAATCATATGATCAAATCCTCTACTGCTTCAACCAAGTGAAATGTTCCTGCTTCGCATGGGGTGAAACTTGAGAGCTGCAGGTTTTGAGGTAGAAAAGGAGCTCTCATAGGAAGATGGAGCCAGGCATCCTCCCAGAGGGGGCTCAAGAGGACCTACTGCACTGTCCGCACCCTCCTCCCTGCCCAAGCGTGTATGTGTCTCCTGATTCCATGACCTGTTGTGGCCTGCCACACTTGCACCCATGTCCCTGACCTAGGGACCCTCACGAGGAGTTGAAGTCTCTTCTGTGCAGCTGCCCCTCCCATGAGGAAGCACAAGATACAGTAAAGAACAAGGGTATTACAAAGTTTGTCCTCTGTGCATCTCTCACCCAGGGCCTTATCAGAGGTGGCTCGTGGAAAATTATGATTGACGCTTTCTTATCTCTTTTCCCATCAGCATCATGACTAGTGGCATGAATAAAATACTAAGAGCCTCTAGTGTAGGGAATCAATGTAGAGCTCACTCTCCTCACTTGGATGTTCATTCATCTCTCATACATCTATTGAGCACCTTCTTCATAGCATGTACGGTGCTGTGTTAGGACCAGGTCCCTGCACTCCTGATC
The DNA here is from genome assembly GCF_951394435.1 of Stenella coeruleoalba. Lineage (NCBI taxonomy): Eukaryota > Metazoa > Chordata > Mammalia > Artiodactyla > Delphinidae > Stenella > Stenella coeruleoalba. Next base: position 72,791,713 of record NC_137150.1, on the reverse strand, counting down.
TTCGTAGATGTCGTGCTTAATATTTCTGAGCACCTGCTGTGTGCTTTGCCTACATTATCTCATTTATTTATCACAACATCTTAATGGTATTCACTTTTTTGGGGATGTGAGTTGATTTACAATGTTGTGTTAGTTTTAGGTGTAGAGCAAAGTGATTCAGTTATACATGAGATAACACAGGGAACTATACTCAATATTTTGTATTCACTTTTTATAGGAGAGACCTGAGGCTCTCAGAGGATAAGTGACTTGCTAAGTTTCGGAGTTGGGATTTGGACCCAGATCTATGACTCAAAAGCTTGATCACTTTCCATTCAAGGGGGAGGCAGACACGTCAATAGACAAACAACCCGTAACAAAGTGGGTGTTCTTGAAGAGGCAGACACAAGTAGTGGTGGTGGCTGACTTGCCTGGAAAGTCAGCAGAGATGCTGTGACAGTTGCTTTATTCATCAGGACTGGGAAGACAAATGGGCACAACACATGTTCCCTGCCCTCAAGCCACATTCAGGGTCTGTGCTAGCTCCTCTTTGCTTCGTCTCTCACCTCTGTGAACTGTCCCCTTTCGTCCTGCCTATTAATTATGATCAGCAGTAACTACACAACCCCTGACCTTTGTCTGGGTGGCCAGATAAAATATAGGATGGCCAATGAGATTTGAATTTCAGATAAATGAATACTTTTTCAGTGTAAATATGTTCCCAGTGTTGCATAATATGTACTTATGCTAAAGAATTATTCATTGTTTACATAATTCAAAAAGAGACACGTACCACAATGCTCATTGCAGCACTATTTACAATAGCTAGGACATGGAAGCAGCCTGTCTATCAACAGATGAATGGGTAAGGAAGATGTGGCACATATATACAATGGAATATTACTCAGCCATAAAAAGAAACAAAATTGAGTTATTTGTAGTGAGGTGGATGGATCTAGAGTCTGTCATACAGAGTGAAGTAAGTCAGAAAGAGAAAAACAAATACCATAGGCTAACACATATATATGAAATCTAAAAAAAAAATGGTTCTGAAGAACCTAGGGGCAGGATAGGAATAAAGATGCAAACCTACTAGAGAATGGACTTGAGGACATGGGGAGGGGGAAGGGTAAGCTGGGACGAAGTGAGAGAGTGGCATGGACATATATACACTACCAAATGTAAAATAGATAGCTAGTGGGAAGCAGCCGCATAGCACAGGGAGATCAGCTCGGTGCTTTGTGACCACCTAGAGGGGTGGGATAGGGAGGGTGGGAGGGAGGGAGACACAAGAGGGAGGGGATATGGGGATATATGTATATGTATAGCTGAGTCACTTTGTTATACAGCAGAAACTAACACACCACTGTAAGGCAATTATACTCCAATAAAGATGTTAGAAAAAAAAAGAATTATTCATTGTTTATCTGAAATTCAAATTTCACTGGGTGTCCTGTATTTTTATTTGCTAAATCTGGCAACTCTAAACCCAGCCAGAGACCTCTTGTTTGGTCCTCACAGCCAGAAGCCATACCTTTCTTAGCCCTTGGCTTTTCTGTGTAGCATCCTGATAGCAGCCTGGCCCTGGGCTCCTGGGCTCCACCCAAGCACTCTCACCTGCTGCTGTACATGCCCCAGCATGGGAGCGGGCTCTGCTGCTGCTGCAGAGAAAAGCTTTCATCATATTTTCTTGCTCTGCTTTCTCTGATAGCACCTCCCTGGCACCACACTGGCAGGCTGGCACAGTCAGCAGAGCATGCAGGTAGAAATTGGCAGAGCTTCATCTCAAAGGAAATGGCCCAAGAGGGGAAAATGTTGAAACAGTAGAAGTCTGCGGCCTAAACTCAAAGCACAGACTGTTAATAAATATCCTTCACTTTGCAGGTTGGAAGAAGCAGACATTTTTAGTTACTCGATTCTTTCCTCAGTTAGGGCTCCTGGTCCCTCTCCTCCTCTTCCCTGTTCAGATGTTTACTAAGGACCTACCATGAACACCATACTATCAGACAGGCAGAGATGAAGAAAACTTCTCCCTCAAGGATCTCATGGCCCAGCAAGGAAACCAAGATCTGCCTAAATAGCTGTAACATACAGTAGAAAATTAACACCTGAGGGAAGTGCAGAGAGAAAGCTATGGGACTTCAGAAGAAGAAGAAGAAGGTGAGGGAGAGGGTCAATCCAAGCTCCTTCGTGAAGGAGGTGTCTTTTGAGCAGACCCTCAAAGGATAAATAGTATTTAAACATTCTCATTTTGCTGAATAACAAACTGTTGAACACTGATTCATTAACAGCAATTTATAATTTGTCAAATGACCAGTTCACTAAAACCTTGTTTCTTTTAAATATTTATAGACTTTATAGCAATTTGTTTTTTACCAAAACTTCCAAATATTGTTTATTATTGTTTTTTAAAATCTCAGGCAATGTTCATGTCCCAAATACCAAAAATATCATAAGGTTTATTTCTCTCTTCCACCCAATTTTATTTTTTAATGTCTAAAAATTGTATAAGTTTCAGGGTACAGCATTATAATTTGACATCTGTATTCACTACAAAGTGATCACCATTACAAGTCTAGCTGCCATCCATCACCATAGAGTTGATCCGCTTCACTCATTTTGCCTACCCCTTAACCCCTTCTCCTCTGGTAACCACCGATCTCTTCTCTGTATCTGTATACCTGTATCTGTGCATCTGTTCTTGTTTCATCCTGTTTGTTCATCCGTTTTGGGTTTTTTTTAGATTCCACATATTGGTGAAATCATATGGTATTTGTCTTTCTCCACCTGACTAGTTCACTTAGAATAATACTTTCAAGTTCCATCCAAGTTGTCGCAAATGGCAAAATTTCATTCTTTTTTATGGCCGAGTAGCATGCCATTGTATATATACACCACATCTTCTTTATCCATTCATTCATTGATGAACACTTAAGTTGTTTCCATATCTTGGCTATTGTAAATAATGCTGCAATGAACTTGGTGCATATATCTTTTCAAGTTTGTGTTTTCATGTTCTTCAGATAAATACCCAGAAGTGGAATAGCTGGGTCATACAGTAGTTTTATTCTTAATTTTTTGAGGACTCTCCATACTGTTTTCCATATTGGCTCCACCAATTTACAGATTAGTAAGTGGATCCCCATCACCTATAGTCCATGTGATTTTCAATCTGGTGGTTTTACCCTGGTTTTTGGGTAGAGTCTGCTCATGAGCGCTTTAAAAGTGGGTTTTCCAGACTGGTGGTTGCTGAGGGGAAGGGGGTTGCGGGAGGGATGGAGTGGGAGGTTGGGGTTAGCAGATGTAAGCTTTTATATATAGAATGGGTTAACAACAAGGTCCTACTCTATAGCACAGAGAAACATATTCAATATCCGATGATATACCATAATAGAATACTTTTTAAAATAATGTATATTGTATATATATGTATAACTGAATCAATTTGCCGTATAGCAGTAATTAACACAACATTGTAAGTCAACTATACTTCAACTTAAAGAAAAAAAGGGAAAAAAAGTGGGTTTTCCATTCCCTGCATTTCTATAGTCTTCCTGAGCATATTCCCCATTGGTTTTTCAAAGCCAAGAGCTTGGGATGCTTGACTGGCTTGTGTCTCCCATGCAGGATCAAGGGGTTGGGGTGCCTGATGTGGAGCGCAAATCCCTTGTTCCTCAGGGAAGAGATTCATACCTTTGTGATCCCTCTGCGTGTGGATCACTGTGGCTAGGGTGTGAGTTTTTCTTTGAGGAGCCCGTCTCTCTGCTTCTCTTACCCGTGTCAATGCTGTCCTTCTACCTTTTGTTGTGGAAGCTCTGTTCCTCCAGTTTTCAGGTCCCCTTCTGAGGGGATTATTCCATACATAGTTGTAGATCTCTTGTGTCCACGGGAGGAGGTGAGTTCAGGATCTTGCTACAACACTGTCTTGAACCTTCTCTTTCCTGATGAATCTCTTCCAACCAACTTTAAACTCATTTCTCTGTGTACTTGGGCTTCTGCGACTCCACTGACTTGATTCCCACGGGTACAATTTTCTGCAGACACATGCTTGAAGCTTTCTCTATCGCATGACTATTCCTATGTAATTTTGACTTTTTTGAAATAAGCAGAATAATAAAGACAATAACAACAAACACCCACTGTTCAGCTTTAGCAAATCTTAACATTTTTCAATATTTGCTTCAGATAATTTTTCACTAGAAACGAATATTACAGATACAGTTGAAGCCCCTATGTACCCTTGCCTGTGATTTGATTCCTTTCCTTTCCAGAATCTGAGACTTCTCTTTCCCATGTTTATTTTTATACTTTTCTACATATGCATGATTCCTTAAAGGCTTAGCATTGTTTTGCATATCTAAAAACTATTTATGTATGTACATATATATCATAATACCATTTATGTCCTTCTTTAACGTTATGTCCTTATGATTTATCCATACCTAAGCATAGAGCTGTTAATTCATTTTAGATTACTGTATAACATTCCATTTTACAAATATACTATAATCTATTCATTCTTCTGTTGATGGACGTTTAGGTTATTTCCAATTTTTTATTATTACAAACAAAGCTGGAATACATTCTGTACATACACTATAGTCTCTCTAGAATATATTACTAGAAATGGCATTCTATAGGTTATACTCATCTTCACCTTTGTTAGGTATTGCCTAATTGATTATCAAAACATTTGGACCAATTTACTCTCACTAGCAATATTTCTGTTTATCGAGCAAGGGGCAAGGGCAAACCCCACAGATAACACGTGGTACATGCATGTTTCAACCTGCAGGTATAAGGGAAAGTATGTGGTGCCTCAGATTCTGACCATTTCATGAGGAAGTGTGCTCAGGCCAGGCACAGCTGGACACACTATGTATTGTGTACAGGAGAAGGACTACACATTTCCTGTGACCTCACATGTTTATAGAGGTGTATGGAGGAATCAGGATCATCTGAGCAAGCTGGCTTTGTGATTAAGATTTTAGCCTTCCTGGCATGAGAAATGTGTCGGAAACAGCCCAATAATTTAGAGAATTTATAGACCGGAGGTTCTGCAGCCCTCCCCGAAGAGCCAGCTCATTGATAGGCTCCCTGAACAAGGCTCACAACGGTCGTCCAGCAGACAACTGGTTTATCTCTCTACGTTACACCTCTGGCCCTGGAGGCTTATTAAACATAGGCCTTCTGACGCAGGGAATGTATTAGTCGACAACATTGTGACAAATGTGCATCATGGGCTATGAAAGGCAAAAAGGTATTTTGGGACTGCTTGTCCACATCTGTAATACAAAGGAAGAAAGGGTGTTCTAAATTTTTTAATATAGGTCTTTAATCTATTTAGAATGTTTTGTTTTGGAGAAAGTGGAAATTTCATTATTAAAAAATATGATTAACATATTATCCTTGTCCTATTTATTAAACAGCTTATACTTTATTCCATTGATTTACAATGCCCCCTCTGTCACTAATCAAGTTTTCATACATACATGGTCAGTTTGAGGGCTCCCTGTTCTATTCCTCTGGTCTATCCTCTACACATAGGCTAACACCATACACTCTTAGTTATTCTTACTTTATAATCAATTTTCATTTTTGAAAGAGTAAGTTCCTCAACCTTGTGATTTTAAAAAATTGTTTTGGTTTTTCTTGGCCATTTGTTCTTCCATAGAATGTTAGATCTAACTTGTCAAGTTACCTGAAAATTCTGTTGTGATAAGTATTAAAAATAGGAAACATAAATCAATATACATATTGAATTAATAGATTTGGGAAGAACTGATTTTTTTTAAAGAGCTTATATCTTTATGATAAAGTGTATTCTCATCCATGATCATGGTATATCTCATTATCTTTTATGTCTTTCAATGTCATCTTTAAGGGTACGATAATTAGATAGGGTTCTTCACTTGGATTTGGACCAAATTGAGAAATAAAGGAGTAGTACTTAGGAGACAAAGATATTACCTTTTGCTGATAGAGACCAGGTTAGAGGATATGGCTTTGGGTCAGATAGTCAAGTTCTTGGTACTAAATATCAGTAAGCATTCAAAAGATTTATACAAACAATCTCAAAGATAGAACTATATATAGGACCCTGTCAGGAGTTTGCACCCCAAGAAGAAGAAAAACAGAACTGAGCCTAGCACGCCCACATTATTCTTCCTAAATTTACTATTTAATATCACTCTGTCCTCCAAGGAGCAAAATGAGTAAAAGGGCAGAGAGACTGAGAGGGTTTGTCATACCAGTAGAGCTCCTTTCAAACGGGTAGAAATCTTACAAGTAGGAAAAAATATTCTTTCTTTATATTATATACCTTATATTAGGTTTTAGTCTTTTTAAATTGAGAATGGAATTTGTTTCCCATTACACTTTTTCATTGGTTATCATGGGTATATAGGAATTCTATTGGTTTATCTATGATGACCTCATTTTCAGCAACCTAAGAACCACCTTATGAGATAAGTAATGTTATTATTCTCTTTTAGGTAAACTGAGGAAAGGAAGAGTTTAAGTAACTTGCTCAGGGTCACAGACGTAGGATATGGTAGAGCCTGGCTCTTGCCTAGGCAGTCTGATTCCAGAGCTTTCACTCTAAATCCCCATGTAAACTTCTTTCACATGAACGCATAGTATCCGTTGTATGGATGACCCATCATTTATTTACTCAGTCCCTATTGATGAACATTCAGTTTATTTCCAGTCTTTCCTTATTACAGATACACTGCAACAAGTAACCTTGTACATATGTCATTTAAAAAACATGACATGAAATAAATTTCTAGCATAACAAGATGTCCTAGGTTCATCTTGCACTTTTCCTGCCCCAGACCTGGAATCAACTGTTCTATCAAGGAGCCTGGTTACTTTTAGTGGGGAATAGTATTTAGAAACCAATATCTGGGCTTTTGTCACGTATCTTTTACTGAGACTCTCTTAATCTTTAAATGTCTAGAAAATGTCTTCATTTTGCCCTCACTCTTGAATAAGTTTGACTAGGGGAACAAAGTCTAAGTTAACAATTCCTTTTCCTTAGCACTTTGAAAATATTACTCCATTATTTTCTGGCATGATAAGAAGTTTGCTGTCAGTCTAATTATCACTTCTCCATAGTTAATCTTTTTTCTATAATGGCTATTAAGATTTTTTCTATAAACTTATTATTCCACAATTTCACTTCAATGTAACCAGATGTGAATTTATTTTTATTTATCTTGCTTGATACTCAGCATGCACTTTTTATATGAGAACTCATGTTTTTCTTCAATCCTAAAATTTTTTCAACTATTTTTATAGCTTTATTGAGACATGATTCACATACGATAAAATTCACCTTTATAAAGTATACAATTCAGTGGTTTGTAGTATATTCACAAAGCTGTACAACCATCACCACTAAGTCAAGAACACTTTCAATACAGCAAAAAGAAACTCCATACCCATCAGCAGTCATTCCCCATTCCTCCCTTCCCTGATTCCCTGGCAATCACTAACCTACTTTCTCTCTCAATAAATTTCCCTATTCTGGACATTACATATAAATTAAATCATGTGTGACCTTTTGTATCTGGCTTCTTTCGCTTAGCATAATTTTTTCAAGGTTCGTCCATGTTGTAGCATGTGTCAATATTTCTTTCCTTTTTATGGCTGTATAATATTCCATATGTATATACTGCATTGTTTGGTCCATTCACCAGTTGAAGGACATTGTAATTTCCACTTTTTGGCTACTAAGAATAATGCTGCTATGAACATTTGTGTCCATATTTTTAGACAAACGTGCATAAAAATATGATTTCAATTCCCATCAGTGGAATTCCATAGGAGTAGAATTGCTGGATAATATAGTAACTCTAACTTTAAAGTTTTGAGGAATGGCTAAACTGTTTTCCACAGTGACTGCGCCATTTTACATTCCTACTAGCAGTGTATGAAGATTACAACTTCTCCAAAACCTCACCAACACTTGTTCTTTTTTTTTTTTCTTCTTTTTTAAAAAAATTCTAGCCATCCTAGTGGTAGTGGTAACTTGTGGTTTTTAAATAATTTTGAATATCTTCTTATGTACTTATTAGCATTTACATAAGTTCTTTAGAAAAATGTCTATTCAAATTTCTTGCCATTTTTAAATTGAAAAACTTGTCTTTTTATTGTTGAATTGCGGAGGTTCTTTATATACCCTAGCATGACGGTGCCCTCTTGAAGTACACAAACTTAATTTGATGAAGTCAAATTTATCTGTTTCTTCTTTTGTCAGTTGGATTTTTGGTATCATACCTGAGAAACCATTGCCTAATCCAAGGACATAAAGATTTATTCCTTTGTTTTTTTCTAAGAGTCTAATAGTTTTAGTTTTACATTTTAGTTTTACATTTAGGTCTATGGTCATTTGGAGTTAATTTTTGTTTATGGTGTGAGGTAGGGGTCCAAATTCATTCTTTTGCAAGCAGATATACATATGAACTTTTTTTTAAACATCTTTATTGGAGTATAATTGCTTTACAATGGTGTGTTAGTTTCTGCTTTATAAAAAAGTGAATCAGGTATACATATACATATATTCCCATATCTCCTCCCTCTTGCATCTCCCTCCTATCCTCCCTATCCCACCCCTCTAGGTGGTCACATAGCACCCAGATGATCTCCCTGTGCTATGTGGCTGCTTCCCACTAGCTATCTATTTTACATTTGGTAGTGTATATATGTCCATGCCACTCTCACTTCCTCCCAGCTTACCCTTCCCCCTCCCCGTGTCCTCAAATCCTTTCTCTATGTCTGTGTCTTTATTCCTGTCTTGCCCCAGGTTCTTCAGAACCATTTTTTTTTGGATTCCGTATATAACACATGAACTATTAATTTTCAAAAATTTCTTCCTCACAATTCTCTCCATTCTTTTCTTATGAGACTTTTTAAAGAGATTGGAATGGAGACACAACCTATTCTCTATGTCACTTGACTGCTGTTACATTTTTTACATAAGAGTATTTTTCATAGTGTTTACTCTGTCATATTTTAATTCACAAACTTTCTCTTTGTGTTCCGGTTTGCTAAATTTTTTAAATCATTGAATAAAGATTATATTTACAATATTTCTAAACTATTTTTTCTGATTAAGGAAAAACCCATTTAATTAATTTATTAGTTTTGAATATGTAATATAGGCACATTGTACAAAATTCAAAAGATATAAAACATAATGAAGAGGTTAGTGGCTTTTTAAAAACACATCTGTTCTTGTTTCATTTTTGCCAGTTTTTGTTTCATAATTTTGTATCTGTGTAATGCATATTATTCACAGAGCTAGATGAGCAGCGGGACGGATAGGAGAGAAGCCCTGATGGTGAAATGACAATGGGAAGGAAAGAGGGAGGGTTTGGGAACAGTTAAGAGTTGAGTTTGATAGGAGAAAAGCTTGTGTAATGAAGTCTAGTGAGAGGCAAGGCTGGAAAGGTGGGTTGGGGTCAGTCTGTGGACTTTGGAATAAAAGGTGAGAGAAGGTTAGTTGAAAAATTTGAACATTATTCTCTTAGCAATGTAGTCTTTGAAGATGTTTTTCACCACACAACAAATACTGTGCTTTAGGAAGATTAATATGTTTTAAATAGGCCAAAGAGAGAAGATTGGTAGTCTAGGCCTCATCAAAAGCTTTCTGTCTCAAGTGAGTACTCTCCCCCTTGCTCTGCTTGACCTCCTTTTAAAAAAATAAAAATAAAATGTCATGTATTGATTTTAATTTTTATGAAAGCAATGATCTACATAGTTTTTTTTAACCTCTTTTAACAGGTCTATATGCTGATTCTAAGCCAGATGTTTCAGATATTTCCTGCAAGGCTTGATTTTAGTGTCAGTCTGTAGTGAAATACTCTGTTTTGTTGACTGCTCCTTAGAGTTCCCACTTCCACTCTGGGTGCGGAAAGGGGCCACCCTCAGAGGCACCCGGCTCCCCGGGTCCTGCAGCATTCTCCCAGCAGGGGGCAGCAGCGGCACACTTCAGAGTCTCAGGGGAGGGTGGGGTGTTGTGTGGTGCCCAGTGGGGAGGAACTCACAGAAGGAAACCCATTGAGTGCAAAAAGTTAACTAGTTCCTCGACCCACTTCAGAGCCAAACCCACACCCTGCGGTGGGTTGAGCCACAAACACTGTTTTCTGTAAAGCTGACAGAGTCTTCTCTTATGGAGGGAGGAGGATGCTCTCAATACTTTAGAGGACCTGGGTTTTTTGTTTTTTCCTTTCTCCTAATTCTTTATCCTCTGCTTTTGCCCATGAAAGTTCTAGTTCCTCCAGCTTTCCTTTTCCATTCTTTCATTTCCTCCAGTTTCCCACCACCATGGTTGTGGGTCCATCCAAATAATCACCTCCTTGACACTGGGTCACACTGGGAAGAAGAGATGCAGTGTGAGGGAGGGGCAAGCTGGCTGGCTTCCTGAGCTCCTTGCCTCCCTAGAGGCATCATTTTTAGATTAGATTAGAGACTCGAATCACCTCTAATCAAAGGCAGCTGGCAATCTCTTGCACATCGTCCTGTTCCCACTCACTTGCTGAATCCTCTGCCTGGACAGGATGAGAACATGGGCACCACCCCTGCAATCTGGCCTGTAACTTGGTCTACACCTGCATGCCATGTGGAGAAGGAATTCCTGGGGGCAGAACACGTGGGGTTGGAGATCAAAGCACAGTGGTGGGAGATAGTTTTTCAAAGATCCCAAAAGAATGTGATCCTAGTACTTTCTCACTGCTTTCCCCCAAATCTGCTGTTACGATGCCCTACGCAGCGTGGCCAGCCTGGCATATTACAGTAGAGGCGGTGTGGTGTAGTAGAAAGCACATGGGACCAGGACACAAGCCATATGCTTGACTTTACTGCTGTGTGGTTTGGGGCAAGTCACTTACCTTCAAGCCTCAGTTTACTCTCCTGCAAATGGATATTGATAATACTGTCTATAACCACCTTACAGAGTGGAGATAGCGAAGTAAGATAATGATATGAAAAGGTTTTATAAACAATAGAATGCTTCAAAACTATCATTTGTCACAACTTTTTTTTTTTTTTTTACTTAATTTATTTACTTTTGGCTGTGTTGGGTTTTCGTTGCTGCGCACGGGCTTTTTCTAGTTGTGGCGAGCAGGGGCTACTCTTCATTGTGGCGTGCGGGCTTCTCATTGTGGTGCCTTCTCTTGTTGCGGAGCATGGGTTGTCGGCACACGGGCTTCAGTAGTTGTGGCACGTGGGCTCAGTAGTTGTGGCTCATGGGCTCTAGAGCACAGGCTCAATAGTTGTGGTGCACAGGCTTAGTTATTCCGTGGCAGGTGGGATCTTCCTGGACCAGGGATCGAACCTGTGTCCCCTGAACTGGCAGGTGGATTCTTAACCACTACGCCACCAGGGAAGTCCATGACTACTTCTTTTTGAAGAGCAGTTTGGCTTCTGTTTCATGGGCACAGAATCAGGTATTGGGACAAACCGGATTCTCGTGGGTTCCAGGGCTATTGGGAGACAAGTCAGGATAGAACAGAGTGGGACTATTTCTAGGGACTTGGCTCCTAGCCCTCTGTGAGAGGAGGGGTTTCTTTCTTTCCCTTGGGCCAAGGGAGACTAATAGGGTGATCTACCTCTAGAATTCTGGGTCTGGACAAGATCACCAAAGGGTCATTAGTCTTAGGCCATTTCCCTGTCTCTCACCTAAGGCTGCATCTAAACTACCTCGGATAGATAAGAAAGAATGTGGTATATAGTCTGTTAAGCTGTTTCTGGGGAGATTCCATATCCTCTCCTGGCAATTCAGAATCAAGTATATTTTACAGTGAGCTGTCATTTGTATTTCATTTTTCGCCTTTTTCTGCAGTTGAAGGTTTTGAACGCTTCGAGGGCAGGAAAAGCGTGCGTTCATTTTCGTATCCCATCTAAGCCCAGCACAGAGTGGCCCTGGGGTCCAGTGTGTGTGGCTGAACTGTATTGTTCTATCCTCACCAGAACTAGGAAATATGCTGGTCACTGTTCTTTGACAGTTTTACATGTAGTATTTGCAAAGTTCAAAACAAACATTGCAGTAATTTGGCTTGCAGCTTCTCTCCTAATCCTCCCTCCTTTGGGGACTAACCAGGATGGGGGTAGGAACTGTCAAGACTGAGCTCCCTGTTTCTGCTCAAGAAACGCCCTGTGTTGGCTTGGCTTGGGCTCCCCTCCCTTTCTTATCAAATGAAATCAGCCACTGAAGGAAATTGGTTTCTCCAGATTGCGAGAGACAGGAAGCAGCATTGAGAAGCAATGTCCTGGGAGGGAAGCCAGAGAATTAGCTCCAGGCCCAGCCCAGTCGGTGCCTGGCCCTGGCCTCCTTCCCTACAGCTCTGTCCTGTTCTCACAACCTCCAGCCCCTCCTCTCCTTTTCCTGGGTCCTGGCATGTGAGGCTGAAAGGGACTGTAGTTATCATCAAGGCCAGTACTCCCAAGTCTTCCAGCCTGTGCTGGATGCTTCCAGAGATGGGAATTTTGCTGCTTCCCCAAGGAATCAGCTCCATTTTTGCCTTTTATCCAGATGAAATCTGCCTCCTCCAACAATCCCCTCCTGCTCACCTGGGCCTCTCTCCTTCCTCCATGGGACAGCCCTTCAGATGCCTTAGTCTGACACCCCCAGGAGAGGTCCTAATAAAAGCATCAGTTTCTCAGAAACGTACAAACCCTAAGGGCATCTGAATTAGAATCTAAGCGGGAAGGAAATGCTGAGGACAATGCCATTGATCATCCCTTTCCTTGCCAAGGAGACCTGTGTGGTTTACCCTGATGTTTTGTATGGCCTTGACATACTGCTTTTGACCCCCCCCCACCCCCGCCACTCTGTGTCCAGTGTCTTCTAGAAGAATTTGTTTTCCCATCCAGCTCACTTTATTAATTTTTGCTAAAATATTTAGAAGTATATTTAAAGACATCATGACATTCTGCCCCTAAGTACTCCAGTATGTATCTCTTTTTAAAACAATGGAACAGGGACTTTGCTGGTGGCGCAGTGGATAAGACGTCACGCTTCCAACGCAGGGGGCCCGGGTTCCATCCCTGGTCAGAAAACTAGATCCCACGTGCTGCAACTGCAACTGCTCCCAACTAAGGAGCCCGCCTGCAGCAACTAAGACCTGGTGCAACCAAATAAACAATAAACTAAAATAAAACAGTGGAACAATATCTTTATTTTATTTTAAAATAATTTTTCAAGATTGAAGTCAAGTTGATTTACAATGTTGCGTTAGTTTTAGATGTACAGCAAAGTGATTCAGTTTCACATATGCATATTCTTTTTCAGATTCTCTTCCCTTATTGGTTATTACAAAGTATTGCGTATAGTTCTCTGTGCTATACGGTAGGACCTTGCTGGTTATCTATTTTATATATAGTACTGTGTATATGTTAATCCCAAAGGTCTAATTTATCCTTCCCCCCACTTTCCTCTTTGCTAACCATAAGTTTGTTTTCTATGTCTGTGGGTCTATTTCTGTTTTGTATATAAGTTCATTTGTATCTTTTTTTTTTTTTTTTTTTTTTGCGGTACGCAGGGCTCTCACTGTTGTGGCCTCTCCCGTTGCGGAGCAACAGGCTCCGGACGCGCAGGCTCAACGGCCATGGCTCACGGGCCCAGCCGCTCCGCGGCATGTGGGATCTTCCCGGACCGGGGCACGAACCCGTGTCCCCTGAATCGGCAGGCGGACTCTCAACCACTGCACCACCAGGGAAGCCCCAAATTTTTTAAAGCACAAAAAATACTTTCCTGCAGAGCTGAAATCAAAATATAATACCCAACAAAATTAATTATAATTTCCTGATATTGTCTAATACTCAATCCAAGCTGAGAAGTGGAAGGGAGCATCCCATCTTCTGGATTTACCTGACTGCTTCTTTGTTGTAGTGTTCTTCTAGCTGGTTCTTCTATGCCCTTTATTTCCTATAAATGGTAAGTTAGATTTTAGGGCTTGATTATATTCAAGTTAAACATTTTTAGCAAGGATATACCCTCAATGATGTTGGGACTTCACGTTGCCTCACATCGGGAGACATGTCTGGTTGTCCTACTATTGGTGATGCTAAGATTACCCCATGGGTTAGGTGTTGACCCCTTCATTGTGTTTTTTCCATTTTGTGACCAGAAAGAAATCTGTGTGGTTGCTGTATTATAGCACTATACAAATGTCAAATGATGTGTATTTTAAAGTCGCAATTGATCAGAAAAAGAAAAGGCAGGGCCGGGATGGATGGAGGTTCCATCTCTGTTCTGTTCTTGTATAAATCATTTAACACTCAAGGCGCCTCAGTTTTCCTATCTGTAAAATAAAGGGTTTGAACTAGAAGATCTCTAAGGTTCCTTCTAGCTTCAAACTTCTTTTTAAAAAAGGTTCAATTGTAGTAAAATACACATAACATAAAATTTACCATCTTAACCATTTTAAAGTGTACAGTTCAGTAGTTATGTATGTTCACACTTTTGTGCAGCCATCACCACCATCCATTACCAGAACTTTTTCGTCATGCAAATATGAAACTTAGTACCCGGTAAACAACTCCACTTTTTCCCCTCCCCTCAGTCCCTGGTAACCACCATTCTACTTTCTGTTTCTATGAGTTTGACTACTTTAAATACCTCATATAAGTGAAATCATATAGTATTTGTCTTTCTGCGGCTGGCTTATCTCACTTAGCATAATGTCTTCTGGGTTCATCTATATTGTAGCATGTGTCAGAATTTCCTTCCTTTTTAAGGTTGAATAATATTCGATTGTATGTCTATACCACATTTTGCTTATCCATTCAGCTGTCCCCATGGACACTTGGGATGCTACCACTTTTGGCTATTGTGAATAATGCTGTTATGAACAAAGGTGTACAGATATCTCTTAGAGACCGTGCTTTCAATTATTTTTCCTGTATATCCAGAGTGGTATTGCTGGATCATAAGGTAATTCTATTTTTAATTTTTTGACAAACTGCCTGTTTTCCATAATGACTGTACCATTTTACATTCCCACCTACAGAGTACAAGGGTTTCAGTATCTTCATACCCTCGTCAACACTTGTTTTCTGTTTATTTTTTGATAAAGCCATCTTAATGGATGTGAGACGTTACATGGTTTTGATTTGCATTTCCCTGATGATTAGTGATGTAGAGCACTTTTTTCATATTCTTCTTGGTCATTTGTATGTCTCCTTTGGAGGAATGTCTATTCAAGTCCTTTGCCCATTTTTAAGTCGGGCTATTTGGTTTTTTGTTGTACAGTTGTAGGAGTTCTTTGTGTATTTTGGATAGTATCCTTATCAGATACATGATTTGCAAATATGTTCTACCATTCAATGGTTTTCCTTTTTGTACTGTTGACTGTGTCTTTTCATGCACATAAACTTAAATCTATAAAACTTGAACCACAGTTCTTCCTCTCATCTTTGGCCCATAGCTGCAGCCTGAGGACCTTAACTTCTCTTCCCTAAATAAGTGGCATTCCTATCTCACTGCTTCTCTGATGATTCAGATCTCAGAATAGAATTCTAAGTTCTTAATGACTAGAGTAGACCTTAGAGGTCTCGCCCAACCTCATTTCACTAATGAACAGACTGGGGCCCATTGTTAGCAACAGAGCTGGATCTGAAATGTGGGTCTTATCCCTCTCTATCCGGGGCTCTTTCTATTTCACCAACACTGTGATTCAACTCCACAAGTCTACTGGTTACTTTAGTAAACTCAAGAAACGTAATCAACTACAGGAAAAGACAACCAGGCTGTTAAGAGGGAATTTTATTCTACCAAAGCTCTGCCATGGGGAAATATGCATGTGTTTGTTACATGTAATCTATTTACATATTCAAAAACCTTTTTACATTCTAAAAGCAATTACACATACCTGGGATCATGTGAGTGCTGTTTTCTGGTAGGTTGCAAGCTGGCTTAGGGACCAGGAATAAGGGGTGGAGGTCAGTGGACTTCTCTGGGTGAAGTGTAACTTGCAGTATTTCCAAGGAATCAACATTAAACTTGTAAAGAGGAGGGTCATTATTTCTCATCTGCCCAGGCTCCATCCCTCTGCTTCTGATAAAAGCACTGGTTTTCTTTAGGATGCCACTCCTTCTCCACATTTAATTCATATAGTTTGGATGGAACTTCAAAAGTAAGCATATGACCCAGTCCACAAACATCAGTACGTTCTATCACCCAGCCACAGTGAATGGTGAGGGGAGAAGCACTTGACCCCAGGTCATACCAAGGAGACTCAGTCCTGGGACTTTTGCTGGGCTATTTTGAAAGAGGCCCTCTTTCTGCTGGGATTGCTAAACTAGTAGGATGTTGGCCTGGAACCGCCAGTAGCCATTCTAGATGCCACCTGGGAAGATTCTGCCTGATGGGGTGGCCACATGGAGGAAGATGGGGGTGAGACCTGGAGAGACAGATTTTTGAAAGCATTATTTGAGCACTTGGATTCAGGTTTGCCTTAAATCAGACTTTTTGAGTATATGAATCAATAAATTCCCCTTTTTGCTTAAGCCAGTTTGAGTTAGGTTTTTATCATTAATAATTAAAAGAATCCCAATTATTCCAGATTGTACTTTAAAATGCTTGTGTAAATTATCTGGAGGAGGGTATAAAAATAATGGGCAAAGAGTGAGACTGATACTAATTTTTTTAGAATAAAAAGTCAAATTGATGGGAATAATTCTGTAGGGAAATTGTGTGAAACCACGTTATCGATAAGAAAATTGACTGTTAGGTTTAGGTTTCAGTGTAAGCAAGTGGCTCGTAACATATTTAGGAAACAATAACGTAAATTCTGTTTATAGTATGACAAGTTGCAAGACAAAGAATGAGAGGCATTAAAGGTTCTTTAAGAACGTATTGTGCGGAGATGCTACTGTTGCCCCAACATATTGGAAAAGTATAAAAGGAAAAAAAAAACAGTTAAAATGATTCATTCCACCCTTGTGTAGAACTACAGTGTGCCGGATTCATTCCGCTTGACTTTCTGGATCCACCCTCCACACTTTATCCTTCCTGCTCTATGCTCAGGGCAGTGGACCTGTGTTGACTACATCAACCGTTTCTGTGTCCTTTGTCTTCTAGGTTGGATCCCTAACTGGGAGCCCTGACAAGAGATTAGAGGCAGAGAGGAGAGAGCAGTTGGGGTATTTATTTCCCTGGTTCCCTCCTATCAGGGTTCCTTCAGGGTGGCTGCTTCCCTAGGTCAAATGTCCTCTCCATGTCACTTTTGGACCTTCTCGCCTTCTGGATTCTGATCATTGTGGCCTCCCCTCAGTCCTAGGGATGTTAACAGCCCTTTGTGGCAAGTCCTGGGTTCCTGTACTACCACATCTTTGTACTAGTCCTTCTATTAAACCCTCCTCGAATTGCCTGATTTGCATGTGCCAAGTCTTCGCTTCTGGGATCCTGTCTGATACTCATAATATGTTCACACTTGGAAAATTACATTTGTTTGTGATTGCTACGCCTCAAGAGAAATACAAGCAAAGTAGGAAAAGTCTAAGGGAGTGGAACCAATGTGATCAAGGGGCTAGGAGTGAGAGTTAGAAGAGTCACGTGGGGACAAATCACAACCTGATGCTTGGGCATAAAATCCTTAAATGAATAACTTATACATTAGATTACAGAACAGGATATTAGTACTGGGAGCACATCCTGACCTGGAGATATATTAAATAAATAAAGTGAAGTATTACTTGTACACTTGTACAAATGTACAAATGAAGGATTGTACACTTGTGAAGTTCATTACCCTAAGAGGTGGTATAATTTGAAAGTAAAGATCAATTCCAAAAATGACTTAAATACAGAAATTAAGGAATTTTAAGTCACTAAGGGAAACTTAAATTTTGAGGTTAATATTGGCATATGAGAGATGGAAATGGGCTGGCTGAAATAGAGCTGACCAGGAAATTCTTAATGTTTAACAATAAAATAAAATTTGAACATAAATAAAACTTAAATTAGCTTTCCATTTTCCGCTTCAGTTAACCCTTCTGAAAACAAATACCTTCAATAGTATTATTACCTCTTTTTTTTTTTTTTGGATTCCAAACTAGGGTCCATGGACCCAAGCGGTCTGTAAATAGGATTCTATTTCGATATATTTATTTCCTTTATAACACTATTTATTTTATTTCCTACATTTAAAAACATGATTCTGAGCTAAAATATTACACAAATGACCTACGTGTGAAACAGAGATAGACTCACAGATGTAGAGAACAGACCTGTGATTGCCAAGGGGGAGGGGAGGTGGGGGGGGATGGATTGGGAGTTTGGGGTTGGCAGATGCAAACTATTATATATAGGATGGATAAGCAACAAGGTCCTACTGTCTAGCACAGGGAACTATATTCAGCATCCTGTGATAAACCACAATGGAAAAGAATATAGAAAAGAATGTATGTATATATACATATATATATATGTGTATATAAAACTGAATCACTTTGCTGTATTCCAGAAACTAACACAACACTGTAAGTCAACAATACCTCAATTTTTAAAAATGTTAAACACACACACACAGACACACGTGATTCTGAGGAGTCCACAGGCTTTTCCAGACAATAAGAGGGGTGTGTAGCATAAAGAAGATTAAGATTCCCTTGTGGACCCACCAGCGATCTGGGGTTCCCATGGTGTTACAGAGAATGACATTGCCTTGCTTCACAACTCTTGCAAGGATCCTGGTTACCAGGGCACTTCCCAGCTCTTGTAGAGGCAGGGAATGTTTTCATTTTGATCTATATGCAGAGGGCATAGAGGACTGAGTTGGGGCAGAGACTGATAAGAAACATGCAGATAAGGGGCCTGGGATGATAGGAGTCATCTTCCAGGCAGAGCAGCAGTGGACACATGCCTTCCTTGGTTGCTGCTAACATAGACTCTCTCCTTGGCTGATCTCATCCTGCAGCTCTGGACTCACTTTTAGGACTGTCAGACCAATGCTTAGGTCTCTTCATCTTTGCCCAGCTCTTTAGAGGCGACACAGTCCTGAGCCAGCTTACTCAGCCAGTCATTGCTTTGTCCTCAGTGTATAACCCTTTGAGGAGCAGACTGATGACTCTGAGACTTTGGATCCCTCAGCTGGTGCTCCTAATCATGTGGCCCGGGGACCAAAGCCTCTGACAAGCTGAGGACCACACCATATAGTTGTGCTGGATCCCTGCAAAAGAACACTGAGCAGAGGGGAGGAGTGGAGGCAGAAATCTCGCCTCTGTTTTAC
The DNA here is from genome assembly GCF_951394435.1 of Stenella coeruleoalba. Classification (NCBI taxonomy): domain Eukaryota; kingdom Metazoa; phylum Chordata; class Mammalia; order Artiodactyla; family Delphinidae; genus Stenella; species Stenella coeruleoalba. The sequence continues at coordinate 72,772,496 of NC_137150.1, read as the reverse complement.
ATGTGGGCTGTGTATCTCTTCTAATCACACAAAGACATTGTCCAGCAGAAGTCCTGAACCAGAACTACCAGTGGTACTGCCCACCTAGTAACAAATCCTTCCCCAGATGTTTCACTGTGTAGTTTAACCTTCATAAAATCATGGTCTCAGGCTTAGGGGGTGCTGAAGTTCTGAATAGCTACTTAGTCTTCTAACCCCAACACCAAATACCATATCCAAATCCCCTTTGAATAAAGCATACATTTAGGTTCTTACATTATGCCTGCAGCAATCTCTCTCTCTCTCCTTTGTACTAACTCATTGTTTGCAGTAACCTCATGGATTAGTCAAGAAATAAATATAAACTATCTTTAATCTTTTATCTAATTCATAATGAATATCACTAGTAGACACAATCAACAGAAAATAAAACCGAAAAAAACGCTTATACCGAAATATTTAAAAATTTGTTTTAGCTAAAAATTAAAAAATAAAAATCTTCTAGATAAAATTAAGGCCTGTAAAATTTGAGTCAGAAAATCTGGACTTGATAGAAACAAGAGAAAATCCACAGTGGGTGTATCAGCTAAGGCATTTTCAGTTGCAAGGAACAGAAAGTTCAACTAAATTGGCTAAAAAGGGGGAGTGGGGGAGATTTAATGGCTTGTATAACTGTGAAGTCCATAAATAGCTCTTTCAGGTGTAGCTTTGATCAGGGCTTCAGTTGTTTCCATGGAGACCTATAGGTCCTGTCCTCCTCTATGTGGTGGCTTAGCCCTCAGCCAGGCTTCCCTCATGGCAATGAAATGGCTGCAGTGCTTCCCAGCTTCACAGCTTCATATCACACTAGTCAATGGAAGAGAAGAGAACTGCTTTCCCAGAACACCCCACCAAAAGTTATTTTCCAGCCTCACTAGCCTGAATTAGGTCACATCCTACCCCTGCAATAATAACAGTTCACTGGAGTTGGGATTTTGATGATGAGCCCTGGCTTGAGCCATGGTCCTTTTTAAGCTGGGGGTGGAGTTAGCTTTCCTCAAATCCCCTGGGTTGCCTAGTGGATATACGACTACCGGACCAAAGTTGGGGTACTCACCAGGAATAAGGAAATGGATGGGAGATGATGGGACAATCACAGTGTCACTGAACGTGGCAGAAACTTTAGTAAAATTTGATACAGATCTGATACAGATAAAGAAACCAAGAAATGAGACAAAACTAAATTTAAAAATCTAAATGAAAAAGAATTGATCCTAGTGAAAAACATTTCAGTTGAATAAAGAGAAAAATGGAAATGTTTCAAATGAGTGTCATAGAAAGATGATCAAGGAATTAAATTGATTTCATGGTGTTTGTTCCAGAAAACACATTCCTGATGAAAATTCATCAATGTTAGTATCATTCATTTGAAATGTTGGCATTGAAAACCTCCTTGGGGACAAAATGGCAGGGATGGAAATATTCTCTGGCCCCCTAGTGACGACTGCCTCTTTGAGGTGCCCATAAGCCATCTCATTAATAATCCATTTTGATCCTGGGACTGGCAATAAATACAATGGCTTGTGATGTGTAGAAGTGAATTTTCTCACTGTTTTGAAAATTGTAATGTGTCTGTCTCCAGAGGTCTGTCATTTAGACAATGCCTCAAGGATAATTCACCTGCAAGTCTCCCCGCAGTCTGGAAAATAATTTCTCTCTCTCTCTCTCTTTTTTTTTTTTTTTGCGGTACGCGGGCCTCTCACTGTTGCGGCCTCTCCCGTCGCGGAGCACAGGCTCCCTACGCACAGGCTCAGCGGCCATGGCTCACGGGCCCAGCCACTCCACGGCATGTGGGATCTTCCCGGACCGGGGCACGAACCCGTGTCCCCTGCATCGGCAGGCGGACTCTCAACCACTGCGCCACCAGGGAAGCCCTGGAAAATAATTTCTCTTGTCAGATTCTTGGAATTCATGTAGAAACACTGGGGTTGTCTTTTGCAATTTTCCCTCCCACCTCGGGTTAACTTTCCTCTGGGCTTTTCTGTTCTAAGAACATTCCCTGTGACAGAGAAAACAGAAGCAAAATACAAATTGAGTTCTCCTTTCTCTTTGTCACCCACCAACATGACATTGACCACAGTGTATCCCTGTTTTGCTTTGAATATAACTTATGAAGCCCTTTAAGGGTCTCAATGCATGTGAGGCTTTCACCTTCTCAAAAGCACGTTAGGCATTTGTTCCACCTTCTTGGGTTCATCAGTGGCTCTGCTCCACCATGTCCATCTTAGGCTTACTTTCTCTTACAATCAAATAAACAAATCTATATGAAACTGTATGATTTCTTTAAGTCCCTTCCCCTTTTTTCACTGACTTGAAATTTCACAGGTAAGGAAGATGTTCTTAAGAAGATACCAGATTCTTGAGCATCTTTCTAAAGTTTCAAGATGTGGTATCTTCTTCTAATTGTTAAAATCTGGGGAACACATCTAACCATTTCTGTCCTACCATTTCTCTCACTATCACAAACTTCAAGAAGACACAGTTGCTCTCTCCCAAGGTTCCTGTCACTTCCACTCTGCCAACTAATTCCTCCTTTTGGCCAAATTTAGGTTTAGAGTGGCAGTTCCCCTTATTACTTCCTCTACTCTTTGGAAGATGAAATTGTCAGCAAGCAATAATACTAGCTAATGTCTATTGAGCTCTTGCTGTGTGAAAGGTATCTTTCCTATGAGGAAGCTGAGGCCCAGGGAAGGTAATATCTTGTTCAAGTTCACCCACCTGGCAGGTGGTAGAGCATGGACACTGGTGCCAGAGTCAGACTCCAGAGGCCACGTTCTGTGTTGGGTTAAAAGAGCTTATCACCCGGGCTGGTTTGAGCAGTGTAGACTTCCAGCCGGCCTGAGGAAGTGCTCTTCCCACCAGCATCTTCCCATCTCCATGCCGTTTTTGTGATGTGGAGAGGCTGTGCGCCACTTCCTGCCTCTGGTTGTAGGACCTGTGATAATTCACACCGCAGCAGGCTTCCTGCATCTCTCCTCCTCTTCCACCCTCATCTTTTGATCCTTGTGACCTACCACGCGACACCCTCTTGGTTGTGGAGTTTTCCTTACTAAAGCCCTTCCTAGGGTTACCTAACAGGGTTCCTTGGTTACCTCCCAGGATGTCTTCATCCTCTCCCCTCGCAAGTCACACAGAGAGGCTTTTCTTAACCACCTTTGTTTCCCCCCGCCTGTGGACCACTTTGCACTCATAACAGACTTGGCTGGCAGAAGGATAAGGGTGGCACACCTCTGGGGGCCACTTGAGGTTGGTGATGGGTTTCCGAGCAGAAAGGTTATTTCCTGTGGATCCTCCTTTAAACAGTTCTGTTTTTTTTATTTTTGTTTTATTTTTTCTAAATTTAGGTCAGTTGTGGGAATGCCTCGCCTTTTGGGTTTTTTAAGTCATCTTGTTTCAACTAAATTGCTGCCCAAGCCTGCTTTCCTTTCCATAGCCATTGAGAATACATCTGACTTTACCCCAAGTAATAAAAAAACCAATAATCACAATAAAAACAACTAACGCTTACCGAGTTCTTAATATACTCAGACCCTGTTCTAAGAGCTTACGGTATTAACTTATTTAGTCCTTTCAGAACAATTCTACGAAGTAGCTACTTCATAGAATGGGGAAACTGAGGCACAGAGAGACCACACAACTACTGAGCAGCTCATTTCTGTTGATGATCATCCAGTTTGTGCCTAGCATGGAACAAAGCCTATACGAATCTGTTTATTTTACAAACTTTAATTATATTCAGCCAATCCGTATGATTGAAGGGCTCCTAAGATGGAAAAAGTATCATTTCATTGAAACTACCTTAAATTCCGTGTTACTAAATTTAATCTATAAAACACTACGTACTTAGAAAGTATTACTTTCTTATTAATAATGCCAATTATAATATTTGTTATTAAAGTTATATAGAATTGTAATTTCAGGATAGCTTAAGTAGTAATTATAACCCAAACTATAAGCATTTCTATCACACATAATCATAAACCAATTCTTATTTTTATGTTTGGTCTGACATTATTTCACCTAGAAAAATTTATTGCTTATTAATTTTTTCACTAGTAGTTTTGACTTGCTTCAAATATTTCAGTTCTTCCTATGTTATTATCAAGTTTTGGACTAACATTTAACTCCTGTTCTTTTACGTGTTTCCGGGTCTAACTTATACTAAAGTACACCAACCAAAAAACATCATCTCAGAATATCAGAACTACTGTCTCTGAAAATAATTCTGTCACTCTATCACTTGAGTGAAATCCTCCTAGGGTAGTGGACTATAATTTCTGACTTGTGCCAACTGAATTGCAATTCTGGTTTCCTGGGAGTCCAGCAGCTTTGCTCACAGTTGCAGGTACTGTCTTACTCTAATAAGGCTTGTTGCTGTCACTGCTTTATGCTAATTCCGGGAAAAAGCTTATTTACCTTTCCAAATCCCAATACCTCCTTTATCCCCCTGCTTCTCCTCCTTTGCCCATCACCTTTTTCAACTTCAGGAGTTTTTTTGTATTTTCTTTTTCCCATTTGGAGAATGAGTCGGGGTTCTTGACTGCAAGCAACAGAAGCTGATTCTGGCTCACTTGAGCAGGAAAGGAGTTCTTGGAATGATTGTAGGTGGATGTGAATGTGGCTGGAGATCCAGATGAGCAAGCGGGCAGCACCAGGGGGAGGTGGGCAGCTGTAACCACTGCCATGGTCATGCCATGGGGACAGCCTGGTTGGAAGGCTTCATCACTGTGGCTGCAAAACCCTGTCCCTGGCACTGTTGCCACTACTGCTCCAGACATCAGGAGCCGCTGCCGCCACCTCTAGAGCAGCCAGCTTCTTTGCATCACTTGCTCCAGACCCATGGTTCTTGGCACAGATGGTGGAGCCTGGATTGTGCAATCGTATTCTAATTTCCTAGGGACAGGGCTCTGTTTCCTACCAAGACCATGCAAGAAAAGGCTCCCCTAACAGGAAGGGGGTTTGGAAACTAAGCACCCCTCAAAAACAGCCCAGCAAATATTGACTATTACAGAACCAAGTCCTAGGTACGTAATCCTCTTTTCCCCAAACAGAAGAAGGGAGCCATTTCTGCTCTCAAAAGGATGAGGACCCCTTTCTCTTTAACAAAGAATACCAGCTGCCCAGAGTTTTCTGAAATATAATATTATACAATTAATTTGTATATTTAAATTATATAAATGTATTAGTATTTATATACTTATATTTATATTATACTTACAATATAATAACTGTTTAACATACAACAGTAATATAATTAATATATTCGTGATCTTTTTTTTGACCATGTGGCTTGTGGGATCTTAGTTCCCCAACCAGGGATTAAACCTGGACTCTGGCAGTGGAAACACAGAGTCCTAACCACTGGACAACCAGGGAATTCCTAGATGATTGTATTTTAAATAAGAAATCTAGGGCTTCCCTGGTGGCGCAGTGGTTGAGGGTCCGCTTACCGATGCGGGGGACATGGGTTTGGGCCCCGGTCCAGGAGGATCCCATGTGCTGCGGAGCGGCTGGGCCCGTGAGCCATGGCCGCTGGGCCTGAGCGTCCGGAGCCTCTGCTCCACGGTGGGAGAGGCCACAACAGTGAGAGGCCCGCATAACACAAAAAAAAAAAAACAAAAAAAAACTATAACTTCAAAATCTTCAAAACATTTAAAAACATTTAAACAGGTGTTAAAGGGAGAGTTCAATAACATTGAAATCTTTTTACTTTGAAAAACTAAATATACATGTGAAACATTCAACATCTACAAAGAGAAACTCTGCACAAATTCAAGAGAGTATGGTCAAAATTTTATGTCCCTCTGTCACTTAGTATAATCTTTTCAAGCATTAAGATGTTGATAGTTGCTCCTATATCCCATCTGCTTTAGAGTGCGGTGGTTAGGAAACAAGATGTTTTACATAAATGTATTTTCCAGATAACTGGACAGTATCAATGTAAGCATTAATTTTTTTAATTCTGATTTTTTTTTATTTTTTATTTTTTGGCCACACTGCACAGCTTGCGGGATCTCAGTTCCCCAATCAGGGACTGAATCTGGGCCACGGCAACGAAAGCGCCGAGGTTAACCACGGTACTGCCAGGGAATTCTCTAAAAAAATTCTTAAATCATACAAGATTCTTGTAAAAGAATCTAAGTCTACAGATTCTGGGGTTTTTTTCTAGTTTTATTTTTTATATAAAAGCTTTGTTGAGATACAACTCATATACTAAACACATATTAAGTGTATGATTCAATGTCTTTTTAAAAACATATTAACAGAGTTGTGCAACCATCACCACAATCAATTTTAGGGCATTATCATCACTTCAAAAGGAAACTCCATACCCATTAGCATTCTCTCCCCAACTTTCCCCAAATCCCCAGACCTAGGTAACCCTTACCTTTCTATTTCTACAGATTTGCCTATTCTGGTCATTTCGTATAAATAGAACCATATAATTGGTTCTATTATGTGGTGTTTTGTGATTGGCTTCTTTCACTTAGTATAATGTTTTCAAGGTTCATTCGTGTTGTGGCATGAATTGGTACTTCATTCTTTTTTATGGCCGAGTAGCATTCCATCCTATGGACATACCGCATTTTGTTTATTCATTTATTCCCTCAATGGATATTTGGTTATTCCCACTTGTTGGCTATCATGAATACCGCTGCTATGAACATTTGTTTAGAGGTTTTTTTGTGGACATATGTTTGCATTTGCAGGGTGGGGTGGTGGGTACCTAGGAATGAAATAGCTGATCTGTATGGAAACGCCATGAGGAACTGCCAAGCTGTTTTCCAAAGTTTCTGCACCAGTTTACACTCCTATCAGTGGTGTGTGAGGGTGCCAATTTCTCTCCAACTTCCCCGGTACTTGTCATCTGTCTTTTTTATTTTAGCCATCTTTGTGGGTGTGAAGTGGTATCTGATTGTGGTTATGAGCTACATTTCCCTGATGACAAAAGCTGTTGAGCATCTTCTCATTTGCTTATTGGGCATTTGTTTATCTTCTGGAGAAATGTATGTTCATATCCTTTGCCTATTTTTATTTTATTTTATTATTATTATTATTATTATTTTTTTTTTTTTTTTATTTTTTTTTTTGCGGTACGCGGGCCTCTCACTGTTGTGGCCTCTCCGATTGCGGAGCACAGGCTCCGGACGCGCAGGCTCAGCGACCATAGCTCACGGGGCCAGCTGCTCCGCGGCATGTGGGATCTTCCCAGACCGGGGCACGAACCCATGTCCCCTGCATCGGCAGGTGGACTCTCAACCACTGCGCCATCAGGGAAGCCCTCCTTTGCCTATTTTTAAATTGGATTATTGTCTTTTTATTATTGAGCTGTAAGAATTCTTTATATAAGTCTGTTCTTGATGACTTAGAGCCTTCTTATGGGTATCAATGGCTGGGGTTCACTGTGATACAGAGGAGCTCTCATGGGTTATAGACCCATGCAGGGCTGTCTGCTCTATATTAAAAGGCAAGGTGATGCTATCAGAGAGCACTAAAAAGCAGTTATAAGAGCATGTCCTTATGTGCATCTTTTTTTTTTTTTTTTTTTTTTTGCGGTACGCGGGCCTCTCACTGTTGTGGCCTCTCCTGTTGCGGAGCACAGGCTCCGGACGCGCAGGCTCAGTGGCCATGGCTCACGGACCTAGCCGCTCCGCGGCATGTGGGATCTTCCCGGACCGGGGCACGAACCCGTGTCCCCTGCATCGGCAGGCAGACTCTCAACCACTGCGCCACCAGGGAAGCCCTATGTGCATCTTTTTTTCTTACTCTCTCTGCGATCACCCCTTGTTCTCATGGCTCTAAATATTTATGATTTATGATAATATCAGCTTATCCCATGGATGAGGTGCCTGGGTTTTGAGACAGCTTTCTGCTGTGTTTTGGGTAATTTAGTTATCAGGAATCTGATTTCTGGGAGAATTAGTGGCACTTTACCTAAGTAGAGGTAGTACATTAATAGGGGAGGATTAATTGGGGCAGATTTTGAGGAGGTGAGTCTTTAGTGAAATCCCCGATAAGGTGGTGATGATAACCTGGCAGAGGAGAATAGACTCCTGTTCTAGGGAATTTGCCAGACGTCTATGGGAATTGCATCACTGGTGTGACCAATGTTGGTAGTTAAGACAGGAGGCAATAAATAGGAAGAGTCTCCTTCAGAGTGGTGAAGGGTCTAAATTCAGACTTGATCTCATTGCCAGGCTGATAATAATTGGTCTGATAGGTCAATCTTCCTCTGGTCTGATGGTGTGAGGAAAAAAAAAGATCACTCCTCCCTGTTTCCATCTTATCAGCCTCCCCTGACCTGTCGACCCCGCCCAGCCCCCAGCTTGTGGCTAAATTACCCAACTGCCAATTAAAACCCACACTTCCCAGCGTGCCTTGCACCACCCAGAACCCCAGTCCCCACCATTCATTCTGCTCGCCCGCTGAAAGCAGCTCAAGCAAATAACCTTCCAGATTCAGGGCCTCTCGCTCTCCAGGGGCCTCTCCCCCCTCCCTCCCTTGACTGTGGCTGAGTCTGCTACCACCTGACAGCAAACCACACTTGACAGGGAACAGGAAAGAGAAACGGGCCCACTGCCCTCGGCCTCTATGAAATCAACAAGGTTGTGCTCCTTCTCCCACAGCTGCCGCTTCCAAGCCTTCCACCCTTTTCCCCTCCCTCCCAGGGTCTCAGGAGGCCCAGAAGGACACTTTGGAGGTCTTATCCTGGATGTGTAGAACTTCTGGGGGTAGGTGATGCGGAATGAATTGAGGGGCTTTTGACCTCTGCTTTGTGGCAGTTTGCACCTTGCCCTACTGCCAAGGCCTCTCCGGTCTCAGTCACTGACACCTCCTCCTCCCCCAGGCACTCCCTCACTCCTGAGGACCCTGCTTCTACAGCTGATCTCCAGGCCTGCAGCCCCTCTCTGTTCCAGGAATCTCACCGCCACCTGTTGGCTTCTTTTGCCTCCTGAGCAGCCAGAACCTTGCCTTGCGGTTATGCTTTTCATTCTGCTGCCACTCTAGCATGCCACAGCTGTTGGGAAGCATGGCCAGGATGTGGGACCGGCCAGCTTCAAATCCTGATTTGAAGTCCACAATTCTGAACCCCAAAAAACTCTGAAAACTAAAGGCTTTTTTGGTGAGTTTGACACAAACTCATTTGGTTGCAAAACCTGTGAACTAACAAAAGCCTATTTTGTTCACTTTATCTTTTCCCCATTTAATGTGAATATTTATGTTGGTTGCCAAAATATTAATGTGTTGACTTAGGGTATAGTTCTAGATCCTGTTGGAGGAATTATGTAATATATGGTATATGTACCATGTAACCATGAAAAATTGTGATTTTTGAAACACTTCTGGTCCCAACATTTTATGATAAGGAATTTTGGACGTGTACTGTAATGCCACACAAAATCGACCTGGATTGGGGCTTCCCTGGTGGCGCAGTGGTTGAGAGTCCGCCTGCTGATGCAGGGGACACGGGTTCGTGCCCCGGGTCCGGGAAGATCCCACATGCCGTGGAGCGGCTGGGCCCGTGAGCCATGGCTGCTGAGCCTGCGTGTCCGGAGCCTGCGGTCCGCAACGGAAGAGGCCATAGCAGTGAGAGGCCCGCATACCACAAAAAAAAAAAAAAAAAAAAGACCTGGTTAATTAACTATTCACATCTAAGTGGCAGAATAGCATAGAACGAATCAAAATCATGTCCATGGACATTTAGGGACGTAGGATTCCAATGTTACAGATTATGTATGTAAACTTACAAAAGAGCACGTGGAATCTGATCTCAACATTGTTTTTTAAAAAGCATATAGCACATGCATTAAAAAAAAGCTGGGCCTGCAATACACCATAATGTTAACAGTGAGTTGTTTCTGTGGCGGATTTTCTTCTTTTTAGGCTTCCAGCATCTAGGTAATACTTTTATAATCAGAAACGTTTTATTTTATTTATTTATTTATTTATTTATTTATTTTTTTTTTTGCAGTGCGCGGGTCTCTCACTGTTGTGGTCTCTCCCGTTGCGGAGCGCAGGCTCCGGACGCGCAGTCTCAGCGGCCATGGCTTATGGGCCCAGCCGCTCCACGGCATGTGGGATCTTCCCGGATCGGGACATGAACCCATGTCCCCTGCATCGGCAGGCAGACTCTCAACCACTGCGCCACCAGGGAAGCCCCAGAAACTTTTTTTTAAAAAAACCAGTAACTGTTACTAAAAACAAGCTTCCACTATGTGGCCTTGGGCAAAAGGCCCACAGGACGTGATCAATCTGAGCCCAATTTTCTCTTCTGTAAGTTGAGGCCATTAGTACCTACTTAAATGGAGTTGTTGAGGGACAATGTACGTGCCTGGGTGGAAGGTAGTTATGACTGTAGGTCTTGTGTCAAGATACCTCTCTCCTCCACCAGGTCTGGACTGCCCACTGCTGTTATGCAATAGTGCAGACCAGGTCCCTCACACATTGCCCGCTGTTTTACAAGTGGGTCCTTGCAAATGAGGATGATCAACATCTAACGATGCTCAACAGGCAACCTTTCAGAAGCACAGCTATCACATGGAAAAACTCGCCTGTTGTGTACACTGGATTAAGAAATTCTCTCAGGTGATCCTGTAATTTTTTTTTTATGCTAAAGTAACGTATGCTCGAGCATTCTGGTGTTTTTATATTTGTGTAATAATTTCTTAAAACCATTCAAGACAGATAACTATTTAATTTTTTGAAGAAAGTTGGAAAAGGCTCTCCTCCCAAGGACAGTGGCTGGGAGGAGATGGGGCACAGCCAGTTTCGAATACTGGTAGAGGGTCTAGTGGCTTTTGGGCTCAGCACCCGGAACCACCGACCCAGGCTGGCTCCCCACGTGGCAGCATGTGATCACAGGCAGCTTGGAGTCGAATACAGGCCCTTACGCGGGGGCCTCTGAACCAAGCCTCTCTCCCTTCCTAGGGGTGAGAACTGTACAGAGGGATGGAGTCATCTTCCTCCAGGAAGCCTTCATTCACCCTCAGTGCTGCTGTTGCAACTAGGCTGTTCTGGGCAGGACTCCTGTTTGGGTGTGCATTTGGGTGGGGAAAAAGAACGCGGAGGATGTTGATTCCCTTCCCTTCTCAGCCAGCCTGACCTTTTAATACCTTTGTAAAAAGCATGTATGTATTTATAGCGTTTTAGATTTTTCTAACTTTTATCTTAAGGGCAGAGCACCTGTTTAATAAGCATTGTACCCCTATTGTTGTTGTTGTTGTTTTTAACATCTTTATTGGAGTCTAATTGCTTTACAATGGCGTGTTAGTTTCTGCTTTAAAACAAGGTGTATCAGTTATACATATACATATGTCCCCATATCTCTTCCCTCTTGCATCTCCCTCCCTCCCACCCTCCCTATCCCACCCCTCTAGGTGGTCACAAAGCACCGAGCTGATCTCCCTGTGCTCTGCGGCTGCTTCCCACTAGCTATCTATTTTACGTTTGGTAGTGTACATATGTCCTTGCCACTATCTCACTTTGTCCCAGCTTACTCTTCCCCCTCCCCGTATCCTCAAGTCCATTCTCTAGTAGGTCTGCATCTTTATTCCCATCTTGCCCCTAGGTTCTTCTGATCATTATTTTTTCTTTCTTTCTTTTTTGTTTTTTAGATTCCATATATATGTGTTAGCATACGGTATTTGTTTTTCTCTTTCTGACTTATTTCACTCTGTATGACAGTCTCTATGTCCATCCACCTCACTACAAATAACTCAGTTTCATTCCTTTTTATGGCTGAGTAATATTCCATTGTATATATGTGCCACATCTTCTTTATCCATTCATCTGTTGATGGATACTTAGGTTGCTTCCATGTCCTGGTTATTGTAAATAGAGCTGCAATGAACATTTTATGTACCCATATTGTTAAAGAACTGTGTCCTCTCTCTCCTTCTCTCTCCCCTGTAAGTGCCCTTCTAATAAACTTCTCATTGAAAAGCTAAAAAAAAAAAAAAATGATCAACAGTCCTTTCGGGTCAGTCTTTCCTTCTCCCTGTCACATTGCCTTGATATCTGCCACGTGCAGAGGGCTTGCCACTGTGCCAAGGCTAACCCCCACTTAGAGACTTGATCCCATCTTCACTTATCTCCCCCTGGCCTGTTCTGCCAAGGAAAGAGATGTATTTATATGGCACATCTCATTTTACAAAAGGTGTTCACATACTGATCCTTCCCTTCATGACCTTAATTCTTTTTAAATTAAATTAAATTTATTTTTATTGAAATATAGTTGATTTACAATGTCATGGTATTCTCAGATGTACAGCACAGTGATTCAGTTTTATATATATCTTCTTTTCCAGATTCTTTTCCATTATAGGTTATTACAAGATATCAAGTATAGTTCCCTGTGCTATACATTAGGTCCTTGTTGTTCACCTATTTTATATATAGTAGTTTGTATATGTGAATCTCAGACTCCTAATTTATCTCTCTCCACACCTGCCCCCAACACCTGGATCCCCTTTGGTAACTATAAGTTTGTTTTCTATGTCTGTGAGTCTGTTTCTGTTTTGTAAATAAGTTCATTTATATCATTTTTTAATTGCCACATTATATCTACCTATTCTTTTCCGATTCTTTTCCATTATAGGTTATTACAAGATATTGAATATGGTTCCCTGTGCTCTTGTGGTTTATCTACTTTATATGTAGCAGTGCATATATGTTGATCCCAAACTCCTAATTTATCCCTCCTGCAACCTTTCCCCTTTGGTAACAAGTTTATTTTCTACGCATGATGTTAATTCTTTTTCTTTTTTTTTTAACATCTTTATTGGAGTATAATTGCTTTACAATGGTGTGTTAGTTTCTGCTGTATAACAAAGTGAATCAGCTATACATATACATATATCCCCATATCCCCTCCCCTCTTGCGTCTCCCTCCCACCCTCCCTATCCCACCCCTCTAGGTGGTCACAAAGCACTGAGCTGATCTCCCTGAGCTATGCGGCTGCTTCCCACTAGCTATCTATTTTACATCATGACGTTAATTCTTGAAAGAGCATTTGTCCCTCCCTGGGTTTATTTTCATACCCCCAGTCACTAACTAACCAACACGTGGCAACCTGGCTCCTGACCCCATGACTCTGCTGCAGCTGTTTTTTTTTAAAAAAAATCATTCATTCACTCATTCATGTAGTCCACATAAATTTATAAGCCCCTGTATGTGTCAGTTACAGCCACTGGGATACAACAGCTAATAAACAAATTTCTTTTCCTTAGGAGCACACAGTCTAGTTGGGGTGGCAGACAATTAGCAAGTAAATATATAATAGATATCAGGCAGTGACATGAATAAAAAAATGTTGTGAAGAAAATGTAAAGTAAAGGAAAAGTGACGGGGGTGTGTGTGTGCCACTTTAGATGGTGCGATCAGGGAAAGCCTCTTGGAGGAGGTGACATTTGAGCAGAGGCCTCAGGGAAGTTAGGGAGTGAACTGTGTGGATATCTGGGTGAGGAGGAGAGCATTCTGGACCTAGGAAAGAGAAAATGGCAACAGCCCTGAGACAGAAGCCTGCTTGGTTTAAATGGGCTGCAAAGATGACTTCATGCTTTGAGTGGAGGAAGTGATGAGGAAAGTGGTAGGGTATGAAATCCAAGAGAGCAGAGAGGAGACCAGATCATGCAGGCCATGAGCCCACGGTAAGGAATGGGATTTAGATTTGTCAATCATGAAAAACGATTTCTCGATGACCAGCAAGTGACTTTTCCCAAGTCCTCCACCTCTCCGACTGCTCTAACCTTCATTCATTTAAGAAACCTTCACTGAGCACATACTAGATGCTAGACTAGGTATTGCTGGGGATACATACAAATGTGAATAAACTATAGTCCCAGCCAGCCAGGACTCACTGCCCCAGGGGAAGGGCAGAACTGTGACTTGTAAATGATGAAGCCGCTTGGGCAGCACTGGACAGAACCATGAACAAGATGCAAGATGCAAAGAGATACCATCATCACTCCTACAGTGTCTCCTCCTTGACCTGGCTTTATCTCATCCTCTAAATCATCATCATCTTTATCTCTTCTTCAGTCTGACTTCATGCCCAGTCCCGTCGCATGAGGATCCAGTTCAGAGGCCACCTCTTCCCGAAAGCTTTCCTGGAAGTCTCCACCAGTTGAGCTCTCTTCCTCCCATGACTCTCCCAGCACCTCATTCCTGTTTTTCCATGATTTCCTTCCATTCTGCCCTGAACTGAACCATGGTTAGTTGTGGGTGCCCCTCTCCCTTGATGTCCTACTGCCGCCTGTGCCCTGACACTGACATTATACTTCCGTAAGCATTTTGTTATCTTTGTACAATGTGAAATCTTTATCAAATGTTGATATGGTCAGTGTTTCCAGAAAAGGAAGAGGCAGTGTCCCCCAGACATCAGTCACTGGAATTAGTGGCTGAGGGAGGCCATGGACTCATTATCCTGGGAGAGCTGTGTGAACTGCTTAAGTCCCCACCTGCTTGGGCAACAAGGAGCAAGAGGAAGTGACCTCAGGATTGGAGATCCGCCCCCTCACTCAGATAGTTAGAGAAGAGGAGTAAACATGCCAGGAAGGACCTTCAGCCAAGCCAGCCTCACTTGCCCTCAGTCTTTGCATTGACCCCTAAGCTTTTCCAGGACTGGCGTCACGAGGGTTTGAGTGGTACCAGTGTGGGTGGTGCCCTCTCCTCTTTCCGTTTTTGGTTTTTGGTTCTTAAAAACTACATTCCAAATGAGGGAAATGAAACTACTGAAGACTCTCCCCCAGCAGCCAGCTGACATGGGGCAAGAGAATAATCTCCAGTTAAGGCCCCAAAGGAAATCCCCTCCTTGTCATGTGCCGAGGCCAGGAGAAGTGGGGGAGGCACTAGTTCACTGCTTGGCCAGGCCCAGCCACAAAGGTGAAGGGCCAGGATGGAGGGGCTGTGCTGTCTGTGGCCAGGAGTGGAGAACCCAAGGCAGAGTGGGAAACACCACGTGTGAGAGTGAGGTGACCAAAATCTTGGGCCTGGGTGAGCTGCCAGTTTCAGAGGGAGACCGTGCAACTCCATTGCTGGGTAAAATGGATTGTACTCTTCTCCTGCAGACCCATCTGCAGGAAGGAAGCTGGTCCCCATTTCTCCCACTGAGTCCTTTGCACACTTTGCCCCGACTCGGATGTGTCTCTCTTCCTAGTCTCTGCTGTAGGTCTCTCCACCCCCAAGTCTTGAATAGTATCTGGTTATCATCTGAAAAACCAGTGGGAGGGGAGAGAAGAAGCCAGAGTTCCTTTGATCTCTTTGGGAGACTGAGAAGTTCTACCAGTGGCAAACTATTATAAAGCTTAGTTTAAGAAAGAAAGGGGAAAAAAAACCCGTCAGAAGGCAGTGCCTAGAGAATCATCGACAAGGTAGGTGTATTGCCTTCCTTTCTTCTTTCCTTCTCTTCCCTCTTTCCTTCTTTAAGCAAATATTTACTGAACTCCTTTCCGTGCTTTGGGCAGTATACTTTTTGGAATAACCATGACGCCTTCTCTCAAGAAGCTTATAGTGTAGTTCAGGAAACAAGACAGAAATCCTAAGTTAGACCACAATACAAGAGATATCATGAGGCCAGTGGATACTGTAGACACTTGGAATCGTGTGTTCAGAGGAAGAGATGGAGGCTTCACAGAGGAGGGGAGCTCAAACTGTGCCTTTGAGATGGGGAGGGTTGGGGGGGCATCTGGGAAGTTGTTCCAAGCAAGAGAACCCTCTGATGGAGGGAGCACAGAGTGGGGAGCATTTGCTCTATGTTTAGGGTTGAAACCCACTGTGGAACATGTGTTGAAGTATGGGAGGTAACAGTGAAGAGAAGCTGGAGACAAGATTGGGCTGAATGAGGCATCTGGACTTTCTCCTCCAGCTGGGAAATGCCTAGCTCCTTGCTTTCACCTCAGATCTCCTCAAGAACCTGTGTGCTGCTAGACACTGAACTTGTCTTTGTTGTGGTTGAGCAGGGAATGGGTACAAACTCACAGCAAGTGGAGCAGGCTCAAAGAAAAAGGTACATGGTCCCCCAGACTTTCACCATCCCATGGAGGTATGTGCTTGGCCAGGGCAGGGCTGGGTGCATGACGGGCTGTGTTCTGGAGGTAACAGCATGGTTGGGAGGTGGCCCAGAGCACCCATCCACGTTGGAGAATCCTGAGCTGTGCAGTCAGGGTTACAGCCTTGCTGGCATGTAAATCGTTCTGTTTCCAGCTGCAAATCAGCATTGGTTTCACCTGGAAGTCTTACAGGTCCTCCCTGCTGAGCCAGCTTGCTGCTGAACTAGAGGGAGAGCAGTGGTGTTATCTGAACAAACTGGCTTGTCTTTAACACCATCAGGATCATTGGTTTTCTAAGTTCTTTTGAGAGGTAGCAGCTGCTTCTCTCAAAAGAAATTCTAAGGATAGATCATATCTTGGGTCACAAATCAAGCCTTGGTAAATTTAGGAAAACTGAAATTGCATCAAGTATCTTTTCCAACCACAAAGGTATGAGACTAGTTATCAATTACAGGACAAAATCTGTAAAAAATACAAACACATGGATGCTAAACAGTACACTACTAAATAACCAAGAGACCACTGAAGAAATCAAAGAGGAAATCAAAAAATACCTAGAAACAAATGACAATGAAAACACGATGACCCAAAACCTGTGGGATGCAGCATACCAGTTCTAAGAGGGAAGTTTATAACAATACAATCCTACCTCAAGAAACAAGAAACATCTCAAATAGACAACCCAACTTTACACCTAAAGCAATTAGAGAAAGAAGAACAAAAAAAAACCTCCCAAAGTTAGCAGAAGGAAAGAAACCATAAAGATCAGATCAGATCAGATCAGATCAGAAATAAATGAAAAAGAAATGAAGGAAACAATAGCAAAGATCAATAAAACTAAAAGCTGGTTCTTTGAGAAGATAAACAAAATTGACAAACCATTAGCCAGACTCATCAAGAAAAGAAGGGAGAAGACTCAAATCAATAGAATTAGAAATAAAAAGAAGTAACAACTGACACTGCAGAAATACAAAGGATCATGAGAGACTACTACAAGCAACTATATGCCAATAAAATGGACAACCTGGAAGAAATGGACAAATTCTTAGAAAAGCACAACCTTCTGAGACTGGACCAGGAAGAAATAGAAAATATAAACAGACCAATCACAAGCACTGAAATTGAAACTGTGATTACAAATCTTCCAACAAACAAAAGCCCAGGACCAGATGGCTTCACAGGCGACTTCTATCAAACATTTAGAGAAGAGATAACACCTGTCCTTCTCAAACTCTTCCAAAGTATAGCACAGGGAGGAACACTCCCAAACTCATTCTACGAGGCCACCATCACCCTGATACCAAAACCAGACAAAGATGTCACAACAAAAGAAAACTACAGGCCAATATCACTGATGAACATAGATGCAAAAATCCTCAGCAAAATATTAGCAAACAGAATCCAACAGCACATTAAAAGGATCATACACCATGATCAAGTGGGGTTTATCCCAGGAATGAAAGGATTCTTCAATATATGCAAATCAATCAATGTGATAAACCATATTAACAAATTGAAGGAGAAAAACCATATGATCGTCTCAATAGATGAAGAGACAGCTTTTGACAAAATTCAACACCCATTTATGATAAAAACCCTCCAGAAAGTAGGCAAAGAGGGAACTTACCTCAACATAATAAAGGACATATATGACAAGCGGACAGCCAACATCATCCTCAATGGTGAAAAACTGAAACCATTTCCACTAAGATCATGAACAAGACAAGGCTGCCCACTCTCACCACTGTTATTCAGCATAGTTTTGGAAGTTTTAGCCATAGCAATCAGAGAAGAAAAATAAATAAAAGGAATCCAAATCGGAAAAGAAGAAGTAAAACTGTCACTGTTTGCAGATGACATGATACTATACATAGAGAATCCTAAAGATGCTACCAGAAAACTACTAGAGCTAATCAGTGAATTTGGTAAAGTAGCAGGATACAAAATTAATGCACAGAAATCTCTTGCATTCCTATATACTAATGATGAAAACTCTGAAAGAGAAATTAAGGAGACACTCCCATTTACCATTACAACAAAAGAATAAAATACCTAGGAATAAACCTATCTAGGGAGACAAAAGACCTGTGTGCAGAAAACTATAAGACACTGATGAAAGAAATTAAAGATGATACCAACAGATGGAGAGATATACCATGTTCTTGGATTGGAAGAATCAACACTGTGAAAATGACTATACTACCCAAAGCAATCTACAGATTCATTGCAATCCCTATCAAATTACCAATGGCATTTTTTATGGAACTAGAACAAAAAAATCTTAAAATGTGTATGGAGACACAAAAGACCCCAAATAGCCAAAGCAATCTTGAGAAAGAAAAACGGAGCTGGAGGAATCAGACTCCCTGACTTCAAACTATACTACAAAGCCACCGTAATCAAGACAGTATGGTACTGGCACAAAAACAGAAATACAGATCAGTGGAAAAGGATAGAAAGCCCAGACATAAACCCACACACATATGGTCACCTTATCTTTGGTAAAGGAGGCAAGAATATACAATGGAGAAAAGCCAACCTCTTCAATAAGTGGTGCTGGGAAAACTGGACAGCTACATGTAAAAGAATGAAATTAGAACACTCCCTAACACCATACACAAAAATAAACTCAAAATGGATTAGAGACCTAAATGTAAGACTGGACACTATAAAACTCTTAGAGGAAAACACAGGAAGAACACTCTTTGACATAAATCACAGCAAGGTATTTTTGGATCCACCTCCTAGAGTAATGGAAACAAAAATAAACAAATGGGATCTAATGAAACTTACAAGCTTTTGCACAGGAAAGAAAACCATAAACAAGACGAAAGACAACCCTCAGAATGGGAGAAAATATTTGCAAACGAAGCAACTGACAAAGGATTAATCTCCAAAATATACAGGCAGCTCATGCAGCTCAGTATCAAAAAAAACCAAACAACCCAATCAAAAAATGGGCAGAAGACCTAAATAGACATTTCTCCAAAGAAGATATACAGATTGCCAACAAACACATGAAAGGATGCTCAACATCACTAATCATTAGAGAGATGCAAATCAAAACTACAATGAGGTATCACCTCACACCGGTCAGGATGGCCATCATCAAAAAATCTAGAAACAATAAATGCTGGAGAGGGTGTGGAGAAAAGGGAACCCTCTTGCACTGTTGGTGGGAATGTAAATTGATACAGCCACTGTGGAGAACGGTATGGAGGTTCCTTAAATAACTACAAATAGAACTACCATATGACCCAGCAATCCCACTACTGGGCATATACCCTGAGAAAACCATAATTCAAAAAGAGTCATGTACCAAAATGTTCATTGCAGCTCTATTTACAATAGCCCGGAGATGGAAACAGCCTAAGTGTCCATCATCGGATGAATGGATAAAGAAGATGTGGCACATATATACAATGGAATATTACTCAGCCATAAAAAGAAATGAAATTGAGCTATTTGTAATGAGGTGGATAGACCTAGAGTCTGTCATACATTGTGAAGTAAGTCAGAAAGAGAAAGACAAATACCGTATGCTAACACATATATATGGAATTTAAGAAAAAAAATGTCATGAAGAACCTAGGGATAAGACAGGAATAAAGACACAGACCTACTAGAGAATGGACTTGAGGATATGGGGAGGGGGAATGGTAAGCTGTGACAAAGTGAGAGAGTGGTATGGACATACGTACACTACCACATGTAAAATCGATAGCTAGTAGGAAGCAGCCATATAGCACAGGGAGATCAGCTTGATGTTTTGTGTCCACCTAGAGGAGTGGGATAGGGAAGGTGGGAAGGAGATGCGAGAGAGGGGAGATATAGGGTTATATGTATACGTATAGCTGACTCACTTTGTTATACAGCAGAAACTAACACACCATTGTAAAGCAATTATACTCCAATAAAGATGTTAAAAAAAAAATTCCGTAGGAGAACCTTAATGTATAAGACATTTAAAAGTGGGGACTTCCCTGGTGGTGCAGTGGCTAAGACTCCTGCTCCCAATGCAGGGGGTCTGGGTTCGATCCCTGGTCCAGGAACTAGGTCCCACATGCATGCCACAACTAAGAGTTCGCATGCCGTGACTAAGAGTTCGCATGCCACAACTAAAGAGTCTGCGAGCCCCAACTAAGACCTGACACATCCAAATAAATAAACAAATGTTAAAATAATAATAATAATAAAATAAAACATTTACAAGTGGAATTGCTTGGGATAAGGAGGGGATGTAATGCCCGGAGTCCCACCAGACAGTCCTTAGGAACCCTGAACCTGCTGAACCTGGTTTTAAACTGCTGATCCATGTAAGAGGCAGTGGCAAGCCATGAAAGGGCTGTAGCAGGGAGTGAGATGACTCAATATATAGTTTAGAAGGCTGCCCATGGCTGCTGGGTGGAATCTTTGGAGGCAGGGAGCCCGGTTTAAGGAGGCTACTGAAATGATCCAGACATGAGTTGATGAGGTCTAGATCCAGGGCAGTGGCATCAGGGATTAACAGTAGGTTCGGATTCAAGAAACGTTTCTGAGTTAGAATCAGCAGGGAATATGAGAGGTGGAGTCTGGGAGGGCTGGAGGCATGCCAAAAATAGTGACAGCCAAATACGGGGAGAGACCAGCTAGGCCAAAGGATGAGTTCAGTTCAGGACACATTGTGTTCTGGCCGCTCTATCATTGACCAGTGGACAGTTAAAAATATGTTTGGATCTTCTCTCTTGGGAGAGAATGTTGGAGCTAGAAATTACAGTTTGGGAATAATCAACAAATTAGTAGACACAAAAGACATGAAAGTAGAAAATGTGTATACCATGAGAAGAAAAGGCCTAAAAGATAACCTTGGTTTGTGACAATTTGACTTTTGTTTAGTTTTTTTCCATTGGTGTTATCATTATTACCGTTACGAACGAATATTTTAGGGAGCAGAGACAATTTACTGGATGTTTGGGGCAGGAAGGACTTGCTCCTGTTCTCTTAGGATGAACACGCTAATGATAATAATGCAATACAGAATCACAAATCTACAGGCTACAAGAGATGCGAGCGAGCCCTCGAGGATGCTTCAACTCTCCAGATCTGATGGGAAAGAGCAGAACTGGAGATCCTAGCTCTGACTCACGGAGTGTGCTTGTTTGTAGTACTCTTTCCGAATGCAGCAGACACTGTAAATATTTTGCCTTCTCCACTAGATGGTAAGCTTTTGAGTTTTTTGTTTGTTTTAATGTTTTTAATTAAATTTATTTATTTATTTATTTATTTTTGGCTGGGTTGAGTTGTCGTTGCTGCGCCCGGGCTTTCTCTAATTGCAGCAAGCAGGGTCTACCCTTTGTTGCCGTGTGCAGGCTTTTCATTGCGGTGGCTTCTCTTGTTGAGGAGCACGGGCTCTAGGCATGTGGGCTTCAGTAGTTGTGGCACGCAGGCTCAGTGGTTGTGGCCCTTGAGCTTCGTTGCTCCTAGGCATGTAGGATCTTCCCCGACCAGGGCTTGAACCCGTGTCCTCTGCATTGGCAGGCTGACTCTTAACCACTGCGCCACCAGGGAAGTCCTAGATGGTAAGTTTTTGGAGAAGAGGAGCTATGAGATAATGCATAGAAAGCGCTTAGTGTAGTGCCTGGCACACCTCTTTGATGGCGGCTACTATGAATTCAATTAACCTTTTGCATTCTTGGCAAGAGCTAGCAGGGAATTTTGTACACATCGGGTACAAAAAAATTCATCTATGCTGCCTACGATCAAGCAGTTCATGGCACCACAAAGCAATTTCCATTTCTTTTTCTTTTTTTGATTTGCTGGAGTCAAGTAAAGACTAGCTGAGCGGATGACTCTCTCCCAATTGGGAAACGTGTATCCTACCCATTCTCAAAGTTTGCCCTAGCTTGACCCTTGGACATAACCTTGAAGAGGAGTTTCTGGGTCAGCAGAGCTCGTAGGCAGGGCCCCCAGTTCCCTACCCCCTCAAAATCTCGAAGGCCAGAAGCCCTGGGGAGCCTTGGTTAGCACTGCTGGGACACCATAAAAATATGTGGCCTCTTTCGCGACTAGGTAGTCCGGGGGCCACTGCCTCCCGCCCTCCCTCCCGCCCTCTCCCATCCCCCCTGCCACCCACCCGCGGCTGCAGTTCTAAGATGCCTGCTCTCTGTGAGTGCTGAGTTGCTGAGCTGCTCGTTCTCCATGTGACTTCAGTTTCCGTCAGTTCCTTCCGCAAGTGCTAAAATAACCTGATGCCCCAGAGAGAGCAGGCAGTTCAACCCCGCATTCGGCTGCTGTCGAGGAGGAGGAGGAGGCCAGAGCCCCGGGAGAGGATGCGCCCCGCGGAGCCGCCTGGGCCTGCGGGAGCCGTGAGTATTTCCTGAGGGGCAGCCGCGGTCCCTCCAGAGGCGGGCGGCTCGGAAGAGTGGGAAGGCAGGAGGTCAGCGTCCGTGGCCCACAGCTCGGGGCTGACGGGGAAGTTGTGGCTTGCTGCATCCAAGCTCCACCAGTTCTGTTTGGGGGCTACAGCTCTGGGTGGAGGTGGAAATACCTCCCTCTGGGAGACTTAGAGGTGGCATGGTGTAGTGGAAACAGTGAGGGCTTCAGAGTCAGACCTGGGTTTGATTCCTGACTCTGGGGCGGGGGGGAATTCCTGAGCCTCGGTTTCTTTGTCTGCGAAACGGGAACAGTAATGCTCCCTCCCTGGGCTGGATGACTGGATGTAGTGAGACTGCTCTGTGAACACTCAGCCTGCCTTCCCTGCCCAACAACGTGGACTGAGAACCACGATTTCATAGATGAAGACCCTGCAACTCATTAACAACAACATATTTATGGATATCTTCCATGTGCAGGGGAGTTGGAGTTCAAGGTGTTGGGTGGGGCGAGAGCTGTGAAGAAGACAAAGCCCCTTCCCCACAGAGTGTGTGTCCTTGGGAGATTCCCCAGGTTCTGTTACTTGAACCCACAGCCTGACTAGAGTCCAGGCCTCCGATCCCCTTGTACAGTGTTCTTCTGTAGCCCACGCAGCTTCTCCATGTGGGCTAGATTCTGGAGGATTCAGCATATATCCCCCTGCCCTCAGGAGCTGACAGAAGTAAGGAGCCACCGAGCGGGCTGTGTGCCGCCCACAGAATGGGCTGCCAGCTCACCGCATCCCTGAGGGGAGGCGACCACGTGTCCAACGGTGGCAGGGACTCCGGGAGGCTGAGGCAAGGTCCTAGGAATGGAGCCCCTGGATAGGGCTGGTCCAGGGTGGCGCACTTCCAGGTGGGAGTGAAGGGACTCCACGGGAGGTTTCTTCCATGACGGGAACAGCCTATTAGGAGTCTGGACAGCAGAATCATTCGAGTTTGTAGAGTTGGCCTTCTGAGGTCTCCTGTGTCCCCATCACCTACCGGCTGTGCTGCACAGACTCTTTCTGTGGAGGTTGATGGTTTACTGGGTTTTATAGCCCTGAGACTTATTTATTTTCCTCACATACCACATAGGGTATGTTTGAGAGTTTTCCTCACATACCACATAGGGTATGTTTGAGAGTTCCTAGAGGGGATTATAGAATCATGGGCCCCGGGGATGGGGGGTAACCTCAACTCCCGTCTTTAGGTTCAACAAAAATCAAAACCTCTTTCACAAAGAGGGTGATCTTATCTAATGGGCGCCCTCGTGGGAACTTCATGAACACCCATGTGAACCTGATCCCACAGAGTCCTTAAACCCATCATCCAAGAACAGGAGGCTCCCAAACAGAGAGCAGGCTCCTGGTAATTGCCCCGGGGCCTGTGTTAGGGATACATTGACCTGTCTGTCTCTAGTCTTTTTGATTCTTTCGAAAGAGTGATGCTGGTACTGATTGTAATTTGTGTTCTGGCTGTAGCGTGCATCCACATCACAAAGTGTGAGCTAGATTCTTGGAGGGAACGCTAGGTGTACCTCACATCATGCTCAGATCCACACTGTAACCACATACATTAGGGGAGGGTGGGCTTTCACCCGTGACTGAAAAACATTATCTTTCTAGGACATGCATGTATGGTCAGGGATGCTCACTGATGTATCTGCACATTAGTGACAAATATTTTTCTCTATTATTCTCATTTCCCCCCAAATTATTCTTCTCAACCTCATCATCAAACGAATGTTATGTGTTCAATATGTGGGGGGTTCTGGGCTATGTTAGATGCTGGTCTCTGAAAGCTCAGAGAGGTGAGGAGAGGGAAAAAGGCTACTGATCTTATCAAGCGTCACAAGCAACTGTCAACTTGAGTTTAGGGGTCGTTTAGTTTCACATGATGAAAACCTAACTGAGCTTGGTTTCAGGGGGGAAAAAAAAGAGGATTTATTGTTTCAAATGACCAAAAAGTCTATGGGGAATAGCTTCAGGCATGGCTGGATCTGGGTGCTCAAACATTGCCAGGCATCCATCTATCTCCATTCCTCACCTTTGCTTTCCTTTGTGTAGGCTTCATTATCAGGCAGATCCTAAAGCTGTTGACAAAGAAGGCTGCCTGCAGCTCTCAGCTTAATTCCCACCAGTTTGGCATCTGAAGCAGGGAGAGGAAAGCCTCTTTTCTAATAGTCCTAGCAAAAATGTTTAGATTGATTCTCATGGGCTTGGCATCTGTGCTGTACCTGTTATAAACCAATCACTGTGGTTAAGGAATTAGGAGGCTCTGATGGGCCCAGCCTTGATCATAGGGCTCCTCTTGGAGCATGAGTTGAGGCTAGACCCGAAAGAACACAGACTTTTGAAGAAAGGGAGGGTGTTGGTCGCACAACAGTGTAAATATACTTAACACTAATGATTTCTACACTTAAAAATGGTTAAGGTGGTAAATTTTATGTTAGTGTATTTTACCACAAGTAAAACATTTTTTAAAATAAAAGGAAGAGAGAAAAGAAAGGAAGTGGTGGTCTCCTCAAAGGGGAATTGAGGAGCTGTTACCAGAAGGAGAAATGAACGTGGGTAGGCAAAACCAACTGATTTCCAGAGGGCGTGGAGTCAGCGGCTGAGACCAAACCACACGTGTCTTCTCATTTTGATGCGTGAGTGATTTCAGGCTGAAGAAAGGGCATAAAAGAGGAAGTAGAACCCTGTAGTGGTTCTCACTAGCGAGGTGGGCATGAGGAGCAGGGCTGGTGCTAAACGTGGCCACAAAACGCTGTGAGGACACAGGGACTCCCCACCTCCAACCTCAGCCCACAAGGTCACCTTGCTCAAGTGCTGTGCTGTGTGCCCCAAGAAACTTTCTGTTGGCCCCTCCAAGAAAGAAAAGAATCGGGAGGGGATTTTTCTTCACAAGGTAGCACTTGGGGCTCTCTGTCTTTCCACCCTGGCTCTCTTAAGCAGGACCTAAGTATCTGAGGCAACCCAGCACCCACAATGTTGCTCAGGGGCTCATCTTGGGGTGCACATCATACTCCCCAATAACTTCATATCATTCTATTTTAGATGTCAGGCTGGACACTGGCCCCTCCTGATTGTCTCTACTTTTGCTCCTTATTAGGCCCAGCCATGATCCCTCAGGTCTCTCCTGGCTTTCCAGTGT
Source organism: Stenella coeruleoalba (assembly GCF_951394435.1). Taxonomy (NCBI): domain Eukaryota; kingdom Metazoa; phylum Chordata; class Mammalia; order Artiodactyla; family Delphinidae; genus Stenella; species Stenella coeruleoalba. Next base: position 72,746,904 of record NC_137150.1, on the reverse strand, counting down.
CTCCCCTCAGTGGTCCCACCAAAGGGAAAGGCTGAGCTCTCTTCCTCAGCCTGTAGGGTCCGTGGCAAGTGGGTCTTTCCATGCCTGGCCCTGGGCCACCTCCTTCACCCTCAGACATGTTAATGGTCTCCCTATCACTGCCCAGCCTGACACCCTGAGACTTCCTCGTGGGACTCTCCTGATGGCCTTTTTCTTTTTCTAGGTTCTTGTACCCTTCCTCGGGTCCCTAAACTGAAGTTTCCATTTTCACTAATGTTACTGTCTTCTTATTTCCTTCTAAATCCCCAGTTTTTTCTAGGCTTTCTAGCTCTTTTTACAGAACCTCCAAAGGCCCTCATCTCTGTCACAGGTACATCCCATGGCATTGACAGGGTACCTCATCCCCAGAGAAGACCATAGCCCTCTGAACACTCAGGGGTGCTCTTCAGGATATCAAACACCACATGGAACGGGCACTGACCAAACAGAATGGACATTGTCCTTAGAAGCAGGGTCCTGGGGGCCCCTGCTGGGTCAGATGTTACCTCCTTGGTTGCTGGATCATGGGGGAGAGGGAACTGGGAGTTACAAGAGAGGGGCCAGGCAGCTGGGGTGGGGCTCATGGGATACCTGTTTACCAACAACTACTTACCTGTGCAACCCAGCTGAACATTCATCCAACATATATTCCTCCCATACAGGTGCACATCCAGCACCTCCTACCTGGGCCAGAACTCAGCTCTGGTTTTGGCTCCACTTTCTATAAGCCATGAGACTTAAGTTATTCATTTTGGCCTTTTTGAATTTTGGATTTCTTACCTGTAAAATGGGGACAATAAGCAAGGACTCTAACATAGATATTTGTGCACAAATGTTCATAACAGTATTATTCACAATGACCAAAAGGTAGAAACAACCCAAATGTCCATTGATGGATGAATGGAGAAACAAAATGTGGTCTATATATTATTCAGCCATAAAAAGGAATGAATTTCGGATGCATGCTGTAACATAGAGGGACCTTGAAACCATTATCCTAAATGAAATAATCCAGGCAGGAAAGGACAGATATTATATGATTCCACTTATATGTGGTACCTAGAATAGGCAAATGTATAGAAAGAGAATAGTGGTTATCAGGGGCTGAGGGGAGGGAAGAATGGGAAATTATTGTTTGAGGGGAAAGAATTTCAGTTTGGGATAATGGAAAACTTCTAGAGAAGGATAATGGTGAGATTGCACAACAGTGTGAATGTATTTAATTCTACTGAATTGTACTCTCAAAAAGGGTTAAAATGGTAAATTATATGTATATTTTACCACAATAATAAATGGAGGTAATAATTCCTACTATGTAGAACTGTTGCAAGTATTACATGAGATCAAATATCTATAAGAAGCCTTTGCAACCTCAAGAGCTATTATTATTATTATTAACCAGTAACACTAAATTATAATCCAGTTGTTTTGGCTTTATCCAACAACTCCCTAAAAATCATTATTTGGGGGAGGGCGTTAAAAATATCACATTACTCCCATTCCTCTGTGAACTCAAATAAGTGTTAGAGAAGGGCTTCCCTGGTGGCGCAGTGGTTGAGAGTCTGCCTGCCGATGCAGGGGACACGGGTTCGTGCCCTGGTCTGGGAAGATCCCACATGCCGCGGAGCGGCTGGGCCCGTGAGCCATGGCCGCCGAGCCTGCGTGTCCGGAGCCTGTGCTCTGCAACGGGAGAGGCCACAACAGTGAGAGGCCCCCATACCGCAAAATAAATAAATAAGTGTTAGAGGGAGAAAAAGAATTGGCCTTACAACAGGTAACCCACCTTGCTAGTATAATTTGAGGATTTTTAAAAGCGTAAAATTATCTCTCCTACTGTCCTGAAACTACACCATGAACGTTTTATTATTTTTCATTATTACCTATATAAATACCTGTTAAAGAGCAGTTCATTAAAGAGGATATCATTCACTCTTTAGTATGAGCTGCTTTCCTGCTAATTCTGGCTGAGAACACTAAGGCAGTGATTATCAAATCTTTTTTTTTTCTTCTTACAAGACAGAAACTTTTTTTTCCCAAATAAAATAGCTGACTTTGCAATCTCAATTAAATTAAGATTAAATTAATTAAATTGACCCAGAAGATTGAAAAAGTAGGAACTTTTTTTTTTTTAAGGTTAAATCACTTGATATGCAGGGGCTTCCCTGGTGGCACAGTGGTTAAGAATCCACCTGCCAGTGCAGGGGACATGGGTTTGAGCCCTGGTCCGGGAAGATCCTACATCCTGTGGAGCAACTAAGCCTGTGCGCCACAACTACTGAGCCTGCGCTCTAGAGCCCGCGAGCCACAGCTACTGAGCCCGTGTGTCACAACTATGGAAGCCCGTGCACCTAGAGCCCATGCCCTGCAACAAGAGAAGCCACTGCAATGAGAAGCCCACTCACCTCAACGAAGAGTAGCCCCCAGTCGCCACAACTAGAGAAAGAACACACAGCAACGAGGACCCAAAGCAGCCAAAAATAAATTAATTAATTAATTGATTTTAAAAGTCAGTTGATATGCATTCTGAAGTATTTAGGAGGAGGTGTACGTATGACTCTAATCTGTTTTGAAATGCATCAAAAAATAAGATGGCTTGAAGGATGGATAGAAGGATAGGTAGATGGATAGATATGAGATTAAAAACAAATATAGTAAACTATTAATAGTAGAATCTAGGTAGTGGGTATACCAGTGATCACTGTTAAATTTTTTCAACTTTTCTGTATGTTAAAAATTTTCATAATAAAAATTGGGGGAAAAGTCAAATTACTATTAATACCCAATTACCACTCATATTCTTTCCATAAACATAAAAATAAAATATTTTTTTAAATGTAAGACTTCCATAGGCATTATAACTACACTATAGTAGCATGTTATTTGGATTATTGAATTATTGTGCATCTGAACTATGAGGATATGATGAGGAGGTGACACATGTCCTGGGCCTTGAAGGATGAATAAGAGTTCAGCAGTTGGAGAATACCAGAAAAAGGACCTTTCCCACAGAGGAAACAGTGTGTGATTTAGTCAGGGATAGCCAGTATCCCAGGATGGCTGGGGCTTGTGGAATTGACACTGAGTTTTGCTGGCTTCACAGACTAAGTTTGAATTGCAGCTCTAACATCTCTAGCTATGTGGCCCAAACCTTTGTGAGCCTCAATTTACCAAGTGTGAGATGAGGATGATAACATTTACTTGCTAGGATTTTGTGAGGATTATTATATGTAGAGCACCTGGCCTAGCACTTATCCCAAGGTGAGCACTCAATAAACATTAGATACTACAGTTAAGAGCCTAGAAGACAATCTGGGAGCTTGAGTACTATCCCAGTTGAGCTGATCAGTTATCAGGAATCTATATCATTTCATTCCTCAGTTGCCCTCTTTCTCAAGGGAACCAGGGTCGGCTGGTTGGGTGGGAGTGATACATTTCCAGTGTGGGCAATAAATCTCGGTTATCACCTATAACTCCTTCCATCCATAATCTCCCACAGACTCTGGGTGTTGTCTCCTCTGAATATCCCAAGGCTCACACATGGAAGGGAGAAGGTACTGCAGTTCCTCTCTCTTAGTTAACACCAGCTCCCTGTTTGCACAGAGGAACTCTGCCTTCCCTTTAGCCTGACACTACCTTATCTTACTAGTGTAATCCACAACATTTCCTTATTGACAAAGCCTTTTCACACACATTCTCTCATTCTTTTTTTTTTAATTCATTTTCTTATTTATTTTATTTTTGGCTGAATTGGGTCTTTGTTGCTGTGCGTGGGCTTTTTCTAGTTGTGGCGAGTGAGGGTTACTCTTCATTGCGGTACGTGGGCTTCTCATTGCGGTGGCTTCTCTTGTTGCAGAGCAGGGGCTCTAGGCACACAGGCTCAGTAGTTGTGGCTCGCGAGCTCTAGAGCGCAAGCTCGAAGTTGTGGCACGCGGGCTTAGTTGCTCTGCGGCATGTGGGATCTTCCCGGACCAGGGCTCGAGCCCGTGTCCCCTGCATTGGCAGGCGGGTTCTTAACCACAGCACCACCAGGGAAGCCCTCTAATTCAGTCTTGACACAACCCTGTGAGGTCAGCAAGGCAGCTGTTATTGTCAACCAGAGCCACCACAGGAGTGAAATGATCAGAGAGAACAAACTTATATACTGAACAGAAACAACAAGTTTGAAACGAATGCGTTATTGGTTGGGTGCCTATCCACAGAGAGTATGTATGTCTCTCTATACAAAGGAGACACCACCAGCCGCATAAGAACAAGGTGTTATCACCCCCGTGGGAGCAGATTTGCATCTTTTAAGACCTGTGGCCAGATGCAGCCTGTGTCTATGGAACGGGACAGAGTGACTTGACTTCTGTTGGTTCTAAAGGGCTGACCTTGACCACACAGGGAAGCTGGTTGACTCATTTGTAGCCCCGAGGAGACAAAGTCAGCAGGGTAGCACTCAGGCAGCGCTCCACACCCTGGCTGCCTGGCTTTGCTATAGGAAGAGCCCAAAGGAAGAAGAGCTGCTGTGGCCTCCAGCCTCCCTCCAGGTGGAGGCAGAGCCTCAACCTTTCCCAGACGAAGACTTTTCTCACAAGAGCCTTTGTGGAGCCTGGCTGACCAGATGTGCTAGGCTCCGAGTAGGAAAAAGAGATCTGGATTTTAAACTGGTGCTTGGAAACCATGGCATTGCATTCTCTGTGGCACCTTGTCCGTGTCACTTCATTTCTCTGGCCTGAGTGTTCTCACCTCCGAAATACTGGTGGATAGTCCCTTCAGAATGCTGCAGTTCTTCTCAAAAGGGTGGTCAGTTACAAAATTTGAATGAAAGTGCAGTTGCTAAGAGTCACGTGCCACAGAACTGTCCTTCCTCACATAAATTCTTAGGACCACATATTCAAGGAGCATTCCAACAAATTCAAATGATGCAACTCCTCATTTCTTTGTCCAGATTTAAAGGGGGATCCAAGTCCTGGAAGCAAATGCAAAGGGGCCCCAATAGTACAATAGGGAAAATACAAAACAGAATGTGTAGTATATTTGTTAAAAAAATATGCATGCATCTGCATGTGTGTAGAAAATACTTGAAAGGGTACATACATGTCAGCATCTCAACAGTGGGGAGAATTGCACCTGATATTTACTTTGTCCACATCTGTATTTTTGCTTCTTTGTATTTTCTAATTTGCCAGCCATCAGCTTCAATTACTATATTAAGATAAGCTTTTAAAGAATAGAAACAATCTATTATTAGCTAAAAATTAAAATATACGTCATAATCAGAGCCTAATAAATATCACTGAAATAGAGAATTTCTTATAATTACTTAGAATTGAGTTGATTGTGAGTGTGCTTAAAAGGATTACGTTTGGAGTCAATGGAAGAAAAAATATCACTGACTAATAACTAAAATAAGTTTTATTATACACACTACTTTTACTTTTCAGAGTCCAGGGTTTTAGATCTGGGGTTGCATATTCTTAGCCCAGCCCCTGGAAAGGTGGCTGCAAAGGTAAAGGAAGAGCCCAGGGTAAGGGGACACATGGAACAGGTTCAAAGCCTGGCTCTTATCTTGAGTACATCACCAACTTCTTGGCCTCAATATCCTCCCCAGTAAAATGGGAATCATAATGCCTGTGTTGCAAGGTTATTACTGTATTAACACAACTTTTATAACAAAGTTCAAAAAATAGTTTTTGTCATCATTATGGTATCCTCATCCCTGGGAGGCTGTCCACGTGCCTGTACTTTAACACACCTGGGGTGGCAGCTGCCTGTTTAGTGAGCAGGTTCCTGACATCTTTCTGTGTTGAATATATTGCTACTGAAGCATTTTTAATTGCTACACATTATACCTATTGTATAGCTGTATCATAATGTATTTAGCCAATCCTTTCATTGTTGGACTTTTAGATGATTTCCACCTTTTTATTTTTATCACTGAATATTTGGTATTATCACTGAATACAGCAATGAATATTTCTGTAAAAATATTTTTACCTACACTGTAATTCTTAAGTATAAATCCCTAGAAGTGGAATTATTGTAAAAAATAATGTTTTCAAGGTCTTTGATAAATCGTGTTAAATTGTCCTTCAGAAAAAGTGTGCCAATTTGCTCTCTCCTATCTGCAGGATATGAGACAATTTCGGGGGGCACTCAAAAGCCATTGTATTGCCTATATTTTAACAAATTCATTATTTTTTAAAACTTGAAGTATAGTTGATTAACTCTGTTGTGTTAGTTTCAGGTGTACAGCAAAGTGGTTCAGTTATACACATACCTATCTATCTATTCTTTTTCATGTTCTTTTCCATTATAGGTTATTACAAGATACTGAATACAGTTCCCTGTGCTACACAGTAGGTCCTTGTTGGCTATCTATTTTATATATAGTAGTGTGTGTTTGTTAATCCTAAACTCCTAATGTATCCCTCCCCCACCCTTTTCCTCTTATGGTAACCATACGTTTATTTTCTATGTGAGTCTATTTCTGTTAACAAATTCATTATTAAGAGAGGAAGCCAGAGAAGCAAATTACGAGGTCTGAATTCACACATCTCAGTTCTAAATGCTCTCTTGTTCCAATCCTCAATTTGCAAGTTCTTTTTTTTTTTTGCGGTATGCGGGCCTCTCACTGCTGAGGCCTCTCCCGTTGCAGAGCACAGGCTCCGGACGTGCAGGCCCAGCGGCCATGGCTCACAGGCCCAGCCGCTCCGCGGCATGCAGGATCCTCCCAGACCGGGGCATGAACCTGTGTGTCCTGCACCGGCAGGCAGACTCCCAACCACTGCGCCACCAGGGAAGCCCTGCAAGTTCTTTTTTAATGAGTCAATATTCTTTGCAAAATATAGGAATGTTTGACCAAAAATACAACTGGTTCTTTACTTTTATAACTATTCTGCATTTTCTTTTACATGTAATTCCAAAATCAAAATTTAAAAATCTTTGGATGCGAAAGTACACATTTTGTACATTTCTCCAAAGAAGATATAGAAATGGCCAATAAACACATGAAAAATGTGCAACATTACTAGTCATCAGGGAAATGCAAATCAAAGCAACAAAGAGATAGCACTTCACACCTGCTAGGATGGCTATAATAAAAACGACAGAAAATGACAAGTGTTGGTGAGGATGAGGAGAAATTGGAACTTTAGTAATGTTGCAGACATCACACACTTTACCTCTAAATAATTCACTGTGTATTTTATAAGAACAAGGATAGGGCTTCCCTGGTGGCGCAGTGGTTGAGAGTCCACCTGCCGATGCAGGGGACACGGGTTTGTGCCCCGGTCCGGGAAGATCCCACATGCCGCGGGGCCGCTGGGCCCGTGAGCCATGGCCGCTGAGCCTGCGCGTCCGGAGCCTGTGTGCTCCGCAACGGGAGAGGCCACAACAGTGAGAGGCCCGCATACCGCAAAAAAAAAAAAAAAAAAAAAAAATTAACAAGTAACTTATATTAATAAGATACTTTAAGACTATATTAATATCTTGTTTCCCAACAAATTTTCACTCTTTAGTTTTACCATCCCTTGTGATTCTTGCCTGTAGGGTGCACTTTGAAAAATACATTCTTGCATTTAGATTTCAGCTACTTTCTAATTTTCAGGTAGTATCATAATGCTTGAATGTGCTCCTTTGAAATATTACGTTCTGTTTTGTCTTTGTGTTCAAGCTTATCAAAGAGCGCACGTCCTGTTTTAGTTAGGTTCTTTTTGCTGCTAAGATGCAACTTTTGGGCCAGCCTATGGGGGTGGTGATGGTGGTGAGGTGCTATCATGAAAAACCATGGAGCTTGGAAATGAGCCCAGCCATTTTCCAAGAACCACCAGGAACCAGAGAGGCAGCCTTGAGCCCATCTCCCCACCCTCTCTCCCAGCCTTCGCAGTCCACCCTCTCGTCATTCTTCCTAGTCCATCTTCTCTGATCTTTGCCCTCTGTTGACTATCTCATTCCTTTCTTGTCGTCTAGCTTCTGCTTTTGCTTCCTCGTGGCAAATCCCTCAAAAATTCAACTCCACCTCCTCTCTCTGTGCCTCTTGGCTCCAATTTCCACTGCTAATTCCCTAATTCTCTCCCTTGTCTCTCTGCGCTGAGATCACTCATAGGGTGATGGCCACAAGTAAGGAGTGACCTCCCCTGGTCAGGTGCTTCCTGAAGGTTCTGTCAGCTTGGTGGAGGTCCAGGTAGTGGTGAGGTCATAAGCTTCTCCTGAGGGCTGCCCCTCCAGAGGGACTGTGGGTCTGGTGGACAGAGCAATTGACCTGGACAGTGGAAATTACAGTAGTACATCAACTGTGTTTCCTGAACCACAGTCAGACCACGTGATCTAACACTTCTGTGCCCCTTTCAGGTGTGAGAGATGCTGTCTGGAAGCTCTAGTTTGAATGTCAAAATGTTAGAATTTTCAGGATATTTTAAAGGTTTATGTGTAATGCATTTTAAATTTAACAACTGTTTCCTGAGTACCTTTCTGAGAAGAAAGTTTGAAAAATGTACATTCCTGGAAATTTGGGGATAAAAGATTACCATAATCCCTCTCCCTTTAGGAACTCCAACATTTATTTTATTTTTCCCATTATTTTTTAATTTTGAAAAATTTCAAATTTACAGGAAAGTTAAAAGAAAGTACAGTGCTAAATTTTTCTGTTGGTAATAATTAGCTTTAATTCTCTCTCTCTCTCTCTCCCTCTCTCTGTCGTTCTCACTCTCTCTCTATCTTTGTTGAGCCATTTGAAAGAAGGTTACATAAATTGTAAACATCTTGAAATTTCACCCCTAAATACTTCAGCATGCATTTCCTAACAATAAGGCATTTATCTGCATAACCACAACATCATTATCATACCTAAGAAAATTAGCAATAATCTGGTAATATCATTTGTACATAATATCACCTAAAAAGACATCACTTAGTACACATGTAAATTTCCCCAATTGTCTCAAATTTTTCTTTTAGAGATTTTTTAAAATCCAAAATCAACTCAAGGTACATGCATGGGATTTGGTTATTATGTTTCTTAGTCACTTGTAATCAGATCTCTCCCCTGCCTTTCTTTGTTTATCAAGACTGACTTTATTTTGAGGAGTCCAAGCCAGTTGTCTTGTAGGACATCTTACAGTCTGAATCTTTCGTTATGACTGGTTCTGGGCAAACAGTTTTCGGCAAGGGTACTACCAATATGGGACTTTGTGTTTCCCAAGGCCCCACACCTGGAGACTCAGGATGCAGGTGGTCTCATCATGGGAGATGCTAAGTATAACCATTTGGTGACAGTTGAGATCACTCTTTTTTTTTTTTTTTGCTAAGAATCAGAGACCAGGGCTGCTTGCCTGAGGCATTCAAATACCTCTTGGTAGCAGGAATTATTTGAAGTGGTCATAGACTGGGGTTTCTGTTCTTTATTATCTGTTTTCTGTGGTCTGTGACCAGCTGCCCTTCCCTTCCTCCCAGGGTCCCAAGTGGGATCTGCTCTTTTATTTTTAAACAAAGGCGGACTCCCTTTCTGTGGAGTCCTCTACCTAGCACCCGTGCCTTTTGTGTTCAGTGATGTCACCATCACACGTTTACACTCCATACTTGTGCAAACTCTGCTTCTAGAGATTCTGCCCCTCATCCCCTCCCCCCGCCCCACCCACAACCAGTCTATAAATATTTGTTTCTAACACTGAGAGTTCCCCACTTTCACCTGCAAGACCTCTTTCTTTAAAGCTTTTTAAGCTTATCTGATTATTTTGCAGAGAAAATTCTCAGTTACATGCTAATGTATGGATAACACTCTTAGCACTTGCTAATAGTGGCATCAGCAAAGAGCTTGCAGTCCCAGCTCTGGAGGCAGCTGCTGTAGTAGTAGCAGCAGCTGGAGAAGGTGGGGAGGTGAGAGGGAGTGAGGAGGTGATGTTCAGGGTGCCCCCGAATACTAGAAATCCAGCATCCTTTCCTGAAAATGAATCAGAAAATACCAACAAAGCAAAACCAAAACTCAGGTCAGAGTTACTCCTTAGTATTCCCAAACGTTGAGTGTGAGGATACCTTTTTATGGACAAAAATACCTGTAGATCAGCCCTTCCCTGATGGTTGTGTTTTACTATCCGCTGATAAAGACATTCCATGACAACAGAAACCTATTTGGAATTAATAACCCTTAAAAGAATAAGAGATATTAATATTTTTAAAAAAATATTAATAAGGAATATTAATACAGGAAAACCTACTTCTCTAACCTCCATGTGAAAAAAAATAGTGTACATGTGTGTTTGTCAGGGCTTCCCTGGTGGCGCAGTGGATGAGAGTCTGCCTGCCGATGCAGGGGACACGGGTTCGTGCCCCGGTCCGGGAGGATCCCACATGCCACGGAGCGGCTGGGCCCGTGAGCCATGGCCCCTGAGCCTGCGTGTCCGGAGCCTGTGCTCCGCAACGGGAGAGGCCACAACAGTGAGAGGCCGGCGTACTGCAAAAAAAAAAGAATGGGACTTACTATTTTCTGCTTCCACACTTGGAAAGAACTCTTCAACCTCTTTATCTGGTTTAAGAAGAACAGATACAAGCAGATTCTGTTAATGCCATCTGCTTCTCATGTCAGGATCTCAGGTCTTCTATGGGTTATTTTCCCAGTGGTCACCTAGACCAGGAGGAAACATGGTACTTTTTCAGACCCTACTTGGAAAATGGGTTGATTTGCTGTTCTTTTGTATTACTCTGTGGCTCCCACAGTGGTTCACAGCCCATGAAATAGGCACCCTTGGTCCAAGCCCTTTTAATTATAACAAGGGGAGGTTCCAGGTGACCCCATTTAAATTGTTAATGTCATACTGTCATGTGTGCTATCCGTCATAATTGTTCTTCATTCACTTCCCTTTCTCCGCCAAAAATGTATCTAAGATGAGAAACATTTGGCTTAAAAAATGGATGTATTTTTCAGAAGATATCAGACAGATAGGAATAAAGTGGGATGGTTACTTTTTAAAAAGCACACTCAAGCGTAGACGCTCTCATACATCTGGAGACACTGTTGAGTGGTCCTCGCCCAGCTGAGGGTAAGTGTGGGTGGAGGGAAGCAGTCCTGTGCACACAGGAGGGGGCTCATGGGATTTTCCAATGAGACTTGGCATCCCAACTGTTTATCTTGTACTCCTCACCATGCCGTGGCTCTGAGGAAGGCTTCTGCAGCCACACACCCCAGGAAGAGTGTTTCTCAACCTAAACGGTTATTATTTTGAAAGTCTCTTATTGCTTTTCAGAGTCATTACATACCTTTTTGTTTTGTATTGTTCCAAGCCCATTCTCACTTACATCATTGTATCCGTCAGGCTCCAACCAGGAAACAGGAACACACAGATTATTTAAAACAGAGGAAATTTAATGCAGGAAATTGGCTACACGTGATGAAAGAGGCTGAGAAGCCAACCGGAGTACAGACAGTTAATCCAGAGATTAGCAACTTTGGGAAGCTGCCACCTCCCCTAGGTAAGGGGAGGATCCTGGGAGGACTACCAGAGCCTGGGAGTCACCAGAAGAAACTCAAGGACTTCTCTAACCTCCCAGTAGTGCTCCCCATTGACCAAACCAGCCGGAGGCCAGCTGACACCCAGAGCCTTCAGAAATCAGTCCCTGCAAACCAGAGCTGGGTGGGGCAGGGTAAACTATGGCTCTGAGGACAAACTGCTCTCAACCAGCACAGTCATCTCTTACTGGGATTAGCCTTTTTTTTTTTTCTATTCAAATAAGTTTTTTCTGGAATTTATTAACGCAGAATTTGTAGTCCAACCTTCCCATGTAACTTTCACACATTTAGTTGGTAGAATGATTTACTCATTCTTCCACCAAATTATTCATTCTTTTCCCTTTTTTCTGTGGCTGTTCAATTACCTTGGAGATTACACATAGGAGTAACAATCACTCATCCAGCTCACTGGTGTTAAGAACTCATAAATAATAATTGTTATTAAGTACCTTCATAGTTGAAGCACTTATGTATATACTATTTGATTCTCATAAAAATTCTGAGTAGTTATTATTATCTCTGTTTTATAACAGGATTATCTGAGTCTCGGAGAATTTATGTGAATTGCTCAAGGACAAATAACAAATACTGGAGCCAGAATTCAAATCCTGGTCTGTCTGGTTCCAAATCCCATAATTTTCTCAGGCTGTCTCATGAGAGACGGAGTGCCCAGAGGGCACAGCAAGAGTTTTTCTGGGCTGGTTGACTGAGTTTAGGAGAAAATATGCTTTAAATTTGCAAAACTTTTCTTGTTGACCCAGAAATTAAAATTACACTCTGGGCATAATGGACACCAGACCCATCGAGCATTCCAGTCTGCACTCTAGACCTGAACACATCTAAACTCAATATCAATATACAGGGTTGACTGTTCTAAAAGGCTCAGTGTCACAGCAGCATGTACCATCCCAAGCCTGACAGAGGAGATGAAGGATGAAGGGAGTAAGTCCATGGTTCCCATCTTTCTGTCTCTCCTCAATTCAAACCCAGTGAAATTTGAATGTTGGACAAATAATGAATTTTTTTTAGTATAAGTATGTCCCAAATATTGCATGGGACATATTTACACTAAGAAGTTGTTTTTTGTTTATCTGGCATTCCAACAGCATCTTGTAATTTGCTAAGTCTGGTAACCTTATCTCAAGGTGGGCAGTGATCCTACCGTGTGTGTGTGTGTGTGTGTGTGTGTGTGTGTATTGGGAGTTCACTGAGGACAGGAGCCCATATGGCCCTGTTTTTGCCATCTGTGCCCTGTACATGCCATGAGGTAATAATTCCTGCACAGGTGCAGAAGTAGAAGGAGAGCCTGGGAAGGGGACTCCCAGTGTCTGGCAAATATGGCTGAATTCTGAATTGGAGGTTCCCTCTGTGGTAAGGAAAGCTGGCCTGACCTGAAGTGAAAGTTAAAGCTGACTTACCTGGATTCACTTAGCTTTTCTGTTAGTCTTTCACTGGTGAGTATTCAAATCTGACCAGAAAGTTAAAATTAGCCTTAGAGATGTGTAAACTTATTCAAAGAAAGGGAAAGAGGAAGGGGCTCAAGATGACTAGATGCGTCAGGCAGAAATGTCTGTGGGTCCCACGGAATAGGTGAGGAGTCCATGTTAGCACTGGAACTGCTGGCCCAGGAGACAATTCAAGGGCAGACCCTGTGGTCCTTCCTGTGGTCCTTCCTGGGGGGATGTCAAGGAGAGGATGGGGCAGGCAAAATGCTGGGACCAGGCTCTTGCCTCTGATTCTGAGGAATGCAGAGCTAGGAGGGGATGCCACTGGGCTATAAACTCTCCCAACAAGAGGGTAGTCAATTCAACAGCGCCTACTGGGAGAGAAATTACCCTGGCTTGGGGGTGGGGGTTCTGGGGGCTACTTCCAGCCCTGCCACTAAGTCGATCTGGAACCTTGAATAAGCCCTTACTACCTGTGGCCTTTTTATCTTTGGCCCTGTAAAAATGTGGCAGTGGAGGGTATATTGCATTTCCATTATGGTTTCTCTTAGTTCTAAAATTCTATTGGTCTATGTATAATTTTATGCCTTCTCATGACTCCAGTTGTGTGCTCACCGGCCAGGTAAGAGAGCCGGTAACCACACTTCATCAATAACCCTTATTGTATCTGAAGATTGCTTTTTCATTTTTCCCTCAGCATTTTCCCTCATGCAGGCAAAATATCAAAATCCTTTTTTCAAAAATCTCTATTCAAATGAGTTAATCAGTGAGGTCTACTCTTTTCTAAAAGCCTCATGTTGACACAGCAATTAGTAACTCTATGAGACCAGAGGTTACAATTAATGTTTCAATCCCAGTTCACTATTCATTCATTCAACAGATATTTATTGAGCTCAGGTGATGCATGGCAGATTTGAGCTTTGAGAGGAACATTTCAAGAGAACTATGAAACATGGCAAACTCTAGGTGAACTGAGACCCAGTTCCTCAAATGATTTGCTTCTCTCTTCTGTTGCTGGACTCTTGGGAGTTTCAGGTTCAGCCACCTGCCCATCAAATGGTAGAAGCAAAATGAAAATGAGTTCTTGTTGACAGTTGAGTGAGAGGTTAAATGTGTTGGCTAAGTTGAGGTATTTGAATAATCTGTGGGTTTCCACCTCCCTGTAGCCGTGGGCCTCCAACAGCGGACATACTGAGAACTGGCTCTTTCTCCCGGGAGCGCATAGCATCCCTCTGGGATATCCTTCTCTTACCCGCTTCTTCCTTGCCCTCTGTCCACAGTGCTGCACTTGAGATGGAGTTACTGCCCCTCTGGCTCTGCCTGGGTTTTCACTTCTTGACAGTGGAATGGAGGAATCCAAGTGGAAATGTCATGGCCACTTCCCAAGGGGGCTGTGAGTTGGTGAGTTTTCCTGGGCACTCCAAGTTGTCTGTTGCTCCTGTCCTGACGAGGTTGGGTCCATTTGGAAAGCTGATGGATTGTCAGTCAAGGAGGGAAGGGAATGGATGAGTCTGAATCACTCTGTACCTACTTACCACGATGCCATGTGCAAGCTGCTCTTTAATCAAAGGTAAAGATGATGCCTGGGAAAGGCCCTGCCCCACCTTTCTCATACCTGCTAAGGACAGGTGATCCCAGAGACAGGCCAAGGTCAGCCACCTGGAACAAGAACACCTTGTTAAGAATCTGGATGATGGAGCTGCACGAATGGTATCAGAATCTCTTGGTGGGCGGGAAATATTAAAGTTGAAGAAGCCCTGACTCAGAGTCTGTGTGTGAGCCCATGGCAAATGCTTAACCAGCTGTACTGAAGAGCACGCTGCCCAGGCTGCCCTGCACAGCAACGTCCTTGACCACGCTCAGGCTTACAGCAATCCGGGGAGAGATGCCTGAGCTTTCACGGTTCACCCTCTCCAGGGCTTTCAGCCTATATGTGGAAGCAGACTTGGCTCCTAATAACTGAGCACTCTCTAGAAATTTTCTCCTTTGCCTATAACTTAGTGGTATTAAAAGTTGAGCAACATACATTTAATGAATATTCCTTGAGCCGTGTTATATACTGGGCACTGGGAAGACAAAATGGATGTCAGGGTTAATAACATTCAAAAATGTGTTCTTAAAGCTGATGAATCTTAAAAACCCAGCTGGTCGTGGTTCTTGACCACTTTTAGTAACCTCTAACCACTGCGCTGAAGTCGACTCCGGTAGGGGGTAGGGATTGTGAGCCAGACCAGGTTTAAATCCCAGCCCCACCACTTACTAGCTGGTGACATTGGGCCAATCTGTGCTTCAGTTTCCTCATCTGTAAAATATGTAGGTAATAATAGTACCAACCAATAATACCATAACACTGGGCTGCAATGACCACTAAATGAGTTAATGTGTGTAAAGCACTCAGAACAGTGCCTTGTGTGTAGTAAGTGCTATGTGTTTTATCTACTGTTATTATTCTTTTTTGCGGTACGCGGGCCTCTCACTGTTGTGGCCTGTCCCGTTGCGGAGCACAGGCTCCGGACGCGCAGGCTCAGCGGCCATGGCTCACGGGCCCAGCTGCTCGGCGGCATGTGGGATCTTCCTGGACCGGGGCACGAACCCACGTCCCCTGCATCAGCAGGCGGACTCTCAATCACTGAACCACCAGGGAAGCCCTACTGTTATTATTGTTGTTAGTCTCTGTCATACAAACGTCCATTATTCCCTTACAGAGACAATGGAAGATTAACTTCACAGTAGCTAATTCAGGAGTTACCAGGCATAAGAAGAGGAGGGAATAAGGCACAAGTTCTTTGACAGCTTGCAGGGTTCAGGCTAGACTCCCTGCCTGACCCTCTGCGGCCTGGTGGGCAGGAGTAGGGACTCGGCTACCAGTGAGATCAAAGAGTGGCTTTCCAGTGCTCTTTTGAATTGAGGGTTGAGAGTTTGAAAGTCCAGCTACTTTCCAAAGCCCCTCCTTGCATTAGCCATGCAACATTATCACGAAGTGTATGTGGTAAGCTTTCTTGGGCTCTGATGGCCACATGGACTTTTTGCAACACGTCAGTGGGGCTGCAGGAATTGCAGAGACATGTCCCCAGCAACTGCAGCAACTCTGGTGAAACAGGGTCTTACAGCTTGAGGAAAGCCCCTAACCACAGCACTCTCCAGTCCCCACGGGGGGAAGACCAACACTTACTCAAATAAAGAAATACATCTTGTTTCTGTGTGGGGAGATTCAATTTTGTAAAGATGTCAGTTCTCCTCCAAATTACTCTGTGATTATAATGCAATCCCAATCAAAACTCCAAAGACTTTTTTGGGGGGGAGGGGAGGTGTAGAAAGAACTAGAAAAATTCATTCTAACATTCATCTGGAAATTAGATATAACTCAAATGCTCAACGATAGGAGATTAACTAATTAGAGCATGCTAATAATTGTTCCAGCAAACATTTATTAAGCATTTATGTGACAGGTTCTATGTTAAGTGCTTTACATAAACAATCACATTTTACAGGTGGTGTAATGAAGGTCCCAACTGGTTAGGTACGAGCCCAAGCTCACCCATTTGATAAAAAGCAGAATCAAGATGGGCTGATCGTAGAGATCTGGCTCTTAGCCACTGTGCTATTCATGCAATGAACTAATATACAGTTGCCTAAAAGAATGTGATCAAATTTACTTTTATTGCCAAGGCAATATATCTATCACATATTATTAATGGGGGAGGGGAGGAAGTTGCTTACTGAATGGTTTGTAGAGTACAGTCTCATTTTAAAATGTTTTTTAGTTTTTATTTTATTTTTAAAATTGAAGTATAGTTGATTTACAATGTTGTGTTAGTTTCAGGTATACAGCAAAATGATTCATATGTGTGTGTGTGTATATATATATTCTTTTTCAGATTATTTTCCTGTACGGGTTATTACAAAATATTGAGTACAGTTCCCTGTGCTATACAGTAGGTCCTTGTTGGTTATCTATTTTATATACAGTAGTGTGTATATGTTAATCCCAAACTGCTGATTTATCCCTCCCTAATGGTAACAATAAGTTCGTTTTCTATGTCTGCAGGTCTATTTATGTTTTGTATATAAATTCATTTGTATCCTTTTTTTTTTTTTTTAAAGATTCCACATATAAGCGATATCATATGATATTTGTCTTTCTCTGTCTGGCTTACTTCACTTAGTATGATAATCTCTAGGTCCACCCATATTGCAAAGAAAAATTTTTTTAAGTTAGAGAATGTCTTTGGAAAAGAGTCCAGAGGAGATGTAACAAAAGGTTAACAACGTTTCTTTGAAGGAGAGGCTGAGGTTACTGAATAGTTTAATTTTCATTATTTCTATAGTGGATCAATTTTTAATTACGAGAAGTTTTATTTTAATAATCAGATAAAGAACTTGGGGTTCCAAGAGGTTAATTCCTTGCCCAGAGACCAAAGCTAATAAGTGTCAGAGCCAAGATTCAGACTTGAGTCTGTCATCTTTTCCAAAGCTGTGCTTCTTCCTCTCTCTCAGGAGTTTTCTTCCCTGTTCCACTACTCTGCTTGCCCCGTGGGACTGGGCCCACAATTTTAGGCAATCACTGACTTGTTGTACTGACCAATCTGTGGAAAGAAATGCCATTGCCCTTCCATCTCATCACTTAAAACTTTTTTCCTGGACACCGAAGGGATACCCTGTGGATGATTGCTTTTCCCAATCTCGTAGAAAGTGGGCTGAAGGAAAGTATCCTGAGGCTTGTGTGATTCCTGCAGTGAGACCAGACCCATCCGTCCTGGCAGCTTTGCCACACAGTCGCGGTAGAATGGCGTTCAGGAAAAGCACTGGATTGGGCAATAAGACCTCTGGGCTCCGGTCCCAGCTCTGTCACTGGCTCTTCACCTGTCCTCTCGAGACCCTTTTACTTCTCCGTATGATTCAGGCTGGTGATGAACTCTCACGTCCTCTTGAGCTGTAATATTTATCAATGGAGAGCGCAGAGGAGCCTCCCAGGCAAAATTCCTTCAGGTAAAATGAAGATGCCACAGTGCTGCTGGTTCTTGGGCAGCGTCCCTGTTAAACACACAGTGTTATGATCATAGCGATAACAATGCAATAGTGACCATTTGCATTAATAGCGTCCACTGTGTGCCAGGCACTGTGCAGCCTCTTGCCTAATCTCACTACAATCCTCTGAAGTAGGTGCTAACTTTGTCTCCATTTTTCTGAGGAAACAATAGATTTAGACTAAATTATTTGCTCAAGGTCACATAGGGAATAAATGGCAGAGGTGGGATTCAAACCCAAGTAGAGACCTGATCCTCAGTTCCTCTCTGTAGTTAACACCAAACTGCAATACCATGGTCAGCACTCAGCACCCGATGGACAGGTTGTCAGATCTTCTCTAATATGCTGTGTGTGTTGAGTGAGGCCTGGAGCCTTAGTGAACAGTCTGATGAGTGAACTAAGTTTCTTTACACAAACCCTCACCTCAGAGGCCCCCGCCCTGCTGACGTGTGTTTTTGGACCTAGCTGGATGGAGTCGCTGACTGTCGAGGGCAGAACCTTGCTTCAGTGCCCAGCAATCTCCCGCCATCCTCCCAGACACTCCTGCTGGATGCCAACCCTCTCAAGACCCTATGGAACCACTCGCTGCAGCGTTACCCTCTCCTGGAGAGCCTCAGTCTGCACAGCTGCCAACTGGAGCACATCAGCCGTGGCGCCTTCCAGGAGCAGGCTCGCCTGTGCAGCCTGGCACTGCCTGACAACTCACTCTCCGAGAGCTACAAGGAGACGGCAGCTGCCCTCCATGGCCTGCGGGGTCTGCGCAGGCTGGACTTGTCAGGGAACTCCCTGACGGAAGACATGGCGGCCCTCATGCTACAGAACCTCTCTTCGCTGGAGTCCGTGTCCCTGGCCAGGAACACCATCATGAGGCTGGATGACTCTGTCTTTGAGGGCCTGGGCCGCCTCAGGGAGCTGGATTTGCAGAGGAACTACATCTTTGAGATTGAGGGTGGTGCTTTCGATGGCTTGCCTGAGCTGAGACACCTCAACCTGGCCTATAACAACCTTCCTTGCATTGTGGACTTCGCCCTCACCCAGCTGCGGTCCCTCAACGTCAGCTACAACGTCCTGGAGTGGTTCCTGGCATCGGGGGGAGAGGCCACCTTTGAGCTAGAGACGCTGGACCTCTCTCACAATCAGCTGCTGTTTTTCCCCCTCCTGCCTCAGTGCAGCAAGTTGCACACCCTCCTGCTGCGGGACAACAACATGGGCTTCTACAGGGACCTGTACAACACCTCGTCCCCACAGGAGATGGTGGCCCAGTTCCTCTTCATGGACGGCAACGTGACTAACATCAGCACCGTCAACCTCTGGGAAGAGTTCTCTTCCAGTGACCTCTCTGATCTCCGCTTCCTGGATATGAGCCAGAACCAGTTCCAGTATCTGCCAGACGGTTTCCTGAAGAAAATGCCTTCCCTCTCCCACCTGAACCTCAACCAGAATTGCCTGATGACGCTCCACATCCGGGAGCACGAGCTGCCAGGAGCGCTCACCGAGCTGGACCTGAGCCAGAACCAGCTGTCGGAGGTGCACTTGGCTCCGGGGCTCCCTGGCTGCCTGAGGAGCCTCCGGTCCTTCAACCTGAGCTCCAACCAGCTCCTGGGTGTCCCCACTGGCCTTTTTGCTGATGCCAGTAACCTCGCTACAATCGACATGAGCCACAATCAGATCTCACTTTGTCCCCGGCCGGGGGACTTAGACCCCGGGGGCACCCCCGGCTGTGTGGACTTCAGAAATGTGGCATCTTTGAGGAGCCTGTCTCTGGAGGGCTGTGGGCTGGGGGCACTACAAGACTGCTCGTTCCAGGGCATGGCCCTCACCCACTTAGACCTGTCTGGTAACTGGGGGCTTCTGAATGGGAGCATCGCCCCTCTCTGGGACATTGCCCCCACGTTACAGGTCCTGTCTCTCAGGAACGTGGGCCTCAGTTCCGGCTTCAAGGAGTTGGACTTCTCTGGGTTTGGGAATCTGAGGGACTTGGATCTGTCGGGAAATGCCTTGACCAGTTTCCCAAGGTTCAGGGGCAGCCTGGTCCTGCAGACCCTGGATCTTCGCAGAAACTTGCTCACGGCCCTTCCTCAGAGGGCTGTGTCTGAGCAGCTCATGGGGAGTCTGCGGACCATCTACCTCAGTCAGAATCCATATGACTGCTGTGGGGTGGAGGACTGGGGGGCCCTGCAGCGCCTGCACACTGTCGCCGACTTGGCCATGGTCACTTGCAACCTCTCCTCCAGGATCATTCGCCTGACGGAGCTGCCCGGAGGCGTTCCTCAGGTCTGTAAGTGGGAGCGGGTAGACATGGGCCTGCTGTACCTCGTGCTCATTCTTCCCAGCTGCCTCACCCTGCTGGTGGCCTGCACTGTCATCTTCCTCACTTTCAGGAAGCCTCTGCTTCAGGTAATCAAGAACCGCTGCCACTGGTCCTCCATATACTGACCTGGCTACGTGCCAACATTAGAAACTTGGTCTGTACACGTAAGGACACTTTCTCTGCCAGGTTTCAAGATCTGGTGCAGAGGACAATCTGAAGAACTGAGGTTTAAATTAAGGTTTAAAATGTTTCCATCCCTTAGTTGTCCCAAGTTCTTCCTCTATCATTGTGATGCATCCTCAGTCATCCTGGTAAAATATTTATTAAGTGACATCCTATGAAAATAAAAAATGTGTCTTATAAATATTTTTTAAATCAAATGCAGCTTGTGTTTTTTTCTTTCCTTACTTTTTTCTTTTTGGTCGTTTCACTTAGATTATTTTTGTGCCCTTCCCTTGGTGACATCCATGGAACAGGTGAGAAAGGGAAATCGTTCAGTGCTACCCTACGGCAAAAACCACTCCAAGAGCACATCCTATGGATGGCGAGAGCCAGTGTTCTGAGGGTTCCCCAAGGACAAGTCTTTCAGAGCCAAGCTGGGTAGTCTGAGATGGGACCTCTCGCCTCCTGCCTGGGCTTGCATCACCGCTGCGGCCAGAGTGGGCCTGCGGCAGAGTCCTCTCTGGGGGCCCTGGTTCCCGCCTGGAGTCTCCAGCAGGCAAACCTGACCCTTCCATGGAAAAGTTAAGAGAACAATAACCGAGGGCCCTGAGTTTATTCAGGCAGTCACTGAACGCTGGGCACAGTCCTTGTTCTAAGGGAAAGTAAAGAGGACTGCAGAAAGGAGGGAATTCTACTAACTTGTGAACTGCCCCTACTGTCCACAAAACCCACAAACAACTTCTTAGCAGATGTTCAGTATCTGTACTCACTACATTCCTAGTTTCCTTTCTCCTTCCCTCCCCTCAGTGAACGATTTCTATGCTCCTCTCTGAGGAAAAGATCATAAAGACACAGCCCTTTTGGTAGTTGAGAATTTACTCTGTCCTTGCCTTTTTATCCCTGCTTACTAAACCATAAAGGGCCTAATGCAGGGGTGGTGTGGGGATGGGCAGGGGATAGAAATCCCACAGGCTGATTACTGTTACCCTGAAGGCTAAGTGTCAACAGAAACGTTTAGGCAAACCAAAGTGATAAAATCAGTGGTGTCACTTTGGCAAAGCAGTAACTTCCCTGGAATGCTCTACAAGTGTAAACAAGGCCCTTTCAGCCAGCTTCCACAGTCAATAGCATTAATGTCAGCCCGTGTTAGCTATTGCTCTTATTGTGGCATCATCTTTCCTGTCATCGTATCTCTCTCCATCATGCACTGCCCCAGCCTAGTCCCTTGGATATCTGTCCCTCGAAGCGTCTGCCCAGCGTCCTTCTGGGCAAGCCCATCAGCTAATGCCCGTAAGAACAGACTCTCCTCCGCCATCAACAAAAACTCTTTCCCGGGGTCCTGCTGTTTCCCAAGGTGACAATTAGCTAATTAGACAAATGAATCTATCTGTGGCTGGTACGTGGAAGGCTTCTCTTGAGTTAATGTTTCACCCCCTGTGTCAGCCAGTGTTCTTAGCTTCTTGCAACTAAGGATGACTCTGTGTGATTTAAGCAGCATGGGGATTTAGTAAAAGGATACTGGGAAACTCTAGACTCTCTGGGAAGGCTGAGGAAAAGACTAAAAATGGGCAGGAACAGGAGATGCTACACAGCAGTGGGAACCTCAGCCCAAATCACACCATAAACAATAATTGTGGGAACAGGACTGCAGCCTCTCCCTACTGCTGGACACCACGGTCTGCACTGCTGCCACTGACAGCTCGGGACAGGGCCCCTGGCACAAGGCTCACCGCCACTGCTGTCACCTACTGCCGAGTAAGTGCTCTCCCAGATTCTGCTCTCCTGTGTCATCAGCTCCACATGCACAGTCTGGAGCAAGTGGACCCGGCTGGTTGACCTCAGCTCCTGTGCCCCTGCCCTGGCAATAGAAAATGGGCTCTGCTTCCTATAAATACTCATAAGGGGTGAAGTTCTCAAAACAGGAAGGGAAGTTAGATGTTGAGAAGACAAAAGAGAAAGACAAATATGCACCACACCCTTTTAAGTAGCGTGTACATTGTAGCAGAGGACTTCTTGAAGCAAATTCTTTGCATAAAAAAGTGACTCAAGTGATGAAAACTTCAGACAGATCCTCAGGCCAGCAAGGGAGATAGTTTGGGGTCAGGCAGGCCTTTTGAAGCCCCTCCAGTCATACCATGTAGCTCGCCACCCATTGTACCTGTTTTCAGGCGCCAGCCTTGCAGGATGGAGCAAACTGAGAAGACATTAGGACAGAACCCTACCCCTGCCTGTGGCAGGAACTTCAGAAGGCTGTAAGCTTTTCTTAGTCTGCTAGTTCATCACTAGGGTCCAAAGGCTGTTTTCCAAGTTTATTTCCGTGTAGTAAGAAGAAAGGTAAGAGCAGGGGGATTTCTGCCTCCAGTCCTGAGCTGTGGTTTCTCCAGCAAATTCTGTACCTTTGTTCTGCTTTTCCCACCTCTACCTCCACCTGCAGGAGAAGAGTACACTCTGATGTCCACTCTGCAGGTGCCAGAGGGGGAGGACCCACAGAGCCTGTCCCCAGAGTTCCCTGGGGAGACCAGCATGGTGTCTGCCTAAGTTCTCCCATACAGCCAGATAGAGCACCAAGCGATTCTTCCTCAGTGGGTGGGAAGTGGGGGCCACCCCCGGATGCCACAAGCCAGAGTATTCAGACAGGAGAATATTCAGAATCAAAGATAAATAATGTCAGAGTTTGGACTGTTAGCATAAGTAACAATAGTGTTGATTTTGAAAATCCCATCACAAAACAAAATCTTAAGGCTTTTCTAGAAGCCCAAAATAAGTTATTAGGTTATTATTGATAATAAGTTATCAAGTTATTGATTTTTTCAAGGACCCTAGTTGCGAGAAATTGGATCAACTATAATCCTTGGTTCATATCACTGGTCGTCTTTGGGCACTGCTGGTCCATGCATGGCCCACTTTTATCTATGTGATGTGCCAAATTTCTTCCATTTGCTTCTCTAGATCCATTCTCTACCCTTCTCTATCCTGCTCCAGGAGGCTGACCTCAGTGGGCTCCCTCTGGCTTCCTATTGTATTTAGTTGAGAAGGAGCCTTGGTAGATCGGAGAGAAGGAAGAAAGTGAGGCCAGAGTCTTCATTCTCCTGACCCCTCCATCTGGATTTGTCTCAAACCAGCTGCACTCACAACGAAAGCTCACATGCCTCTCAAGGTGGCCCTTTCCACACACACCTCTGCCTTGGGCTTCTAGGAACCACTTACTTCACGGGTTCTTTCTTTCTGGGCCTAGGGACGGGGAACAACTCTGGCATCACCAGCCCTGTGTGATTGCATTATCCCTTGTGGTTTGCCTTTCTCTGCCCACCCCTCTGTAAACAGTCCCTTTATAAATCCTCCTAGAGTTATCCTTGTTTAAATGCAATTCTTACATTCACCTAACTGGTTCCTTCTGGAGCCCTGGGTGAGTTGGTTGTTTATTCAGTAATACTGAGCCAGAGAAATGCTGGTACTTGTATCCGGGCGCCACAGACAGCTACGAATGCAACTGGAGGTATAAAGGCAAATCGCCCAGAGATGGTTGTCCCTCTGATTCCTATGGATGGGCACCTCATCATATTACAAGTAGTATATTTAAATGTAACCCAAATTGGAGAGGGAGGAGATTCCAGCCTTGGACCGTCTCTAAAATAATGTTGTGGTTGCGATGGCATGGGGCCAAAGGAAACACAACAGGTAGAGAAAAAGTGTTATAAAGAAAAGAAAAGGATTGGTGGGAATGTAAATTGATACAGCCACTATGGAGAACAGTACGGAGGTTCCTTAAAAAACTAAAAATAGAATTACCATATGATCCAGCAATCCCACTACTGGGCATATACCCAGAGAAAACCATAATTCAAAAAGAGACATGCACCCCAATGTTCATTGCAGAACTATTTACAATAGCCAGGTCATGGAAGCAACCTAAATGCCCATCAACAGATGAATGGATAAAGAAGATGTGGCACAAATATACAATGGAATATTACTCAGCCATAAAAAGGAATGAAATTGGGTCATTTGTTGAGGTGTGGATGGATCTAGAGACTGTCACACAGAGTGAAGTAAGTCAGAAAGAGAAAAACAAATATCATATATTAACGCATGTATGTGGAACCTAGAAAAATGGTACAGATGAAACTGGTTTGCAGGGCAGAATTTGAGACACAGATGTAGAGAACAAACGTATGGACACCAAGGGGGCAAAACCGCGGTGGGGGCTGGGGGGGGGTGGTGTGATGAATTGGGAGATTGGGATTGACATGTATACACTGATGTGTATAAGATTGATGACTAATAACCTGCAGTATAAAAAAACAAACAAACAAACCAAAAACCAACTAATACTAAACTTTCTTTGGGTTATTTGTATGGAAATATGTTAATATAAATGTTTCAGACATTAAAAAAAAAAAGAAAAATACTCCCCACTAACCAGCGTCTTCTACTCCATCCTCATCAACAATTACCAAGCCTTTATTTTGTGCTAAGTGCTTTATGTGGAATATTTCACTTAAATTGGGAAAACCCTAGGCTGAGAGCAGTTCAGATTTGCCCATGGTCACAGAGAACTGTGATAATGACATTTAGCATTAGGCTGGAGAAGAGACAGCAGCTTCAACAACTTGATCATCTCTATCAAGTCTAACAAACTGTCAGTCTAGAGCAATCTGTAGGCAGCTGGTTGTTACTGAATAGCACACATTTGCTGGTAAAATGGCAAAAGTGCAAAGGTTCATATGGTGCAGAGGTGAGGAAGTCCAGAGTAGTTGAAGGTCACCCATCCTTCTGAGGCTGTTCTGAAGGCAGCAGCAGGGTTTGGTGACAGCCTGCAGGTAATTTACAACAGAGGAATCTCACTCAGTTCCTTCCTCCTCCAGTCAGTCATGCAGCATCTTCCCACTCAACCATAAAGACAAAAGGCTGAGGCAAAAGGATTCTAGTTTTCACCATGATTTTAAAGGTTCATTGTAGGGGAAGGGACTGACCAGGAAACTATCTTTGCCAGGGAGGAGACCATTTCTGGGATAACCAAGTTTTTCAAATGCAGAACCCAACTTTTATAGATGCATTTTCTCTGGGAAGAAAGGTTAGGTGAAACATCAGTGGACATGGTACTCCCTCAGAGACTTAGGAGTTCTTAAGACACTGACCCATTCACTCTAGGACATCTGAGAGCTCAGGCAGTTCTTGGTCTTAGCGTTAGTTACCAGGAGTAGTAGACCAGGGCCAGCTAAGCCCCAGGAAAGGCTGCAATTCACGGGCCTCGACATTCCAGATGGAGTCTCTCTCAAATTACACTTCTCAGTGGTCCTTAAAAACTGTCTTCAGTGACTGCTCCCAAGAGCTGCTTGCATCTTTCACACACAGGCTAGCCACGGCTCTCGTTTTAATTTGTCCCATCGTCATGCCAGTGCAATGACCATTCTCGGCAGCATTTTGGCTGTTCTTGGTCCTGTGGTCATTCCTCAGGCACTCAGTCTTGTACTCGCCCCACCTCCAGAACCCTTCATATGAAAAATATGGAAACTAGATTCCAAACTTCGGTTATATTTAACTCTTATCACTGGACACACTGAGTTTGTAACAAATAATCTGCCCCTCCCCTGCTGATTTCAAGGGTGTTTGGCTTATAAAGGGCAACCAACAAACCATTTTTCATTTAAGAACATGCATAGCAATACTGATACCAGTGGAGTCCGTGTCACAATGATTCACGCTTAATAACTTTAGACAACCGTATCACACGTGTTTCTGAAACTGAGAGAAGAAGTTTCAAAGTCTCAAAATCTTTGGAGAAGTGGCATTAGCAGAACGCAGTTTGACAACAATCTTTCCCACAGAGCTCCAAAAAACGTCGTCAGAGAGGTGGGCATGGGGAAGGTACAGGGCCAATCCAAATTTTAATGCGGATAAAATTGGCTTGAACACTGGAGTGGCCTCCATAGTGCAACCCTGATAGAGCCTGTGAGGCTCCGAGGAGAAGGGGGGCCACACGGGGAGGACACGGAGAGTGAGGGGGAGGGTCATGCGTTCTGGAGGGTGGGTGTGTTTTCTTTCTTTTCCGGCTACTGTTATCAATGTGGTGAGTACATCCCTTCAGTTGAATGCCCTGGAGAGGAAGCCCAGGGCTTCCTGTTGTCTTACCAGTGCTGCAAAATGCAAGTTAGAAATAAAGAAAAAAGGGAAAAGGGCAGGGGGGAGTGGGAAGCTCCTCTGGG
This sequence comes from Stenella coeruleoalba, assembly GCF_951394435.1. Classification (NCBI taxonomy): domain Eukaryota; kingdom Metazoa; phylum Chordata; class Mammalia; order Artiodactyla; family Delphinidae; genus Stenella; species Stenella coeruleoalba. The sequence goes on along the minus strand of NC_137150.1, from coordinate 72,720,249 downwards.
TAGGTCAGGGACGCCAGCCTCCACGAGGGAACCCAGCTCACCTTTTCCTTGAGATGTTGCAGCAAGGGCACATCCTCAGCTGCTTCTCAAATCAATCAGGATCCAGAAAATAGTATCTCTCCAGAAAAAGGACATTTTTGAGCAACAACAGAATAGATAAGAAGGTTGGAGACCTTAAAAGGAAGGATAAGGTAATACGTATAGAGGGATACTGCCAAAGAAATATACTTCTCCCCTGCTTAATGCCCTTAAAATACTTCTATTTGTGGGGCTCTACCCCAAAGTTTTGCAGTGTTAGAAAGAATCATTTAAATATCAGATTCTGTTTTATTTTGCTGCTATGCGCTCTTAGCTATCTATGAGATGCTTGATGAGATTTAGCTGAAATAACATCCTGGCCCCTGGGGTGAAGCACACAGGCGGTGCCAACAGGTTGCCACATATTTACCTATTTACCTATTTATAGCACCATAATCAACATAAATACTTATTTATATCACCACATAACTTACCACTTAATAAAATAGCCTGCCCTCGCCTTGCTTTTCAGTGGCCAATTTTTTTCTTCTGTTCTTCAAAAGGCCAATTTTATCCCCTTTGAAATTTGGTTTGGCCGTGTACCTTCCCCACACCCTCCTCATAGATAATATTTTTTGGAGATCTGTGGGAAAGACTGTGGTCAAGCTGCAATCTGTCACCTCTCCTAAGATTCTGAGAATCGGCAAGAAAATTCTCTTAAACTTTTCAAGCCAACCCTGACTCTCTTGAACTAGATTTCTTTAACAATATTATCTCCCTCTGTTGCCTGTGTTTCACATCACAGCACATCCTTCCTTTGAAAGAGAGATAACAACAACAAAAATTCCACGTTGATCGTAACAGTCGATTAGAAAGGGAAACTCCCTCCAGTTTTCTAACTTTTCAAACATGCTATGCTTTCCCCTTGAAAGAAATGAGTTTTGCATCCCCAACTCCATTTCCTACTGTTTTCCTAAAGGACTGCCTGGTAGGTGGAGACAAAGGGAAAGAGGCACAGACATCTTTGTTGCTAGCATCACCCTCAGTTCTTTTTTTTGTTACATCCAGCTGTGTTTCTAAAGGTGATGTTTTGTTACCTCACTCTTCTTTACCAGAAGTTCCAACAGTATTTAAATTATCTTCTGGACTGATATTTATGGAAGACTATCAGATATTCTGCAACATGTATCATATCCCAGAGAAAAGACCTTACGCATGTGTTAAGTACCAACGTACAGTGCAGTAGGTTTGCAGAAGGAGGTGCTCGGCTCGGCTCTGTCAGCTGGATCTGCTGGGGAGTGGGGAGCATTGTGACATAGATTGAATTAAGCTTTTTTTTCTTTTTTCAGTTTTGAAATAAAAACTGTCATTAATTGCAAAAATGGCTACAAATTTTGCTGAAGCATTCATCCGAATAAATACGATAAATAAATAAATACATTATGAATGGGAAAACGGAACAAATATAACCTGGGAATTGATAGTTTAAATGATCATGATGAAAAGAGATTTAATATTATGTGGATTGGGTGAAAATGAAAATACAGTGAGGCACGACAAATTGTTGAGCAAAATCAATCTCTTTATTTTTAAAAAATTTTATTTTATATTGGAGTATAGTTGATTTACAATGTTGTGTTAGTTTCAGGTGTACAGCAAAGTGATTCAGTTATACATATACATATATCTATTCTTTTTCAGATTCTTTTTCCATACAGGTTATTACAGAGTACTGAGTAGAGTTCCCTGTGCTATATAGTAGGTCCTTTCTGATTATCCATTTTATATATAGTAGTGTGCATATGTTAATCCCAACCTTCTAATTTATCCCTCCCCTGCAACTTTTCTCCTTTGGTAACCATAAGTTTGTTTTCTAAGTCTGTGAGTCTGTTTCTGTTTTGTAAATAAGTTCATTTGTATCATTTTTTTAGATTCCACGTATAAGTGATATCCTATGATATTTGTCTTTCTCTGTCTGACTTACTTCACTGAATATGATAATCTCTAAATCCATGCATGTTGCTGCAAATCTCATTATTTCATTCTTTTTTATGGCTGAGTGATATTTCATTGTATATATGTACCACATCTTCTTTTTCCATTCATCTGTTGATGGACATTTAGGTTGCTTCCATGACCTGGCTATTGTAAATAGTGCTGCAATGAATATTGGGGTGCATGTATCTTTTTGAATTATGTTTTTTTCTGGACATATGCCCAGTATTGCTGGATCATATGATAGCTCTATTTTCACTTTTTTAAGGAACCTCCGTACTGTTCTCCATACTGGCTGTACCAATTTACATTCCCACCTACAGTGTAGGAGGGTTCCATTTTGTCCACAACCTCTCCAGCATTTATTATTTGTAGACTTTTTGATGGTGGCCATTCTGACTGGTGTGAGATGATACCTCATTGTAGTTTTGAAAATCAATCTATTTAAAGGATCTAGAGAATGGATCCGTTCAATGGATCTAGAGAAACGAATTGCCGACTATAAGACAAAGAGACATAGGTCTTTAAGTTCCAGTTTCACATGAACTTTAATACCATTTGGCATGTGTATGGGGATAAATGAATGAAGAAATTACACATGAAAAAAGAGGGTCCAAAAATGGAAAAAAGTATGATATATCACAATTTCATAAATATTAAAGGAATTAAAAAAGCTTAGTACAACAGTAAAAATTCAAAATGTACAAAAGTATGAAATAGTTCAGTGGAAATATTTTCAATAGGGCAAATTAATTACAGAAAAAAAAAGATTAGAAGGGGGGAAGAATAAAATATTTGAATTTGTAAAAACAGTTGCATTTCCAGGTGAAAGAACTGTTGCCATAAAGAATGTGTTTACAAACAAGAAATTGGTACTATGAAGTCAGTCCCTGGAATATGGTCCTATGTTTTGAAAAGAATGAAAGTACAAAATTTTTTTAAATTAATTTATTTTATTTTTGGCTGCGTTGGGTCTTCGTTGCTGCGCGTGGGCTTTCTCTAGTTGTGGCGAGCGGGGGCTACTCTTCGTTGCGGTGCACGGGCTTCTCATTGCGGTGGCTTCTCCTGTTGCGGAGCATGGGCTCTAGGCGCGCGGGCTTCAGTAGTTGCAGCACACGGGCTCAGTAGTGTGGCTTGCGGGTATAGAGCACAGGCTCAGTAGTTGTGGTGCACGGGCTTAGTTGCTCCGCGGCATGAGAGATCTTCCCGGACCAGGGCTCCAACCCGTGTCCCCTGAATCGGCAAGCAGATTCTTAACCACTGCGCCACCAAGGAAGCCCCAAAATATTTTAAAAATGTGCTTTATTTACTTTTGGCTGCGGGTAATTTTACTGAGGTTTTCGAGGTGGGGAGGGTTTCTACGACTACTGAGTTTTCTCTTGGTATTTTAACTCTCCCACTTCCCGCAGGAGGCAGAACATCTTTCCTTGTACTTTTTTTAGTTTATTCAGATCATTGGTGAAATCTTTTAACAACTGGATTTTGTTTTTTCTTTTTGATAGCTGTTAACTTGAGTACTCTCCCCCTTTTGGCATTTAAGATCTTGTAAACAGGTACAATTTGTTTCTCAGGCTTCAAAGGAAGAATATTGCTGATACTTCTTTAATTATGTGAGAAGCTCAGCCTCTGGTGGCTGGCATTGAATTCTAGTTGGGTCATCACTGAATTTATCATCTTTTCCCTTCCTGATTTATTTCATCTTTTTCTCCCCAGTTGGCACCCACTCATCCCCCTTCCCCTTTTCTTTAATTTTCAGGTGCTTTTCTTGGATGTATTTTTGTGAGTTCATGACCAAATTTTACTTCTTTGGGGGGGCTTAGCTTTCCAGTGTTGATTTCTTTGCCTCATGAATGTAAATCTCTGTGCCGTTGCAAAATGTTGAACTGTTTATTTTTGTATTTTGTTCATAGTTCTAATCACTGAATCATTTAGGGAGTTGTGATCCTGTTGCATGGTAACCAAGATGGTGCATGGCTTGTTTGTTAAGACTTAGCTGGTACCTGAACTTTCATGTCCGTGAGGTTTGCTCATTTTCAGAGGACAATTTAAGTTTGAGTTGCTAGCCGAAACTACTAGGTTCTCATATTACTGGGTTTCAGTATTACATTCTAGATTCTCCTTAATTTCTGGTGCTGGATGACAATGCTCAGCACCTCCTTTGTGATAACTGAGTAAAGCTTCGTTTGGAGGCTTGTATCAAATGAGGGAGGGTTGCTAGTTGAATGGCCCTCCTCCTTTGAGTTCTCAATGGCTAACAGTTTCTATCTTTCATGGGACATCTGCATTTTCCCAACCCCAAGCTGCTCTTTTCTACATAGATAAACTTTTTTAACCAACTATTTGATGATAAGTCTTTCCACTGTCAGTTCCTGAGCTCTGTTAGGTAGGAAGGTAGGACAGTCTTAGGTCTGGGTATAGAATCTACTCTGAGGTTACCCAAGGTAGAAGAGCAGCACTGGAGTAACAAAGAGCCTTAAACTGTGAGCTTATACTTGACTTCTAACTCGACGTGACCCTTAAGGCACGCGTTTTCCTCCTGGACTTCACCTTCCCCACTTACAAAATAAGGAGGCCGAACTAGATCATTTCTTCAGTGACTTACAAATCTAACATTCCATGATTCTCAGGAGCTTTCTGTTCATCTCTCTGTGTGAAGTAGGCAAGTATTATAAATATTTATAAATAAAATATTAATTGAAAATAAAATTCTGAAGAATGGGTGGTCAGCCTCGTTAAGAAACAGCGCAATCCGGAGGTGCCTGGTTTGCTGATGGCAAAAGATGATGATGGAGCAGGCTTACCCTCCGTTACCCCCTTTTATCTTATTGTGTGTAACTGGGAGCTTCCAGATTTGTGAGAACACATGCACGGATCTTTTTTTGTTGTCTGCAAAGGTCTTAGCCAACACATATCCATTCTTGATCCAGTAGCCCTCTGAGACTGGTGTGTTTCAGATCTACCCTTCTCATCAGGGTTCCAGGATGCATCTAAGGGATAGAGGGCAGGAACCTCCCGCTTAGTGCCCCTAAAATGGGCTGGAATTCCCCTCTGCCACAAACCAACTGACAGTAACTGAGGAGGACAGGGCAAGAGGAAGGTTAGAAGTTACTGAGCATGACAAGGGGTGCTCTGCTGGTGAACTGCCCACGGGTTTCTTGGTATCAGTCAACTGGAGCTTAAAAAACCCCCATCTTCATCATCCTACCCCTACATCCTCAAATCTGACATCCTAATCACGGAATTACAGCTCAGTGTCTTCCTTGTGATTTCAACATTGCAGACCTTTCAGGTTTGTTAACTTTTAAGAATATTCATTCATTTGCTTGGGGTTTATTTCAAGCCCAAATGCACAGAAATACCTTACTTTTTTTTTCCATGCCCTCCAGTATTCTATAATGAGGGAACGGGCACACAACCCTAAGACATTCATTCATCCAGCAAATATTTATTGAGCCCCTGCCATGTGCCAAGCAATACTTAGCCCTGGAAATACAGATAAAGCTATTTTTCTTCTCATTGGTTTCACTTGTAGTTACTTTTCTTCACTTCCATTTCTCAGACCCTCCACTGTTCCTGACTCTCCTCAGTATACTTGAGAGCTGAGTACTGAACCACTCTAATTAAAATAGGCCTGAAGGGGCTTCCCTTCCCTGGTGGCACAGTCTTTGAGAGTCCGCATGCCGATGCAGGGGACACGGGTTCGTGCCCTGGTCCGGGAAGATCCCACATGCCGAGGAGCAGCTGCGCCCGTGACCCATGGCCGCTGAGCCTGCACGTCCGGAGCCTGTTGCTTCGCAACGGGAGAGGCCACAACAGTGAGAGGCCCGCGTACCGCAAAAAAAAAAAAAAAAAATAGGCCTGAGGTACTCCTTGCTATATTTGGGCACTTACCAAAAGGGTGTGGCACATGTGTAATAGAAGTTCTTTTCTGTGTTTTCAGTTTTCTTAATTTAATGTGCTTCTGAGAGAGCAGTTTCTGTTCCTCTGTCAACACAATGGTCCAAATAATGCATGTAGACGCTCCTCCCTCTAGGAGGTGAAGCTTAGGCTCCTCCCATCCCCCTTGCTTTTGGGTGTGGGCTGGACTTAGTGACTGGCTTCCAAGGGATAGAGTGTGAAGAGGGGAAAATAGCAGCTTTACAGTGGAGAGACCTGGCAGATATTACTTTAACCAGGCAATCAAAGTTGACATCACCAGGGATGTCATGTGGATATTACGCACCCCTGATATGATATGATGAGATAGGTACATCGCCTCATGGAATTCTTTCCACAAACCCATAATCTCAGTCTAATCATAAGAAAAACGTAAGACAAACCCAATTTGAGGAACTTTCTACAAAATACTTGACCAGTACTCCTCAAAACCGTGAAGGTCATGAAAAACAAGGAAAGACTAAGAAACTAATAACTAAACACAATGTAGTAACCTAGGACAGATACTGGAACAAAGGTCATAAATTAATGAAAAAAATCTAGTAACATGAATCTGGAGTTTGGCTAGTAGTAACATACCAAGGTTGGTTTCGTAGTTTTGACAAGGGGAAACAAATTGGGTGAGAGGGGTATGGGCACGTTCTGTACTATTTTTGTACCTTTTCTGTAAATCTAACATTATTCCAAAGTAAAAAGTTTATTTTAAAAAATTCCTAGCAAGACTGATAAAGAGGAAAAAACACAAATTATCAATATCAGGAATGAAAATAAGAATATTGCTGCAGACCCTACAACATTAAAAAGATAATAAGATGGTATAACTATCTTTGTGCAATAAATTGAACAATTTAGATGAAATTAGCAAATTCCTTGAAAAATACAGGTAAAACTGATATAAGAAGAAAGAAAAAATCTGAATAGTTCTATAAATTGAATCTGTAATTAAAACCTTATCACAGGGACTTCCCTGGTGGTATAGTGGTTAAGAATCCGCCTGCCAATGCAGGGGACATGGGTTTGAGCCCTGGTCTGAGAAGATCCCACATGCCACAGAGTAACTAAGCCCTTGCGCCACAACTACTGAGCCTGCGCTCTAGAGCCTGTGCTCTGCAACAAGAGAAGCCACTGCAATGCGAAGCCCCACACAGCAATGAAGAGTAGCCCCCGCTCACCGCGACTAGGGAAAGCCAGTGTGCAGCAACGAACACCCAACGCAGCCAAAAATAAATAAATAAATATATTAAAAATTAATTAATTAAATTTAATTTAAAAATAAAAACTTCTCACAAAGAAAATTTCATGTCCAGATGGCTTCCCCAGTGAGCTACTCAAAATATTTAAGAAAGAAACAATATCAATATTGTTCAAATACTTTCAAAGAGTTGGGGAAAAGGGAATATTTTCAACCTATTTACAATACTAAGATAATCCTGATGTCAAAAAAGAAAAATTACATTACAAAAAAGAAAATTATTAGACAATATCTTTTATGAACCTAGATATAAATATCCTAACCAAAATACTAGCAAACCAAATCCAGCAATATCCAAAAAGTATATCACATCTTGATCAGTAATGCCAGATTTGTTTCAGTAATGCAAGAATAGTATAACATTTTAAAATCAATCAGTATACATTTTGCATTAAAGATTAAAGGAGGGACTTCCCTGGCATTCCAGTGGTTAAGACTCCAAGCTCCTAATGCAAGAGGCACAGATTTGATCCCTGGTCTGAGAACTAAGATCCCACATGCTGCATGGCATGGCCTCCCCTCCCCCGCAAAAAAAAGGTTAAAGGAGAATCACCTCAATATGTAGAAAAAGCATTTGACAAAATTATAAACAGCTAGTGATAAAACACTAAGCAAACCAATAATTGAGAGAAACCCTTATTAATCTAATAAATGGTATCTATCTCCAAAAAGCCTATAGGTATCATCACACTTACTGAGCACTTCCCCCTAACATCAGAAACATGACTGATTGGTGGTTCTGTTACCACCAGAATTCAATATTGTACCAGAGGTTCTAGCAATTACTATAAAGCAAAGGGAAAAAGGCATAAAAATCAGAAATAAAAATGGCATTATTTACCGATGACAAGATAATACACATAGAAAATCTGAAAGAATCTGCAAATATACTATTAGAATTCAAAAATGAATTAAGTAAGGTTATTGGATAGAAAATCAATATACAAAAAACAACTGATCATGTTTTATGATCAATTAGAAAATGAAAATCTTAAAAATATAATTTATAATAACTTAAAAACACTAAATATTTAGGAATAAATATAATGAAAGATATGCAAAAGCCCTACACTGAAAACTACAAAACATTAAGAGAAATTAAAGAAAACGTATCAATGGAAAAATATACAATGTTAATGGATTAGAAGGCTCATATTACTAAGAAGTCAAATCTCACTAAATTGATCTATAGATTCAGTTCAATCCCAATCAAAATCCCAGGAAGATTTTTTGTAGAAATTGATGGGAAGATTCTAAAATGTATATGGAAATGCAAAGGACCTAGAAGAGTCAAGGTGTATTCAAGAAGATCAAAGTTGGAGGAGTTACACTACCAGATTTCAAGACTTAATATAAAGCTACAATTAACAAGACAGCATTGTATGGGGATAAAGACAAAGAAATACATTCACAGAAGAGAATAGAAAGTTAAGAAATAAACTCAACACATATAGAGTCACTTGATATACAACAAAGTCACCACTGAAATTCAATGGGGAAAGGATGGTCTTGTCAACAAATGGGACTACAGCAACTGGATATTCTTACAGAAAAAGAAAAAGGAGAACCTTGATCCTCTATTTGACACCATAAGCAACATTTCATTTGAAATGGATTATAGACCTGAGCATTAGAACTGAAACGATAGAATTTATGTAAGAAAATAAGAGCATATCTTCATGACTTTGGGGTAAGCAAGATTTTTTTAGGCAGGACACACAAAGCAATACACAAAAGAAAAAAATTATACTTCAGATTGATTAAAATTAAGAGTGCTTATCAAAGATGTTATTGAGAATGAAAATCAAGCCTTGTACTGGAGAAGATTTTCACAATGTATATAGTCAACAAAAGCCCCATTATAAGAATATATAAAGTATTTCTAAAAATAAGTAAGAAAAAGACAACCTAATTTTTTAAAAATGGGCAAAAGACACAAGCAAAATTCCACAAAAGAGGTTATCCAAATGGACAAATAAGCACATAAAAAGATGTTCAAATAAGCAAAATGCAGTTAAATCTACAATCAGTTACTAATACCCATTCACTACAGTGGTTCAAATTTAAAAGACTGACAACAGTCATTAATGAATATATGAAACAATTGAACTCTCTCCATTGCTGGTGGGAATGTATATTTATGCAACTTCGGGAAATTGTAGGATAGTGTGTGCTAAAGCTAATTGCATGCCTATCCTACAGCCAAGTAATCCCATTCATAGTATACCTCCAAGGAAAATGAGTCCACCAAAAGACAAGTGCAAGAACGTTTCTAGCAGTTTTATTCATAATAGCCAAACACTAGCAACAACTTCAGAGGGATGGATAACCAAATTGTGATATATTCATATAATGGAATACCACACAGCAATATAAAAGAGTGAATTACTGTTACATGCCACAGTGGATAAATCTCACTGCCCTGTGTCAAGCAAAGAAGCTGGATGCCAAAGAGTACATACTCTTTCACTCAATTATGTTCGAGACAAGATGGAAACACTCTATGGTAGTATCAATAGAAGTCAGAGTAGTTGTAACCTTTGGGGGGCTGGGTATTGACAAGGAAGGAGCATAGGGAGCCTTCTGGGGCACCAGAGATGTATACATATGTAAATATTCATTGAACTGTACATTTTAAATTTATGCACTTTGCTACATTTCTATAAAATAAAAGAACAATGGAACAAAAATAGTAACCAATCTAGACAATAATAACAGTGTAGACAATAGATAATGAAAGTCTGGAGCAAAGAAGTGAATTTGGAGACAGATGTTGAGGGGGCAGTGTCGTAATTCCTGAGTTGACTCTTCAGGACTCCATTAGAATCCAAAGACATCTCCTTACCAAGAAAAAAAGTGTAAAAATAGCCACCCCATAATGATTAAATACATTTATTTTCTTTTCAATATTATCTTGTATTTCAATGGAGATTGTTGCTTTAAACATTTGAGATAAACGTTTTTTCAAAAAGTGAATTGCCAGTATTACAACCCTGCTTAGGAAAACTTGCCAAGGGGCTTATTAACACACATGCTATTGCCTGTGAGAAAGTTAAAAAAAAAAAAAAAGGAGCTGTGGGAAACAGGCCTCTGAATAACAGAAAGGAAGGAAAGCTATTTCCTCCCGTGAGTGGTGAATGTGTGGAGAAGGGACGTAGGTGACAATCCTTCCTCCCTGTACTTTTCCCTCATGCAAGAAGGAAAGAGATGCAGATATATTTCCTGAGGGGATTTTCTCCAAAGCAAGGTGTAAGCAAAACATAGTGAACCAACCCAAGGCAATTGGGCTGTTCATAATTATGAGGGTTTATCTGGTAGATAACACATGAGGTCCATAGGTCTCCCAACCCACAGTGTTGCCGCTACAATGAAAGCAAGTCTCAGCCCAAATTTGGCCACACACACATAATGGTTATTATCAGGCAGGCTTAGAAACCCGTCTTAAAACTTGTTCTGTGGACTTGATGAAGCCCCAGGTGGGTGTTGTTTTAAGAACTCCATCTCACTTGAAACAAATAAAACGTGAGTCTCCTGTGAGGATTCAACTGCCATCTTGTCAAACTCAAAGGTCCAAGACTCTTCTGAGTCAGTGGCTGGATTACAGGACCATTTAGGAGACAAGCCCAGAACACCATTCTACAGAGTTTGGGCCACCAGCCTGTGACTCTGACCATGCAATGGCAGGGTGCTCTTCAATATTTCCAGGGAATCCACACCTCTTGGGTCACTACTAATGTCACCAAGGGAAACATGTCTAACATCCATTTTGCTAGTTAACAAAGCCTCCGGCGTGAACTGGACCAGGAATGTGGGAGATATTTCATGACAAGCTTTGCTCACCACCTCTGGAGAAAACACTCCTGCTTAGGACATCTGGCTGTCTCAGGCTTGTAAATCCAGTGTACTTCACACATGTTTATATCGCTGTGGTTCTGCTGAAGCCGTCAAAGTAAATTATAGACAACAGGACAGAAGCTGTCACAGAACTGATTTCTTAACTGAGGGACATAAAAGTCAAGGTTGGTGGAAGGGAACGAGGCTCTCTCTTTGACATTAGGTCCAGGGATGAAAGAAGAATTGTGAATGACAAAAATTAGGAATAAGTGAGAGAAAATAGGAAAAAAGAAGCAGTTACAGTAACATTGTTTAAGCTTTTCTTAATTTATTGCCTTTAATAAAAGGGGGTTGTAAACCTTTGGAAAAACAATGTGGAAATCAAAGCCACAAACTCAGGTGAGCACTAAAAGAGCCTGCTGGGGGCTTCCCTGGTAGCACAGCGGTTAAGAATCCGCCTGCCAATGCAGGGGACAGAGATTCGAGCCCTGGTCCGGGAAGATCCCACATGCCACAGAGCAACTAAGCCTGTGCACCACAACTACTGAGCCTGCGCTCTAGAGCCCACGAGCCACAACTACTGATCCCAGGAGCCACAACTACTGAAGCCTGCATGCCTAGAGCCCGTGCTCCACAACAACAGAAGCCACTGCAATGAGAAGCCCGCACACCACAACAAGGAGTAGCCCCCACTCACCGCAACTAGAGAAAGCCTGCACGCAGCAACGAAGACCCAACGCAGCCAAAAATAAATAAATAAATAAATTTTATTTTAAAAAAAAAGCTGGATGGATTACCAAAACCAGTGTTCAAATCCTACCTCTGCCACGCACATGATGCTGAGTTGCCTACTTTTTACTTCTCTCTCCCTTAGCTCCTTAACCTGTGTAGTAGGAACAGTAATTCCTTCCTAAGGAAATTCTCTGCAAGGAAACCCAAACCCAGCGGTTTCAAACGCCTGACATTGGCACACTCCTGCCCCCTGGTGGCTATTTTTAGAACTCTGTGGGCCGTAGTAAGGGCAAAAATTAAAGGTGGAAACTGTAAAACAAAAATCATGAGATGCCTTCCTTGTAATGCACAATAGCTTTTTTAAAAAATTAATTAATTAATTTATTTTTGGCTGTGTTGGGTCTTCGTTTCTGTGCGAGGGCTTTCTCCAGTTGCGGCGAGCGGGGGCGACTCTCACAATAGCTTTTTAATTGCTAATTTTCTTACCTTCTCAGTGCCTTTCCCCTCCTCCTACTATCAGTAGTACACACACTGCAGGAAGTTTCAGGAGTCATCCAATTACCCGGGAGGAATTGTAGTATATTTATTTTCATTTGTATTTTTCCTTCTCCTCCAGATCACAAGGATTTAGGGAGCATATCCATGTCTTTATGTCCTTAGAATGGCCTTTTTAGGAGATGTGACCACAGACTCAAAGCTGTGGGAGTTACACAAAATCCTGCTGGAGATCATTTAAACATTAAAACTTGTAGTACTAGCAGGTAGAGAGAATATGAAAAGAATTCAAGATTGAATGCAGCAGTAAATAGATTAATTGGATTTAATTAAGAAGTGAAGCAACTGATTTATAGAGCTTCACCCATCCTAATTAGCTGATAAAATGGAAAGAAGCTCAAATAATTAGTAGGACTTGTAATTGGAACCCAAATGAATAGGAATACTAATCCAACTCCATCGATAGAACAATTTTCTTTTTAAAAAATATCATGAATTTCCCCATTTTTCAATACTGTCAAATATGAGTTTGGAGTTGGAGTGGGAGAGGGAAGCAACAGAAGAAGTGAAAGGAGTTGGAGGAAGATCTAGAAACGGGGATGGAGTGGGAGCAAAGTCCTGGCAGATGGATGCCAAAGTCAACCCTTGCCCTGCTCCACAGCTGACGTGGTGCCAGTCCCCAGGCTTTTCCCCCACCTTGTGACCTGGCACCCTCATGTTGCTTCTTAGTTGACCAGGGCTCCTGCTCTGTCTTCCCACCTGGACATCCCTCAGTGGGTCTTGGCCAGGACCCCATTGCTACCCTTAACACGTGGATCTTTTGTCTGCTACACTTTTTCACTTTCATCTGCTGGCTCCAGCCTATCCCTGAGCAAGGTAGTGATGTAGCTGAGGTATTTAGGTGTGATTCAAGAGTCCTGAAAGGAGAATTATGAGTTTTGGGTTCCAGCTCCAACTTGGTAATTAACCAAGCCACAATGTCCTGAAAACTTGATTTCCTTTTCTGTAAAATGGGTATATCTATCTTCCCTAGCCCTAGGAAGGATCGAATGTGTAAAATACATGGGCAAGTGCTTATGGAAGGTAAGGCTTGTATCATGTAAAGCAGTGTCATCAATAGCTACTTTATGATAACCTGCCTCCTCCAGCCTTCCACATAAGAACTCTGTGGTGCTCTCAAGCTGTCTCCTTCCCTCCTGTTTTTTCCCTTTCCCTATCACAACCTAATCTTTGTGTATAGTTGCTATTTACACCTTAATATCATTAAAGCAGAGATTTGGACAATTAAATCCAAGATAGTTATACCTTGCCCAGAGATATTTGCATGTTAAACCAAATAGGGTAGTAAAAACATTTAATCCTTGTTTAAGAAATGTTAGCCAACAGTTTGGAGTAGGGGAGAGAAGCGAGGCTTTCCTTGAGCTCTGAAATCACTTAATTCGTGCCTGAATTATCCCATCTGAGCTGGAATTCACAGTGAATATTTGGATCAGTGTTTTAAAAGGATAGCTTTAGAGACTTGAATTCCATTTTTTTCTATACATATGGTTTGTTTTTTAACTGGGATCATATTACATTTATGGTTAACATCCAATGGCCCAACATGGTCCACTGAGAGACATAATAGTGAGGTGGTTTAGTGCACAAATTCTGGAGCCAGGTGACCTCAGCTCAAATCCTGGCTCTCCCATGTATTACCTGCATGTCCTTGGGTGGGCTATTTAAGTGCTCTGTGCCTCAGTTTCCTTATCTATAAAATAGGCTTATTGGGCGGATTAAATAAGTTAATAATAGGTCTAAAACATGTAGAATATGAGAGTTCCCTAGTGGTCCAGGGGTTGGGACTTGACGCTTTCACTGCCCAGGGCCCGGGTCAGGAAACTAAGATCCCGTGGGTGGCGTGGCCAAAAAATAAAAATAAAAAATTACATGTAAAAATTGAAACCATTTAGAAATTTATTTTTAAAAACTAAAAAATCTCACTTAAGTTCCTCCCCTCTCACTTAAACTTCACTCCCCTCTCCACAGGCCATGATTAAAGTTAACTTGTGATGATCCTTCAAGAGTTTTTAACTGATTTTTTAAAAAATCATGGGAATATAATTTACTCGTTATTTGGCAACTGGTTTCTCTCAACAGTGCAGCTAGGAGGTATTTCCAGGTCCCTAGTCTACCTCTTTGTCCCTATGGGCTTCCCAATATGCCCACAGCACAATGCACTTAACCCATGTCTTATTGATGGATATTTGGGCTTTTTCCAATTGTCCACTATTATGTTCCCTTTTCACTCATTCTTTTCTTTTTGTAATTCAAAACCATCAAGCTGAACCTTAGCAGGGCTTCCTCATTTCACAATCATAGCTCATTTCCTATTGAGCAAAGCTTCTTCCTCAGGTCAGCTCTTGCCACACCCCTAAGGGTGGGGGGCTTTTTCCACAGAAAGAAGAAGTGGAATTAGCTATCCTGGGCCTTAGGAGCAAACAAGCTCATTCTCTTGACGGTGATGCCCAGGCTGCTTGGCCCACGCAGCACTGCTGCCCCTGGGGCTCCTGAACAGCTAATAACCTGAAACAACAAAATCAACGTCACTTTGCCTCCAGTGTGGTTGGTAAGTTGTAATAGATGTGGAAACAGACAGGATGCCTTCCCATGACATATACCACCTCATGGAAGAGAGGCGTGTTCCAGGGTGAGTCTGTTTCCTCCGTGTCATTCCAATATACGCTCCTGCTTTCAGGGGTCACTGGCGATATGCTTCTCTGTCATAAATGCTCTTTCCTCTCCCTTTGAGGATGAACTGAAATCTGACCCCTTTTTTCTGAAGCTTTCCCAATTGCTCCGGCCTATAATAGTACTTCCCTTTTCTGAATTTCTTCAGCAAGAATGCTTCTAAGTGCAGAACACCTTGTAAGGGTGAACCCCTGGGCCACAGAACCAGGGATTGTGGGGAGGTTTGAGATAGAAGCCCATCGTATACCTGAATCTCATAGAAATAATGTAGTTATAAGAGAAGAGGCCTATAAGCAGAGAGACACTATGGGATATACTGGAGTTAATATGTACGAAAGGGAAGTGTAGATTAGAAGCATGTATACCCACGACAAGAAAGAAGGAAAGCAAGAGTCTAGTGCAGTATTCCTCAAAATGCAGTCTGGGGAATTTGTTAAAAATGCAAATTCTTAGACCCTTCTGCAGACCTACTAAGTCAGAAACTCTAAGGGTGGGGCCCATCAATCTGTTTTAACAAGCCCTCCAGGTGAGTCTGATTCATTGGGAAGTTTGCGAACCAGTGATAGCAAAGAAGAGACTTTTGCAACTGAAAATCTCGGGAGAAGTAGAGCAGCTAAAGGGACTCCAGGCGCTGTTCATGCTTCACCCATTGTCAGCTGCTGCAATGTGGATCTGGTGGTAGGAAGTGGAGGAACAAATCCAAGTGACACATGGTCCTGCCCTTCAAGATGGGATGCATAAATAAGACAGCAGTCCTACAGAGTGAGATGGACTCTTTGCCAACGTGATGGTTGAGACCAGTGGTTCCCAACTGATGTGCCTTGGGGAAGCCAGTCTGCTACAAATACAGATTCCTAGATCCCACCCTGAGAGATTCTGATTCGCATCTGAGGAGTGACTGAGTCTATACTTTTAAAAGCTGCTCAAATTTTTATGACAACTGTAAAGAGAAGCCTGGTTTGGGAAGCCTTGTTATAAATAGTGGTAACGAGGAGGTTCTGAGTAGGGAGGGGAGAACTCAAGCCTGGGGTGGGAGGGAAACTCCACCTAGTAGGAAGGGATAAGCTCCCCTCCAAGGGCCTGTGCCCGTCACGTATTTCCTGGAGGGCCTGCAGGGACAGGAGAATTACCGCCGTCTGGGGCTAAAGTTCTGCCTGAAACTTGGCCCCAGGATTTCTCTTCTCCGTGCCAGATGTGGAGACTGATGGAGGAGACACGACAGGAGGAAGGCTTTTGGGAAAAGGGCGTGTGATGAAGGCTTAAAGGTTAATGTTAATTATCCAGCAAATTGTCAGACCTTCTCAAGAGCTACTAACCAAAAGACTGAGACTGCTTTTTTTTCTTAAGGGAGTGGAGGCGGGAGGGATGATTTAGAAAGCTCCAGAAGTGATTGAGCTCAGGCAAAGCTAGGATTTATCTAGTCCCTGCTCTAGACTGCTCTCTGACAGTCGTAGTCCTAAGAGAGGGGGTGTGGGGTCACCACCTGAGTTGGTGATAAAGCCATCATCTCCAATGGTTTGCAAAAGTTGATTTTATAAGCAGAGCTTTAAGAAATATCTCAGGTGGAACTCTGAAATGGGTTAAACTTAGAAACATAAGGACTGAGCTGCTGTGGTTAAGTTGGGGGTCCAGTTCCCACGTCCTTGGTCTCCTTCCTTCCTATCACTCGGGAACAATTACCATTCCCCACCCCTCCCCTACCCCCGCTCCCTGGGATGACACTCCGTAGAGAGCGGTTTGAAAAAGACTGATCTGGTTGACCTCCCATCCAGAGCCTTGAGAGATTGCTTTCAGGGACAGCCAGATCACTACTGCACAAAGTCATCCTTCCTACTGCTGGAAGCTTTCATCCTCAGAGACTTCTTCCTTTTACTAAGAACTGCTCCCTAAACTTCCACCCACTGTGCCTAATTTTTCCCTCCGGAAGTACTGCTACATTCTTCCACATGAAAGGTCTTTAAATAAATGTTCATAAAGACCATCTTCTCTTTTCCAGGCAAAAGCCTCATCACGTCTTCCAATAGATTCTCGTGTGACGTGGTCACTCCCTGCGGAACATACTCCAGTTGGTCCATGTCCCCTTTAAGATAAGGCTCCTGAAGGAGAATTTGGCTCCAGACAGGATCTGGCCAGGGCGCTGTGCATCGGGGCCATTCCTCCCCTTGATCTGGACATTAAGCCTCAATTAGTGCATTGTGGGATTACATTAGCTTCCTTGGCAGCCACTCTCCAGTCTGTTCATACTGAATCTGCTGTCTACAAAACCTCCTCTGTTTCACATTAATTGCTTTTAAGTGAATTCTTTCCCATCCTGTGCTCCTGCAGTTGACATTTCTTAATGTAAGAGCTGGACGTTACTTTTAGCTCCATAAAATTTCATCCTGTTGGTTTTAGTCCAGTCATGAAAAATATTTTAAAATCTTGATTCTGTTTTTCAATGGCTATTACTTCCCAGCCTTAGTTGCCTTGAATTTTAGTGTTACTTTCGTACATCTGGAAGACTGCTAACGTATATCTGGAGCTTAGGGGGGAGGTGGAGGCGAGAAACACTTTTTTAAACTTCCACTTATTGAGTACACTCTTATTTAATCTTTCATCTTTACACTGGCCCAGTGAAAACAGATACTAATATTGCTTTTTTTTTTTTTTTTTTTGCGGTACGCGGGCCTCTCATTGCTGTGGCCTCTCCTGTTGCGGAGCACAGGCTCCGGACACGCAGGCTCAGTGGCCATGGCTCACGCGCCCAGTCGCTCCACGGCCTGTGGGATCTTCCCGGACCGGGGCACGAACCCATGTCCCCTGCATCGGCAGGCGGACTCTCAACCACTGCGCCACCAGGGAAGCCCTAATATTGCATTTTATAGAGGAGGAAACTAAGGGGAAGGGAGGAAGATGAAGATCTTCCTCAGTTACCAGCCTCAGTGACTACTGGGCATGCAGCTGCTTCTACGCATGCACTCACACATGCAAGTTACGTAAGCTCCACCCCGTAGTCTTAAAGGAAGGTTTGGGTTCAGCTGTGACTAACAGGCTTATTTCCAAAGGGTGGAAACAAGAAAAACTAACTCCTGTGTCCTTCTTCTTAGAGTGACATCTCATTAGCCTTTTGAAGAAAATGAAGTCAGGCGTAGGAGTGGATGAAAATTGGAAACAGCTAGGAAAAGATGAAGTTGGATTTTAAAAGTAAAGCTTATTGAGCATATAACGCCATAAAATATGACTTGCTCTTACAGGTGTTTTAGTTACATGGTCTTGGAATTTGCATCTGTGGCTTTATCAGGCTGATAGAATTTTTTTCCTTGTCTTTTTAGATGCTGCAGGAGGAAGCGATGATTAAGTGAAGGATTTTCCCCATATTACCGTACTTTAATTTATCTTCACAGCGTTTATGATCACATGATACTTTTCTTATTTACTTATGTCTCCCCACTGAAATGTGAGCTCCGTAAAAGCAGGGTCCTCTCTGCCTTATTCTCCTCTGTATCCCTATTACCTAGAATAGTGCTCGGCACATATTAAGTGTTTAAAATGAATGAACATAAGTATGACACAGAAAACTTAGCATTTTAAAAAGAGTATTTAAAAACAACAGACAAGGCTGAGCAAGACTCACTCCAAACTCACTCTGGATGTAGATGTAGGCACATTGTTTAAATTTTAAGAAAACACTACTAACATCCTTCCAGGGCCAGGTCAAAGCTACTTTTTGATAAATTTTTTAAAACGTACTGCCCTCTGATGGTAGTGGGGGAGTTAATTTTAATTTTAGCATCAGTAGTTGGACATCCCAGTTCCCTAAGACCAAACCATGGCTTTGGGTAATGGCAGAACCAAGGTGTGGCCTGGGAGGGCCTATAAAATACACAATGTGTTTGCTATGCATATTCAAGACAATTCCCCTAGCTACTGCTCCTACTTACCCCCAAACTTTCCAACCAGGTTGCTGTCTCCAGCCCTCTCATTCTGGGGTCCCAATGGTCAGCTTGGCAGTGCTAGGGTGGGCCTGCTCAGAGGTGGTGTCAGAAAGATGGTGACACCGCTTGCTTGCTTGGGCCTGCGGGGACCCTAAGAGGTGTGAGCCCTCATATGGCAATTGTCCTTTATTTGTCTAACTTCTCAACTTGGCCTCTTTGTCTTTTGCCTCAAGCTTTCAGCTCTTTCCTGCCTCCTGTTCCTAGCTCCTCTCATAGGTGGAAATGTCATATTTGAAAGTTAAAAAAATATCAGCACATTATATCAAAAGCATGCTTCCAAAGTCTAAAAAGATGTTAATCCTTTTATCATAAGGGCTATCAGGTGTCAAAGCATAATTTTCAAAATTTTAAAAACGTAATTCTCATAACCAATATAAAATGAACATATGCTAATTCATTAACTCATTGATGAAGTTAATTCATTAATGAAGTTAATTCATTAACTCATTGATGAAGATTCATTAACTCATTGATGAAGGGGACCAATAAGATGGTAAAGCTGGTTCCAAAAGTATTTTGAAGGACTAAGTGTTTATACGTTTTCACAAAGGAATGTTAGAATAAGACTGCTAGGTTAGATACAAAAGTGGTTAATGTCCTATAGGCAAGTAAACCTATAGGTTATCTCCTTTACTGGACAGAAAATTTCATGTTAACAGTGTCTGGGTTCCAATCAAATAGTAAACCTCAAAGTCAAACACAGATACATTGTCCTAGAAAATTAAGCAATCTTTGGAAAAGCTTCTACACAATGCTATAGTATAATATTGAAAAGACATGTGGCCCTCATGTTTTGCCTTATTTTAAGTTTGGGATAATTTTTCATAACACAAGTTTTTTTCATATATATATTAATATAAAGTTTATATGTATTTCTCCTGTTAGTCTTTTCCCTGTTTTGGACCATGTTAGTATTTTTCAAATGTTGAACAGTGGATAATGAGAGAGAAAACATAAATCTCACAAAACTTCTTTTGTTACTAGTTGATAACTCTGATTTCAGGGTGAAAGTGTTTGGCGTAGAGTGGAGGGAAAGAGGGAAAGTGAGAGAAGAGTTTAAAGGTTTTGGCTAAAATGCACTTTGAGGATTACATTAGGATTTTAATTTATCCATTTTATTATGGTTCATTATCAGACATAATGGATACCTCTAAGTTTCTTGTTGGTGGAGAATCCATCAGACCCAAAACATGAAAATTATGTAGTACCCAGTATCTAATAACAGGGAAGAGGAACAGTGGAATCAACAAGTATTTAATGATAGTGATGACAGTTGCTTGGCTCTGGTTAAGATTTCCTTTTAAGTGTAGAGGCACATGGTAATTTTGCTGTCCCAACTATGTAATGCTACTATTAACAAGGTCAAGATGGCAACCTTAATGGAATTTGCTAACCTAAGAGTTCTTACCAGAAACTGAAAGTTCCTGGATCCATAATCATGCATTAGGGTGTCCATACCTAGGTTAAGAGCAAGGATCATTCATTCAGTTTAAAGAAAATCCTGTCTTGAACAGGTACTGCCAATTTTGTTTGTTTGTTTTTTGCTTCTGGTGGAACACATATAGGAACTTTTTTCTGACTTAAAAAAAAAAACAACCCTCTAATCTTCTATCATTTTCTCCTCTGTACCTTTTCTCTCCCTCTTCCTAAACATGTAATATGAATTCCATCTTTTTACATTTTCTTCTTCATATTATTGATGCAGTTGCCCAAAACCATAGTAAGCATTTCATACCTACCCAAATGACTTTAGGAACTGGCTGAGTTTCTTCTTCCCTTTGCCCTTCATCGATCAGTATTCCCAGGATCTTTCAGCATCTGGGCTACTGCTCCTCCAGACTCCTTAATTTCACAAGGCTCCCTAACTTTTTTGATTTTATGGATTTCCCTCTCTATCAGTCTTGGTCTGTCAAATTCAGATGCTGGATCTCATCACCACTAGGACTTACTAAACTTCTGAGATCTCTTAACTCAGAATATCCGTTCTCTATCCCAATTGTTTTATTGTTTTCTCCCAAGCTCACCTGTCACAACTTGCCAGACCTGCCCTCTGATGCCACCCTTTCTAGTACTTTTCATTGCTCAGCCCCTCCCATTTGACTCAGTTCCTCCTGGCTCCACAGGACTCCACACAGCCTTAGAGTCCAAGGTCCACGGCTTTGTACTGCCCTTGCCAGTTGCCTAGCCTTCCTCACTCTCTTGTGCTTTGCTCTGTCCACTGTATCAATCTCTTCCCAGAGGTCTCTGGGTCTATCCTTAAAACACACATTGTCCATACTGGGTCCAGAAATGAAAGAGGCCAATGGAAGAGGTTTGTTCCTTTGTTAACAGGAGTTTTTTGGATGCAAAAAAGAGAAAAACATCCACTTAAATTGGCTTAAAAATGGGGAAATTTATTTCATGTAACATAATATCCAAAGGTAGGGCAGGCTCCAGGTGCAGTATTCCAGGGCTCTGGCTCCATCTTTCTGTGATTCTCTTTGTTCTGCCCTCATTAATGATCAGCGTCATCCTCAGACTGGCCACAAAATGACTGCAGTATTTCCAGGTGTCACATTCAGATACAACCATGTCCAGAGAAATAGAGGAGACTCCTTTTCTCCAAAAAATAGTGAACACCTATTTCACAGGTCCTTGTAGATCCCCCTTCACATCTCATTGGCTAGAACTGGGTAACATGCCCATCTCTAAACCAATCATAGACAATGAAATGGAACTACTGGGATTTATTGAGACCAAACGGTCTTTGCCTCTAGATCTGAGACTTATGTGGGAGGGGTTATACCTGAACAAACAGTATTGGGCCGCTGCAGGCAGTGAAGGAAGTGAAAGGATGTTGAGTAGGTAATCTGCTATATAACAGTATCTGCTACAGCGTGAAATGGTGAACCACTGAGAGGATTTTATAGCCATAAAAGCTAAAAATTTTGAGCTTGAAGGTTGATTGTTCATTCAGCTGTTAACACTCTTGTAAACTTGGCCAGGGGAAGTTCTTTTGTTAGTTCGTTTCTAGAAGAGAGGAGGTGAGGATAGGGGAGATCCTTTTCAGTTTGTGACCCCTGGGTTGTAGGTTTTCATTTGACTCCCCACAGTCTACTTTCTCCATCTATGTTGAACACATCCAACCTCACCCTTCCATCTGAACAAAGCTCCTCCTTTCTTTCTTTCTTTCCTTCTTTCCTTCTTTCTTTCTTTCTTTCTTTCTATTTTTGGCTGTGTCGGGTCTTAGTTGCGGCATGTGGGATCTTCATTTTGGCAGGCGGGATCTCTCACTGTGGCACTCAGGCTCTTTGTTGTGGTGCACAGACTTCTCTCTAGTTGTGGCCTACAGACTTCTCTCTAGTTGTGGCCTGCAGGCTCCAGAGCACATGGGCTCTGTAGTTTGTGGCACACAGCCTCCCTAGTTGAGGCGCGCAGGCTCACTAGTTGCCATGTGTGGGCTTAGTTCTTCCGTGGCATGTGGGATTTTAGTTCCCCAACCAGGGCTCGAACCCACGTCCCCTGCATTGGAAGGTGGATTCTTTACTGCTGGACTACCAGGGAAGTCCTCTCCTTTTTCTTAATGAAATAAAAAATCACATTTTAAGGGAAGACAAGAAAAACATAAAAATTTTCAGGGACTTCCCTGGTGGTGCAGAGGTTAAGAATCCGCCTGCCAATGCAGGGGACATGGGTTCGAGCCCTGGTTCAGGAAGATCCCACATGCCACGGAGCAACTAAACCTGTGTATCACAACTACTGAGCCTGTGCTCTAGAGCCTGTGAGCCACAACTACGGAGCCTGCATGCCACAACTACTGAAACCTGCGCACCTAGAGCCCATGCTCCACAACAGGAGACGCCACCGCAATGAGAAGCCCGTGCACCACAACGGAGTAGCCCTTGCTCGCCGCAACTAGAGAAAGCCTGAGAGCAGCAACAAAGACCCAACGCAGCCAAAAATAAAATTAATTAATTAATTTAAAAAAACATAGTGATTGGTCAGGGACCTATACTCAATATTTTGTAATAGCCTATATGTGAAAAGAATCTACAAAAGAATATATATATATGTGTGTGTATGTGTGTTTGTAACTGAATCACTTTGCTGTAAACCTGAAATTAACACATTATAAATCAACCATACTTCAATAAATATAAATAAATAAATATTAAAAAAAAAAGACAGTGATTGGTGCAGAACAGACTGATCAGACAACCTGGGGAGATACTGGGCCACACTTCATGGAGGTCCTTAGCTTAAATACTTATGACCTTATTAATGTTACTAGCTGTATTCTTATATTCTGCCTATTTTACAAGATTATTATTTCTTGCATTACCAAATATGTGACTGAGCCTCAGGTAAAATTAATGATGCCTAAGTGACCTGAAATGATTGACCAAATATATAGTCCTATAAGACCAATGATTGTAATAGTGTAACTCTAGATACGGGAAGAAGCAACGAGAGGGAGCCATTTCCTAGACCATAACAGACTAGTAAGACAGGCAATCCACAGACTTTTGGCTGCTGTTAACAGGGCCTAGTCCAGCAATAGCACTGAGTGGCCTATCAATGAAATCCTTGCTGACCTGGGAATGAGCATTCCTGGTGCTCTGGTACAAATTGGTCACCAAATGCCTCCCAAACCTTGGTCGAAATTAAGACCGAAAGGGAAGTGATCGATAAACAAAGAATGTTGAGACCTCCCTGGTGGTCCACTGGTTAGGACTCCACGCTCCCAATGCAGAGGGTCTGGTTTCGATCCCTGGTCGGGGAAATAAGATCCCACATACTGCAACTAAGCCTTCGCCCTGCAACTACTGAGCCCACTCTCTGCGTGCTGCAACTAGAGAACCTGCATGCTGCCAGGAAGACCCAGTGCAGCCAAAATAAAAAAAAGAAAGAAAGAAAGAAAGAAGAAAGGAAGGAAGGAAGGAAGGACGGAAGGAAGGAAGGAAGGAAGAAAGAAAGAAAGAAAGAAAGAAAGAAAGAAAGAAAGAAAGAAAGAAAGAAAGAAAGAAAAAGAAAGAAAGAAAGAAAGAAAACGTTGCCCACCATTGAATTCAAGAATCAAGTCCTTAACTGCTGCAGTCACTGACCTACAATACACCCTGAAATGAATTCAGGGCGAAAGATCAGGATGAGGCACTCTGTGCTCTAGGAAAACTGACAGAACTGGCCCTCAGATAGATATTTTCAGGAGAAATTTTTTATAAACCCGGATTCTTGCATCTTCCCATACTTAGAAAAGCTGTCTATTCCCCATGGCTAGTAGCAACCTTCTACTGAGATGTGTGCTTGGTTGCACAAAATCGCCTTACCTCTTTCGAACAGTTCTCAGAGCTCTCTGAGAGACTGCCTCCCGGGTTATAATACTCAGTTTCATTCGAACAAAGTTTTCCATTTCTTTCTTAGATGGGCTATGGATTAATTTTTTTCATCGACATGCTCGCCCTTCATTTTCACCTTAACTACTCACTCTTACCCTGGCTTCTCCTCAGTCTCACTATAATATGATGGCTCTGCCTGGCTCATTAAGAAGAAGACTGGACTTCCCTGGTGGCGCAGTGGTTAAGAATCTGCCTACCAATGCAGGGGACATGGGTTCAAGCCCTGGTCCGGGAAGATCCCACATGCCACAGAACAACTAAGCCCGTGTGCCACAACTACTGAGCCCATGTGCTGCAACTACTGAAACCTGCGTGCCTAGAGCCCATGCTCCATGACAAGAGAAGCCACTGCAATGAGAAGCCTGCACACTGCAATGAAGAGTAGCCTCCACAGCTCGCCACAACTAGAGAAAGCCCGCGTGCAGCAACAAAGACCCAACACAGTCAAAAAATAATTAATTAATTAAAACAAAAAAAAAGAAGACTGAAATCATGAACCTGCCCCTGACATCATAACTGGACTATCATCAGTCTTCTCTCTTATTCTTCCCATTCCTTTATTTTTTTATAAAATTTTATTGGATTATAGTTGATTTACAGTTATGTGTTAGTTTTAGGTGTACAGCAAGGTGAATCAGTTATACATATATATATATATCCACTGTTTTTTATATTCTTGTCCCATATAGGTCATTACAGAGTACTGAGTAGAGTTCCCTGTGCTATACAGTAGGTCCTTATTAGTTATCTATTTTATATATAGTAGTGTGTATATGTCAATCCCAACCTCACAATTTATCCCTCCCCAGCCACCCTGCTTTCCCCCCGGTAACCATCATAAGCTTGTTTTCTACATCTGTGACTCTATTTCTGTTTTGTAGATAAGTTCATTTGTACTATTTTTTAGGATTCCACATATAAGTGGTATCATACAATGTTTGTCTTTCTCTGTCTGACTTACTTCACTCAGTATGACAATCTCTAGGTCCATCCATGTTGCTGCAAATGGCAATATTTTGTTCTTTTTTATGGTTAATACTCTATGGTAAACATGTACCACATCTTCTTTATCCATTCCTCTGTGATGGACATTTAGGTTGCTTCCATGTCCTGTCTATTGTAAATAGTGCTGCAATGAGCATTGGGGTGCATGTGTCTTCTTGAATTATGGTTTTCTCTGGGTATATACCCAGTAGTGGGATTGCTGGGTCATATGGTAATTCTATTTTCAGTTTTTTTAAGGAATCGCCATATTGTTCTCCATAGTGGCTGCACCAATTTATATTCCCACCAGCAGTGTAGGAGGGTTCCCTTTGCTCCACACCCTCTCCAGCCTTTATTATTTGTAGACTTTTTTAAAAATTAATTAATTAATTTAATTTTGGCTGTGTTGGGTCTCCGTTGCTGCGCGCAGGCTTTCTCTAGTTGCGGCGAGTGGGGTCTACTCTTCATTGCGATGTGGGGGCTTCTCGTTGCAGTGGCTTCTCTTGTTGGGGAGCACGGGCTCTAGGCACACGGGCTTCAGTAGTTGTGGCGCATGGGCTCAGTAGTTGTGGCTTGCGGGCTCTAGAGCACAGGCTCAGTAGTTGTGGCGCACAGGCTTAGTTGCTCTGCAGTATGTGGGATCTTCCGGACCAGGGCTCGAACCCGTATCTCCTGCATTGGCAGGCGGATTCCTAACCACTGTACCACCAGGGAAGTCCCTATTTGTAGACTTTTTGATGACGGCCATTCTGACTGGTGTGAGGTGATACCTCATTGCAGTGTTTTTTTTGTTTTTTTTGTGTTTTTTTTGCGGTTCGCGGGCTTCTCACTGCTGTGGCCTCTCCCGTTGCGGAGCACAGGCTCCGGACGCACAGGCTCAGCGGCCATGGCTCACGGGCCCAGCCGCTCCACGGCATGTGGGTTCTTCCCGGACCGGAGCACGGACCCGTGTCCCCTGCATCGGCAGGCGGACTCTCAACCACTGCACCACCAGGGAAGCCCAAGAATGACCTCTTTAATGAGGCTTTTAATGGTAAGGACAGTAGGGATGGACAGGTGGAAAGAATGAGTAACTTTTATAGCTTTATTTAATGGGTATTAATTTCCTTGCAGAAAACAGGATTTCTACCAATTAAATATTCTAATATGAAGAAAGATATATCTGTACATATATAACCTTGTTCAACAAAGATCTTCTCTTTGGAGATACAAACTCATGAATAGGCCTAAACTGGCTGTACATATGTTCATTTATTATGGGTAGATTTCCCATTTTACAAACAAACCTCTTATTTATGGGAAGAGGTTCAGGGTTTCAGAATGTCTTTAGGACATATTTCCTGATACTGGGGCAGGGGGATGGGGCAGAATTCCCCTGCTATCCATCAGATTACATCCACTTGAAGCTGCAGGGCATTCTGCAGGGGTACTCTTCTACTCCAGAGTTAAATAGACATAAAAACAATGCATAAAGAATAATCCCGTGGGGCTTCCCTGGTGGCGCAGTGGTTGAGAATCTGCCTGCTAATTCAGGGGACACGGGTTCGAGCCCTGGTCTGGGAAGATCCCACATGCCGTGGAGCAACTAGGCCCGTGAGCCACAACTACTGAGCCTGCGCGTCTGGAGCCTGTGCTCCGCAACAAGAGAGGCCGCGACAGTAAGAGGCCTGTGCACCGCGATGAAGAGTGGCCCCCGCTTGCCACAAGCAGAGAAAGCCCTCGCACAGAAACGAAGACCCAACACAGCCAAAAATAAATAAATAAATTAAATTAAAAAAAAAAAAGAATAATCCCCTGGCAACCACATATGCCCTCTGATCTTATCAAACTATAATTTGCTTACTGTTCCTCAAATAAAACGTTCTAATTCCTCTCTCTTTACCAATCCCCTGCAACATCCCCCTTTTTTTCCTCCCAGTTTAATCTGGAATCCTATATAAGCTTCTATCCAAATACTACCATTTCAAGGGCCAGGCAAAGTACCATCTTGCCACTGATGGACAAAGTCCTCCCTGACTATTCTACCCTATCGTAATCTAGGTTCTGATCCTCTCTAGCCTTTATCAAGCATTTGGATCTAATGCTTCCTAATACCATTAAACTAGTTTTTCATAAGCTTTTGACTTATCTTCCCATTAGACTGTAAGCTCCTTAAAGGCAGATTCCTATATTCTGTTTTCCCTATATTCCATATGCACCTACATAGTAGATGCTCTACGTATCTTGGTTTTGAAAAGTAACATGATCAATCCAAACGTGACCCAATATGCATAGTGTTCTTTACAGATTTTTCTACAACCAATCTATGGTCTTGTATAAACATGGATTTTCTGCTACCCAATAATTTTTTTTTTTAGTTTTTGGTTATCAGGACTCGTCAGCTGACTCTGTGTCCCAGCCACAGGACTGTAGTTGTTCATCCTGTGGGAACTCCACTTCAATGTCATAAACAAAATTTGGATCATCCTTCTTCTTCTGATTTTTCTCAAAAAGTTCATCCATGATGCTCTTCCTTTTGGCAAGTTCCTTGTCATCTAGTTTGTTCAGGTCTTCCTCAGGATCAATGGTTGTTTCCCGCTGAATTTGTTCCATTGTTTCTGCCAAACTCTGCCCCCACAAGTAACCTCGTAAAAAACTGAATAACTTCTCCAGTTGCTTCAGGGATACCTGTTCCAGGTAACCCTTGTGTCGTGGATTATTCTTTAATTGTTCAGCAGCTCTGCTGCAATCTAGGAGGGAGAAACAAAACTATTATACCACACGCAACACCACAGACTATTCAGGTACCACAAGTTACTGAAACCATTACCTGTCATTATAGTCAAGTAGCTAACTGGCTTTTAGGAATGAACTATTTTACAGAACTATTTCTTTATATACAGCTTTGAGTGTGATGGGGGAAGGAGGGATATATTTTTTATTTCTGTAACTTAAAATCACTTTGAGGAGATGTTAAATACTTTCAACTGGAGAAAACATCTGAGAAGAAAAAGTAGTTTTACAGCTTTAGATATTAGTACTGGTACCAAGAAAATATCAAGATTACAACTAAAAAACACATTTGGAGGGAGAGAAGGGAATTAATATTACTGAATAATGCTATCTCATTTAACCCACACTGCAGATCTCAAAGGGTGGGATTATCAATTTCCTTTTACAGATTAGGAAACTGATGCTCACCAAGATTAAGTAATTTAGCCAAGATTTCATACCTACCCTGACAGTCACGACTTGAACCTTGGTCGGTCTAACTCTGAAGGCCATGTCATTCCATTACATGAGACTCAAATCGTTCTTATAAACTGACTCAGTGAATATTTAAGATAGGAGGCAAGATAAAACATAAGATACCTGAATACTTTGAAAAGTTTCGGACAGGCATGATGCGCTGGCGACTTTTCCCCATCATTTCATTCTCATAGATTAAGATAACAGCCGGAGGCTGGAACCTAATTCCACATTTCTTGGCAGTGCACATCATTCTCACATACACTTCACGGTAAATCAGAGGAAATCTGATGAAAATGTGTTAGTCGCATAATGACTTCCTGCTAAAGGGGAAAAAAATTAAGTGTTGGATAAATCACATTCTCCTCTACTTTTCCTCCCCAGCAGATCTGAATCTACTCCAGTTCTGGAGATGCATAGTCAGCTCAAGCTCAGTATTTCAAGAGCTACCTGGAAGTTCAGTTTGGCCCCAGGTTATCTTTAGTCTATAGAGTCCCTGGTTCATTGAGGGGTGTAGATTTGTTCACACATGAACCTAGAAATGCAGTTCAGTTTGGATCTCTTCGTGTACTGTACTCTTAACCAAAGATTGTATATGAACCTCTGAGTCAGCCCAAGAATCAACTTACAGGATCTTTTTTGTTTACCAATTAAACAAGTATGTACAAGCACCCTCTATGTCAAGGTACTAAGAGGTTTTTAATCTTACTCATTATGTCCTGAGGGGTTCACTAGACCAGACCTCTCTCCTTTGTACTTCCCCAATCATTCTACTCATTGAGTTTTTTGTAACTACTTACTTTATCACTTTTCTTTTCCTTCTATTCTATATGCTCCATGAGGGCAGGGAACATATCCACTGTTCACCACAATATCCCCAGCACAATACCTGGACTGTAGTAGGTATTCCATTGTTTAATTCAATGTGTTAATAGAAGACACAGCCCCTGTACATCCTCGAAGTGTTCACAGTTTAGAAGTCTGATCAAACAAGGCAATAATCAGCCTCCACATATTTGAGGCAATAAAGCTTACATGGCTTTTATTTCAACTCATTTGTCTCACTACATGATGTTTTTTTCAGTTACAAGAAACATTTTATTTATTTATTATTTTTTAATCTTTATTGAAGTATAATTGTTTTACAATGTATTAGTTTCTGCTGTACCACAAAGTGAATCAGCTATATGTATACATATATCCCCATATCCCCTCCCTCTTGCGTCTCCCTCCCACCCTCCCTATTCCACCCCTCTAGGTCATCAGTGTCGAGCTGATCTCCCTGTGCTATGCAGCAGCTTCCCACTAGCCATCCATTTTACATTTGGTAGTGTACATAGGTCAGTGCTACTCTCTCACTTCATCCCAGCTTCCCCTTCCCCTGCTGTGCCCTCAAGTCTGTTCTCTACGTCTGCGTCTTTATTCCTGCCCTGCCACTAGGTTCATCAGTACCGTTTATTAAGATTCCATATATGTGTGTTAGCATACAGTATTTGAAACAACCATTTTTTTTTTTTTTTGGTGAAACAACCATTTTAAAGGTTAATACTTTCCATTCCCTCTTCCCTTCCCTGCTCTCAATGCCAAAATATACTTAATTATAGGGACTGCTTTAGATGTGACTATGATATTCTCAGAAAGATTTGCAAATGTCAAAGAACCTGGAGGTAAAGCAGCATAAGGATGATATCTTCATAAATTCAGTTCTGTTAGAGAATCACTAGGAACATGGTTACTTAATACATGTTCATTGTAGAAAACTGGGATGGGAGTGGGGAAGGGGGAGGAAGAGACATACAAAATAATCATCCCTGATTCCTTCCAGTCTTTCTAGGTGTAGTTTTTTGTTTGTTTGTGTTTGGTTTCTTTTTGTTTTTTGGTTTGTTTTTTAGCTATAGTATGTTTTTATATCATACATACTATTTCCTACCTTTTAAATTTTTACAAAATTTTATTTTACGGACGTATAGTTGACTTACAATGTTGTGTTAATTTCTGCTACACAGCAAAGTGATTCAGTAATAAATATAAATACATATATTCTTTTTCATATGCTTTTCCATTATGGTTTATCACAGGATACTGAATATAGTTCCCTGTGCATACAGTAGGACCTTGTTTATCCATTCTATATATGATAGTTTACATCTGCTGATCCCAAACTCCCAATCCATCCCTCTCCTATGCCCCCTCCCCCGTGGCAACCACAAGTCCATTCTCTATGTCTGTGAGTCTGTTTCTGTTTTGTAGATAAGTTCATTTGTGTCATATTTTAGATTCCACATATAAGTGATATCATATGGTATTTGTCTTTCTCTTTCTGACTTCACATAGTATGATACTCTCTAGGTTCATCATGTAGCTGCAAATGGCATTATTTCATTCTTTTTTAAGTCCTGCCTTTTAAATTTAACAACCTATGTAATTTTGCCATTAAATGTCTTTCTAAAATGCAAATTTTTATGACTGCAAATGTTTTGTCCTATGCATATACCATAATCTATATTATTCACCCCTTCCTATTGGATGTGAGAATTTTTACTCTTAGGAAATGGATCATACTGTGTTGGCTAAAAAGTTCGTTCGGTCCATAAGCTGGCTCTAGTAGCGCTTAGTTGTCTTTAACTTCATTTGAAACAGTTTTGTTAGACTGTATTGTGACAGCTGTCATATCAGTGTACATTAAAATTGGTGAATTTTTTGTGTAGCCGTTTTAATATAGAAAATAGGGGGAAAAACAACATTTTCGGCATATTACGCTTTATTATTTCAAGAAAGGTAAAAACACAACTGAAACGCAAAAAAAGATTTGTGCATTGTATGGAGAAGGTGCTATGACTGATTGAACGTGTCAAAACTGGTTTGCCAAGTTTCGTGCTGGAGATTCCTCGCTGGATGATGCTCCACGGTCGGGTACACAAGTTGAAGTTGATAGCCATCAAATCGAGACATTAATTGAGAACAATCAACATTATACCATGTGGGAGATAGCCAACATACTCAAAATATCCAAATCAAGCATTGAAAATCATTTGCACCAGCTTGGTTATGTTCATCGCTTTGATGTTTGGGTTCCACGTAAGTTAAGAGAAAAAAACCTTCTTGACCGTATTTCCGAATGCGATTCTCTACTTAAACGTAATGAAAACGTTCCGTTTTTAAAACAAACTGTGACGGGCGATGAAAAGTGGATACTGTACAATAATGTGTAAGAGAAGAGATGGTGGGGCAAGCGAAATGAACCACCACCAACCACACCAAAGGCTGATCTTCATCCAAAGAAGGTGATGTTGTGTATATGGTGGGATTGGAAGGGAATCCTCTATTATGAGCTCCTTCTGCAAAACCAAACGATTAATTCCAACAAGTACTGCTCCCAATTAGACCAACTCAAAGCAGCACTCGACAAAAAGCATCCGGAATTAGTCAATAGAAAATGCATAATCTTCCAGCAGGATAACACAAGACTGCATGTTTCTTTGATGACCAAAAATTGTTACAGCTTGGCTGGGAAGTTCTGATTCATCCAATATATTCACTAGACATTGCACCTTCGGATTTCCATTTATTTCGGTCTTTACAAAATTCTCTTAATGGAAAAAATTTCAATCTCTGGAAGACTGTAAAAGGCACCTAGAACAGTTCTTTGCTCAAAAGGATAAAAAGTTTTGGGAAGATGGAATTATTGAGTTGCCTGAAAAATGGCAGAAAGTGGTGGAACAAAATGGTGAATACATTGTTCAATAAAGTTCTTGGTAGAAATGAAAAATGAAAAATGTGGGATTTCCCTTATGGTCCAGTGGGTAAGACTCTGCGCTCCTGATGCAGGAGGCCTGGGTTTGTTCCCCGGTTGGGGAACTAGATCCTGCATGCATGCCGTAACTAGGAGTCCGCATGCAGCAACTAAGAGCGCCTACGTGCCTCAATGAAGACCTGGTGCAGCCGAAATAAATAAATATTTTTTTGAAAAATGTGTCTTTTATTTTTACTTAAAAACCAAGGGAACTTTTTGGCCAACCCAATATATAAAAAACTGTTATCAAATTACTGTGCTCTGCCTCTGATCTGATGCCATGATCCCACTCCACCTCTTTTTTTTTTTTTAAAAAACAAATACTACTCCCAGTTCACCTCACTAAAATTTGTTGTTAGTAAACTTTCTAGAAGATCCTACTGAGCACAATACAAATTCCATACACTCAAGCAAATGGCTGTATTAATAAATGATATATGCAAGTGATGCTCAATAATGTAGTTTGACTACACTCTTCTTTCTTTTTAAAACTAAACTTTTATTTTTATTAATGTTTGTATGCTGTTTAAAATGTAACATAATTCTATGAGGTTTACAACAAAAAACTGTTGTCCTCTCCCCTTCCCCTCTCCATAGGTAACGAGTTTCTTTTAAATGTTTCTTCCAAAATTTATCTTCATATTTCTTAACAGTATGCTTATACTGCTATCTTCAGTTTTAGGTAGTATCTTCTGACATCTTTCCTCTTTAAGACATCCATCCTAGAGCCCTCCGCTCTGTTCCAATCTGCATTGGATACTCTCCAGCTCTGCTTACATATTCAATTCATGAAGACAGACGACACATTTACCCAGCACTTCTTCCTAGACATTAATACTTTTCTCCTCAAGGATCAGTGACCTGCATAGTCTTGCCAAGCATCCCCACAGCACCTAAAGCGTACGGATTTTGCCATCAGGTAGACGATCCTCTCCCTATCCACGCCCCCACTAGTGCAAGACTGACTTTCTTACCCATAGAGAAGTACATAAAATGCATCTTCTGCAGGTCAACGTCTAAAATCTCCGTGAGGGGGTGTTTCCACTAACCGTAGGGCACCTAGGAGCACTCGACTTTGAGGCCAGGCGCAGCCTAGCGCTGCAGAAAGAGGCGACAGCCACAGCTCCGCACCGTGGGGTGAATACCCCGGCAGGAGGCCCACATCGGCAAATACCTGGAAGTGGAGGTGGACGCCGGAAGCTGGGTTAGGCTGTCCCCAGGACACCGCGCGGAGCTCAGAGTCACGCTGGGGTCCCGCGGAGCGGTCCCTAGAGCAACTGCCCTGGCACACGTCACGGCGCTTCCGCCGCTCCTCGCTCCGCCCCCTACCGGGAGTGTGAGGGGCGGGGCGACGAGGGGGCGGGACCGCGGCCTCCTTGACGCCGGAACTTTCGGGGGCCGGGGATGCGGGGAGCAGGGTAATGGCTGGGCCGCTGGCGTGCGCGCATTGAGTCTTCTGTCCCGGTCTCTAACTCCGTGACAGCGCGCTCTAGGAGCGGTGTGAGGCGTGTGCAGGTTCCTCCGACCGCAGTTTGTCCCCGCGCGCTCTTCTGGGGCGCGCGTTCCCCGGCGTCCTGGCTACCCCGGCCGTGGCCGTCCGGGCGGTGGCCTGGCTACTCCTCTGGGAGGTGGCTGGACTCACCTGCTCGCCAGCCATAGCCTTCAACACCACCCCCACCGACGCTGGTAAGGGCAAGGGCGGGGCTTCGGGGTGAGGGCGGGGTTTAGGGCCGAGAGGGTGGGGAGCACTCCAGGGTCCCCCGTACTCTCCCTTCCGCGCTTAACAAAGGTACTTCTCGCGACCCTAGAGCTGTAGGGTGAGCTGCAGGAGGTTAAAAACAAAGGCCGCAAGCTTCCTGCTACTCCCCCCGCCCCGCCCCCCGTCTTCATTGCTTTGTGGCTGCTCCTGGTTCTCTGGAGAGTCGGACTTTGTTCGTGCCCCGGTCTGGGAGGATCCCACATGCCGCAGAGCGGCTGGGCCCGTGAGCCATGGCCGCTGGGCTTGCGCGTCCGGAGCCTGTGCTCCCCAACGGCAGAAGCCACAACAGTGAGAGGCCCGCAAACCGCAAAAAAAAAAAAAAAAAAAAAAAAAAATTGTAAAGTACAGACGTGAAGCGTCTTGGGACGCTCTTGGAATGCGTGAAGCTTCTGACCACTACGGGGCCAGCAAAGTCTAAGTGCCCTATGAGGTGTGAGAACCCCAGTCTAGAGTACATAGTGTGTGTTGTCCTCGGGGGACGTGGAAAGGGGAGGAAGACTAGTTTCGTTTTACAAACATTTTTGATAATGGACTAGATTGGGCTAGGGTTTCTTTATGACTCAGGGCTGGGCAAGCGAGTTGATTCACTTCTTTGGGCCCGAGTCCGTGGGCAGAAGTGCTGTGCTAGGCGCTGTGGATCCAGCCCTCGTGGAGCTTGCATTGCAGTAGGGGGAGATGTATACAGTGAGTAATTACAATAAAGTGACAACGTTTGATAGGGAAAGGAAAGTCAGTACAAATCAGGTGAGTTTCTCTGTCTTTAAAACGAGGATGTTAGACTAGTATCTGTCAGTCAGTGCAGTTCTGCTTTTGTGTTTACATATTAAGTTCCCAAATTTATTTGAAGAAAGGATTACTAGGCCAAAAAGAATTTTTAAACAACCGGACTTGTATCTGAAGACTTCCAGCACTGGCATTTTGTGATTAAAAAGGGGTCAATTTCCAGAGCCAGTTCAGGCCGCAATAACCAACTAAGGTAATATTTAAGAGGAAAAATCTTGAAGGTGCATTCAGATGCAACAAATTCACTTTGAAAATGGTACTTAGAGGACTTCCCTGGTGGTCCGGTGGTTAAGAATCCACCTTCCAATTCAGGGGACTTGGGTTGGATCCCTGGTTAGGGAACTAAGATCCCACATGCCCCGGGGCAACTAATCCCCCATGCTGCAACTACTGAGCCCGCGCACCACAACTAGAGAGAAGCCCACGCGACGCGAGGCGAGTTCCTGCATGCCGCAACGAAGGTCCCGTGTGCCATAACTAAGACCCGACACAGCTAAATAAATAAATATTACAAAAAAAAAGAAAGAAAATGGTACCTTTGCCTTAAAAATCATAAATAATCTAGTATTTGCAATACTGTTTGTAAATTAGCTTTTCTACTATCCCAAGATGAATGAAATTTACTATTCTCTATTTACTATTCCCTGATAGACTTTAAGCCTATTAATCTGACCTTTTTTTCTAATTAATTTATAGGCAGATATAAACCCTTACCCCCACCTCTATTAAAGTTAAACATTGAAGAAATATCTTGATTTATGCAAGAGATATTCTGTAAGTTGCTTGGGAAAAGATGATATGTGCTTCTCCAAAGCAATTAAGGATTTCTTTAAATAGCTAGGAGAGTGGAAATGCCTTAGGCTTTAAAAGTTGGGCAGATCTTGCTTCTAATCAGTTACTTACCTAGTTGTGTGGCCTAAACAGTAACTGTTTATAAGTCAGAGTTTCCTCCTGTGTACAAAAGGCAATAATATTGCCTGCCTGTTTAGCTAGACTGTGAAAGTTAAAATACATGTGAAAGCCCCAAGTAGAGAATCTGTCATATAGGTATTATTTAATAAATGTTGTCTTTCATACTTTTTTCTTTCCTTCCCTAGTATATTCCAAATGTTTCCATCTCCCTGTCATGTTTTTTTTTTTTTTTTTGGATCTTCTCAGGAATACATCTAATGGACTTAGTAACATACAGTAGTGTATGGTTTTTCTGTATGTTTGTTTTAATATTCTTCCCACACACTTCTAGCTTTTGAAAATGGAGTAAAATTCCATAGCAAAGTGCCTGGGCAGAGTTGGTGGTCATTAGTAGCTGAATTTTTAACTTTATGAAACTGACACTGAGTAACAGTTTTAATGTCTGAATTCTGCATGGAGTCAGTATAGTGAGATTTCTGGTTATTCTAAGTTTATAAAGGGGCCCTTTGAACCTTTCAAAAGCCTCCAGTTTTTGTTGTTTCTTTAAACTCTTTCAGTGTCTCCATAAGGCATAGTGTACCATCCTCTGAGTTTTTTCTATGTGTGGATGGTAGAATATAGAAGTTGCCAGTTTGTATGTGATACTCAGTTTCAGTTAGCTAGGATTAAAATTGAGGTTTCCTGGCTCTTTGGCCATTCTGTTGTTTTTGGTATCCTGGGATCGCCTGAATAAAGTAATATAAATAGCGAACACTTACATAGAGTGCTTGCTATATGGTTGACCCTGTTCTAAGTGCTTCTACATATATTAAATTCTCATGACAACTAGTAGAGAGAGAAACTATATTGCCCAAAGTCACACAGCTGTTAATAGACAGACTGGGGTTTGAAACTAGCCAATCTAACTCCAAAGTCAAGACTTTTAACCCCTATGCTATACTAGAAATAGATTTATATGTAGCTCAAATTGCTTAAGTTTTAAAAGTTTTTGTTTTGTTTTTAGGTTGGTTAGATTTTCCAGGCAATTAAAGCCTATTCAAACTATTATTTTCTGATTATTTAAATATTCTTTCATTGAGTGCTTATTTTGTTTAAAAAAATCTTTTCATGCTTATAGGCATAAGGGCCACTTGTTCTGAAATTATTTTGAGGCAAGAAGTTTTGAAAGATGGTTTCCACAGGTAAGTTGCCCATTGACTTACACTTACATCAAAATACTGTTTCAATGTAATTTAAAGCAAAAAATCAATAGTTGAAAAATGGATATACTGAAAAAAAATTACTTGCCTTCTTAAAGTTATAAGTGACAGATAATGTGATTCATAGTTTGAAATAATGATTAAAATAACAGTGGAGAAGAGAAGGAGAAAACAAACATTTATTATTTACTACACATATCTATTATATATTTATATAGCTAGAAGCTATATATACAGTATTCCGTTTAATCTTCACAATGGTTGTAAGATAGATGATACCTTTCTTGTATTTCAGATGAGGGACTAGGGCTCAGGGAATTTAAATAATTGTGTAGAGGTTAGGTTAGCTTCTCTCTTTAACATAATTGGAACGTATTTCCAAGAGGAATGGGAGATAACTGATTCCAATAAGGAAGAAAGAAGTAACTGAAGAGACTATCGTGACAACAAAAGTAGCTGTCCAACTCTAAGTACTGAGGATAAAAAGCAGAATATAAAACCAACAGTGAAGAGTGACAGAACCCATAAGAATAGCTTCAGAAACTGGAAATCTCAGAGTTATTTGAGACCTTCAGAAAATGCCGACAATCATTTTTTAAAAAGGCTTTTTTAGTTATGTTTAGAGCAGGTATAGTCTTGAGAGGGTAGATGAAGGAATATTAACATATCATAGAAAGTAGAATTTGTTAGCCCCTCTTATTTCTGTCTTCTTGGTCAAGAAGAATTAATCCCACTCTGGAAAGGGCCAAGTGGTTATTGGTAGTAGGAAACTGAAGTGCAGAAAATGTAAGGGAATTAATTACACAAAAGGGCCTTAATGAATATAAATGAGTTTAGAGTCTCCCCTCTCTGATGAATTATATCTCATTGCAGTAGGAGAACTTGCTTAAACCATTGCTGAACTTCTGTTTGTCATCTTTGGATGATCTGGAAGTTAGTTATTGTAGATTCTGGGCAAAATTCTAGGCCAGATTACTAAAACGATGGTTTGTGAACACAGAATAGAAACTGTTGGTTTCTGGGGACTTGCATGAATAAGCTTTATTACAAGCTTATTTCTTTTATAGAGTTACTGGACAGGTGGATCAGAGGAATGCTACAGCTATAGTATATCTGATTTTCTGTAAGTCTTTTGATGAAATTTATGTGTTATATTTGAGAACAAGATGAAGAATGTGAACTGAAAGGTAACACAGGTGAATAACTTCAGAAAGATTAACAAATACATCCGACATGTTTTGGTTAATTGGTTGAATTCATCTTGGAGGGAGGTCCTGAAGAGTCTCTGTCTTTTTAAATATATGTGTTTTTTCTGATGATAAGATATTACATGTTCACAAATACATATATAGTATCCAGAAGAAAAGAGATAATAGATATAGTCTACTTTAGAATATATTTAGAAGAATTAAAGCAATATATATATATAGATAGGTAGATAGATAGCTGCTCTTGATATGATATAGAGGCAGAATGAAATAGTGGCTAACAATTTGGGCTCTAGGGTATAACTATTGGAGTTTGAATCTTAGCTCTTGGCTGAGTTACTTAGTCTCTCTGTGCTTTGCTTTCCTTTCCCTCTTTCTTTTCTTGAAAGAGGGAAAATATTTTTGTTTACTCACATGTATATACACAACTTTTGGATTTAATTGATTTTTATATTCTGTGATTAGCTTTTGCATCACTAGAAATGATATTTTGGGGCAAAAATAGAATATAACAATGCCATAGAAACTATTCAGAATTCTTTCAGTGAATGCAAATTATTAGGAAAATAAACTGCTATATGTAAAATTACCTCAGACTACTTTAAAGGATAAAAGCAAAAAGTATCTATAGAGATAGCTGCTCTTGATATTTAATTCTTGGAATTTCTGCTGTGTTCCTAGAGCAATGAGTTCATATAAATTTATTGATTATCTGAGAACCAGAAACTAATATCATACACAAAGCCTGAAAACGTTTCCCCATACTTTTTAAGTTGGAGATGATAATTTTTCTATGAAGAGAGTAACATGGGTATTTTATCCTAGTGCTTTGTTTTCTTACAGGTAAAATAGGAATTATAATAGTACTATTTCATAGTGTTTTTTTTAAATTAATTAATTTATTTTTGACTGCATTGGGTCTTCGTTGCTGCACGCGGGTTAATTTCTTTAGTTGTGGCGAGCAGGGGCTACTCTTCGTTGGCAGTGTGCCAGCTTCTCATTGCAGTGGCTTCTCTTGTTGCGAAGCACAGGCCCTAGGCGCGTGGGCTTCAGTAGTTGTGGCACACGGGCTCAGTAGTTGTGGCTCGTGGGCTGTAGAGTGCAGGCTTGGTAGTTGTGGCACACGGGCTTAGTTGCTCTGCGGCATGTGGGATCTTCCCCCACCAGG
Organism: Stenella coeruleoalba; assembly: GCF_951394435.1. Lineage (NCBI taxonomy): Eukaryota > Metazoa > Chordata > Mammalia > Artiodactyla > Delphinidae > Stenella > Stenella coeruleoalba. The sequence continues at coordinate 72,680,874 of NC_137150.1, read as the reverse complement.
GATTGAACCCGTGTCCTCTGCATTGGCAGGTGGATTCTTAACCACTGCACTACCAGGAAAGCCCCCATAGTGGTTTTTTTTAATAAACTTCATTGAGTTTGACAACTATATACACCCATGTAACCATGTAACCAGTCAAAATATAGAACATTTTCATCATCTCCAAAAATACTCATGTGCTACTTGCAGTTATTCTCCCTCACCCATACCCACACTCAGACAATCACTGATCTACTTCTGTTACTAGATAGATTTTCTGGAATTTTATATAAATGAAATCATACAGTATGTACTTTTTGATATCTGGCTTCTTTCACTCAGCATTATGTCAATGAGATTTAACGATGTTCTGTATGGTAGTAATTTGTTCTTTTTGTTGCAGAGTACTGAAATTTGTTTATTCATTCACATATCTATGGCATCGGAGTTGTTCCTAGTTTGGGGCTATGGTAAATAAAGCTATAATGAGCAGTTGTGTACAAGTCTTGGCGTGGACATGTTTTCATTAATTTTGGGTAAATATCAATAAACAGAATTGCTGGATATATGATAGATAAATGTTGAACTTTTTAAGAAACTGCCAAACTGTTTTCCAAAGTGGTTATGCTGTTTTACATTCTCATCAGTAACGTATGAGAGTTCTGTTTCATACATTATGAAACAGAACTTGCCAGCAACGTCCTTGCCAGCACTTGATATGGTCAGTCTTTTTAATTTTAGACTTTCTGGTGCATGTGTAGTGGTATCTCATTGTAATTTTAATTTGTATTTCCCTGATGAGTAATGATATTGAGCATCTTTTTGTGTGCTTATTGTCCACTAGTATATCTTCCTTTGTGAAGTGTTTTAGTCTTTTTTTTTTAATTGAAGTATAGCTGATTTGCAGTGTTGTGTTAATTTCTGCTGTACAGGAAAGTGATTCAGTTATACATACGTATACATTCTTTTTTATGTTCTTTTCCATTATGTTTATCTGAGGATATTGAATATAGTTCCCTGTGCTATACAGTAGGACCTTGTTGTTTATCTATTCTATATGTAATAGTTTGCATCTGCTAACTCCAAACTCCCAGTCCATCCCTTCCCCTTGGCAACTACAAATCTGTTCTCTATGTCTGTGAGTCTGTTTCTGTTTTGTAGGTAGGTTCATTTATGTCATATTTTAGATTCCACATATAAGTGATATCATATTGTATTTGTCTTTCTCTTTCTGACTTGTGAAGTGTCTTAGTCTTTTGTCCATTTTTAAACTGGGTTGTTTGTTATTTTATTATCAAGTTTTAAGAATTCTAATTTTTTTTTTTTTGCGGTACACGGGCCTCTCACTGTTGAGGCCTTTCCTGTTGTGGAGCACAGGCTCCGGACGCGCAGGCTCAGTGGCCATGGCCCATGGGCCCAGCCGCTCCGCGGCATGTGGGATCTTCCCGGACCAGGGCACGAACCCGTGTCCCCTGCATCGGCAGGCGGACTCTCAACCACTGCGCCACCAGGGAAGCCCCAAGAATTCTAATTTTGATGGAGTATAGTTTATCAAACTTTTTCTTTTGTGGTTCATGGTTTTTGTGTCCTGTGTAAGAAATCCTTGTCTATTCCAGGATCATGGAAATTTTCTTTTAGAAGTGTTATATGGAGTATGATCCATTTTGAATTAATTTTTTTATATACTGTTAGGTAGGGGTTGAGGTTAATTTTCCATATGGATATCCAGTTGATCCAGCATCATTTGGTGAAAGGACTATTCTTTCCTCATCAAATTACCTTGACACATTTGTTGAAAATTAATTACCTTATATGTGAGGATCTATTTGTATACTGTATTCAAACTATGGCCCATAGGCCAAATCCTGCTCATTTTGTACACCCTTGAGCTAAAAATGAGCCTGTGCTCCGCAACGGGAGAGGCCACAACAGTGAGAGGCCCGCGTACCGCCAAAAAAAAAAAAAAAAAAAAAAAGATAAACTGATAAGAGCTAAATAAATGGAAATACTATATTCATGCATTGGAACATTCATTAATATTAACATATCAGTTCTGTACAAATTGATCTAGAGTTTCAACAGAATCCCAACCAAAATTTTATGAAGCTTTTTTGAAGAAATCTACAAGTTGATTTCAAAAGTTATATGAAAATGCAAAGGGTCTAGAATAACCAAAACAACTTGCAAAAAAAAAGGTGAAGGACTCAGACTTCCTGACTTGAAGATGTAGCATCAAGCTACAACTATTATCAAAATAGTACATTACGGAACATACAGATCAGGGGTTGGCAAACATTTTCTGTAAAGGTCCTAACAGTAAAATTATTTAGGCTTTGTGAGTCATATAAGGCTTCTGTTGAATATTTTTCTTTGCCTTTTTTTAAAACAACCTTTAAAAGTGTAAAAATCATTTTTAGCTCAAGGGTGTACAAAATGAGCAGGATTTGGCCTATGGGCCATAGTTTGAATACAGTACACAAATAGATCCTCACATATAAGGTAATTAATTTTCAACAAATGTGTCAAGGTAATTTGATGAGGAAAGAATAGTCCTTTCACCAAATGATGCTGGATCAACTGGATATCCATATGGAAAATTAACCTCAACCCCTACCTAACAGTATATAAAAAAATTAATTCAAAATGGATCATACTCCATATAACACTTCTAAAAGAAAATTTCCATGATCCTGGAATAGACAAGGATTTCTTACACAGGACACAAAAACCATGAACCACAAAAGAAAAAGTCTGATAAACTATACTCCATCAAAATTAGAATTCTTGGGGCTTCCCTGGTGGTGCAGTGGTTGAGAGTCCGCCTGCTGATGCAGGGGACACGGGTTCGTGCCCTGGTCCGGGAAGATCCCACATGCCGCAGAGCGGCTGAGCCTGTGAGCCATGGCCGCTGAGGCTGCGCGTCCAGAGCCTGTGCTCCGCAACGGGAGAGGCCACAACAGTGAGAGGTCCGCGTACCGCAAAAAAAACAACAAAACAAAACAAAAAACAGCCCAGGTGGTACTCTCTTGAAATTCATGAAAGTGGTCCTTCACAATACGAAGCACCAGGTTTGACATGCCAACAGCAGGCTCTCCCAGAAGTACTAGTTTGTACCAGTGTACTGTATTTTATTTCCAGTGTTTGGCCCGGTGGGTCTTGTTGCTCCTTGATTAGCCATGTTTAAATTTGAAAGAAGTCCCTAATTTCAGTCTCTTAGATCAGTTTCCAGGATGCGAAGTGTCAATTTTTCTCTTTCTGGAACTAAAGGAACCTGAGACCACACATGCAGGGCTGTGGGGCTGAAGCTACCTGGCAGCAGATCCCAGGCATAGCCCGAAGGACAAGAGAGAAGCTGAAGCTGTGGCTTTGGTGGAGGTGGTGTCTCCTCCTCCTGTTGATTTCCAATTTAATTCCATGTGGTTAGAGACCATATTCTGCATGATTTCAGTTCTTTTAAACTTCTAGACTTATTGCCCAGCGTATAGTTTTTCTTATGCACTGAGTGTGATCTGTAAATGTTAATTAGATCAACTAAATTGAAGGTTGTCTATGCCTTCTGTATCCTTACTGATTTTCTCTCTACTTGTTCTATCCATTACGGAGAGAAGGGCGTCAAAATCTTTTTCTCTAATTGTGGATTTGTCTGTTTATCCTTGTAGTTCAACCAGTTTTTGGTAAGAAGTAAAATACATGAATACTTTGAAGCTCCGTTTTTAGGTGCATAAAGTACATTTAGGATTGTCATATTTTCTTGATGATTGACCCTTTTATTTTTGTGTAATGTCCTTCTTTATCCCTGACAATATTCCTTGTCCTGAAGTCCACTTTTTTTTTTTTTTTTTTTTTTTTTGTGGTACGCGGGCCTCTCACTGCCGCGGCCTCTCCCGCCGAGGAGCACAGGCTCCGGACGCGCAGGCCCAGCGGCCACGGTTCACCGGCCCAGCCGCTCCGCGGCACGCAGGATCCTCCCAGACCGGGGCACGAACCCGCGCCCCCCGCATCGGCAGGCGGACTCTCAATCACTGCGCCACCAGGGAAGCCCCTGAAGTCCACTTTTTAAGTATTAATATAGCCGCTCCATAGTTATTGTTATTAACATTTGCATACATTTTCCCATCCTTCTACTTTTATCTGTGTTTATACTTAACGTTTCTTGTAGACAGCATATAGTTAAGTGTTGATATTTTATCCAGTCTGTCAATCTCTACATTCTAATTGGAGTGATTAGACTATTTACTTTTAATGTAAATATAGATTTGGTTGGTTTGGTTTAAATCTATCCATCTTGCTACTTTTTTTCTGTGTTTTTTTCTATTTGTCCCATCTAATCTTTTTTATTTTTTCTGCCTTATTTTGAATAAATGGAATATTTTTTAATCATTCCATTTTATCTCCATTTTTGGCTTATTAACTATACCTCTCTCTTTTTAAAAAATTGCTTTAGGGTTTACAATTTTAACTTATCATAGTCTACCTTCAAATAACATTATTGTATACCATGAATAATGTATGAATCTTATATCAGAATAGTTCACTTCTTTCTCCTCCCCTTTATGCTATTCTTGCTATATGTTTATTAACTTTACATGTTTTGCTTATGTCATAAACACTACCATATATTATTGTTACTTTGGCTCTGAACAGCCAGTCATATATTTTTTACATTATTATTTATTTTAATTGTGGTAAAATGTCCGTAACATAAAATTTGCCATCTTAACTGTTTTTAATTGTACACTTCAGTGTACACATTGTTGTGTTACCATCACTACTATCCATCCATAAATCTCTTCATGTTGCAAAACTGAAACTCTGTGCCTCTTAACAATAACTCCCCATTCTTCCCTTCCCCCTGCCCCAGGCAACCACCATTCTATTTCTATCTCTGTGGGAATCTCTGCTGAGCCCTTTGGTCTCTAAGCTTTGGTTGGTTGGAATGCAGTGTCTCCCCACCCACTGTGAAATTTCAGAATTTCTCATCTTTCACTTCCCTTGTAATTCTTTGTCTAGTCTTGTGGAGTTACATCTTACTCACGCTTATTTTAGTATTCAACAAAAACTCAAGGGGACTCCATTTCTGACTTCTAGAACTCTTTCTACGAAGTTCCTTCCTTTCTGGAACATAGCACTGTGACTTCTAGCTACTTAAGCCTCCCTTATCTTCTGTCTCTGTTTTCTCACTTAAGCAAAACCACTGTGCTTTGGATCTTCTTCCCTGCACTTGGTCCAGAATGGGCCTCCAGACAGAATGCCAGGACAATTATCCATTTAGGTTTATAATCTATTTCAAATTAATATTTGTAGGATGGTATGAGGTAGAGGTCAAGATTCAGTTTTTTCTATATAAATACACAGTTGTTTCAGTACCATTTGCTGAAAAGACAATCTTATCCCCATCAAATTATATTGGCACCTTTATTTTAAAAAGTGTGTGTCTGTTTCTGGACTCCATCCCTTTCCATTGATCTTTGTCTGTTTTCACACTAATACTATATTATGGCTTATGACATGAATTTATGAAAGATCTAATGAGTGGTTCTGATGTGATATAAATATTTCATTTGACTTGATATAATCTTGTTTTGAAAAACTAATTTGAAATATAGTATTTCTACTAACTTGAATATAACGTTATACTAGCTCATTTAAAAAATGAATGAAGATATTTACTTTAAACATACTTGTCTTACAGAGACCTGTTAATAAAAGTGAAATTTGGAGAGAGCATTGAGGACTTACAGGCCTGCCGACTCTTAATTAAACAGTACATCCCGACAGGACTTTTTGTGGATCCGTATGAGTTGGCTTCATTACGAGAGAGAAACATAACAGAGGTACAAGTGTTAGAGGGATTTTTTTTGAGAGAGAAATTATTGTAGGGATGCTATAATTTGGATTAAGGCAAAATAGGTAAGACAACACTGTAGTACTTTTGTATTGATTTTTTTAAAGTGTATAAAGTAACCTTTTAAAGATAGGACGGGAGTATTCTTTATAAAGTGAGTGATACCTGTCATACTTGTCAGTAGTAAGCCAACTAAACTGATGTTGTTAAAGCTTCTGTTTGAGAAGATTAATAGTTAATAAATAACTGCTTCAACAACAACTTTGTTAAATTGACATATACCCCAACACCTGTATAATTTGGGTATGGGAGGAAACAAAACAAATATTTATTGGATATCTGTATGACAAATATCTTCTTTTTTTTTTTTTAAAGGAAGCAAGGTAAAATTAAGCATTATAAGAAAGAGTATGTCCCACACCCTTTACATAGATTAATCTTATAACAACCTTGGAAAGATTGCATTCTATAGTTAAGGAAACAGGCACAGAGAGGTCAAATAACTTATCCAGGATCACATAGGCAAATGGAAAAGCCAAGAAAATGAATCCAGGATTGTCTGATTGCAAAGTTGTCGTTCTTTTGGGAAATAAATCTTACTCCTTAGTTAAGAGTTTCGCTAACTTTGATAAGAATCACCTGTGCAGGTTATTGTCTGCCTGGGAACGTTTAATTCAGCAGTTCATATTGGACCCCAAAATCTGTTAATGACTCAAGTGATTCCTGTTAAGAATTTTTGGGGAACACTGTCTTAATTCATAGGATTATAATCTATATATGAATTTCTAAAAGACAAAATGGATACGCTTAGAGTCATTTATGATGGCGGTTCATTTCTAATTGTGGTTTAGGCCAATTTCTTCACCTGTTTTATTTACTTAAGTTTGTTTTTGAGTAGGTAATTACATTCTCATGATTCAAAATTCAGGGGGTGTAAAAATGCATACATGATAAGCTTCCACCTATTTTTTAACCCCCAGTCACCATTTCTTCCTGTGCTCTGGAAATACAGTGTTTTTGGAATCGTAAGTTTCACTCAATCAAAATGTGTTAGGGCTTCTGCCTTGGCCAAGTTGGAGAACAGGGACCAGATTTACTTTCCCACTTGAAACAACCAAGAAATAGACAAAATATATGAAATAATGGAAAAAATAATTGCATATCAGGCAGTGAAGGCAGTGATATCTTAGAGATGGGAAATAAATAAGGTTAGCCCTTCAGTTGTCCTAGCTTTTTGCATGAGAGTTTTCAGGCTGTAGTACAGGGAGGGTAAACCCAAGCAGAGCCTGGTGGGCTTCTTGAGTTGAGGAGATAAAGGTAAGATTTGGGAAAGACCAAAGTCACTAGAATTCACTAGACAGTGTACCAGAGAGGAGAGAACTGCAAAGAGACAAACTGCAGAGATCCTTAGAGGTTCCCCTCAAGCACGTAGTTGAGTATTAATTAGTGCATGCACGTGAGGAAACTGCTTGATGCTGGGAAAAGAACCATATGAAAAAATTAGAGGTAACAGTGTCGCACACTGGCTCAGTTGTGGTGCCTGTTCCCACCAACCAGACTAGGAAAATCCTCGTAATTCACTGGGCATTGGATAGATTAAACAGAAGAACTTTTTCTCAGTAGTGGGGAATACTAAGCCCTAGACTGCACATTGCTTCAGTCCTGCTTAACAAATTTCAAAACCAAGACCTTCCAAAAATCAAACTGTTGCAAGTAAATTTACTGCATTCAAAACAAAGCTCAAGAATATTTATAGGAATGCAGGAATATCTAGCACCCAAAAAGATCAAAATGTCTTGACTCTGATAAAAAGTTTGCAAGGATGCGGGAAAATATGACCTGTAATGAGGAGATCAATGAATCAGTCAAAACTGATGCAGAACTGACCCAGATATTAGAATTAACAGACAGGCCAAGAAAATAGTTATTATAACTGCGTTCCATATGTTCAAAAAGGTAAGTAGAGAAATGGAAGATATATGAAAGGACAGTTGACCTTTTAAAGATTAAGACTACAAAGTGTGAGATGGAAAATATTCTGGATGAAATTAATGGCAGATCAATGCAGAAGAAAAGATTAATGAACTTGAAATCATAGCAATAGAAACTACCAAAAATATAAAAGAGATAAAAAAAGAAATGTAAAAAGTGAGTAGAGCATTAGTGAGTTGTGGGACAACTTCAAGTGGCCCCCACAGTAAGTGTAACTGGGCTGCTTCCAAGAGACGTCTGCACCCCTGCATTCATTGCAGCACTGTTTACAATAGCCAGGGTATGGAAACAACCTAGGCATCCATCAATGGATAAACAGACAAAGAAGTGTGAGAGAGAGATATAGATATGAAAATGAGAGCTATATATAAATGTGTATATACATGTGTGTGTATGTGTGTATATATATGTGTATATACACATAAATATGTATACACACACACACACAGTGGAATGTTATTCAGCCATAAAAAAGAAAATCCTGCCATTTGCAACAGAACACATGAACTGTGAGGGCATTATGCTAGGTAAAATAAGTCAGAGAAAGACAAATATTGTATGATCTCACTTATATGTGGAATCTAAGAAAAACTGAACTCAGAAACAGAGAGTAGGTTGTTGGTTGCCAGGGGTGAGAATGTGGGGAAAATGGATGAATGTAGTCAAAGAGTACAGACTTCCAGTTATAAGATGAGTAAGTTCTGAAAATCTAATGTACAGCATGGTAACTATAGTTAACGATACTGTATTGTATACTTGAAACTTGCTAAGAGAGTATACTTTAAAAGTACTCACCTCACACACACACACACACACACACACACACACACACACACACACACACATAAAGGTAATTATGTGAGGTGATGGATGTGTTAACTAATCTTATTATGGTAATCATTTTGTAATATATACATATATCAGATCTTCATGTTGTACACCTTAAACCTACACAATGTTGTATGTCAATTATATCTCAGTAAAGCTGGGGGGGAGGTGTAATGGGAGTCCGAAAGGAGAGAGGAAAGAGATGGAGATGGAAAAAATATTTGGAGAAGTAATGGCTGAGGGACTTCCCTGGTGGCCCAGTGGTTAAGAATCCTCCTTCCAATGCAGAGGATGCGGGTTCAATCCCTGATTCGGGAACTAAGATCCCACATGCCACGGGACAACTAAGCCTGTGCACCATAACTGGTGAGCCCGCATGCCTCAACTAGAGAGCCCGTGTGCCACAAACTATAGAGCCCACGCTCTCTAGAGCCTGCATGCCACAACTAAAGAGCCCATGCACTCTGGAACCCATGTACCGCAACTAGAGAGAAGCCTGCGTGCTGCAATGAAGAGCCTGCGTGCCATAACGAAAGATCCTACATGCCACAGTGAAGATCTGGTGTGTCGCAAGTAAGACCCAACGCAGACAGAAAGAAAGAAATAATGGCTGAGAAATTTTCAAATTTGATGAAAACTATAAACCCACATACCTACAATGCTCAAGTACAAGAAATATGAAGGAAACTACACCAAGGTACATGATAATCAAATTGTTTAAAACAATGATAATGAGAAAATCTTAAAAGCATCAAGATGAAAAAACCACATGTAAAATACAGAGGACCAAAGATAAGAATAATAGCAGATTTCTTGTCAAAAATAATGCAAACAAGAATATGGAGTAGCATCATCTTTAAAGTATTGAAAAAAACCTGTGAATTTAGAATTCTGTAGCCAGTGAAAATACCTTTCAAGGTGAAGGTGAAATAAAGACTTTTTCAGACGTACAGGCTGAAAGAATTCATTACCATCAGACCTCCAATACAAGAAATGTTAGAAGAGGTCCTTCAGGCAGAAGGAAAATGATACCAAATGAAATCTATATGTACATCAAGGAAAGACTAGCACTTGAAATATAACTACTGGGTAAATATGACTTTTTTCTCTTATTATTTAAATTTTTCCAAGATAATTGACAAAAAATAATAACAATGTAGTGTAGCCATTCTTAACCATGTCTAAGAGTGAAATGAATGATAGCACTATCACAAAAGCTGGGAAGTGAAAAATGAAATACACTTTTGTAAGGTTGTTACACTAAATATAAGGCAGTTTAATATCACTTGAAGGTAGACTCTGCTACATTAAAGATGTTTACTGTAAACCCTAAAGTAACCACAAAAATGACAAAATAGAGTTGTAGTTAATATGCCAGCAAAGCAGATTAAATGGAACTATGAAAAACATTCAGTTACCCGGAAAGAAGGCAGAGAAAGAAGATAAAGGGAACAAAAAATAGACGTAAGATATAGAGAACAAGATGAATTAAACTTAACCATATCAATAAGCGTATTAAGTGTAAATGTCTAAATATCTCCATTGAAAGTCAGAGATTTTCAGATTGGATAAGAAAGCAAGACCCAACTGTATGTTGCATACAAGAAATGAACTTTAAATTTTAAAACAAAAGATAGAACATGCTCACACTGATCAAAAGAAAGCTGAAGTGGCTATATTAATATTAGGCAAAGGGATTTCAGAGCTAAGACTATCACCAGTGCTAAGGAGGGTCATTTTGTTGAAGGGATCAACTAATCAGAAGGAAATAATAATCCTAAACATTTATGCCACTAATAACAGAGATTCAAAATGCACAAAGAAAAACTGGTAGAACTGTAAGGTGAAATAGATGAATCCACAGTTATAGTTGGAGATATCGGTACCCTTCTCTCAATAATTGACATAATAAGTAGACAGAAAATTGATAAGGATATGGAAGATTTGAACAAAACTATCAACCAACTTGACCTAATTAGCATTCATGGAACACTCCACCTGACAACAATAGAATACATGTTCTTTTTTTAGGTGTACATGGAATATTTACCAAGATAGATCACTCTAGGCCATAAAACAAGCCTCAATAAATTTAGAAGAATTCAAGATGTGCCAAGAATATTCTCTGACTACAGAGGAATTCAGTTATAAATAAAGAAGAGAAAGATCTCTAGAAAACCCTCAAACATTTGGGAACTAATTAGCATACTTCTAAGAAATCCATGGTCAAACGAGAAATCAAAAGGGAAATAAAGAATTTTGAGCTGAATGGAAATGAAAATACAAAATATCAGAACTAGTGGGGTACTGCTAAAGCTGTGTTTAGAGGGAAATTTGTAGCACTAAAATGCCTATTTTAGAAAGAAGAGAGGTCTCAGTCAGTGTTTTCAGCTAAGCCTCCTTAATCTATGAAAAGAAGAGCACATGAAACCAAAGTAGAAGAATATAAATAGTGAAGATCATAGCAGAAATTAATGTACTAGAAAACAGAAACACAATAGGGAAAGCCAGTGAAACCAAAAGCTTGTTCTTTAAGAGGGATAAAATTGATAGACCCTTAGCCAGACTGATTATAAAAAAAATAAGTACTGTTAGAATTAACATCCCTGTGTCAGAAAAGTATTGTACATTTCATTTTTATAAAGTTTTACATTTTTAGATTGTACAAGTTATTCAAAGATACCAATTACTGTGTCTTAATTGGGGAATGTTTGGGGTTGTTTTGAAAGAGCTCTAGCCTGTGAGAGAAAGATCTGTTGAATGTTACAGATATGGTACAAAAGTTTTATAGCTTAATTCATTTAACTTTGCTCTGGTGGTTTATGACACGTGTAGTTGAGTGTTGTCATGAAAAAGTATAGGTCCATGTCTGTTAACCAGTGCATGTTGCTCTAGGATTAATTTTTGATACATAATTTCAATTTCTTGATAACATTCTAGTGCTATTGTTTTATCATGGTGAAAGTGGAATAATGAATTCTGACTTGTGGATCAGCGTAGAGTCACTGGACTTTTTGGGGTTGCACTGATGGTTTGGCACGTGTTTGGGAGATGTACCAGCATCTAGCTATTGTCTAGATCACTTTTGATTGTCAGGTTATGATTTTCAAAAATATTTCTCTATTATTTTGACTCTAAAGTGATACACATACCTGTAACTCTCCTGAGATTTTGATCACCTCTCAATTGGTATACCTATTTGTACATTTCCCCCTCTTCCCTATTGTAGCTAGGTGTCAAGAAATTCATAGCCTAAACTCCTGAGTCGGCTCCAGGACCTCAGACTGTTGCTTGTGGACTAGCTTCTGCTGGTTCTTAGTTGATCTTGGTTTAAAATGGATTTGGGTCTCTGTTGAGGTTCATTAAAAAGAAATTATCCCCATTTAAAATTTTGAGACATAATTCACATGACATAAAATTCATCCTTTGGAAATGTGTAATTTAGTAGTTTTTAGTATATTCATAAAGTTGTGCAACCATCACCACTATCTAGTTCCAGATATTTTCATTACGTGCAAAAGAAAACCCCTATAAGGCTGATTTTTGAGATTCAGATACCCAGAATAAAATTTTTTGAACCGTCACCAAATAATCCTTTGACCAACAGGGCCCTACCTGTTGTTCTGGCCCTACCAGAAGGCCGTGTAGCAATTTGCCTCATTTTCATTATATCCCAGCTTAAATTCATATTAAAAATATTCTCAATTTTTGGCAAGTGACCATATTTTTATTTCTATGGAAAAATAAGCAATAAACAAACAAAAATAAACAAAACAGCTCAATAATTAGAGAAGCTGAAGATCATAGTACCATCATAAATTCTAAATAGCACAATCAGGAATATACTTTATGTTAGTTCTACTTATTACACTTAATTTTCAACTAGATAAACATGGGCTATTTTATATTATTTAACCTAATTGAATAGGAGAGTCAGTTTGACCTGGCTTTGAATCTTGTCTCCTTTACTTACTAGCTACAGTATATTGTTTATCCACCCTGATACTTTGTTTGCTCATTTATATAATGGGGCTAAGAGTTCCTACCTGATAGGTTTCTTGTGAAAATTAAAGGAGATAACATATATAAACCACTTGGTGAAATACCTAAGTACTCAAAGAAAGTTATCTTTATTATCTTGTCATCTGTGTTGACAAGATAGAACATTTGGGCTTATGTGTTATTTTGATTTGTAACTAGTTGTACCCAAAGAGAGTTTATTAATAAATTTCTAGCAGGAGGTCTCTAGTAAAATTCCTTAGGGGTTTGCTCTTACGATCCTCCTGGTCAACATTTTTATCCTTAGATAAAAATACAAAAGACACAGTTATCAAGTTCATAAATGTTACATTAATGCTGGTTGACAGATTGGGATTTCAATTAAATCTCAATAGCCTAGAAAAAATGGACTGTAGCCAGAAAGATAAATTTAATAGAGAGAGATATAAAGCCCTGCATTTAATTAGTAAAACATCAATTACTCGATAAAATAGGATGGGAGTTATTTAAAGTTTTGTGCAAAAAGTTCAAATGAAAAATATAGGGATGAATAGGCAGAGCACAGGGTCTGTGAAACTATTCTGTATGATACTGTAATGATGAATACGTGTCACTTTACATTTGTGAAAAATCCATAGAATATACAATGTAAAGAGTGAACCCTAACTTAAACTATGGACTTTAGTTAATAATAATGTTCATCAGTTGTAACAAATGTACCAAACTGTTGTTAATAATAGAAAAAACTCTGAGTGTGTGTGGGAGCTGTGGGGAGTATGTGGGAATGCTGTTATTTTCTGCTCAGTTTTTCTGTAAACCTAAAACTGCTCTAAAAAATGAAATCTATTAATTAAAAAAAATAGATAGTATATAGATATGTGTCACACTGAAATGAGGCTGCTAAAAAGCTAATGCAATTTTTACACCTAGAAACTGAAAAAAAAAAAAGCTAATGCAATTTTTGCTAAAGAAGGTAGTGTTGCTACTATTTCCTCTGAGTATTTTGAAAGGCAACTGATACGATGCATGGTTTAGACACCATGTCATGAGAAACCAAGAAAACTGCATATTTCTTTGGGGAGGAGAAAACTTAGTGGGGGCAGTGTGGTTGCCTTCTGATGTATAAGGGACCCTTAGTAAAACAGAGGACATATTTATTGCAGATATTGTAAGCATCGACAATTGGTGAATTATTATGGGTCAGAGCATCAAGTTTCTACTAATAAAAAAGGAATAATTTTAACAGTACATAAAGTGAGATGACTCAAAGTAATGAACTCCCTTCCAGTCATTGAAAGCATTAAAATACTGGCTGGATACTTGATAAATACTCTCATTGGAACAGTGGTTTAACTTGATTACCTCTAGGTTCCTTATGGCTCAAGATTATATAATTTCTTGACCTTTACCAATAAGTTCTGTTACTCCTGTGATGAACAGAGAAGAAACAACATGTGAAAATATAGCACTTGGTATCACTGTCAAATAGAAGAATTAGAATGCTCGCTGTGGTGGGTAGAAGTTAATGCTATTTTTTTCTCTTTCCATAAAGAATCTAGAGAAAACTTGCATGTGTGTATGCATACACACACACACGAACACAGATTATGTATACAATGTTGATATACATGTGTATGTGTGTGCATATGTATATATGTGTGGTTTCATACATAAATATGTATGTAAGTGTATATGGATACGTTTGTAAGTTAGGGCTAATTTCTGCCACATGTGCAGTTTTACTTTTGGTGTAGAATACTTATTTTAAAATGTTTTTTACCATATTATTTTTTAAAAGAATCATTTACCATTTTTTCCATTAACTTTTTATGCCCAGTATGGAAAGAGTGCTGACCTTTGCTTAGACTTCCTGACCACAGTGCTCTATCTTACTCACTACCATCTTACTTCTGTGAAGAACAGGAAATTAGCAGAATGACACCAATCATTTTAACCCAATACTGGGTTAACTGTTTTTGTCATAGTTTTCATACTTATTGAATAATGCTATATTTATTCATGAAATTTCTTTTCTTGGTACCTGTGTAGTTACCTAAACAAAGGTTGATAAGGAAATTACATAGAAATTTTTATTATGGGGAAATTTCACACCCCAGAGTATAATTTCCTCAGTTTACTTTTAGTAAATGTTATTAAACACACATCATATCTTGTGTTTTCTACTTAAAGTTGGGGATGGAAGGGGAATGGAAATTGTTTATAAGGGGGGTGTTTTGACATTTTTGCTCATCTATATAACAATCTTCTGGTTTTATTTATTTTTTAATCTTCCTCATTCATTTCTTCTGGACTAATATTTGTTTTCTTTTTGACAGGCAGTGATGGTTTCAGAAAATTTTAATATAGAGGCTCCCAACTATTTGTCCAAGGAGTCTGAAGTTCTCATTTATGCCAGACAGGATTCACAATGCATTGACTGTTTCCAAGCTTTTTTGCCTGTGCATTATCGCTATCATCGGCCACATAGTAAAGATGGAGAAACCTTTATTGTGCTCAATAACCCAGATTTATTGATGTATTGTGACCAAGGTAAGGATTGCAAGTCTTTTTGGAGAGTTGAAAATAAAATTAAAGGTATAATGGTAAGTCTGAAGTCAAGGACGGTGATAACAAAATCATGTTTCTTTTTTCTTTCTTTTAAACTTTTTGATTGTAAAATAAAGCACAGATATAGAAAAACTTCACAAATATATAGTTTAGTGACTTATTAGAAGGCAGATACCCAGGTAACTACCACCCAGGTCAAGAAACAGAACTTTGCCAGCTGCCCGAGCAGCAGCCCCGGGTGTCCTGTCCCAATCTCCTTTCCTGTAAGAGTAACACACTCTCCTGACTTTTAATCACTTCCTTATGTTTTTTTATACTTTTATCACTCAAGTGGGCGTTCTTAGACACTGTAGCTTAGCCTTGCCATTTTAAAAAAATGTTATTTCCATTAAGTCTCTTAATTTACAGATTTCCCCTCTATCTCCTTTAAAAAAAAATTTATCTGTTGAAGAACTGGGATCATTTGAGACCCTATCACTGTTGGGGTTTGGGTGATTATACTCATTAGTTCATCTGACTTCTTTATTACTTGGAAATTGGCAGCTGGCTTGAGAGGTGTGATGAGATTCAGGTTTGATTCTTTTGGCCAGACTATAGGTGGTGATGTGATCTTTTATGAGTGGGCATATAATGTCTGGTTGTTTCTTTATTCAGCCATTGGTCCTTATTACTCCTTTGCTGCTTTCTGTTTCTTCATACTGATACTGCAGGATTTGTAGCTGTTAGTGCTTTGTGTCCACTCACATGTATTTTGGTGTTTAAGGGGGATACTTTATCACCTAGTTTTGTTGTAAAAGTTGTCTATGAGTTATTGGTTTTGTGTGTGATTGTTTTTTCTGTTTTTATGTGTGGATTTTTTTTTTGTGGCTGTGTTGGGTCTTTGTTGCTGCATGCGGGCTTTCTCTAGTTGTGGCGAGCAGGGGCTACTCTTCATTGCAGTGCGTGAGCTTCTCATTGCGGTGGCTTCTCTTTGTTGCAGAGCACGGGCTCTAGGCACGAGGGCTTCAGTAGTTGTGGCTCACGGGCTCTAGAGCTCAGGCTCAGTAGTTGTGGTGCGTGGGCTTAGTTGCTCCGCGGCATGTGGGATCTTCCTGGGCCAGGGCTCGAACCCGTGTCCCCTGCTTTGGCAGGTGGATTCTTAACCACTGCACCACCAGGGAAGTCCCTATGTGTGGATTTTAGTAAATTTAAAAACTATGCTCTCATCATTTTCAGTCTTCCTACAATCAAGACTTTAAGAAGCCCCTTTCAGATTTTGGTTCTTCGTGTCTCCAAACAGAAATCAGTAGCACTGTTACTAAAGATTGGCAGATAGAAAGTTTTTAATCATACATTTGCTGTCATCATATATTTCATGATGAGAAAACTTAAAAAGTATTCAACTATGTTAGCTTTGTTTATCCAACCTAGTTTTCTGTTTCTTTTCATGGTACATTTTACCTACCCTAAATAAACTTTGGAAAAGTGCTCCCTCCCAAGAGAGCAGCTGGGGTTCTGGAATTCATTTTTTTGGTCTGAGTGTTCTTTACATGAGTGTGTTTTCTCTACGGAAATTTATCAAGTTGTAGGTTTAGGATCTGTTTATTCTTCTGAGATATGTTATACTTCAAAAAAAGTTTAAGTTAAAAAAAAATGGCCCCTGGTGTAGTGGGATTTGTTAAGAAGTCATGCTCAACTTCTATGCAGTCTTTGTAATTTTATAATTTCCTAGCCATCCACTTAGAACAGGCTATTAAAATAGAACAGCACATGATAGTTGGGTCCAAATCATGTACATTGTGTATTAAAATATTTGAATACTCATATCCCAACATGAAAGACTGGCCTAGCCTCTAGTCCAGATCAGTTTTCTGATACGGTGTTCTACCACTTTTTCTCAGAGTTTCCAATTTTGAAATGCTGGGCTCAGTCAGAAGTGACAGCTCCTTGTGCTTTGAACAGTAAGGATAACTGCCAATGGAACAATATGAAATATAAATCAGTAAGTTAATATTTTATGTTGTTTTAGGTCATGCGGCCTCATATAAAACTCTTTCTATAATGTTTCTGCCACGTTTAAGGGATTAACATTTTATATTCTATCATAGAAAGCTGTTTTTTGTTTGTTTTTAATGTTGTTTCTTTGTTACTAATAGCAACAGTCATAGAATCATTTAATTTGGGGGATGGGGATTTAGAGTTAGTCCCAATGCCTCATTGATCCAGAGCTTAAGTATAGCTGATGGGCTTTTTAAAAGTGTGGAATGGTAAAGAAAAACAGTGGTGTGTCCATCTGATTTTAATCAATAAAACTTCACTTTATTTAGAACTTTTTATTAATTTTTGAGCAACAAAATGAATTAGTTGACTTTATTATATTACACAGAACAAGTGAAAAAAGGAAAGTAAAACTCTAAAGTTGTATCCTTTCAACTGTGGTTAAGTTTCTAGACAGTTATATTGTTATTAGAAATCTAAATCTAGGCTGTTTCAGGCCATTTTTGGTGTTTTAGCCTCCCAACTTGTTTTCAGTTATTAAATTAGGTAAGTATTAGTACTTCATTAACACTGGCTTTGTCTAAGGAGTCTGTAGTTTTCTACTTACCCTCTTGAGCTAACATAGTCTACTTTCCTCTCTTCAGAGTGGTAAGTCTTTGTACAACGTATCTCTTTTCTTTCCCTCTTTTTTTCTGTTCTTTTGTTACTCTTTTAAGAGCTGCCTTTTAACTGATGCTTGTAGTATCTGAATTTCTTTGTTCCTAATTCTCTTTAAGGCCTGTTTTCTTTGGTTGAATGCCACAGTCTGTGTCATTATTTTTACAATTTATTTTTACAAAGAGTCAAATGAGTTTGCAACAAAAATAAAAAAAATTTAAAAATTTAAACTAGCAGACAACATAACTGTCAATCAGATAAATATAAAGCAGATTTGTTCATATGTGTGGATATTTGGATTTGAAGTGTTTTCCTTGTAGTTGCTTAGAAGTATGTTTACCAGCTAACTCAGAAAACCACTACTGACAGTGAAGCCCTACTGCAAAGCCTATTATTTTGTATTGGAGAACCTTCTTTGAACAGACAGTTGGAAAGATGTATGATTGTGCTAATATGTTATGCAACATAAATTTGCTTTTGAGATTTCTATTGCCATAGAGTACCTGGATTTTTTTCAAACTCTAAAGTACATCTGGAGAATTACATTTGATTTTCTTATGTGAATGAAGAGTATGATTAGTATTTATACTATTTATGATGTATTGGTTTAAAAAAATAGGTGGTGTGCATTGCTACACAATAAAAAATCACTCTATTAAAACATTTTGAATTCAGTTCTCTTTAAGACCATGTAACTTGAAATAGGAGGTCATAATTAAGTACTTTGATTTTTTTCTTTGTTACATTTCTTGTTTATATATACCAGAAAAATAGGTGACCATTACTAAGATGGTGAACTGTACTAAGGCTTGTTTGAAAATGCCATTATTTGTAAGATGCTTTTAGATGGCACTTCGCTACAGACTGTGTTGGTAACTTTTTTTTTGCATGTGAAAGTGTAATCCATGCATTTATAAAAAGAAACCAAAAATAAAAGAATTCCCAAGTTACCTAAATTTTAATGTTTTTTAAAACTTTTTTTTTTTTTTTTTTTTTTTTTTTTTTGCGGTACGCGGGCCTCTCACTGTTGTGGCCTCTCCCATTGCGGAGCAACAGGCTCCGGACGCGCAGGCTCAGCGGCCATGGCTCACGGACCCAGCCGCTCCGCGGCAATGTGGGATCTTCCCGGACCGGGGCACGAACCTGCGTCCCCTGCATCGGCAGGCGGACTCTCAACCACTGCGCCAGCAGGGAAGCCCCAAACCTATTTTTAAACCATAAAACTTACCAGAGTTTCTAATTGAACCCCTTTATCTTCAAAACCAAATAGAAAATAGAAACCAAGTTGAACATAGGAGAACTTTTGTATTGCTAGTCAGTATTGCAACTACTTGGATGTTTTAAAAACAGTAAAGGACACATTCAATTGTGTAATTTGTGAATAACAAACGTAAAAAAATTTTTTTTGGCTGCATTGGGTCTTCATTGCTGCACGTGGGCTTTCTCTAGTTGCGGCGAGCAGGGACTACTCTTCGTTGCGGTGCACAGGCTTCTCATTGCAGTGTCTTCTTTTGTTGTGGAGCAAGGCTCTAGATGTGAGGGCTTCAGTAGTTGCAGCATGCGGGCTCGGTAGTTGCAGCACATGGGCCCTACAGCACGTGGACTTAAGTAGTTGCGGTGCATGGGTTCAGTAGTCGTGGTGTGCGGGCTCTAGAGTGCAGGCTCTGTAGTTGTGGCACACAGGCTTAGTTGCTCCGCGACACGTGGGATCTTCCCGCACCAGGGATAGAACCTGTGTCCTATGCATTGGCAGGTGGATTCTTAATCACTGAGCCACCAGGGAAGTCCTAACAAACTTTTAAAAGCTGTTTGAGGAGAGAAACAGCAAAACAGGAAAGAATGGATCCTTTAGTTTTATTGCTGTTTTAATGTTTTTCCTTTAGGGCTTTAACTTCTAGATTTTTCTATATTCTAATATGAAACATAGTAAGAGGAAGTAAATGTTTTTATTGATTACAGAGGTGACATTAGGATATAGCTAGTATTTTTTAACAATATACTCAACTCTATGTAAAAAGCAGAAAAAGTCAAAGCTAATGAGAATTTAAGAATTATTATGGGAATTGAGTCTTGAGTTCTGTTAAATTAACTGAAATGTTGAATTTAAAAGAATCATTCAAATAATAATGTTATATGTAGTATAGCAATGGCTGAAAGATATTTAAAAGAAAAAAGAAAAAGTTAAAATTAAAAATCAAAGAAGCAGTGGTTTCACCTTAGGACATTAATCTTAAATGTCTTTAACTTCTCTATCCATCTCTCTCCCTAGGTATATAAGAATGCGAATCTACAGGTTCCAGTGGGACTGACCATACATACCTCTTTAGTATGTTCTGTGACTCTGTTTATTACCATCTTGTGTTCTACTTTAATCCTTGTGGCTGTTTTCAAATATGGCCGTTTTTCCCTATGAGTTTTATGTAGTTAAACGCTTTCCATAAACCTAAATAAGACCTATTCACTTGTGACTAGAAGTGTTCTAGAATTGTCATTACTTTTTTCTTTCATCTTCATTTATGGCTAATATTATGTTTACTAGAGGAAATTCTGGATGATTCTCAGCTAATTTCAAAATTCAGTGCTCTGTTGTGTCGACCTCTCATAATCCTCAAGCATCAAGTGCCAATAGAGGAAACTTAATTCTGTTAAATTAATATTTATCTTGTGAGAAGGGACTTTATCTTCATTTGTGTTATAAATGAGTACTTTATGTATTAGAGACAAATTATCGCTAAAAATTGAGAAAATTGTTATGAATAAAATTAATTTGGATGAATCAGAGTTTATTTGAATATTAATTTTATGAGAATATTAATTTATCTAGTGTTTCAAAGAAAATCATTAAACTAGGACAGCTAAGAAATTATTAATATCAAAATTGATTTTTCCTTAAAGCATTTCCATTCTCCTTTTCTATTTTATAATACTGCTTTTGAATATATGAATTGGCAAAGGGCTTGATGAAATTAAGATTAAAGTATATTTTATTAAGTTGTACAGTTACAAAACTTTTTTGAATCTTTGGGTGATTTTTTAAAAAACAAAAGGTCTTGATTTACTGTTTTTCTTTGTAAAAATTAGAAAATAAAGTAAATGCCATAAGCTAATTAAAAAATAGAAGGGCAAGCATGTTCCGAAACAGAAGCCAAAAAACTGGGGTATGTTGGCATTGTTTGTTTTCTGTGGCATAATGGGATATGATGTACTTTATATATGCTATCACTGGTTAATTTCCTAAAACATTCTGGTGTTTTTCTGGAATAAATCTTTTATAATTTGCCACGTATAGCTTGACCTACTAATAACAGTTCTTTTTTAAGATGTGTTTGAGAACTTATGTATTGAGAAAGGCAACCCAATGCCATAAAGCAGAAATATTAGAGATCTTTAAAATGATGAAAATTTCAACCCAGTCTTGCTTCATAGCTGTTTAGTATTTTCTTATAAGACAGAATTCCATGTTTTCCAGGCATTTTTTTTTCACAGTGGGATTAATATAGTGGCTTGAAATAGAATTATATGTCAGTAAAAATTCAGTAACATCAACAACATTTTGGAATATGGTTAGTCAGGTGGGGGAACACGGTACTATATTTAACCTCTTAAGTGTGTGTGTGTGTGTGTGTGTGTGTGTGTGTGTGTGTGTATTTTCTTTTGCACATCGAAGCCAAGTTCCTCAGTATTTAAATGTTTTTAAGTTAATATTTGAGATTGTGGCTTGGAACATGATTCAGCCATTTTTCTCATTTATACAGGTATTCAGAAATGTAATAAAAATGTGAATGTGAGTGAAGATACTTTGATGTGACTTTTCTTGCCTGATAAATGCTTGCAGATGACATCACTTTTAACATAACAGAGCATTTCTGGTTTTGAACTCTTTGTATTATCTTCTTTGGATACTTAAGAAATGAATAAGCACTTTATTTTTTAAATCAGTTTTGTAATTCTGTGTATGGTCTTTTTTGTTTATAGCCAAGAAAATGGGTATTGTTCTCCTGGTCATTGTATTCCAGTATTTGTTCCACTTCTATGGTTTATTTTTCTTAAAAGTATCATGTAATGTTCTTTGGATGAAAATAACAGACATTCAACTAAGGGTGGTGGTGGGGTAGAGATTGGTGTGTGTGTGTGTGTGTGTGTGTGTATCTCAGCCACTCTACTAGGAACTTAGATTATTTAGCTAGATCTCATGGAGATCTAGGTAGTTGAATATAGGGTTTGGTAGGCTGTGAGAGAATGAAATAATATAGAGAATTGTCCTAGTCAGTGATAGGATGGTAGGTTTAACTGCCTATCTGATTTCTTGCACCTCAGACCTTACTTCCGGGATTACCTTCCTCCTGAAGTATATCTTTTTAAGATGTTCCTTTAGTAGGTCTCTGTGGTTGGTAACATCTCTGTTTCTTGCCTGATGATATCTTTATTTCACCCTCACTCTTTTTACTGATAATTTAGCAAGATATATACTTCTAAGTTTAGTTATTTTCTCTTGGTAGTTTGAAAATATTTTTCCATTGTCAGATGGCACACATTGTTGCAGTTGAGAAATCTATGCTAAATTTAATAGTTTCTTTGTAGGGGGTGTCTTTTTTTTCTGGTTTCTTTATCTTTGGTATTCTGCAGTTTCACTTTGATGTGTTTGAGAAGATTTCCTTTACTTATCCTGTTTGGGATTCACTTGCTTCCTGAATCTGAAGGTTGTCTTTAATCAATTCTGGAAAATTCTTAGCCATTATCTCATCATATACTGCCTCTTTTGTTTTCTCTTTTCACTCTCCTGAACTTCTTATTAGGCAAATGGTATACCTTCATAATCTATCCTCATGTCTCTCAGTCTTTCTTTCATATTTCCTCTGTCTTTGGGCTGCTGTCAGTAATTTCTTTAGATCTGTCGTCCAGTTTATTAATTTTCTCCTCAACTGTGTGTAATCTATTTAACCCAAATATTGGCTTTGGTTTCAATTATTATATTCTTTATTTCTACAAGTTCTACTTGGCTCCTTCTCAAAGCTGCTTGGTCATTTTTTAAAAATAGTATCTTGTTTCTTGTTTAAAAATAGTATCCTGTCTTACTCTGCTTAATCATTATAATAAACTTATTCTATATTCTGTAATCAATAATTCCAGTATCTAAAGTTCATGGGCTTCATTATTCTGTTTATGGTTTCTGTTGATTCACTCCTGGCTTATTTTCTCAGATGTATTATATTTTGGGTGTTCATGTTTAACTTTCTATAGCCTGTTTTTGGAAATCCTTTCAGTCCTGTGTTGAGAGTGAACCTGTACAGTGAAGATTTGTGTTTGTTTCTTCCAGGCCTCCAAGCATTACCAGCCTGGGACATTTTCTTGACTTCAAGTTTCCTGGGCAGTGTAGGTACTATAAATTTGAACTTTCAAACCCATGTGAGGGAAAGTTTGTGGTTACGAATTCTAAAGGGAAAGTTTTTATCCCCTCGATGCCAAAGTCCAGGCTAAAACTTACAAGTATCTGCATATCGCCCTGGGTTGGTCCAGGGGATTTTTTTTTTTCCAGTCTATTCTTAGAGGGAATAGCCCTTTGAGTTTTCCAGCCTTGTGCAGGATTATAATCCCAACACCTTCTACAGGCCCAAGGCCTTGTCTTTGGTCTCTTGTCTCCTGTGCAGCCAGTAAAACCATAGATTTTTCTGAGATAAGTAGGTTCTTTCAACATAACACAATAGGCTTCACTGACCTGGTTACCACTCTGGTTTCTTGCTCCCCCCTTTGGGTTGAATGTGGAGTTTGGAAGACTATCAGATGTATTCCTCTTTCTTCCTTGAAAGCTTAGTTATGCCTTTGAAAGGATGTTCTATTTTATCCAGCATTTTGTGTGTTTAATAGTGGGACTGTTTTTCAAGTTATCTAATACTGTGCCATATTGCTCCTTGAATCCCTTCTCTCGTACTCTCCATATCAATTGAGTTTTTCGCTCTACATCTATCAATAAGAACAATCTGGCTACTACCTATCTCCACTTCCACAGCTATTGCTCTAGCATCAGTCATGATTAATGCCTCCCTAGTTCATTCCCTTCTATTCTTGCATCTCAGTACTCCATTCTCCATGTAGCAATCTAGAGATTTTTTTTATTTTTTTAATATATTTATTTATTTATTTTTACCTGTGTTGGGTCTTTGTTGCTGTGCGCGGGCTTTCTCTAGTTGCGGTGAGTGGGGGCTACTCTTCGTTGCAGTGCGCGGGCTTTTCATTGTCGTGGCTTCTCTTGTTGCAGAGCACAGGCTCTAGGCTTGCAGGCTTCAGTAGCTGTGGCATGTGGGCTCAGTAGTTGTGGCTTGTGGGCTCTAGACCACAGGCTCAGTAGTTGTGGCGCACGAGCTTAGTTGCTCCACGGCATGTGGGATCTTCCCTGACCAGGGCTCAAACCTGTGTCCCTTGCATTGGCAGGCAGATTCTTAACCACTGTGCCACCAGGGAAGCCCTCTAGTGATCTTAAAGTGTAAACCAGGTAACATCACTTCCTTACTTACAACTCTTTAATAACTTCTTGGAATAAAGTCCAACATCCTTACCTGTCATTTAAGATCCTTCCTGACCTGAATCTTGTTTTCTCCCACTATGCTACTCTTCTTGCACTAAACTGCAGTTACACAGGCCTTCTTAACTGACCTTAGCAAGTTCTTTTCTTCCTCCTTCTGTCTGGGAGCTTCTCATGGCTCTCTCTTTCTGTTCTCAGCTTAAATGTCACCTCATTAAAGATGCCTTCCCTGGCCACCTTATCCAAAGTAATCATCCTAGTTTTTCCCTCATACCAGATATCACTATTTTAATTATTGTGTTTTCATATTTGTAAGTTCCACAAAGACAATGTGACTTGTATTCACCCTTGTATCCCTGATACCCAGCAGTGTCTGGTACATGTTAGACACTGAAATACTTGTAGAATTAGTGAATACATTAATGAAC
The DNA here is from genome assembly GCF_951394435.1 of Stenella coeruleoalba. Classification (NCBI taxonomy): domain Eukaryota; kingdom Metazoa; phylum Chordata; class Mammalia; order Artiodactyla; family Delphinidae; genus Stenella; species Stenella coeruleoalba. Next base: position 72,656,081 of record NC_137150.1, on the reverse strand, counting down.
TCCTCCATGGATAAAACATAGAGGCCTTAATTTGCAAGGAGGTGGGGCTTAATTTAGCACCAAAGTATATTAAGAGCTGTAGGTAAAAAGCAAAATGGATAGAGGATGAATTCCCAGGAACACGTATGTTAGAGCAGGTTCATATAACAGGAATCGTCTTTCAGCATCTTTGGTTGGCCACAGACCTGACTGGAGGCAATGCTGAATTACATGAGGAAGTGGCGGTGTCTCTCAATATGAAGAATACCCAAAAAAGGCGGGGGGGTGGGGGGTGGCGGAGATAAGTAGTACACATCTCCAAACTACAACTCCCAGCAGGCCCCGCGTGAACCCGCCCACTGGGAGGCGGTGCCCGTCTCCACCCCGTGGAGCTTCTGGCTTCGGCCCCACCCCTCCCCGCTCCGCGCCGTAGCCCTCCCCCAGGGTTGTGGCCACGCGCAGCGGCGGCGGTTGTTCCGCTTCCCCTCTGGCCTGGGCCGTCGCCATTGCCGAAGGCTCCCTGCACTCCCTTCCCGGTGCCCGCGGGGCTCGGCTGCCGCACGGCCTAGCAACAACAGCAGCTGCGCTCCAGCGCGGTTCCTCTTCCCGCCCCGCTTCCCTTTCCCTCCCCTCCCCGCCCCGTGTCGCGCGCTTGCTCGGGGCGGCTCCTGAGCCCGCCGGGAGCTCGGCCGGAGGCTCCTCGCTGGGGCGGGGATCTTTCCTCGCCTGGGGTAAGTGTGCAGACAGGCCGGGACGCGGGCCGTCGCTCTCCTTCCTTCTTTCTCCGCGGCCTGGCCGGCGCGAGCGGCCCGGGGCAGCTAACCTGCCCCGCGCGGGGCTGGGAAGCCGCCACCTGCGTGCCTGGAGCCGCAACTCTTGGGGCGGTGGCTCATTGTCTGCGCCCTGCGGCTGTTTTCTTCCCCGACTGTAGTCTGAAATGGGAAGCTTGCTGGGTTGGTGAGGTCTAACTCTTCCTGGACCCGGCCCTGCCCTGAACCCTGTCGCGCCACAGTCTGCCCTCTGTTGATCTCCCTTCCATCGCGTTTCCACCCTCCTTTTCTTCATTTACTTTTGTGTTGTACAAAACGTTGCGGGTTTTATTCCTCGATTTTTCGTCTCTTACAGAATCCTAGCCCCTCTTTGCTGTCTCTTTGGTCATCCCAGTTTCTTTGCTTAGGCATACTGTCTAGGGTCCCTTTACTGTTTTCTAAACTACAATCTGTGATCTTTCCATATTCCGCGTTAGTAGAAACGAATAGTTTTCCGAGGGTTTGAGGGCCTCCGCTTAAGAAAAGAACTTTCGGATCTTCTCGTGATTCCTGTTTGATCTTCAGCCAGGAGGTGAATATTTGCTTCTTTAGGTAACTTAGGTGAAGGTTGGCTTTCCCCATGTTTGGCTTTCTTTCAAACAACATACACAATATGTTGCCGAATATTCCTCAGTGGACTCAACCTTTTGACTAATTCTTTAAAGATAGAGTCATCCAAGAACTGAAGAGTAGAAAGTAATTGCCATTGTCGTCAGACGTTGTGGAGTTGTACTGCCAGTCCTTGTATCTTATCTTTAATGGGAATTCTCTGGGCAGTGCGAGCGTGATTTCTTTCTCCTTGATAAATAATGCTAACTCCCATTGGTATAATTATCTCAGTTTTATTTTACAAGTGATCTATAGTGCTTTGTTTTCTTTTTAAACCTCTGTAAAAAGACAATCAAAATGGTTAGGCCTAAAATTAGACTACGACGAGCAGTGTTTTGGATCAAGGTTGTGCACGTCACGTTTTTTCCCCTGCTCTGTTTGACTCTTCCGCTCTTGTAAGTAGGCAGGATATTGAAATGTAGAAGAATTTGCTCTGGGGGTTTTGTTTTTGTAGGTTTATTCAAAACAGTAACATTAAATAAAGTTAGATTGGGATGAAAGCAGTGAACGGTAATTTTTAAAGCAGGTTAGAACTTGTCAACTTTGCTAGGAGCTCTGTGGCATTTGTAAAACACACTCATAATCACTTATATATATTTTGTATATATGTATGAAAAAATATATATATATAAATGAAAAGCTTTGTTCATGTTATCCTATTAAGGGTGTTGATTTAAGTTAACTCTTTCATCCTTAGCTTTTAAATCTTTCTAGTAATTAATTAACCAGAAACAGTGATTTACCTTATGAAAAATGAACCTTAAAATGTTTCTGACCTGTAATGTATGTAGGTCTTAAACCCACTTTCACGTTTTGGTGAAAGAGATTGACCTAAATTCAGTGAATTCTGTGTTTTCACTTCAATACTGTCATTTAGGTAGTGTCAGTTGTCCTTAATTCAATGAGAGGTCTTCTTGGCCTAAGGGGTTAAGGTCTAGAAATGTTGGAGTGTGAAACTAGGTCTGTTGATGTCAGCTTCTCTGCCAGTTCTTTCTACAAACAGACAGTTTTACAGAGGAAGAGTTCTGGGTATTCTGCTTCTCTTAGGACCTCGATTCTGGTTTACAGTTATTCAAAGAGAGAGTTATTCTTCTGGACTTTGTGACATTAAATACTAGCCTTGAAAACCCAAATTCATAAAGTAAGTTTGTGGTTGGAGTCTATCTACTAAACAAATGAATAGGGGTTCCTATGATTCTCTGATCTTTATGAAAGGGCGATTTCCAAGTAGACATGGTTAACAGTGGTGTATCTTTTCAATTGTACTTTTTTAAAGAGAAAACTTAGAACTTGTTCAGGTAGCTAAAGATAAACTTTCAGTTTTTCTTTTTAGAAGAGAGAGATCTTGTTCAAATAGCTAGGGATGAAATAAATAGGTAGGTATTGTTAAATTCTTCCTATGTTTAATCTGTCAATATTGATTATTCTAATATTTGAGTATAACATTTGTTTTGGCTTTCTGAATTTTCTACTTATGATTAAAGTGTGAAACTGCACCTTTTTCAAGTCTTTAAGGCTTTGGGGTTCTGATCCATTTGTTTTCAAAAGCCCTTCCAGTTAGTTAGAGGGGTAATTCCAGACTAATCAGAGAGGGTGTTAAGTTACTTGCGAATTGTCCCTGGTATCCTTTTTGTACCTTGGTAGAAGCAGAAAGAGATGGAAAAAAATAGCCCCTGTTGCCTTGAAGAAATACTGATTATTTTCTTCTGTGACCAGAATTGAGTTTCACTACTTCTTCGTTTTAGGATCACTAACCTGAATAAGAGTAGTCAGTCTGAACATTCATGCTGGATTTCAGAGGTCTAGCCTCTTATCTTTGAGGTACAGTAGTACTTGTCATTCCATGTATCACAAGTGGTGAGGAGCTGGAGACCTGGGTTTGAATGCTGGCTCTTCCATTTCACCCTGGGCAAGATACACATTCTTTTCAGGCTTGTTTTTTTCATTTGTAAAATGAGGATTAATAATAATATAATACACATTTTATAGGGCTATTTAGAGCAGATGAGATAATGCAGGGAAAAGTACTTAGCAAATGAAGTGTTTAAGTGATTAATAAATGTTATTAATATTAATGCTAATAATATTAATAGTTAATATTCCATTCTGAAATAGGTTTTATATTTAATTGCTTCTACAGCAAATATTATACTTCCAAATGTAGATTTAAGACTGCTTTCTGAAAGTGGTTGGAATCTCAGGGCCAAGTTTCTGAGACCATAACTGTTAAAAATTACTTTTCAGGAAAAAAAATAATTCCATCACTGAAATAAGATACAGGTTTTTTGAATACATGTTTCTCAGATTTTAAAATAGGCATACTTCTCGTAGAAAATTTAGAAAGTGGTGAAAGCTATTAAGAAATGGGACAAAAATTACTATACAAAAATCACTTAGCCCCCAGAGATAACCATCATAACAGATGAGAATAGTGCCTTTTTTCCTTATTTTTAAATTAAATTCCAAAGATAGTCAGTACATGCTTATTACAGAAGGTTCAAGCAAGTCAATTATTTAGAGTAGAAAGTGAAAATTACTTTCCTTACTTTATAGTCCCATTCCTTACAGGTACCCACTGTAAACAATTTTGTTTTCTTTATGCAATTAGAAATAAGCACAGTGTGTATGTAGTTTTACCTTGATTTTCTTTTTTAATTAAAAGAATCTAATCATTATGAATTCGTTTCCATCTCAGTACTTGTAGTTAAACCTCATGTTTTTTTGTTTTTTTGTTTTTTGCGGTACACGGGCCTCTCTCACTGCCGCGGCCTCTCCCGTTGCGGAGCACAGGCTCCGGACGCGCAGGCTCAGCGGCCACGGCTCACGGGCCCAGCCGCTCCGCGGCATGTGGGATCTTCCCGGACCGGGGCACGAACCCGTGTTCCCTGCATCGGTAGGCGGACCCTCAACCACTGTGCCACCAGGGAAGCCAAACCTCATGTTTTTAATAGTCATGAGATATTCCATTGTATGGTTTTACTTTACTTAATTATTCATGGTTATTTGTTATTTCCACTTTTGGGCAACTAAAACTGGAGCTTTGGGCCTCTGGTTGAGGGTCCGCCTGCCGATGCAGGGAACACGGGTTCGTGCCCCGGTCCGGGAAGATCCCACATGCCGCGGAGCGGCTGGGCCCGTGAGCCGTGGCCGCTGAGCCTGCGCGTCCGGAGCCTGTGCTCCGCAACGGGAGAGGCCGCGGCAGTGAGAGAGGCCCGTGTACCAAAAAAAACCCAAAAAACAAAACTGGAGCTCTAATGAATTTCCTTATACCTTTGTGCACATGCACATGTATACAAGTATCTCCATTAAAAGCATTCTTAAGTGTGCATTTTAAGTTTTGATAGATGGCAAATTGCCTTTCTAAAAGACTATACTAATTGAATTGTAGAAGCTCTACACATAGTAGATGTTAATACTTTGCCTTCTGTTTAAGACGCTCTTTTACATTTTATCTTTATCAAAAAACAGTCTTCTATATTTCCTTCTGGTACTTTAATAACTTGTATTTGAATCTTAATACTTCCAGATGTTTTTTTGGGGGGGTGCTTGGTGGGATAAGAGTTTGGCTACTGAAATAAAATACAGGTGTAACAATATTTCAGGAGTTTGAGGTTGGTGTAAAATTTAGTCACATTATAGGGATTCAGAAAGGAATATTTTAATCATTTTATTGTAAGCATCACATCCAAAAAGGGGGGAAAAATGCCCCCTTTGGCCCCTGTTTCTTGTCATCTACCAAATTCATCCTCATCCTTCAAATTTCAGCTTTTGAGTATAGCTTTCTTTGGGACTCTTTCCTGATTTCCAGTATGACTTAGATATTCTTATTGCTTTTATATGTTTTCTTAACATGTCCATAATCTTTATTTGCAGTGTGCTGAGAGAATGAGTTATTCATCTGGAAATGAGAGTTATTTCTCAATTGTTGTCAATTGAAATTAATCAAAAGGGAGGTGCAAAGAACTCAGTAGTGTTGGTTAAAAGTGATGCACATACACATGTATGCATACAGGGCCCTTTTAACCTGCATTACTGAGTTCTTTCTAACATCTTTCTGATCAAGCTATTACCTTGTAGGTAATATTTTTTCATGTAAATGTTTAATAGATTCTGGAAAAATACAAGGTTTTATTTTAATCTTGCATTTATTTCATAAGAACAAGGTGTATTTATTTCATAAGAACAAGGTGTATTTTAATCTCAGCTTTCTTTTTTTTTTAAAGAAGATGTTGGGGGTAGGAGTTTATTAATTTTATTTATTTATTTTTGCTGTGTTGGGTCTTCGTTTCTGTGCGAGGGCTTTCTCTAGTTGTGGCAAGTGGGGGCCACTCTTCATCGCAGTGCACGGGCCTCTCACTATCACGGCCTCTCTTGTTGCGGAGCACAGGCTCCAGACGTGCAGGCTCAGTAGTTGTGGCTCACGGGCCTAGTTGCTCCGCGGTATGTGGGATCCTCCCAGACCAGGACTCGAACCCGTGTCCCCTACATTAGCAGGCAGATTCTCAACCACTGCGCCACCAGGGAAGCCCAATCTCAGCTTTTAAAAAAATAATTCCTATTCCGGGAATTCCCTGGTGGTCCAGTGGTTAGGACTCTGTGCTTCCACTGCAGGAGGCATGGGTTTGATCCCTGGTCGCGGAACTAAGATCCTGGATGCCACGTGGTGCAGCCAGAAAAAAAAAATCCTATTCCTTTTAATTTGAAATTAGTAGTTTATAGGCTTATGAAGCAATAATGTTATATAATAAACACATGAACAACAAAAGTTGGAGTAAAACTTTTTTTTTTTTTTGTGGTACGTGGGCCTCTCACTGTTGTGGTCTCTCCCGTTGCGGAGCACAGGCTCCGGACGCGCAGGCTCAGCGGCCATGGCTCACGGGCCCAGCTGCTCCGCGGCATGTGGAATCTTCCCGGACCGGGGCATGAACCTGTGTTCCCTGCATCGGCAGGCGGACCCTCAACCACTGTGCCACCAGGGAAGCCCCTGGAGTAAAACTTTTAAACACAATTTCAGGTGCTCTAAAGAACAGATTATTAAAGAATAGAAAGTTACATTGGCAGATATAATGGTAAAAATATAACCAGATGTTTGATAAAGAATAAAGTTTAAAGAAAACCCTTAATTCATTACCTGTGGATAACTGCTGTTAATATTTTGATGTTTCTTTATATTTGTGTGTGTACATAGTTTACTGTTCTAAAATTGGAATCATATTCTATATAATTTGCTATCTTGCTTTTTTTTAACTTACCCTCAAATCTTGCAAGTTTCCCTCTTTCTCCTTAAAAATTCTATTTAAAAATGATTTTTTCATGTTTGCCTAACATTCCATTGCACACCTATGCCTTAGTTTCATTATTCTCCTATTGGAGAATGTATAACTTATTTCTAATATTTTATATAAATAATGCTATGATGAATATCTTTTTATTCATCCCTGAGTATTACTTTAGAATATTTTCTTAGAAGTGGAATTACTGAATGAAAGGGTATAAGCATTTACAAGTGTTAAATTACCCTTCAGAAAGGTTTGGTGTATACCATCACTAGCATTGTGAGTCTCATTTTGTTGCTATCCTCATTGAAACAGCCATCATTCTTAATGAAATTGTTAAATTTGCTTATTGCTAGGCAAATAAAAATACAGTTTAATTTGCATTTCCTGTTTAAATTATAATTTTGTTTTTGTGAATTTGATTTAGTTTCGTTATTTCTGATAAGTATACAGAAGTATCTAGGATTTTTTTAGTAGTAAGTTCACTTGTTTCTTAAAAATTTTTTTTTGTACAGTTTTTAAAGTTACTTTCCATTTGCAGTTATAAAGCATTGGCTGTATTTTTCGTGTTGTATAATATATCCTCGAGCCTATCTTACGCCCAATAGTTTGTACCTCTAGAAATAACTAGATTTTTGTGGTCACGGTTATTTTTATTATCTTGCTGGACTTCAGTAAAATTTTATTTACTTTTGTTTTTCAGGTTCATTGTCTTACCTGAAAATAATAGTAACCTTTGCTTCCTTTCCAACAGTTATAAAATTTATTAGTATTTTAGCTCTTTATTACGTTGATCAGAATCTCCAAGACACAGTTATATAAGAGAGGTGATAATTGTCTTGGAATGTCTTTGGTATTTTTACGATTTAAGGATGAATGCTGCTGTTGGTTTTAGAGAGAAATTTTTTATTATTTATTCTGTTCTTGTAAAAAAGAGGAGTGTCTTCCGAATTTTATCAAATGTTTTTGTAACTTATTTAGGTGATGATAAGATTTTTCTTTTAACTACTGATAAAAGTATATAAATAAATTTGCTAATAACATTCGCAAAGGTTATATATCCTAAGGCATATATCACGAGGAATCAAAACCCCACTCTTGTTAGTCAAGTGTACAGAATTTATTGAAAGAATAGAAGAGAGTCTCATAGAACTTTAATAAGAATACACAGTCCATATGGTAACTTCTGTAGTTCCTTCTGTAGTCTGGAGAAATCCTTACTTACTCATGAGTCAGTTTTGAGAAATTTGTATTTCCCCAGATTATATTTTTTAAGATTTTCAAATTTATTATTATATGGGTATATGTAATATTTTTTATAATTAAAATCTGTGGTGTTCATCTCCACCTTTTATTAGTGATTTCATTATTTTTCTTAATTTGATTTGCCAAGTGTTTATCTACTTAGTGGTTTTTAATAAGAAGCTTTGAGATTTATTCTGGTCTCTGATTTTCTAATTTCTACTTTTTATTTTGCTCTGGTTTTTCTGTTTTTTTTTTTTTTTTTTGGTTATACAGTAAGTCCCCTACATACAAACGCATTCCATTCCGAGAGCACATTCGTAAATCCAGTTTGTTCCTAAGTCCAACGAAGTTAGCCTAGGTACCCAATTAACACAATCGGCTATATGGTACTGTACTGTAATAGGTTTATAATACTTTTCACACAAATAATACATAAAAAAGAAATGCAAAAAATAAAGAAAGTATTTTTAATCTTACAGTACAGTACCTTGAAAAGTATGGTAGTACAGTGCAACGGCTGGCATACCTGGGCTAGCATTGAGTGAACAGGCAAGAAGAGTTACTGACTGAAGGAAGGAGAGGAGGTGGGAGATGGTAGAGCTGAAGGATCGTCAGCAATAGGAGATGGAGGGCAAGCTGCAGTTTCACTCACGCCTGACGTTCACTACCAGCTACATCACTGCTGCTTTTACGCTTGCTTCTACACTTGCTTCTGGACATCCTGGACTTGAAATAAAGATACTGTGCTACTGTACTCTACAGTACTGTACAGTAAAGTACACAAAAGCACAACCACTTGTAGAGGATGCCTGCATGTGACAGTGTATGCCAGACATGTGAATTAACTTACGTGGTTGGACCTGTGAACACATGTTCACATCTTTGAAAGTTCACAACTTGGAGGTTCATATGTAGGGGACTTACTGTACTTTTTCTAACTTAGTAAATTCTTAGTTCTCTCTTTTTTTTCTTAAATGAAAACATTTTTAATGCTCTTAATTTGCCTCTGAGTACAGCTTTGGCTGCACTCTAAAATGTCTGTGAATGATATTCTTATATTCATTGCTTTCCAAATAGTTGCTAGTTCTAGTTTGATTACCTCTTTGACTCAGGAACTGTTTGGTATAGTTCTATTCACTGTATTTTCTTTCATTGTCAGTGACTGTGTTCTTTTAAAATATCTTTTAAGTTTATTCAGAGTTTTTTTGTGACTTAAAGCATAATCCAATTTGCTAAATGTTCTTTGAAAACTTAAGAACATTTTCTGTTTGCACATACAGTTTTATATACACACATATATCTGTCAGTTAAACTTTATTCAAATTATCTTATTATTCCTTAATAGTTTTTATTAATTATAAGACATCCTTTATTAAGTTTTTAATCTTAATCTGTCAAAGACTAAGAGTTAGCATTGTTTCTGAAAAGCTTGTGCTTACATTGGGGCCTTTACATTTTTGTTCCTTCCCCCGAATACTGTGTTCCTTTCATATGTCACTGTTTTAAAGAGGCCTTACTTGATCAGCTGTCTAAAATAGCCTCCACCTGCTCCTGCTCAGTATCTAACTTCTTTCCCCTCTGTGTTTTTCTTTATAGCACTTCCACCTGAAATTATTATTATTTTATTTATTTATTTTTTTGCGGTATGCGGGCCTCTCAGTGTTGTGGCCTCTCCCGTTGCAGAGCACAGGCTCTTTACGCGCAGGCTCAGCGGCCATGGCTCATGGACCTAGCCACTCCGCGGCATGTGGAATCTTCCCGGACCGGGGCATGAACCTGTGTCCCCTGCATTGGCAGGCAGACTCTCAACCACTGCGCCACCAGGGAAGCCCTGAAATTATTCTTTCATTCACTTATCTCTTTGCTATTATTCTGTTCAGAACTTAGAACAAGTATGTATGCAGTATGTGTTTGTTAAGTAAAGAGTGTCCTTTTTTATTTCTAATGACTTTTTTTTTTAATTAATAGACTTTATACAATTTTAGGTTCACAGAAAAGTTGAGCCAAAAGTACAGAGAGTTCCCATATACCTTGATCTCCCTCCTTCCTCAGCTTCCCCCATCATCAACATTCTGCAATGTTTGGTATGTTTGTTATGATTGATGAACCAGCGTTGATACATCATTACCCATCAAAGTTCATAGTTTATATTAGGGTTCACTCTTGATGTTACACATTGTATGGGTATGGACGAATGGTGGATAATGACATGTATTCACCATTACAGTATCATACAGAATAGTTTCTTCACTCCCAAAATTCTCTGTGCTCCACTTATTTACCCCTCCCTTCTTGCTAATCCCTGATAACCACTGAAGCTTTAACTGTCTCCATAGTCTCGCCTTCTCCAGAATGTCATATTGTTGGAATTATACAATATGTAACCTTTTCAGCTTCTTTCACTTAGCAGTGTGCATTTGAGTTTCCTTCATATCTTTTCATGGCTTAATAGCTCATTGCTTTTTTATGCTGAATAATACTCCATTGTTGGGATATACCACAGTTTGTTTACCCATTTACCCACTAAAGGACTTCTTGGTTGCTTCCACATTTGGCAGTTATGAATAAAGCTGCTATAAACATCCAAGTTTGGGTTTTTCATGGACATAAGTTTTCAGCTGATATGAGTAAATAGCATGGAATATGATTGCTGGATTGTATGGTAAGAATATATTTAGTTTTGTTAAAAATCTGCTAAAACTGTCTTTCAAAGTGGCTGAACCATTTTGCTTTCCTACCAACAGTGAATGAGAGTTCCTGTTGCTCAAATCCTCATGAGCATTTGATGTTAGTGCTTTGGATTTTAGCCATTCTAATAAGTGTGTAGTGCTATCTCACTGTTTTAATTTGCAATTCCCTAATGAAGTATGAGACTGAGCATCTTTATATTAGATACTTCTTTTGCAAATATTTTCTTCCACTCTGTGGCTTGTCTTCATGTTCTCTCTATCCTAATGATTTTTATCATGTTTTTGGTGTAATATTATTGATGCATGTTTAAGTTCTATACTGCTAAAGATATGTATTACACCTAATCAATAAAAATAATTGTCATATTTAATCTTTCTAAGTCTCGTATTTTACTTATCTTAAATTTCCATCTGTCCTGTTATTCTTTGTTCAATAAATTATTATCCAACCTTGTCTTTCCATGCCATTTTTAGTTGTATCTCTTTTAAATTACATATAGTTTATTTTTGTTTTAATCCAAAGTGAATACTTAAAACATTTATGTGTATTGTGATAGTTAATTGTTGGGTGTGTTTCTGTTATTTAATGCTTTCTGTTTTTTAATGATTCATTGCTACTGCTTCTACATTTTTGTAAAATATATATAATGTAAAGTTACCATCTTAACCATTTTAAAGTAAAGTTAACCCTTGAACAACACGAGTTTGAACTGTGCAGGTCCACTTATACGTGGATTTTTTTCAGTAGTAAATACTATAGTACTGCACTATCCAAGGATGGTTGAATCCTAGGATGCAGAACTGCAGATACAGAGGAACTTTGGATTTGGAGGAACCATGTATATGGAGAGCCAGACTATAAGTTATACTCAGATTTTTGACTGTGTGGAGGGTTGCGCCCCAGCCCCCAAGCTGTTCAGGGTCAACTGTATACAGTTCTTTGGCATTAAGTACACTTACATTGTTGTGCAACCATCATCACCATCCATCTCCAGAATTTTTCATCTTCCCTAACAGAATCTACACTCATTAAACACTGACTCCCTGTTCCTCCCTACCCACACCTGGTGACTGTCTCTAATCTACTTTCTCTTATGATTTTGCCGTTTCTAGATGATTCATATAAGTGGAATCATACAATGTTTGTCCTTTTGTGTCTGGCTTATTTCATGTAGCATGTTTTCAAGGTTCATCCATGTTATAGCATTTATGAGTACTTAATTCCTTTTTGAGGCTGAATAATATTCCATAGTGTGTGTGTTTATCCTGTTGTCTGTCAATGTCTTAAAGCCGACTAATCTATACTTGAAGTGAATTCAACTGTAAATCTAAAATTTAAAAAAATAACAATTTCTGATTTGTCAGTCTGAAAAAGAAAATTATACTTTGACTCCCCATAACTGAAGACTGGCTTATTCTCTTAACCAGCCCTCACTTTAATGTTCATTGTCAGTTTCTCAATCTTACATTTAAATTGAGTCATCATGTATGTCAGCTAACATAAATTTTCATTTAATATAGGAGTAACTGGAAGGCACATTTAATAATTATTAGGTCACTAATGTCCACAGAAACTTTCATGCCATGTGGTCTCGCATTAATTTTGTTTCAGAGCTTCCTATATCTGATGGTGCTAGGAATCTTCCTTTTTCTTTTTATTGAGATATTTTGACTGATTGTGTCTTGTACGTGTTTATTAATGTTGCCTGATATATTAACTCCTTACGGTCTTCATACTTTTTTTTCATTTCCAGAAATATTTTTGGTTATTTTTAGTTCTTTTTTCTTCCTTGAAAACACTTATAGTAATTAGGTTGGCTTATCATTTCTGTCTTTGTGTGAGCTTCTCGAATGTTTGTCTTTAGCACTCATTTGATTTTCCTTTATTACCTCCAATGTAGGGTTTATTTCTGCTATGGAAATTTTAGTTTCTTTACATCCTTTAAAATTTACTCCACTCCATTTTCTTCTTAAATTACTCTCATTTCATCTTGGTCTTTTCTCTTCATATATGCCTGTTTCATGGATTTTACCAAACAGTGTTTGGAACTTAATTCTGTGTCTTGAAGTCATTTTTTTAAAAATTTATTTATTATTTATTTTTGGCTGTGTTGGGTCTTCCTTGCTACATGCAGGCTTTCTCTAGTTGCGGTGAGTGGAGCTACTCTTTGTTGCAGTGCGCGGGCTTCTCATTGTGGTGGTTTCCCTTGTTGTGGAGCATGGGTTCTAGGCAGGCGGGTTTCAGTAGTTGTGGCACAGGGACTCAGTAGTTGTGGCTCGTGGGCTCTAGAGTGCTTAGTGGTTGTGGTGCACGGGCTTAGTTGCTCCACGGCATGTGGGATCTTCCCTGACCAGGGCTCGAACCCGTGTCTCCTGCATTGGCAGGCGGATTCTTAACCACTGAGCCACCAGGGAAGTCCCTGTCCTGAAGTAATTTTAATTCACCTTCTAAGTTAGATTCTGCTTCTGTGAAAGGTAATTTTGTCTCTTTCTTGTGCTGCATTATTTTTTGTTGGGGTCAGTGTTGGATTTTTTCCTGCTTATTCATCCTTGAATGGTAACAGTTATCTGTTACCTGGTATGCATTTGTCAGAAACATTTGTGGGATTGATTGTCCTTGCCTCTACAGTTGACTGGGATTCTGGTTGAAACCTCTTCTTAGGTGTATTGCTAAAGGATAAACACACACAGCACCTAGCCTGAGTTCCAGTGATAAATTGGCATTCATCTTATAGGGTAGTTCTGGGCTAGGATGGTGGGATCTTTGCGGTAAGCGGGCCTCTCACTGCTGTGGCCTCTCCCGCTGTGGTGCACAGGCTCCGGACGCGCAGGCTCAGTGGCCATGGCTCACGGGCCCAGCCGCTCCGCGGCATGTGGGATCCTCCCAGACTGGGGCACGAACCCGTGTCCCCTGCCTCGGCAGGCGGACTCTCAACCACTGCGCCACCAGAGAAGCCCCAAGGATGGTGGGATCTTATGGTACTCTGGTTTCTAGCATGTGCTACTATTAGGGCTCTTCCTGATTCTAACCAAGTACCCACAACACAGCACTTTGCTTGTGTGACTACACCTCCCAGGAAGCCATGTACCAATCCAGGTTTTTCTGCCCATTTACAGCTCCACTTGAACCTTACATACACACAGGCACATAGAAAGATACTTGTTTTCTGGAACTTGCATGGCAGTCTCCTAAATGTATGTAGAAAGATCAGAAGAGATGATAAGGAGCTCCAGCTGTCACAGAACCCACTTCTATATAGCAAGAAATGGCTTAGCAAGGATGATTGACCAGTTTGTTTCTTTGAGGCAGACTTCGGGTCTCCAAATAGAAGTATTGCCTTCTTTTAGGCAAATGGTCAAACTTTCTTTTATGAAACAGAGCATAGATGGGTCATGAATCTTTTCTTAGTTGAGATTGTGTGACCTTATAGCTAATGAAAAGCCTTCAAAGATTTTATATAAATTGTCTTCCTGGAAGTGTGGGATAGACTCCATGGTGACTTCTGATACGATACTATTTTTTACTACAATAAACTGGTTTCAGTTTTTGTTTAACTTAGATAACCACCTAAGTAATCAAATAATCAGTCTGCAGTTGACCTTCATTTTTCAGTATAAGGTCTTAGATTGGTAAGTTTTCACTTTGTAGAAAAATGGCATCTTGTTACAATTTGCATCTTTTTGATGTCTAGTTGAACACTTTTTATATACATACAGTCCCCCTACTTACTATTTTTTGACTTTACTATGGTGCAGAAGTGGTATGCATTCAGTAGAAACCATACTTTGAATTTTGATCTTTTTCTAGGCCATATTCTATACAAGGTTCAGTACTCTGGTGGTGCTGGGCAGAGGCAGCAAGCTGTAGCTCCCAGTCAGCCATGCAATCACAAGGGTATACACTTGTGATACACTTAACAACCGTTCTATACCCATACTACCATTCTCTCGTTCACTTTAATTTAAGTACAGCATTCAATAAACTACAAGAGATATTCAACTCTTTGTTATAAAATAGGCCTTGTGTTAGATGATTTTGCTCAACTGTCAGCTAATGTGTTTTGAGCATGTTTAAGGTAGGCTGGGCTATGATGTTCCTTGATAGGTTTAGGTGTATTAAATGCATTTTCGACTTAACGGTATTTTCAACATACGTATCGTTATGTAGCCCCATCTTAAGGAAGATCTGTGTTTGTTGCCCCTCTCCTCTTTTTTCATTTTGAATCACCATTTGGGTTTTGTGACCAAACTTGAGGAAAGCTAGACTTCACTGTTGAACACATTTCTTCTTACTTCATTTTTAACTTTTTAATTTGTTGTTCCTTGCTTCACCATTCACTACCTTGTAGGCACTTTTGAAGCATTTTCTGAGTCTCACCCCTTTACTTCTTTCATGGTTAGTCATAGTTTCACTTTTTTAGTGTAGTGATTGGGTGAAGGCCAAGGGGAAGAAGAATAAAAGGAGGATCACATTTCGATTACAAAGTTTCTTTAACACACTGCTTCCTCTGTTTACCGAGACCTTCCTCTCTTTTTGCTTGGCAAGTTCTTTCTCATCCTTCAAAGGCCAGTTCTGATTTCTTTGCCTAATTACTTTAATATGCATAGGAGCTCTGGGTCCTCTTTTCCACTGCATTCCACTCATCCCTGTCAGCTCTTATCTCATTTCGGAGTAGTCATTTGTTACTCTTTTCCCACTGATGGTGAGCTCAAAACTGAGACTACATCTCAGTTATCTTTGATCTCTAACATCTGACACATTGTATTCACAAAATAAATATTTCAGTGACTTAGGAAGGACATACTAAGAATTTTTTCATTCTTCAACCATGTTGTTTTCCTGCTTCTAGTGTGAAATGTAAAAACCAGTTCTTTCTGGGAAGTGTATTATGGATATTCTGTTTTTCTTTAAATTTTATTCTGGTTTGGGTTTCTTTGTAATGACCTTGTACTACTTTTATTATGAGAATAAAAGACACTTAAAACCAAACCGCTCGAACTTCCAGGTGTTCCCCATTGCCCAGCACCTGCAACTTTCTGGTCCCACTTAACAGTCTTATTTCCCCCTACTTGCTCCTATGTGCCCTTTTGTCTTATGAACTAGATCATTCTTATTGTTCCTGTTGCCTAGAATCCCATCTCCTGGGTAGGAGTATGATCTGTTGTAAATGGAGAAATGCTTGTAATAGGGATTGAGTAGTGAGAATTTAGACTAATGTCCTGCTGGTCTTATTTTGAATATACAGTAGTTAAGGTGAGGTGCTTGGATGAGTTTTATCAGTTGTGAGGATCGAGATAAATGGAGCATTTAATTATCTTAGCTTTCTAGAATAGTGATCTTAAAGAAGATAGAATAGTGAAAATATCTTCAAAATTTCCTGGGTCTACCCTAGCCTAAAAAAGGAAACAGGGCTTCCCTGGTGGCGCAGTGGTTGAGAATCTGCCTGCTAATGCAGGGGACACGGGTTCGAGCCCTGGTGTGGGAGGATCCCACATGCCATGGAGCAACTAGGCCCGTGAGCCACAACTACTGAGTCTGCGCGTCTGGAGCCTGTGCTCCGCAACAAGAGAGGCCACGATAGTGAGAGGCCCGCGCACAGCGATGAAGAGTGGCCCCCGCTTACCACAACTAGAGAAAGCCCTCGCACAGAAATGAAGACCCAACACAGCAAAAATAAATAAATAAATTAATTAACTCCTACCCCCAACATCTAAAAAAAAAAAGGAAACAAACTTTACTTGGCTCCGATGCCATCACAGATACACCTTTCATTGATTGATTTATTCATTCAACAATACTCATCTCTGAGACACATGAACTAGACACAGTGTTAGGTATTAATGATGTAATGGTCAACAGAATGCTCCCTGGATCCATGCTTGTGGAGTTTATAACGTAGTTAAGGTAGACAGACTTTTAAAAGCAAATCCAGTGTGATGAATGTTAAGACAATAAAATAATGTGCCTGGGATGGGAGTGAGGAGGTATTAGAGAAGGTTTCCTGAGAAAGTGACCTTTAGGCCAATAATACTTGAAGTAGGTGTTTGACAGGTAGGGGTGGTGAACAGAAAGTAGGGTGACCCATTCAATCCCAGTTTGCCCCGGGCTTTCCTGGGTTTAGCACTGAAAATCTTGTGTCCCAGTATAACTCCCCCAGTTCCAGGGAAACTGGATGATTGGTCGCTGAACAGAAAGTTTTCCGGAAAGGTCGTGTGTGAAGGCCTGAGATGGCTATTAGAGAAACTGAAAGAATAGACAAAACTTAAAGCCTGTTGAGGGAAGGTCTACAGAGAGATGAGTCTGGAAAATGAGGGGCCTGATCATGCATGCACTACTGGGCTTCATCTTAAGTATCCTACTTAAAGGCTTTAAGAAGGGGACTGAAATGATAAAGTTTTATGTATTTTAAAGTGGCTCCCTGTGCTGTAAAGAATAGACTGGGAGAGACCGAGAGTGGATTTGGGGACAGTAAATAACAATTATTAGGCTACAGCAACTTAGAAGTTGAGGAAGCTGTCTTGGGAAGCATAGATAGTTTTGAGAATTAGGTTATTTCGATAGTATTGTGAAATCCTGAAGCAAATGATTTTCAAAAATTGTTTTCCTCCAAGAATGCTAATTTCTTAAAAATGGGAAAACAAACCTTTTTACTTCCACATTTTTCCTATCTTCCTCAACAGAGGCAGACCTTCCATCTTTGCCTCTGCCTGTTTCCATCAGTCCCCGTTGCTTTCTCCACTACATCTGCCCCACCGTGGTTTCTTTCTTTTCCCTTAAATTTAAAAACATGAGATATAATTTGTATATGATAAAATCCACCCTTCCAAAGATGTACAATTAAGTGGGTTTTTGTTGTTGTTTCTGTCGTATTCACAAGGTTGTACAACCATCACCACTGTCTAATACCAGAATATTTACATTACTGCAAGGGGAAATCTTACACCCAGTAACAGTCACTCATTTTACCCCGAATTGCACCCCCTTGCCCCAGGCAAGATCTATTTTCACAGATCTATTTTCTGTCTATAAGTTTGTCTATTCTGGACATATAAGCAGATTCATACAATATGTAGTCTTTTATGATTGGTTTCATTTAGCACAAGGTTTTCAAGGTTCATCCATATTGTAGCATGTATGAGTACTTCATTCCTTTATATGGCTGAATAATATTCCATTTCATTTATATACATAGGAGTGGAATTGCTGAGTCATATAGTAACTCCATGTTTAAGCTTTTGAGAAGCTGCCAGACTGTTTTACAGAGCAACTGCATCGTTTTGCAATCCTGCCAGCAGTATATGAGGATTCCAGTTTCTCTACATCCTCACTAATACTTGCTATTTTCTGTCTTTTGATTATAGCCATCCTAATGGGTGTGAGATGGTATCTCATTGTGGTTTTGCTTTGCATTTCTCTGATCACTGATGAAGTTGAGTATCTTTTCACGTGCTTATTGGCCATTTGTTTAACTTCATCTCCTTTGGGAAAGCATTTTATGTTCAGAATTGAGTATTTTAGATGAATGCTTCTTAGAAATTTTCTGTAATGGGCTAATAACTTTTGTACAATACCATAAAATGGAAATGAAAGAAAAATCAGGCAAAAATACAAGCCCCAATCGTTGTTAGAGTCAATGGCAAATCACTCTGTCAAATTGCTCTGAAAGTTTCTAAACACTTACTCTCAATTTTTGTATTTCATTCAGTACGGGTAATAGATAGCCAGTCCACATAACACTCTTCCAAAGGTACTGCTTTAAGTTACTAAAAGGCATTTGAAAAGTAGTTCACCTTTTTCCATGTTTGAACTCAAGGCAGTTGCTTGATTCTTGTATTTTCTCACTTCCAGATATGGCTACCAATTCTAATTTGCTATTGAATTAATCCCACAGAGGGCTGGTTTTGAGGCTTGATGAAAATAAGCACTGCATACAGATTTCATATAAGCTGGTTATATTTTATTGGGATAAGCTAGAGGGTGCATTTTTAGCAAAAGATAACAAGGCAAATTGGCTTTGGGGCCAGTGAGGGTAGCCTTCTGTCCTCCCAGTTTTTCTCATAGGACCCTCAGTGTTGATGATATTGTTCTTGTTGAAGGGGTTTCTGCTAGGTGTTCAGAAGCACAGAGTAGAAGCTTACCGTAAAGCCTCTTATACTTCCAACCATGTCACCCTGAAATCCCAATATACTTATTTGTTTGTAAATAAATAGTCACTTGGCTGTTATATCCTTATTCTGAACATAATTTTTTACCTCATTGTTCACATTTATACAAAAATAAGCATTAGTCATGCTCAGCCCCTTTTTGACTCTGTAGCCATGAACAGTCTGTGAGCATGAGCATTCATTATCTCCTATCTTACAAGGTCTAGAAGGTCTAAGTCCACAGGCTGTTCTGACTTTGAAACCTTATAGTCTAGGAATACTGAGGAATACATTCTTATAGTATTCAAATTACTTATGCTTTTGGTGGTGAAAATTCTGGGAAAAAAAAGTGGGTTATTAGAACATGTTTCTAGTGGCCTTAAACTAATGAAGGTGTAATAGAGTATTTATGAATCATTTGAAGTGTGATTTTAAACATTTGTTGGTGCTTCTGTGTTAAAGAGCATTATGTTACACAGTGTCAGATTGATACAGAGAAGTATGAAAAGTGTTCCTTGGCAGCCAGGAGTTTATAATCTTGTAGAAAGAAGAAAAGTTAGAAGTTGGTTGACTGAAGTTCAAGGAAGTGTGTAAGTGTCAAATTAATAGATAGGACTGTATCACTCTGGGTCCAATCACGAGAGAGACCACACAATAATTTGAACATGGAAAGAATTATTGACTATAGCAGGAGAATGGAATAGTGAAGGATTAGCTAGTAGTAAAAAGTATATAGAACTCCAAAGAACATAGGAATAACAGAAATAAGGAGCGACTACTACCCCTAGGGCTCATATCTCAGCACCTAGGGAAGAGTCCTTCTTCCCCGAGAAGGGGAAGGTCCAGACCTTGTTGGACAGAGCATGGCTGTGGGTGACTGAATGACAGAGAAGTTGATGTGGTGCTGGACATCTGCTCCCTAGGGTGCTCGTAAAGTTGTTCACAGGGAGGTGTTAACTCCACTACGAAACCTCCCAAGAAGAAAGTGTGAGGAAGCTGCTGGGTATGCTGCTGGCCACCTTGCCCTATAGAAGCCTGGTGCTAGAGGAGCCTGTGAGCAAGGGCTCCAGAACCAGGAAGCAAAACAAAACTTTTCTACTACAATGTCTCTCCTGTGCCCTCTACTGATTAAGTTTAGCATCATGCCAACTGGCCAAAGAAAAATACTTGAAGATCCCAGATCTGTTTTCACAGTAGACAAAAAGGATGAATTTGGAATTGAAAGACACTAAATCAGAAGTCAGCACGGTAATGGTAATAGTGCTGCAGGAGCTCAGAGATCCTATCAGGTTATGACAGTTAAGGAAGAAGTACTATTTGAAAGAGCCCTTGTAACATGAGTAGGGTTTTTTTTTTTTAATTGAAAATGACTTAGGGCTTCCCTGGTGGCACAGTGGTTAAGAACCCACCTGCCAATGCAGGGGACATGGGTTTGAGCCCTGGTCCAGGAAGATCCCATATGCCACGGAGCAACAAGGCCCGAGCGCCACAACCATTGAAGCCCACGCGCTTAGAGCCTGTGCTCTGCAACAAGAGAAGCCACCGCAATGAGAAGCCTGCGCAGTGCAACGAAGAGTTAAGTAGTCCCCGCTTGCTGCAACTAGAGAAAGCCCACGCACAGCAACAAAGACCCAATGCAACCAAAAATAAATAAATAAATTAAAAAAAAAGAAAATGACTTACTGTTTTTCCTCATTAGAAAAATAGTACATGTTCATTTTATAAAAATTAGACAAGTATTTTTGTCTATAGTCTCTAGATAAAGAAGGGAAAAGCAGTCAGTTCTATTACCCATGAAGAGCACCATTGTTAATTGTTTGACAGAATCTGGCTAGATAGTGGGTATAGTAGGGAGGAAAAGCTTTTCATGATGGCGCTTGCTGCTGCTTTTGTATCTTCGTTTACAGGAAAAAAAGTCGGCTTTGAAATATAATAATGCTAAATTATATAAACTAGCATTTTGAGGAACTTTCTATCTTTGGCGTTAATGAGATTTATTTATGTAACTTCACGTTTGTGAAAGAGACAAGTTTGTCACATAGATAATTACTAGACATCACTTTCGTGCTCTTTAAGTGACCATTAGGAAGGTATTTTCTGTTGTAATCACACTGATGGAATGTTGTACAGTAGAAGTCCATTGTGCTTGTCTCCTCTTTGCTCAAAGATTTCCATATGAATCCTCCTCTTAGGAATAGGATTCTAGCAGACTTAATCTGAGAAAACAAATTGAAAACTGAATCTTGCCCTTTTTGAGATATGGGGATTAATTCCCCCAGATAGCAAAGGCTGCAGGATTCTCATGAAAGAGGAAGACTTTATTTTTTTTTAATTTAATTTCTATTTTATATTGGAGTATAGTTGATTCACAATGTTGTGTTAGTTTTGGGTGTACAGCAAAGTGATTCAGTTATACATAGTATATCCATTCTGAAAGAGAAAGACTTTATAATACCATATCAGTGTTTATTGGCATTTATTTTTTAAAAGTTAGACAGTAATTGTAGAGAATGAAACAAAGTTCTTGTGTATTAACCAATAACTGGCTCATGAATGATTAGGACATATCATGTTAGGCGTGTTTTCAGAGAAATATCCTATACTGCTAAATTCAGACTAGTTCCTGTTGACTTGTTGCCTTTTAACCAAGTTGGTACAAAGGTGAATTGTTTGCATTCCTGGTTTTGATAAAATTAGGAAAACATTAAAACTTTAGTGTAAGTTTAGTTTTTATGCCTTTTAGATACAGTAAGCACTCATCCTCTGACCGTATATGAACAGTTTAGAACTGTCCAATTTGAACTTGTTGCAGTGATGGAAATGTTCTATATCTGTGCTATCCAATATGGCTAGTGTGACGAAGAAACAATTTTATTTTATTTAAATTCATTTAAATAGCCATATGTGGCTTAGTATGGCCTACCCGTGTTGGATAGCACAGCTTACAGAATGGTGTGTTCATAAGGAAAAAAGTTTTAAAGATAAATAATTTGAAGATGACTTTAAGAGCAAATTCCCATTCAGGTGAAAGCAAGAAGCAGCAGAACTTAGCAGAGCCTAGCAAGGCATAATTTTAGACAGGATGCTGACCTCAGTCTGAGGATTATCCTTTAATTTGTAGACCAAAGTGTGCAACTTAAAAAAATCCCATAGGAGCCTAGAGGGTAAAATAAATAAACTCTTTTTTCTCTACCTGGCAAATACTTGTTCATCTTTCAAGGAGCTCTCCGAAAAATCTGTTCTCACTTCTGGACCACCCAAGCTACTGCTCCCTGGTTCCCTAGGAAATGGTAACAAAGCTTCCCCGTAATCCCGGCTTCCATTTTGTTTCTCCACAAAACTTCTCATACAGCTAGATTAATGAACTAGAACAAGTGTATTAAAGAGTATATCGATGCGAAGAAACAAACATGAGCTCCTAGGTAACCATCAAAATAAGAAAAATGGGTTAATAGAGATGATTTATTTTAAAATAAAATATATAAATTTCATTGAAAAAAATTTCCATTCAGGGTTGGTCTGTCTACATTCTAGCACTTCATTTTCTCAAACTGTCTTAACTTGATACTTTTTGAAGAATTTTTTACATCACTGAATTTTTTACAATCACTGATGTGATTACTAAAATTGGGTCAAGATCCATTTCTTCTTTTAAGGCATTTTTTAAAATGCATATCCCTTGGCGACATCTGTTTCTATAACTTATTCAACTACTCTCAGCTCGTTGTAGTAAGCATTTGTTGAGCACATACTATGTGCCAAGCTCTGTACTATGTGCTGGGAGTATAAAAGCTAATAAGGCATAATTGCTGTCATTAGCAGTTTAGTCAAGTTGGGATTAAGGGAGAGGGAGGTAGGGGTAAAGGGAAACTTTTAAGTGTTCCCTTTTTTTAAAAAAATCTCTGTATGCAGTTTTTGGTTTTGTTTTTGTTTTTTTTTGCGGTACGCGGGCCTCTCATTGTTGTGGCCTCTCCCGTTGCGGAGCACAGGCTCCGGACGCGCAGGCTCAGCGGCCGTGGCTCACGGGCCCAGCTGCTCCGCTGCATATGGGATCTTCCCGGACCGGGACACGAACCCATGTCCCCTGCATCGGCAGGCGGACTCTCAACCACTGTGCCACCAGGGAAGCCCTGTATGCAGTTTGATACTGCTTAAGAATATTCTTTCTTTAAAAACTTGCCTCTCCTTTTAAAAGCCATTTTTTTTTAAATCAAAGAGAGGGGTTTTTGTCTCCCTGTCTTCACTGGATTATTTTATTTCATATCCTCCCATAAGTGGAATGCAGCCTCAGAATTCTTCCTGTCACAGCATACGGATGACATGACAGCCAGCCGCTCTGGGTCATTCAGAGTAGCTCTGTGAGGTAAAGCCTGCTTGCCGTTTGTGACCTATAGATAGTACCTGGAGTATCATTCACCCACTTTTTATGTATGGAAACTATCTGTCCTATGTCATTTATCAAGTCACAGTCACGCTCTTTCACAGATCATTTTGAAATGGTAGAAATAATTTCTTACCCCTCTGTACTCATGCATTTGTTCAACAGGTATTTATCGATTGCATTGCATTGCATGTGCTGGGTTCTGTTGAACCATGAGTGGGGAAGTGAGGCATGTCACTCGTGGACTGAGACAGTTATGAGCCCATATGCACCCTCAGTCTTTCATTTTGGTGGTGGCTTGCTGAGGGAGTGGAACTTTAAGATGGCAGCAACCTAGATCCGTAAATCACCTTAAGAAGAACAAACTTCCTCAAGCTTAGTGTTCATTAGAAATTTTTGTTGTGTTAAACAATTGAGATTTGGGGATATGTTTGTTACCAGTGCATAGCCTAGCCCAGGCTAATACAGGGTTGTTTTTAGTCTTTTGCTGTTATGACAGTGCTATTATGAATATTCTTATAATTTGTACATGTGCAAGAGTTTCTTGGATTTATATCCAGGAGTAAAATTGCTGAGTTGCACAATGTACAGTCAGTCAACTGTATAAGCTAATACCAAGTTGTTTCTGAAGTCGTTTTACTGGTTTATACTCCTGCTAGCAGTGTATGAGAATTGTCTTTGCTCTGCATCCTTGTTTTCAGTCAAGTGTCTTAATTTTTGCCAATCTAGGTGTTAGATGGTATCTACAAATGGCCTTAATTTACATTTCCATATGAGACTGGGCTTGTTCTCATGTGTTTATTCACTGTTTGTTGTCTTCTATGAAATGCCTGTTCTTGTCATTTGCTCATTTTTTTACTGGATTGTTTGCCTTTTGCATATTTCTTTGTAGGAATTCTTTATTTATTGTTGATACAGTTTTTGTCAGTTACTTTTGTTGCAGTTACACCCTGGTTTGTGGCTTGTCTTTTTATTCTGTGGTGTACCATGTAGTCATATTTATCAATCTTTTCCTTTAGAGTCGTGTGTTGTATAAAGATATTCTTCTGTATACAGATATTCTCGTATATAATCTTCTAAAAGTTAGAATTTTGCCTTTCACATTAAATCTTTAATTCATCTAAAATTGTTTTGGTATGATGCAAGGTAGGAATCTTTCTTCACCTGGATTCCCCAGAAAACAGAGCTTGAGGCTGAAGGCTTACATATCTTTACATTATTAGAAAGTATTTCCCCAGTGTAGGAAAAGGGGAGTGAAGTGGTAGCCAGAATGGCAGTGCAACTGATTGCTCAATCCCAGTGTATTGTCCCCCAGGAAGTTACACTATAAAGTCATTCACGGGATCATCCAACAGGTTGAGAAAAATGATCTAAGGAGATGGGATCTATCTGTTTCATCACCATTCACGGGATCATCCAACACTATACACTATAAAGTCATTCACAGGATCATCCAACAGGATGAGAAAAATGATCTAAGGAGATGGGATCTATCTGTTTCATCACCATTCGTTATAGGTTCACTCCACAGTTAACTCCCCTGCACTACCAGGTTGCATGTGTGTGGGTGCCACACTATTCCATGGCATTGTGCAGCTCAGAATGAAGAGGGGTGTTGTCATGTTGTGCCTGAATGAAAAAGTTGGTCACACCCACTATAGAGCTGGTTGTTGGGATAGTAGCTTGAAAAGACAGGTAAAGCGAAATAAAAAGATTGGAAAAGTTGCATAAGTGGCATGGTATCTGGTATAGGATCCAGTTTTTTTTAAATAAAGACTTTTCATTTCACAGTATTTCTACATTATTCTTCAGGAATATCTTTGCTATGCTCTTGCTCTTCCATATAGATTTTAGAATTAACTGTCCAGTTTTTCACAAGGATCTTTGATTAGGATTGCTTTGAATCTATAGATTAGTTTGAGGAAATGTGGCATTTGTACATTATTGAGTTTTTAAATTAGTGACCATTAGTATCTCACCGTTTATTTAGGTCTTAATGTCTTTCAGTTCATTTTTCCTCTCTATAAAGATTCTAGGTCCACAGTTCCCAAACTGTGCCATGGTGTCCTGGAGTACCCCCACTGAGCTTAAAGGCACCATGGGATGTTTATTTATTTATTTATTTTTGAACTTTATTTATTTGGCTGTGTTGGGTCTTCTTGCCATGGCCTTTCTCTAGTTGCAGCAAGTGGGGGCCACTGTTTGTTGCCATGCGCGGTCTTCTCATGGCGGTGGCTTCTCTTGTGGTGCACGGACTCTAGGCATGCAGACTTCACTAGTTGTGGCATGCGGACTCAGTAGTTGTGGCTCATGGGCTCTAGAGTGCAGGCTCAGTAGTTGTGGCGCACGGGCTTAGTTGCTCCGTGGCAAGTGGGATCTTCCTGGACCAGGGATCAAACCTGTGTCCCCTGCACTGGCAGGTAGATTCTTAACCACTGCGCCACCAGGGAATGGATGGATGTCCATTGGACACAATGTGAACTTCTAGCTCTAGGAAGTTCCACGTTTCAACATTAGATTGTGATACATTTGGTAAAGTCTATCTTTGTGAAATGGTTGCTGAGATTAGAAGTATGAAAATCAATGTGGAACAGGAAATGAGGGTGTGTGGGGTCCGAGGTTTCAGAGGTTGTGCATGCTTACCTAATGTACCTGAAAGAGAAAGAAAGAAAAGTGTTTTTTTTTTTTTAATTCAATTGCTTTTTCCAGTAGTTACTACGTTTTTAGGATGAGTGAATGATAAATACTAATGAAGTTGTTTGGACCTAACTACTAAATACTAAATGAAACTGTTAGGAATGTCTTTTGGCTTAGAGGTGCTATGAAATGATTACTGAGAATAGTATGGGCATCATGAACTAAGCAGGTTTGGAAATTTCTGTCCTAGGAACTTCAGACTTTTTAATGGTATTATAAGTGGTATCTTCCCCCTCCCCCCATTTCATTTTCTGTTTAGTGTGCACAAATGCAGTTGAATTTTGTGTATTCCTCTTTATCCTGCAACTTTGCTAAATTTGTGTTTATCCTAATAATTCATCATAGTTTTGTTTGCATTTTGTAGACAGTCTTATTATTTGCAATTAATGACACTTGTTTCTTCTTGTTTAGCAAAATGCTGCAGGAAAAGGAATAAAGGGTAATAAATTGTTAATTTACAAATGTACAAAACAAGATATGTTCAGAGAAGTCTAACTTTTAACTCAGTCCCTTCCATTTTTTTCTTCCCTCCCCCCAAAGCAACCATAAAAAAAATTATGGTTTATCCTTCCATTAAAAAAAGTAATAATAACTGTGTGTGTGTGTGTGTGTGTGTGTGTTTGTATTGATACACCTTTTTTTCTCCCCTTAGGTAAGTGGTAGCATACCAGACATACATTTTTCCCTCATCTTGCATTTTCATCAGTAGTATATCCTGAGATTACTCCATGGCAATGTATACAGTGGTTTCCTCCTGCATTTTTACAGCTTCATAATACTTTAGTGTGTGATATACCATAGTTAATTCAAGCAGTCCCCTATTTTTGGCCATTTGAGATGCTTCCTGTCTTTTGCTGTTATAGATAATACAACAATAACAGTCTAGTGTATATGTTTATTTGTATTGTATTTTTGTTGGTGTGTCTTTGGGATAGGTTGCTAGTAATGGGGTGTCTGGGTCTGTACTTTTTTTTTTTTCCGCTACACAGCTTGCAGGATCTTAGTTCCCCAACCAGGGGGTGAACCCAGGCCACGGCAGTGAAGCCCAGAATCCTAACCACTGGGCCACCAGGGAAACACCCGCCCCCTGCCATGGGTCTGTTCTTTTTAGACACTATGTTTTACTGCTCTCCTATGAAATTAAAAGTCACAGATTATTTACTTTATCCTTTTTTCAGGGAAAAATCAATATAATGCCTTACTCTACTTCCCTAAATCAATTTTGGGAGGAAAATTAATATATAATGGAAAAAATAGAACTAACAGGAAAACTTTAATAAAATAATATTTCCATTTGTAAATACTTGATCACAGCAACTTCAAAAGTATGAAGTGATCATAGGCCTGTATCTAATACTCATAGGTTCAGTCACAGTGCAATCTCATGCAGGTGTGCTGCTTTGATGATTCAACAAGCATGAGTGCATTGCTTTCACTGACATGATATTCCAAATGATGAATAAACTTGGTAAAACTGAGCAAAACAAAGTGTAAGCTCTTCTTGATTTCATAGTGGTTACATACCTGGAAAATTCAGTGTGTGTTAAAACTGTGTAAAAAGTATCTTTTATGTATAAAATAGAACTGTGCTCTAGGTTCGGGTAATTTTATATATATATGTCTTTTTAATTATAAATCAGAGCATGGTGGAACGTTCAAGAGTTGTGAAGACTTGTTGGCACATTGCAGAATATTGGTGTTAGTGACCTCTGCTCACT
Source organism: Stenella coeruleoalba (assembly GCF_951394435.1). Taxonomy (NCBI): domain Eukaryota; kingdom Metazoa; phylum Chordata; class Mammalia; order Artiodactyla; family Delphinidae; genus Stenella; species Stenella coeruleoalba. The sequence continues at coordinate 72,628,532 of NC_137150.1, read as the reverse complement.
ACTGATAGAACCCCTTTTCATTCCTGTTAGTGTTTATTTGTGATTTCTTTGTTCCTTGGTTAATTTTGCCAGAGGTATCATTAGTTTTGTCTAAGACTCAACTTTTTAGCTTTATTGATCTTCTTTATTGTATGATAGCCTTACATTCAGCAGTTTCTGCTTTTATCTTAAATTATTATTTTTCTTCCTACTTTCTTTGGGTTTATTTTTGGTTTTTTTTGTTTTGCTTCTTAGGTTGGATGCTTAAGTCATTAATTTTTGGTTCTTTTTTAAAGTAAAAATTCAGAACTGTAGGTGTCATTAAGTGCTTTAATCACATCTTGCAAGGTTGTTTTGTGTGTGCGGTAAAATATACATAACATAAAATTTACCATTCTTTTAGGTGTGTAGTTCATTGGCATTAAGTACACTCACAGTGTTGAGCAACTCCTACCATTATCCATTTCCAACACTTTTTCATCATCCCGAATACAAACTCTACCAATTAAACAATAACTCCCTATTTCACAAACCCCCCACCCCAGGCCCTGGTGACCTCTATTCTACTTTATGTCTCTGTTGAATTTGACCACTCTGGATACCTCATATACGTGAAATTATACAGTATTTGTCCTTTTGTTTGGCTTATTTTACTTAATGTTTTCATAGTTCATCCTTGTTAGAGCATGTATCAAATTTCATCTCTTTTTAAAGGTAAATAATACTCTGCAGTATATATACACCACATTTTGTTTATCCTAATCCTGCAAGTTTTGATACATAGTTTTTCATTCTCATTCAATTCTAAGTATTTTCTCATTTCCATTATGATATCTTTTTTTTTAACCATAAGTTTTTAAGAGGTGTTTTATATTTACAAACTCATGGAGTTTTTTCCTAGTTACCTTTTTGTTATTGATTTCCAACTTAATTGATTTTGGTTAAAAGTATATAGTGATTCCAATCTTTTGGGAATTTTCTTTCTCTCAAAATGTATTTATTTTAACCGTATTCTTGAAAGATAGTTTTATTAAATCTGCAATTTGTGTTGGCCGCTTTTTCTCTCAATACATTGAGGATATTCCAATGTCTTGCTGCTTTCATTGCTATTATCAAAAAGTAAGCTGACAGTCCAACTGCCACTTCTGTGAGGTTTATTCTTTTTTCTCCTTTGACTGATATTAAGAATTTATCTTAATTTCACTATGTTTTGTCTTCACTTTGATGTGCATAGATTACATTTTATCCTGCTTTTGATTCATTAGGTTTCTTCAACTTACAGATTTGTGTCCTTCATCGGCCTTAGAAATTTCTCAGCCCGAATTTATCTGGTGAGTGAGTCCCTCATTCATTCTGTCATCTCCTTCTGGAACTCCAAATAGATGTATCTTAGATCATCTAGCCTACTCATTTTACTTTTCTTTTATATTTTCTATCTCTTTGTCTTTTGTGCTGCATTCTGGGTACTTTCTTCGTATATATCTTCCAGTTCACTAACTCTCTCTTCTACTGAGTCCATGCTGCTCTTTACTTCAAATGTCAATTTTTAATTTTCAGGTATTACGTTTTTTCTTACTGAAAGTTCTATATGGTTGTTTTTCACATTTGCTTTTTTTCTGCTTTTATATTTGAGCTTCTTGTACATGTTCTGTGTCAGATTATTTCACATCTGTTTCACCAGTCTGTTTTGGTTAGTTCTCAGTCACAGTGTGTTGTTTGTTTTTTGAATTTTCCCCATGAGCTGCTCCTTTTCATTAGAATTTGATCTTTGGGTATTTTTTGAGACCTGTGTTGAAGTTGTTTTCTCCCAAGGAGGCTTTATATTTGATTCTGTCATTCACTAGGGAGTGCTACCAACACGGCCACATTCAATTAAACCTGTTTGGGATGTGGGGGGACCTCATGGGTGGCATGAATTCAGACCACAAGCGTGCATTTTGTTGTTAGGATTTCTCAGGGATTCCCCATTGCCTGCACTTCTGTTGTTATTACTGGGCTCAAAATGCTTAAGGTTTTCTCATTCCCTTCTGTGCAAAGGGATTTATTCCTGATTTACTCTTATATAGATTATAGCTAGCCTTCTGTGGGAGGGACTCCAATTTTGGCAGACTCTGGGTTTTATCACCTGTCCCCTGTGGCAGCCATCATAGTAGAACTTTAGTCAGAAGTCCCTTGAGAATACCTGGATTAGTAAATTGCTTACTCTCTTGTTCCTGATTTCACTTTGCTTTGCACCATATGGAAACATCCCTTTCATCTTAACTAGCTTATCCATGCATATTTAAAGATTTGTTACATTATCCAATCCTTTATTTATTTGAGTTTGAAGCAAAGTTTCTTTTTATTTTCCTTTATTCTTTACCAGTACCCCAGTTGTTTTCTACTTTGCTGTTGATAGACTTTGCTACTGATAGGCTTTGCTACTGATAGACCTGATGTTACGGCCATTGCCACCAAATGAAAACACTCCTTTCTTACTGATTTGTGAATTCCCTTTCATAGTGTGTGTTGTCCATCCACTTAGGGTGATTTGGGATATTTTCATTAATGCTTTTGCTCTCAAAGGCATTTGAGGCTTTTTTGGAGAGACTCAGGGTCAGTGATGTTGGGAATCTTAGAGCTTATTGAGAGATTGTTTGATGTCTTATAGTGTTGTATTACTATATTCATAAGGTACTAAAAAATTAAGGTTTGTTTGGTATTTATATAAAATGTAAGTAAAAAATATAAAGCAAAATTGTGCTTTTAAAATCATGTTTTTCAGTAGTATGTGGTTTGTACTTGGAGTACCATAGATGATATGAGTGAATTATAATAAATTTAGTAATTTTTCCTAGTTGGACTGACTGGTTCCAGACACCACTCCTTTTTTCATTTCTGTTGTGTATTTAGCTTCCCCTCATCTTCTTCAGTAGACAATTGAGGAATTGTTTGTTTTTGAGTTGTGTCACAATTAAACAATGGTCCTGTTAGAAGAGTACAGTGTGTTTTGGGCATGCTTTTTGTTTCGCCTACTTGTTTTTCACTGAAAAGTAGCAAAAAGTGAAAGGATTTGGAGAGAGGCATTCCTTATCATTTTGCCCTTTTTTATAAAACATTTTTGTGTAATGGTGGAGCAAAACATTGGTAAATCAGTATTTTATAATGAATTGTTTTTATATTCTTTGTTGTTTCTGCTAAAATATAAGATGTGAAGAACCTTATCACATCTTCACTTGGTGCTTCTTAGCCATTTGACACTGTCAGTAGAAGCAATAAAGAAAAAAATACACTGCCTTATGGAAAAGTTGAAGACTAAGGCTATGAATTGGCTATTGGGGGAAAAGTATAAATCTTTCCAAAGATATTTTTGTTAATATAGGGTAGTTTATTTGTTGTCTAGTGAAATGCTGTTTGATACAAGAAAGTTGAGGAAAAACAGTACAGAGTGTACTACTGTAAGTCAGTACACATTATTGTCTGATACATGGAAGGATTTGTGTTAAAGGAAATAGTAATATGGTGTAATAGTAGTAGTAGCAGCAGCAGTAGTAGTATAATCCCTGCTTTTTAAAAAAAATTTTATTTTATATTGGAGTATAGTTGATTTACAGTGTTGTGTTAATTTCAGGTATATAGCAAAGTGATACAGTTATATGTATACATATATCCATTCTTTTTCAGATTCTTTAACCATATGAGTTATTACAGACTATTGAGTAAAGTTCCCTGTGCTATACATTAGATCTTTGTTCATTATCTATTTTTATATAGTGTGTATATGTTAATCCTAAACTCTTAATTTATCACTCTTCCTCACCTTTCCCCATTGGTAACCATTAGTTTGTTTTCTATTTCTGTGAGTCTGTTTCTGTTTTGTAAAAAAGTTCATTTGTATTATTTTTTAGATTCAAATATAAGTGATATCATATGATATTTGTCTTTCTCTGTCTGACTTACTTCACTTAGTAATGATAATCTCCAAGTCCACCCATGTTGCTGCAAAGGGCATTATTTCATTCCCTTCAATGGCTGAGTAATAGTCCATTGTATACATATACCACATTTTCTTTATTCATCTGTTGATGGACATTTAGGTTGCTTCCCTTTCTTTTTTTTTTTTTTTTTTTTGCGGTACGCGGGCCTCTCACTGTTGTGGCCTCTCCAGTTGTGGAGCACAGGCTCTGGACGTGTAGGCCCAGCGGCCATGGCTCACGGGCCCAGCCGCTCCGCAGCATGTGGGATCTTCCCAGACCGGGGCACGAACCCACGTCCCCTGAATCAGCAGGCGGACTCTCAACCACTGCGCCACCAGGGAAGCCCGGTTGCTTCCCTTTCTTGGCTACAGTAAACAGTGCTGCAGTGAACATTGGGGTATATGTATCCTTTTGAACCATGGTTTTCTCCAGATATATGCCCAGGAGTGGGATTGCTGGATCATATGGTAGTTCTATTTTTAGTTGTTTAAGGGACCTCCATACTGTTCTCCATACTGGCTGTACCATTTACATTCCCACTAACAAGAGTATGAGGATTCCCTTTTCTCCACACCGTCTCCAGCACTTATTGCTTGTAGGCTTTTTGATCATGGCCATTCTGACTGGTGTGAGGTGATACTTCATTGTAATTTTGATTTGCATTTTTCTAATAATTAGCCATGTTGAGCATCTTTTTTTCTTTTTTAATATTTATTTATTTATTTGACTGCATTGGGTCTTATTTGAGGCACATGGGATCTTCGTTGCCACTTGTGGGATCTTTAGTTGAGGCATGTGGGATCTAGTTCCCCAAACTGGGATAGAACCCGGGCCCCCTGCATTCGGAGCTTGGAGTCTTAGCCACTGGACCACCAGGGAAGTCCCTTGAGCATCTTTTCATGTGCCTCTTGATCATCTGTACATCTTCTTTGGAGAACTGTCTATTTAGATCTGCCTTTTTTTTTTTTTTCTTTTTCTTTTGGCAGTGCCATGCGGCTTGCAGGATCTTAGTTCCCCAACCAGGGATCAAACCTGTGCCCCCTGCACTGGAAGTGCAGAGTCCTAACCACAGGACTGCCAGGGAATTCCTCTGCCCATTTTTTGATTGGGTTGTTTGTTTTTTTAGATATTGAGCTGCATGGGCTGCTTATACATTTAGGAGATGAAACCCTTGTCAGTTGCGTCATTTGCAAATATTTTCTCCCATCTGTAGGTTGTCTTTGTGTTTTGTTTATGGTTTCCTTTGCTGTGCAAAAGCTTTTAAATTTAATTAGGTCCCATTTGTTTATTTTTGCTTTTATTTTCATTACTCTAGGAGGTGGATCCAAAAGATACTACTGCAATTTATGTGAAAGAGTGTTCTGCCTATGTTTTCCTCTAAGAGTTCTATAGTACCTGGTCTTACATTTAGGTCTTAATCCATTTTGAGTGTATTTTTGTGTATTGTGTTTGAGAATGTTCTAATTTCATTCTTTTACATGTAGCTGTCCAGTTTTCCCAGCACCACTTATTGAAGAGACTGTATAATCCCTGCTTTTGAATTGCTTGAAGTCTTGGGCAGGAACACACTTAAAATAATAATTAATGATGCACAGTTGTAATTCATTGCCAAAGAATGGTCTGATATGTTAATATAATTAGAAAAATATGAGATGAAGGGTTGTTAGTAAACTTGGATTCTGGTCTTAGTTCTGTTAATAATTAGATTTGTGTGACTTCAGGCAAACTGCTTACATTTTGGTGAGTCAGATTCTTCACAAAATAAGGAAGATGGACCAAATGAATTCCATTCCAACTTCAGTACTCTCTGGATTTATATTCCTGTGTAACTTGCATTCAGAGGATGTGAGGGGTCTTTTTGAACAGGGACAGACAGGCATGACCTTACATAGGAAATAATTTTTACTGAGCATTTGGTTGGGTAGAGAAAAGGATAAAGAAAATTTAAGAATGGAGAAATGAATACCCAAAGATGATTTAGGCCAGGAAAGTCTTTGGTATATTGGGGAACATGAAGTATAGTATTTATGTGCACTCATGTGAGATCAGATTGATTTGGTAGTAAATGGCCCTAAATGGCAGTAGCTGCTGAGCAACGTATAGCCAGTGTTATCACGTGTTATTTTTAGTCAACCAATTTTAACTTCTTTCTCTAAACAAAAGCTGAATGTATAGAAACTCTTTGGGAAGCTAGTTAGGGCTTCTTCTAACCTCTTCCTCTGAATAGCAGCTGAAGACAGATTCATTAGAGAAATCATGAGATGAAGGGATCAAGTCCTCAGCTTAGCTAGTGGCAGAGTCATCAATGTTTTATCAAGGGTCATGCTTTTATTTACTACCATCTAATCACTTATGAGGCATATTACTTAGAATTATTGCCGTCATATTTGTCATTTTGAGTAATTTCATTAGGGACATCTGTGACCTATAAAATTTAGATTTTGTTTAGACATGTGTTGCCTAATAGGGTACGTCGTGTTAATTGGGATTTCCTTGAGACTTAGCTGGTTTAACTTTATAATGTAGATAAAGAAGAAAGTTCTGAAACAAATAACGTATTAGCTCCTCTTTAGTTTTATTGGACTGAATTTGTGCAGAAAACTTTAAAAATTACTGCACAGTATATTAAAATAAAGCAGTAAAGAAAATTTTTTGAATAACCAGAGTATAAGGAAAGGCTGTGTTCTGAAAGTTGCCTTGTTAGTGTTGTTTACTTTAGAATTTGGTGGTGGTATTTTTCATATAAATGACAGTCTCTCTGGCTGACATCTTTCTGGGTTTTGTTACAAAAAACACTGTAGTAATTATTATGACATATGTATAGATTTTGAACCATTTTCAAGATTTGATTAGGTTTTTGTGCCCCAGTTTGGAAATCTAGCCATTGATTACCTTTTATGTCAAAAATGTGTTCTGTAGAGTATAGGAGGAAATAAATATGGGTCTTCTGCTGCCTAGTAGCACATCAGAAAGAATTGGGACTATGAGGGTGAAGTATGGAGCTGGGGTAAACTCTAAAGCAGCAGTTCTCGAAGAGTGGTCTGTGGTACCCTTGGGGTCTGTGAGTCAAAACCTATTTTTCATAATAATACTAAGGTATTCTTTGCCTTTTTACACTGTGTTGACATTTGCATTGATGATGCAAAAGCAGTGGTGGGTAAAACTGACTGTACTTTAATACAACTCATTCAATGCAATAGCTATGTGCTTGTAGTTTTTTTTTAAAAGCCAGTTTAACTTAAGAATGTACTTGAAACAATGAAATTACTAATCTTATTATATCTCTACTTTTGAGTTTACTTTTAAAGTATTTTGTATAGCGAAATGGGAAGTACTCATAAGGTACTTATGAAGTATGAAATGGTTGTCTTACAGAAAACCACTTATATGAGCTTAAAAAGGCCCCATTTCCTAGAACACCATTTTTATTTGAAAGAACGACTGGCCCACTGAACAACTCTGGTTGTTCAGACTTAGGTATTTGGCAGACATTTTCTCGAAAATGAATGAAGTGGCAGAATTTGTTGTTAATTGATAAAATTTAAATTTTCAAATGAAAATTAGAGTTTTAGAAAACTTGTATTCACTTTCTTGAGTTTGACAGGTTCCCAATACCTGGACTTTTCTGATGAGATCAGTGGTGATATTAATGAATGTGATTTTATTTTTATTGTATAAGGAAGTGTCAACATTGGAATATCTTAATAATTGAGTGAGCCAATACTTTCCAGATAATCAATTCATGACATTACAAAATTCATTCATGGGTAAAAGATCCATTCAAAGTGCAAGAGAATTCAATGGCTTTAATGTAACAGAGTACAAAAAATTTATTGCTGTGGTTTCAGAGTCCATAGCTAAGCTTATGAAGGTTGAGTTTGCTGTAGTATCAAAGAAGAATATCCACAATTATCTGAAAGCTATTAAAATACTCCCTTTTTCAGCTACATATCTGTGTAAGACCAGATTTTCTTCATATACTTCAACCAAAACATAACACAATAAATTGAATGCAGAAGCAGATATGAGAATCCAACTGTCTTCTACTAAGCCAGACATTTAAAAGATTTGCAGAAAAGTAAACTAATGCCACTCTTGTCACTATATTCTGTTTTGGAAAATTTTATTTTTCATAAAAATGTTATTTATGAATAACATTGTAATGTAATGGGTTTAATGAAGTAAATACTTTAAGTAGCTCATTTTAATTTCTTATAGTGAATATAGATAGAACGCACATAAACAAAAATTGAGATGCTCAGTAATTTTTAAGAGTGTGAAGTGGTCTTGAGGCCAAAATGTTTTGAGAACTGCTGCTTTGAAGAAACAAAGTGGCTTTTAATATGCATGTGTTGAGAACAAATGTTGATAAAGGGCATAACCTAACCTAAATATGTATGTGCTGGTCTTTCCCAGTAGATTATGAACTCTTGGAGAAGAATTAAGTCCTCTTTTCTTTCTCCAACTTCTAGCATAGAATCTTATAAATAATAATATCATGATAGTAACAGTAGCAGCCTTCAGTTATTAACTCATTTAATCTTTATGAGGTAAATATTATTAATTCCTATTTTAAATTGAGATGTAATTCACATAGCTGAAATTTACCATTTTAAAGTGTACAGTTCAGTGGTTTTAATATATTCACAAGGTTGTGCAACTGTTAGCAATGTCTAATTCCAGAATATTTTCATTCCCCCAAAGTCATGTCCCATTCCCCTCACTGTTTAGCAACCACTAATCTACTCTCTGTCTCTGTGGATTTGCCTGTTCTAGACATTTCATGTAAATGGAATCTTATAATTTGTGGTCTTTTTGTGTCAGGCTTTTTTCACTTATGTTTTCAAGGTTTATTTCATGTTGTAGCATGTATCAGTACTTGACTCTTTTTGGTGGCCAAACAGTATTCCATTGTATAGATATGACATATTTTGTCCATCCGTTGATATTTTGGTTGTTTTCCTCTTTTGGCTATCACGAATAATGCTGCTGTGAACATTCATATGCAAGTTTTTGTGCAGACATGTGTTTTCAACTCTCTTAGGCATATACTGGAAGTGAAGTTGCTAGGTCATATGGTAGGTTACTCTATATTTAACTTTTTGAGGAATTTATTCCTTTTTTAATAGAGTTCTTTTTTTTTTTTTTTGCGGTACGAGGGCCTCTCACTGTTGTGGCCTCTCCCGTTGCGGAGCACAGGCTCCGGACTCACAGCCTCAGCGGCTATGGCTCACGGGCCCAGCCGCTCCACGGCATGTGGAATCTTCCTGGACCGGGGCACGAACCCATGTCCTCTGCATCGGCAGGCGGACTCTCAACCACTGCGCAACCAGGGAAGCCCCTAGAGTTCTTATTTTTGAATAATTTTAGACTTACAGAGAAGTTACAAAGATAGTAGATTTCCTGTATAACTATCACCCATCTTCCCCTAATATTAACATTACATAAACCATAAAATGTATCTCAAAGCAAAGACGCCAACACTAGTACATTATTATTAAGTAAATTCTAGATTTTATTTGGATTTCACCTGTTTTTCCACTAATGTCTTTTTTTCAATTCCAGGATACCACATTGTCATGTCTCCTTAGCCTCCTCTATTCTATAATAATTTCTCAATCTGTCTTTGTTTTTCATGTCCTTGACGGTTTTGAGAAGTTTTGGTCAGGAATTTTGTAAGATGTCCCTCATTTTGGGTTTATCTCATTTTTCCCCCCATGACTAGATATGGGTTTGGGGAAGAATACCACAGAGGTGGACTGTGCTCCTCAACACATTACGTCAGGAGATTAATGATGTCATTGTGACTTATCACTAGTGATGTTAACCTTGATCACTTGGTTAATGCCAGATTCTTCCATTGTGGTGTTATTTTCCCCTTTCCATACTCTTTTCTTTGGAAATGAGTCACGAAGTCTAGCCTACAATCAAATGGGGAGGGAAGTTAAGTTCCAACTCTTAGAAGGGAATGTATCTACATATATATTATTTGGAATTCTTTTGTAAGGAAGATTTGTCCCCCCGCCCCATTTTATTTATTCAATTTTTTTGTATCGATATGAATTATGTGTATTTATTTTATACTTTGGATTATATACTACTTTATTAATTTTATTGCTCAAATCATTCCATTATTGGCTTTTGGGAACTCTTTCCTGTGTCCTTTTGACATGCTCTCATCCTTTATAAGTACTTCCTTATCTTCTGACACTATAAGACACTATAGACTCATCTTGTATTTTCCCTGTCCAGGCCTAGAACCAGCCATTTCTCTAAGAAACTCTGAGGCACAGTTTAGTCCTGAGGTCATACACTTAAGTAAATGATGGAACTAGAATTCCAGCCAAAGCAATCTGATTCCACAACCCAGTACTGGACAACATGCAGCTGAAGGTGCATTGCCAGTTTCTAGTTATGTTCCATTTATGAGCCAGCCTTAAGGATAGAATTTATAGTCAGTTTACACTAAATAATTATTGTGCCCTGTTTTATATTGATCTTTTTTTAACTACAGCTATGCTGATTATAATCAAGTTTAAAAATTACTTATTAATCACAGATAACCACTGTTAATGGTGCATTTCCTTCTATAAATGCATGCAAATGTATTTTGGAATTTTGTTACCCTGATTTTTAAATAGGAGCAATTCACAGTGTAATCAAAATCTAAACGTGTAGTTTCTATATTGTAACTGGTGATTAAGATAAAAGTGAGCAAAAAAATAAATAAATAAATTTAAAAAAAGATAAAAGCTACTCCAGGGTTAATCTGTTTTGCCTTAATGTTTGGTCACATAAAAGCTAAATATCTGTCTTGATTTTATCAATTCATCAGGTAATCCACATGATGTGACTAGCTGGTTTGGAAGAATCATCTGACTGTATGTTGTTCACAACACCTTCTTAGATCCCACCCCCATTTCTTCCTTTGAGCACCAGTAGTTTAATTTCACTTCAGGCAGTCTTTCTCATACACAGTTATAGATCTTTTCTTTCTCTCTTCTCCAGCTCGTTACCTCCAGAAATGTTTATTTTTCCCTTTACCTTCTTTCATTCTTCACCTGTAGGCTGAAAAATAACTGTCACATGACATATAAATTATACAGTAGTGCTTTGACATACCTCTATCAAGGGAAACAAAAGCTGTAAGATTTGGTGTGGAATTAGGTATAATTCTTCATCCCTCAGTTTTTTCCAAATTATACCTACTGTTCTTCAGGTACTAGCATTCAGACTAAATAAAAATCTTTTAAATTATTATTAATTTTATCTAAAAACAGTTGCATTCTTTTCATTGTACATATACAAAATTTTGTTCACTTACATGTATTAAATAATGTTAAAATCAAATCAGGATCTAATTATCAATCAAAATCTTGTTTAGTGAGGTATTATTTCCTAACATATATACTTTTGTATCAGAGCTAATCTATAAGTTAGGCATCCCCTCTCCTTCACTGCTGATTTTAAATGTGTGTAATCTACTTTGTTTTAAAGACATAAAATAGATGTGTATACATATATGTAAACAAGATTGACATTTCTGCTGAATTAGCCATGTGGATAAGGAGGGTAACTTGATGGCCTGGACAGGGCATCACAGGATGACAGAACCTTGGGATTCGGCCAAACTCTGGATTTACTTTTGTCAGTGTTCCCAGACTTGAAGGGACTAACATATGTAGTTAGATGGTCAGATTTTCAGAGAAACCAAATATTGTATCAGTGGCACGTTCCTATCCTTTACGAAAGTTTATATTGAGGTTAAGTTGTAATGACAAAGCTAGCAAGCATGGAATCAGTTTGGAGGCTATTGGTTGATATTTTTAGTAGCAAGCATCCTATCTCTGCTCTAGAAGTAGACCTATCAGAGACATATATCCTATTATTGGCTGGTCAGGACATAGTCTTCCTCTTCAAATTATTATTTTTTTAAGACTCTATGTTGTCTGTTCATTGGAACATTTACTCTTAGAACCAGTTGAATAGGTGATATACTCTGATATGTTAGTGTCATCTTGCTTCCCTCAAATTGTCATAGTCCTCTTAATGGGATATGACTTTTCAAAGGTTCCCTCAGCTAGCCATTTACCAACTGTGTTAGGGGAGATTGCCTATATTGCAACTAATTTCATCTCTTAAGTTTTACAGCTTTAAATGGGTAACATTTTCTAATTTGAAGTTGGGGAGGTAATTAATACTGTTTTGTGCCTGTCCATACTATTTTTTACCTTGTTGTTAACTGTATGTTTTTGCCTTTCTGTTTCAGGCCATATCATAATTCTGAATCATGTCTGATAACGGAGAACTGGAAGACAAGCCTCCAGCACCCCCTGTGCGAATGAGCAGTACCATTTTTAGCACTGGAGGCAAAGACCCTTTGTCAGCCAATCACAGTTTAAAACCTTTGCCCTCTGTTCCAGAGGAAAAAAAGCCCAGGAATAAAATCATCTCTATATTCTCAAGCACAGAGAAAGGTAAATAGCTACTGTGATTTCAAGAGTCACAGTTATTATTTTATGTTACTGGTTTTGATATCTTTTTAATTAAAGTATAATAAGCTGATATCTTTTATGGTGAGAACAGTAAACATACAATTGATGGTGGTATATAGGCACGATTAGAAAGGCTAGTTTGGAAATTCCCTGTGGTCCAGTGGTTAGGACTCTGTGCTTTCACTGCTGAGGGTGCGGATTCAATCCCTGGCGGGATCTAAGATCCCGCAAGCCGCGCGGTGCAGCCAAAAAAAGAAAAAATAGGAATGCTAGTTTATTTTAAACTGTAATGGAAAAGAATAAAACAAAAGCTGTTGCTCATTCTATTTGTTACGTCCAGTGAATTTCTGTACTCCCCTCCTTCATTTTCTAAGGCTTGGGCCACAGTTCATGGCTTCCTAACATTAATGAGATTTGTGATATTTGAGAAAGACTTGCCATTAGAAGAATGGAAATATAAAGTCTACAGTTTCCTGTCTGAAATCTCAGGAGCCAACTGTGGCTTGGAATTAAGAGTTTTTCTGACTTTTGAGTAGTAGTAATGCTGTCTTTTTGTCATGTATTCTGTAATACCCTCAGATTCATCTGAGGCAACACTCAGTAGTCAACACATAAATGGATCTTCCATAAACAAGAGTCTAGTCCAGTGTTTCTCATCCTCAGTAAGATAGACGTTTGGGGGCCAAATAATGCCTTGTTGCAGGGATCTGTCTTGTGCACTGTAGGATGTTAAGCATCATTTCTAGCTTTTACCTGCTAGATGTTAGTAAGTAGCACCTCCTACCCAGTTGTGACAACTGAAAATGTCTCCAGACATTGCCAGATTCCCCTGTGGGGCAAAATTGCCTCCAGTTAAGAACCACTGGTCTAGTCACACAAAGTAGAATAAAGACTATAAATAGTCTCACGTAAGTTGAATTCACTAAATTTGTTTTGGTGCCAAACCTAAAGAAAGAACTTTTGGTTTTCAGAGCTTTATGGATTTTAGAATTGGATAAGGGATTATGGACTGTAATGGATTTTAGAATAAAAGTTAGGGATTAGTTTGTTTTATTATATTAAACATGACAGTATGGCTCTGACAGCTAGTAATAGATATAAGTAGAGGTAAAGATATTTTTCCACTTATATATGTCTAAGTTTACATGGAGAGGTAAACCCTAGTGGAAGAAAACAGTGCTTTGTATATAATAATAAATACACATTTAATTTGAGAGTTGAAAATACATAATCAATGAAAATTTGAATGAGGTAATATAGTTAATATTAATAGAGAATCAAGTCTTAGAGAATTTAGATATGCCAGCAGGATATAATCATTGAGCAGTTGAAAAACTATTCATTTTAGTGTATATCTCTTATTTCTAATTTTCCTCTTATTTTTAAGATTTCATATGAGGTTGTAACTGAAAAGCCTCATGAAAATATATTTTTTAAGTTTATTTAACAGAAGTGGTAGCATGTGTATCTGACATGTTTGAGAATGAAAAGTGTATCTACTTAGACTGGATTAAATAAAAGATAAAGGGGGAAATTAGGAAGTGAACCAAAAAGTATGCGTGGGAAGAAGGCAGAAAAAGTGGATGTGTTGGAGAGCACTAAATTGTAATCTTCCGTAGTTGTAAATCAGTGTATTTAAAGTAAGAAAACCTAAAAATGGCAGTGTAAACACAGTATTTATAATTGCGGAGGTTAGAAAAAAATTTATGGTGGTTAGTACCAGAAGAAGTTGATGAAAGGGTTGATACTACTTGCCTATTGGAGAGCAGAATGCAAAACTGGGGTAGGAGAATGCTCAAGATAGGATAAGAGCATATACTTGGGGACAGCCTTGGAAAGGGGAAGAGAAGAGCACTAACTGAAGGAGAAGTGTGGACAGTCCCGCACTTTGGGTAAATGGTAGGGTGGTGGGGTTTGTGAGCAAATTGAACACGCATTTACATAAATGTAGCAGAGCATGCCTGTCTCTCTGATCATACTGAGAATCTTCCAGTTTCACCCTCCTTCATTAACTCCCCTTTCTTTTCTTTTCTCCTAGAAATATTAATACTTACCAGTGGTAACTAATTCAAGGTCCCCCGCTAACAAAGGGAGGGTGAGGGTACCTGGGGGTCCTAGGGAAGGCTCTGATTGCCTTCAGGTTTATCAGCTTTTGAGGTCTGTAATTAACATCCATTAAATTTTTTTGGTGATTTCTGAAGTCTTTTGTTTTCTTGTGCTTATTATATTCAAGATTTAATAACTTTTTAGTGCTAATCTTAAAACTTTACAAGCTCTTTAAAAAAAAAAGCTTTGCCTTTCTTATCCAATTCCTTTTTTTCTTTCTCTAAAAAATAGAAAATGTCAAACTATACAAAGTGTAATAGTCTAATGAACCTTGTAATCCAGCTTCAACAATTATCATTCTTTCTCCACTTACTTTTTTGGTTAAAATTACATATATTGAAATGCATGAAAATTAACTATGGTTTTGACAAATGGACAGACCTGTGTAAGCCATAATCATTATCCCCCTATCACATATGCACCACATCCATCTCCCTGGAAGACTCTTTCACATTGTGTCCCAAACAGTCTACTCCTTCCCCACCTTTGGGAAACTTCTGTCTGATTTTTCACCTTTGATCAGTTCAGCCTGTTTTAGAACTTTACATAAATAGAATTTTGCTTTAAGTTTTTAGTTTTGTGGTGACATCATCCACAAAAGAGTATAATATACGTAATGTATATATTTTAATCAACACCCTTGTACCCACCACCCAACATAGAATTTTACCAGTATGCCCTGAAGTCCCCATCGGCCACACCCCATCCTACCCCTCCTCTTCCTCCTTCTCCTCCCCCAACAATTTTTTATTTCTTCCTTTTTATTATAATCTTATGACATAATATCCCCAAATAATATATGGTTTGGGTTTGCCTATTTGGGAACATTTTATAAATGGAATCATACTACAGTATATGCATATTTTCAGGATGTATATTTTCACTCAACCTCATGTTTTTGAGATTTATGTTGATATATATAGCTGTAGTTCTTTTTTACCGCTAATGTTGATATATGAAGCTGTAGTACATTTTCATTGCTGTACACTGTATAAATAGATGGCAGTTTATTTACCTGGTCTCCTATCTATAGACCTTTGGATTATTTTCATGAACAACGCTGCTATGGGTAATTTTGAACATATCTCTCGGTGGACATGTGGAAATATTTTTCTAGGGCAGTGCTTTTCAGACATCAGGTCGTTTTGATTCTAATTGCTTATTAGAATCTCTTGGGAAGCTTAATTAAATAAATCTGTGTCCAAGCTCCATCGCAGGCCAATTGAATCAGTCTTCAGGAGCTTACCTGGGCATCAGTTTTGGTTTTGCTTTTAATTTTTTTAATACCTCAGGGGATTCTAATGTGCATCTAATATTAAGAACTACTGCAATAGTGAGTTATGAAATCTATATAGTGGATGACACTAAATGAAATGGAGTATAGAGTTATTGCACACAGTATAAATAGAGTTATTGCAAAAGTTTCATGAAACTTTTGTTTCAGTTGTGTGTGTGTCAGGATGTAAAATGTATTGATGTGGGTCCTGGCCAAAGATTAAAAGGTTGCTCTCAGGTATGTACTTAGTCGTAAAATTGCTGGAGTTACAAGGTATTCCCATGTTTGACTTGACTAGGTTTATCAAATTACTTTCTAAAGTTCTTTTTTTTTTAATGTTCATTCTCACCCACAGAACACAAATGTTCTATTGCTGAACATCCTTGCCAATTCTTGTATTATGGGATTTTAATTTTTGCCAGTTTGGGAGGTGTGAAATGGTATCTCATTGTGGTTTTAATTTGGATTTCCCTGATGACTTGGGAAATTGAGTGTCTTTCCATATATTAATTTACTATTCATTTGTGTTTTCTGTGACATACCTGTTTTTTAGTCCAGTTTTCTGTTGAGTTCTTTTTCCTTAAACATTCCTTATAGTCTATATACTAATCCTTTGTCAGCTATGTGTTATTAAATATAGATTTCCAGGTTGCAGTATGCCTTTTCACCCTTTCAGTGGTATCTTTTGATGAATAGAAGTTATTAATTTTGGTGTAGTTGAATTGATCAGTTCCTTTCCTTTATGTAAAGTTTGAGCTTTTTGTGTTTTAAGAAATTTTTGCCAAACTAGAGGTGATATTTTCTTAGGTTTTTCTAAAAGTTTTATAATTTGGCTTTTACAATTTAAACCTTTGAACTATCTGGATTTGGTTTTTGTGTATTTGTAAAGAGAAATTCATTTTCACTTTTTTTTTTTAAGCCAGTGTCCCAGACCATTTATTGAAACTTCTATCATTTCTCCACTAACCTACAGTATTAGCCATTATCTGTCAGGTTTCCATGTATGCCAGAATCTGTTTCTGTGTTTTCTGTTTTATTGCATTGGCTCATTTCTCTGTACCCACACTAATACCAGACTGCCTTAATTGTTATAGCTTATAATTCTTAATACTGATAGAGCAAATCTGGTACCATGTGGTTCTTCAGGATCTTTTGACCCTTTGCTCTTTTGTATAAATTTTGGACTTTGCTTATCATGTACTTTTTTAAAAAACCTGTTGAAGCTTTGATTAGAATTGCCTTGAATTTGTAGGGCAAGTTGGGGAGAATTGCATTCAGCTTTGTAGTTGAGAGCAGAACATCTGCAGAGTCTCTGTGTCGTCTACTTGGAGGGAGATATTTAGGAGTGCATAATTTTCACTTAGACTGACAGAGAAAAAGATGTTTGGAGGGTGGGGTGCTCTTTGATTCCTCCTATTCCTGGGGCTCTTCTCCCTTTCCAACCCAACCTCCCACACTTACAGTTCCTTTCTGGGAGCTAACACCTCTGACAGGGCCTGAACCTTGAGGGTTAGGAATCAGGGTTAGGAATGTGAATGTGTATGCACGTTCATGCTTGTATGAATACAGAAATCCATCTGCAATTTCTTTCTCCTTTCTACATCCTGAGCTGCTGTTTCTCTCTCTAGTTTTATCCTAATTGCTTTTCATCTTTGGGCATTCCTCACAGATTTTGTTCCACGGTGAATAAAGAGGTTTGGTGTAGAAGGGGAGAGCCCCAATATGTGCTTGGTCTATCACCTTTAAACAGAAGGATAAAAGGGGAAAAATTGTATTTTTATTTTAAAAAATTACAGTGACCCTAAGATCTTTGCCAACTCTAATGTAAAGCCTCATCTAGAGATATTAATTTTGTTCTCAAATTTATATCCCTTATTGCTGTCCTTATTACTAAACAGACAGCTAATATTTTCATTTAAAAAAAAGACTCTAGAGTTATCTTCAGTTATTCATTATTGGTTTTCATGTCACTGTAAAAATTAAGAAAATTAGAAAGAAATTGTACCTTTTATAACAACTTGCCTGAATAAATCTTTTTAATATCCTTGCTAATTATGTATCTTTTGCACTCTGAGTCATCAGAGATTCCATGATCAGCAAGGCAGATGATATCCCTGCCCTCATGCACTAGTAAAAGACTGCAACATATAATTACAAACTGTGAAAAGTGATAATAGGGATAGAGTAAGATGTCCTTAATATCTGGGAAGGCTTCCTAAAGAAGGGATATTAGAGCTGAAGACTGAAGGATGAGTAAGTGAAAATAGGAGGATTTTGACAGTTAAAAACTATGTTCTGTGCCTAGAAAAGAGTTTCAGTGGCCCAGGTACAGGGGGCGGATCATAGCACATTCGTGGAGCTGAGTATGGTCAAGTGTGGTGTGAAAGCGGAGAAGAAGAGAGAATAATAGCATGATGTATGTAGGAAACTACAGGTAGCAGAAGAGGCTAAAGAGGTAGGCAGGGAGTAGTTCACAAAGGGCCCTTGTATTCCATGCTACAGAACTCAGATTTTATCCTGTTTCCTGGGGAACCATTACAGGATTTTAAACAGTGGGAAGACCTGGTCACATTTCTGTCTTAAAGAGGCGAGACTAGTAACTGTCTAGAAAATAGGTTTTGTTGGAGATCTAAGACTGAAGTCGGAAACTAGTTAGGAGGATTTTGCAGTAGTCCAGGTGAGAAATGGGCTTAACAAGTATAGTAGTTTTGATAACGAAAATGTCCGTGAGCCATTGTCTTGGCTTATTTTTAAAAGCTCTTTTCAGTTAGCTAGTGTTGAATGGTGTGTATTTATAAACTAAAGCAATTTTTGTATCTAATTATTCAACCTATATGTACCTTCACCTCTAGTTGGTTATGAAGATGACTTAGAACTGTAAATATTCTTTCTGGTCTAAAAATCTAGTTCTAAGATTAATAATAGTAGTCCATACTCCACTATTTCCTAGAGAATACCCTTCTGTGTGATGCAACAAGTTTAGGTCACCAGTTTGAAGCTGTTTTGGATCAAAAGAACAAAGTAATCAGTAATCACTGATTCTGTTGAACAGAAAAGTCTTCCTTTTAAAGAAATGGGGGCTTTTTTAGCCTTAGACTCTAGCTCAAATGTAGCCTAAGTAGTGGTGGCTTTTAAGGATATGGTAGTGGCATATTTAGGATTCTTTCAAGTACCTTTTGTGCAGCACATCACTCAGGGTACCCACCTCTTAGCTGAAGGTTGCTGCCTGACTGCTTGTTTTGTTGTCTCATGAAGTTGAAAAATGATGCTAAGAATCCTTTTTTCCCCCAGCCCACTAAAAAATTGTGCATTTTTATTAAAAGAAGTTTCTTTCCCTGTTCCATTACTTCCCATCAGGTGATCCAGTTGCTGGGTGGACATCCTGTAGGTAGATGATTGTGGGGTTTTTTTGTTGTTGTTTGTCCATATAGCTCTTGGATTCCAGAGTTACAAAGCAGTGATTCTGTTTACATAGCAATATCCTTCCAGCACATTGTTTGATTTGAGACATGTCTCAGTATCTTTTTGTTTTAGATACTGTTTTTAATATCCCTTTCCCCTCCTACTAGGACTACTAAAATGCAAGGAGTATTTGTGTGTATGTGTGTTATATAAAAACAAGTGAAATTAAACAGATTTTTAGGGTATTGTGCTTCAAGTTCTGCTTAATCATTTTCACTTCTTTTCTTTAACTCTTTATTCTATACTCCTAACATATATGAAACTTTCTATTAAATATCTGTAAATTTTTCAAAATTCCCAAGTTGAAAAATATGTCTTGGCCTTAGATACAACAGGAACCGGGAATTCTCCTGCTATATGTCTAGTTTTTCTGCTTTCTGTGTATCTGGTCATATTTCTTTCCTATATCAGACTGATTTTTTTTCTCTGTGTGTTGGGAAATACAGCCCTCAACAGTTCCTGGGCTTTCTTTCTTACATTCACTGATGAGAGACTGATTCTAAGGGTCCTAAGTCTGGCTTAGTTTATGTATTCACCCTTGAACCAATCAAACTGTCCGGGAGTGTGTGGGCAACTGTGGCTGACATGGCTTGAATTAGATGCCTACCTTGGACCAGTCATCTGTAATCAGGGTCATATAAGAAAATGGCGGGCTTCCCTGGTGGCGCAGTGGTTGAGAGTCCGCCTGCCGATGCAGGGGACATGGGTTCGTGCCCCGGTCTGGGAAGATCCCACATGCCGCGGAGCAGCTGGGCCCGGGAGCCATGGCTGCTGAGCCTGCGCGTCTGGAGCCTGTGCTCCACAACGGGAGAGGCCACAACAGTGAGAGGCCTGCGTACCGCAAAAAAAAAAAAAAAAAAAGAAAGAAAGAAAATGGCATCTTTCCCAACTATGTACATATCAGAAGTGGATACTGAGCAGATTTTATAAAAAGAAGAAACAAATACTTTTATATAGTGCATGAAATTGTATGTTTTTCTGTCAGCAGTTCAGAGCTGTATAAAGAGTCGTCAACTATTAGTTTATAGTTGGTTAATAAATATTTCCTCCTATATGCAGGATACCAAGTTAGAAGTCAAGGGACATAATAGAGAAAGTAGAACGCGTGACTTCAGGTTATTCACGGTCTAATGGAATATGAAAGATTGTTTATGAGAGATGTAAATGTGCATTTCAGTAAAGGTAGCAAAGCTTATATTAGGCTTAACAGTTGCATTTCCCTCTGCTCCTTTCCACGACCAATGTGTGCTGCCCTCCTACCATAGCCTATTAGGAGAATCTAATGGTTAAACATGCCTCTATTTACTCTCCCTCCCCAGACACAACTAAAATAACAGTAAAAAAAGAATTATTTTTTCTATCACAAGGACAAAGAGAATGGGAGAGGAGACAGTAGTATACAAGAGATTTCAATACATATTTGGAAGAGTGAAGTGGTGGAGAATGGTAACTGACTAAGCAGAACAGAGGAAGACATATCCTAAGTGTTTGCAGAGGGGAATGTTTATGAGAAGTGACCAGTTTCCCTTGTAAAAACCTCAGAGGCTCAGGATTTAGAGGTACACAATTTTGTGT
This sequence comes from Stenella coeruleoalba, assembly GCF_951394435.1. Classification (NCBI taxonomy): domain Eukaryota; kingdom Metazoa; phylum Chordata; class Mammalia; order Artiodactyla; family Delphinidae; genus Stenella; species Stenella coeruleoalba. The sequence continues at coordinate 72,607,683 of NC_137150.1, read as the reverse complement.
GTGTGTGTGGTTGTGTGTAATACATAGGCTGAAAAGGGGGAATTAGTTGAATATCTATATAGGATGTGTTGAAGGCCCTCAGGGCCCCTCCTTTATCCCGTAGGCATGCAAATATAACTCCATCCTCTGGCAGAACAAAAGAACAAAAAGATACTTATATTTATTTGAGGAGAATTAAGTCTGAGAGTCTCCTTATTCTTGTAGAGGAGTCAGAAAAAGGTATAGAACCAAAATGAAAAAGGCAGATTCAGGAAAGTTAACATACTGAACTTCTTTCTTCTGCCCTGCTTTTAGAGCACTTGTACCTTGAGTCAAAGCCCTCAGACAAGAGAATGAATGATTTTTTTCTGGATAAACAGAATGTCCTGGGGAGAAATATTTCAGATACTCCATACCATCCTTACCTTTAATGAAAAGCCTGACTTATCTCCCAGTTAACTTTTTAATACTTTTCTGTACGAGTAGACAGCAAAGCATCACCAGACATTTGAGTAAAACCCTTAACATAAGAGAGTCCAAAACAACAGGGGGCAAAATGTGAATGTAGAAGAAACAGGGAGGGAAAAAACCCCAGCATATACACACACATAAACTATATAATCTTCAAAGAGAGAAGATAAAGTGCATCCATGAAACAGGAAAAGTATTCTCAGAGAAAAAATGATCAGAGAACAATGAGAAATAATTATTGGAATATCAACAGTTAAGATTATCAACACAAACAAAAGATATCAATAGGCAAAGCATTGGAAGATAGTCAAGAAAATTTTCCCAGATTGTTGAAAGTAGAAAGATGGAAAATATGAGAGAAAAGGTAACAGTTATAAGATCAGCCCAGGATGGACTTATCTAACTAATAATGACAAAGAAAATAATTAAATAATAGAAAAAAATTTCCAGATCCGAAGAATATGATTTCTAGGTGGAGGCAGCTCACTGAGTGCTCAACACAGTGAAAGAATGAAGACCATATCAAATCACATCATCCTGAAGTTTCATTATACCACAGATAAGACGGCAAAACCTGTTATACTTCCACTCAAGATGGAGTAACAGGGACCAGATTTATCTCCCCATCTAAAAAAACTAAAACACTGGGAAAAAATGTACAAAACAACAGTTTTCAAGACATTGGACATCAAATAGTAAAGGAAAGTGATCCCAAAGAGATGGGAAACAAATGAGTTGAGTCCTATAATTGATGCAGCTTATTGCCTGAAGAGTTAGGGACAATTAAGTGGTCTCAAAAAGTTGAAAAACAGAACTGGGAATTTGGGGGTACCAAGGCTGCTAGTTTGTAGTCAGAGTATCAGAGAGTAAACAGCTGAACGGAGAGAGAGAAAAAGAGATCTGCAGAGGGTTCCCTTTGAGTCTTCAGTAGCACATGCATGTGAGGAAACTACCCAAAACTGGAGGGAAAAAACCACTAGAAATTATAAAAGGGAACAGCCTTTAAAGCTCACACAGGGCCCAGAATATTTCCTGTTCCCGCTATTCAGAGTACAAAATATTGGATAGAAGTTTTGCCTCAGTAGCAGGACAGAATTAGCCCTAGATAAAATGCTGCTCTAGCCCTGCCTAACAAAACTTTAAAAATAATACCTAAAAGGATCAACTGTTTCTAAATTTGTTTCTCTCCTATATGAGTAGACAGCTAAGAATCACCTATCTATGTCCCAGAACAAAGTTCACAAATATTTATAGGAATGCAAAAATATCTGCACCTAACAAGGAAAAAATGTCAGCTTGGTATCCAATCAATATTTGTAAATAAATATGAGTAAATGAGTAAAATCCAGTCAATATTTGTAAATAAATATGAGTAAATAAGTAAAATCCATCAATTGGAATCAATACCAGAATAACACAGGTGATAGAATTAGTAGGCATGTACATTAAAATATTTAAATAACTGTATCCTATATGTTGAAGAACCCAAAGGAAGGATTCAGCATATTAAGGAAAAGCAAAGGAAGAGAGAAAAAAGAACAAATCAAAATTCTAGAGTTGGAAAATACACTGGACAAAACTAACAGTAGACTAGACATTGCAGATTTAAAAGATTAGTGAATTTGAAGACCATGGCAATAGAAACCATCAAAATAAAACTTGGAGAAAAAAGACTGAAAAAGTGAACAACCATGGGACAACTTCATGCAGACTAATGTAAGTATAACTGAAGTCTCTAAAGGAGGGAAGGAGAGACATTTAGAAAACAATACTTACAATAAGGACCTACTGTATAGCACAGGGAACTCTACTCAGTACTCTGTAATGACCTATATGGGAAAAGAATCTAAAAAAGAGTGGATACATGTATATGTATAACTGATTCACTTTGCTGTACACCTGAAACTAACATAACATTGTAAATCAGCTATACTCCAATAAAAATTATTTTAAAAAAAACTTAAAAAGAAAACTTTAAACAATGGCTGATTTTTTCCCCCAAAATTTAATGGACACTATAAACCCACAGATTCAAGAAGTTCAGTAGATTCTGAGCACAGGAAACATGATGAAAACTGCACAAAAGCACATAATCATTGTTTAAAACCAGTGATAGAAAAATCTTAAAAGCATCCAGACCTTAGGCTCAATTTTCTTTTTTTTAAATAGTTTTATTTTATTTTATTTTATTTATTTTTGTCTGTGTTGGGTCTTTGCTGCTGTGCACGGGCTTTCTGTATTTGTGGCGAGCAAGAGCTACTCGTTGTGGTGTGTGGGCTTCTCATTGCGGTGGCTTCTCTTGTGGAGCATGGGCTCTAGGCCCACGAGCTTCAGTATTCAGTAGTTGCAGCATGCAGGCTCAGTAGTTGTGGCTTGTGGGCTCTAGAGCCCAGGGTCAGTAGTTGTGGCGCACAGGTTTAGTTGCTCTGCAGCATGTGGGATCTCCCCATACCAGGGATCGAACCCATGTCCCCTACATTAGCAGGTGGATTCTTAACCATTGCGCCATCAGGGAAGTCCATAGGCTCAATTTTCTGTGAACCTAAAACTGCTCTAAAAAAGTCTGTTTAAAAAACAACGCTGTCAGAAAGAAAAGACACATATAGAAGGGGGAAAAAGGTAATTATAAAAAAAATACGTAGTTAATCCAAAAGAAGAAAAATAGGAAGTGGGAACAAAGGATAGATAGAGATGATTATAAAACAAATGAAAGAATGGTGGGTTTAAACCTAACTATAGCAATCCCATTAAATGTTACTGATCTAGACACCCTGTTTAAAAGACAGAGATTAACAGATTGCTAAAGCAGACCTAAATTTATATGCAACCTATAAGAAACCCACTTTAAAAATATAAAGCCACAAAATAGGTTAAAATAAAATAATTTTTTTAGGGCTTCCCTGGTGGCGCAGTGGTTGAGAGTCCACCTGCCGATGCAGGGGACGCAGGATCGTGCCCCCATCCGGGAGGATCCCACATGCCGCGGAGCGGCTGGGCCCGTGAGCCATGGCCGCTGAGCCTGCACGTCCAGAGCCTGTGCCCCGCAACGGGAGAGGCCACAGCAGTGAGAGGCCCGTGTACCGTAAAAAAAAAAAAAAAAAAAAATTTTTTTTAAAGTATGCTAACAATGGGACTTCCCTGGTGGTGCAGTGGATAAGACTCCACACTCCCAATGCAGGGGGCCAGGGTTTGATCCCTGGTCAGGGAACTAGATCCCACATGCATGCTGCAACTAAGAGTTCACATGCCACAACTAAGGAGGCCACATGCCGCATCTAAGGAGCCGGCAAGCCGCAACTAAGACCCGGTGCAACCAAATAAATAAATAATTTTTTTAAAGACTGTGAGCAGCTTCAAAAAAAAAAAAAAAGAGAGCACTGGTGCTTTTAAAAAAAAAATAAAGTATGCTAACAATGAAAAAAAGCTGGATGGGCTTTGTTAGTATCAGACAAAGTAGATTTTAGAGCAAGAAATAGTCCTCTAGTTAAGGGATAAGGAATAATTCATTTTATAATGATTATAGGGTCTATTCATCAATATGGTGTAATAGAGCTAAACATTTATTAGCTCTTAATAGCAGAGCTTCAAAATACATGAAACAAAAAACAGAGTTCAAGAAGAAATAGACAAGTACAGTTATAGTTGGAAATTCCAGTACACTTTCACAATAATTGGTAGAACAAGTAGACAGAAAATTGCTAAAACTATCAGCCAACTTGACCAATTGACCTTTGTAGAATATTCCATTCTTTTTAAGTGAACATGGAACATTTACAAAGATGTATTCTGTGGCCATTTTTTAAAGTCTTTATAAATTTAGGAAGATTCAAATCACAAAGTATATTCTGTGACCACAGTGTAATTAAGTTAGAAATCAGTAGCAGAAAGATCCCTGGAAATATTTGGAAAGTAAATAAAAGCACTTCCAAATAAATGAAGAAATTAAAAGAATATTTAGGAAATACATTAAACTGAATGAAAATGAAAATTCAAGACATCTATATCTGCATGATGCTGCTAAAGCAGTACTTAGAGGACATTTATAGTATTTAAAACATCCATATTAGAAAAGAAAGATTTCAAATCAGTGATTTCAGCTAAGCCATTTTAACAAACTAGAAGGGAAGAACAGGTGAGATCCAGAGTAAGTAGATGAAAAGAAATCAGTGAAATAAAAAAAAAATACAGAAAAATCAATGAAATAAAAAGTTAATTCGTTGAAAATATCAATAAAATAGGTGAACCTTTAGCAAGACTGACAGGGTAGTCGGGAGGCAGAAAAGACACAAATTATCAATATTTAGAATGACAGAGATGGTATCTCTATACATTTTACAGATATTAAAAAGAAGGTAGTATTATGAACAAATATACAGATAAATTCAACACATTAAAGTGAAAAAATTTCTTGAAAGACACAAGTTTTTCAAAACTCACTCAAAAAAAAAAAAAACGTAACCTGAAAACCCTATATTTCTTAGGAAAATTTAGTTTATAGTTACTAGCCTTCCCACAAAGACTCAGATGGCTCCATTGGTGAATTTTACCAAGCATTTGAGGTAGAAACATTACCAATTCTACACAAACTTCTAGAAAATTGAATAGGAAGGAATACTTCCGAAATCATTTTATGAGACCAGCATTACTCATACCCCAACCAAAGACATTACAAGAGAAGAAAGCTACACACCAATATCCTTCATTAACATAGATGCAAAATCTTAGCAAGATTTTAGTAATTACAACCCAACAGTATACAAAAAGAGTAATACATCATGACCAAGTGGATTTCATTTCAGTAATGCAGGGTTGGTGTAACATTTGGAAATCAATCAGTGTAATTTACTATATTAACAAAATTTAAAAGGTGAACCACACATTCATCTCAATAGATGTAGAAAAAGCATTTGATGAAATCCAATATTCATTTCTGATCAAAGCATTCAGCAAATTTGAAATAGAAGGAAATACCTTTAACTTCTTTGAAAAACTTACCTCTGGTATCAAACTTGGTGGAGAAAAAATGGCTTTTGCTACTTAGATTAGGAAAAGTACAAAGATTTCCCTTTCACCACTTTTATTCAACAGTGTGCTAGAGGTTCTAGCCAGTGCAACAAGGCAAGAAAAATAAATGAAAGGAATCCAGAGCGGGAAGGAAGAAGTAAAGCTGTCTTTATTCACCAGCAACATAATTGAAATTTTTTTTTTTTTTTTTTTTTTTGTGGTACGCGGGCCTCTCACTGTTGTGGCCTCTCCCGTTGCGGAGCACAGGCTCCGGATACGCAGGCTCAGCGGCCATGGCTCACGGGCCCAGCCGCTCCACGGCATGTGGGATCTTCCTGGACCGGGACATGAACTGTGTCCCCTGCATCAGCAGGCGGACTCTCAACCACTGCGCCACCAGGGAAGCCCGAAATTTTATAGGAAATTCTGTGATAGCTACAAAATGCTACTGGAAGAAAAAGTAAGGCTTAATATTAATAGTAAGGTTTCAGGATATAAGATCAGTATTTAAGAATCAATTGTGTTTCTCTATGCCATCAATGAACAATTGAAATTTAAAAAGCTATATGTACCATTTGCAGTAGCATCAGACCTTTTGAAATACTGTGGCAGAAATCAGACAAAAGCAGTAACAGATCTGTACAATGATAACTTATAAAACATTGCTGAGAGAAATGAAAGAAGACCTAAATAAGTGGAGAGAGTCACTATTTTCATGGATTAGAAGGCACAATATTGCTAATAAATCAGTTCTCCCTAAAATGATCTATCGATTCAGTGCAGTCTAAATCAAAACCCCAGCAGGATTTTTTTTGAAAATTATCAAGATTATTCTAAAATTCACATGGAAATGCAAAAGACCTAGAATACAGCCAAACAATTTTTTAAAAAAGAAAAGGTCGGGGACTTCCCTGGTGGTCCAGTGGTAAAGAATCTGCCTTCCGATGCAGGGACGTGGGTTTGATCCCTGGTTGGGGAACTAAGATCCCACATGCCACAGGGCAACTAAGCCTGTGCACCACAACTGCTAAGCTCATGCATCTCATCCAGAGAGCCCACGTGCTGCAAACTACAGAGCCCACGCACTCTGGAGCCCGCATGCCCTGGAGCCTGCACGCCACAACTAGAGAGAAAAAACCCGCACACCACAACTAGAGAGAAGCCCGAGTGCCACAGCTGGGGAGAAGCCCGCACACCGCATCGAAAGATCCCGCATGCTGCAACTAAGACCCGATGCAGCTGAAAAAAATAAAGAAAATAAATTTTAAAAAATAAAAATAAAAAATATATGTATAAAACAAGAAAAACATGTGAATTCCTTTTAAAAAATAAATTAAAAAAAAAAGAAAGAAAAGGTCACAAGGCTTATACTGTGTAGTTTCAATGCTTATTATAAAACTACAGTAATCCAGGCAGTCTTATACTATTGGCATAAGATAAAGAGATTATTGCAAGAGAGTTGAACATCCAGAAATAGACCTGTGCATATATATATGCTCAGCTGATTTTCAACAGTGGTTCAGAATGAGAAAATGGCTTTGGCCTTCTAAATAGAAGAAATTAGAAGAAATTCAAAGGGGGATGGTATTTTCAACCTAAATACATATATAGTTAGTCAAGAACTATCATATATAGTTAGTCAAGAACTATAAATTAAAACAAAGGTGTATACCAGAAGAGGAGAACACAGGATACAGAAAATAGATTCTAGCACAGCATAAAAGTGAAGGAATGACCTAGGACCAATAGCTGTGCCAGAAGCCTCCGCATGATAAACCACTGCAGATTAGAGCAAGAGGATCTGAGAGCAAGGTGTCTAGGTGGGGGAAAAAAAGGAACTGATGTGTTTGAATTTACAGAGAATATTATTGATAGGTGTGTGGCAGCAATGTTGTAAAAATAATTGGCAGAACCACAGAAGAACTGGGAAATCTTAAAATGTAACAGTTATTAATGTCAATAAAAAGGAAGAGTTAAGAGTTGCTGCACAAGAAAGGTGATGTGGTCCTTGTAAACTGTTTATATGGTGTATATTATCCATAGTCATAGTAATGTAAATTGCTCTTTCTAGATGAGTATAGCTCACTGGAAATAGGACTTGATAGACTTTGTTTTCCAGATTGTTCGGCATCTGAGGTGTAGTTCTTTATTTATGAGAGAACTGATAATCTAAGGGGCTCTCTCTTCTGCCCTGAGGGCTTTTATTCAGGCCTGGTGCTGGGTCAGTCTGTGCGCCTCTTTAAGCAGAACACAGGTTGACACCCTCCCCCTCCTCCCCCCTCCCCCAACCCTGGCCCTTGATGACAGAATAGGTTTCTGTACTTGATTTATCAATTTCCTATCAGCCAATGTTTTTAGGGAAAATTTCTTTTTTAGAATAATTTTATTCCTAGTCTGTTTTGGGAAAACTATAAACATGATTATAAGTACCTTTATTAATCTTGTTTAAAGAGGCTCTTTTTTTAATGCCCTCTAGGAAGTAAGAAGAAAGAGAAGGAAAGGCCAGAAATTTCTCCTCCATCGGATTTTGAGCACACCATCCATGTTGGCTTTGATGCTGTTACTGGAGAATTCACTGTAAGTTTACCAAGTTGAGACTCATTTATAAAGCAGTACTCAAACCTTTCCTTTCAGTATTAAATTTGAAATTAACTTTTCCATCCACACGTTAACTGTGAATTCTTAGTGCTTTTCTCTTCTTACAAAAGTGTTTGTGTTTAGATGTGTTCTTTTCCTAGGGAGCTGAGCCTATTGATTATAATTTGCAAAATAGATTTAGAAAACCAGACATTTTTTAGAATTTAGTCATACCTACAATTATGTAGATTGATTTGTTTTATATATTTTCTAACTTTCCTCTGGAAATTGATCTAATTAGAGCAATTCAAAACAACTAATTTCTGAATATCTTTTTGTTAGGGCATGCCAGAACAGTGGGCTCGATTATTACAGACCTCCAATATCACCAAACTAGAGCAAAAGAAGAATCCTCAGGCTGTGCTGGATGTCTTAAAGTTCTATGACTCCAACACAGTGAAGCAGAAATATCTGAGCTTTACTCCTCCTGGTAAGACATCAGACCATGGTAAAAGGCTGACTTAAATGGGATTGTAGAGTTGTGGAGCACTTCTGGATAAAAAGATTGCTTCTGGAAAAATTAAAAAGCTAAGCTACTTTTTTCCCTGCATACATCCTGCCTTTTGTAAACTCATTGTGGCAGTTCTTATGTATAATTTGGAGTCTGGGGATTATATTAATCTCTTAGTTTTGCCAAAAGTGGGTGTTTGGGCCTTTTGTTTGTTTTTTTTTTCTCTTTACTGTTTTTGAATGAGTTCAGCAATAGAAGGGAAAGAGGCTGAGTTATAGGCATGTTTGTACTAGAAATATATTTATTGTCAGTGGGACAGGTTGTTTTACTATATATAAACGCACAGACTTTGAAGTAAAAAATGTTTGCTCAAAAATTGAAACTCATCACATATATAAACATAAAATGAGCGTTAGAACTAAAAGTATTTTTTCTCAGAATTGGAATATCATCAGGTAAGAATTGGAGAATAGTGGGGTTTTTTAAGTTTATTTGTTCAAATAAGGATTAGAATAAAACCCATACATTACAGTTGATTGTGGTATCTCTTGCATCTCTTATTATTTAGGCTTCCCCTCCCTCACGTTGATTGCTCTCGTGCTCTCCTTTTCTTGCAGTTTATTTGTTAAAGAAACAGAATCATTTGTCCTGTTTACCTCAGTGTAGATTTTGCTAATTACATCACAGGTTATTATTTAATATGTTTCTCTGTCCTCTCAAGTCATACATGTAGTTGTAAAAAACAATATGATTGAGCTAAAAATCATACATTTAGTTTTAATTAATTGTACTTATTTGATTGCATTCTCGTAGAAATAAGGGCTGTGTTGAAGGAAGAAATAGAGCCCACTTGGTAAATCTTGACCTTTTTTACATAGTCTAGTACAACATTAGCAAAAGGTCAGATTTGTCCCCAACTTTCTTGTCAACTTCTAAGTCTGTGTAAATGAATAATCTTTTTTTTAATCAGTGTTTGAACAGAGATGGTATATTCATGTGTGTGTGTGTCTGGTCATTTTAAAAGGTAAAACAAAACTTGCTCTTCTAAACTCCAGAATGAATATTGTGGTATTTAGTCTTTATGAACTGTGTTTTGTCTTCAGGGATTTGCTTTCATACTGATCAAAATTTATGTCAGTAATTTTCCTTTGCAGAGTTACTGTTGGTTTCTTTAAGTTCCTTGATAGGCAGTTTGCTGGAGAAAAATATCATTATGAATAGACTTCTGTCTTACTTTAAGAAATGCAGGTATAGTTTCAAATAAAATTTTTTTATTAAGGTATAATTTCATGCTGCAAAAATCACCCACTTGAAGTATACAATTCAATGATTTTTAGCAAATTTACAGAGTTCCATTAAATTTGAGGTTTATAATGTGTAAATTCTTGTTTGAATACTGATATTGTTTTTCTCAAGACTTAATTCAACTTAAAATGAAATCAGTCTAAGAACTTTTTACTTGCTCTGCTTTATCTTTTTTTCCTTTTATTGTATAAAATTGTTTTATTTTTTGAATTGTTAACTTAGCATTATTTTCTGTTTTGTATTCAGAGAAAGATGGCTTCCCGTCTGGAACACCAGCAGTAAGTTAATATGTTATTTCTTATAGCTCTTGTTCTAATTTAAGTTACCCCAAACAAGTCTCAGTTTTTATTTTACTTTCTGAAATAAATTACAGCCTCCAGAAATAGCTACTTAATATTGATATATGTTTTTAGCTAGCCACTTGATTATTTGAGGAAGCCATATTAAGCAAATAGAATTTCCTCAGATGATGCTTAAAGTAACTAAAGCTTATGATCTTTAGAGCAGTTTAGCTACTTTTGATAATGTTTCCATATATAAACATGAACACAAAGAACTTGCCAGCATTTTCCTCTGGCATCATCCTACTGAATATAGACTATGGAAATATACTGAACAATAGAAGCCTGTCAGAATCTTCAGAGTTGTCTGAAACTTTATCTAAGTTATCATGTAAGCACAAATACCTCTTGCAAACAGTAGCTATTTTATTTTCAATTCCTCAATTAGGAGGACACAGTCTCCTGGAGTTATTTGAAGACTATATGTAATAACATGTAAAGTACCTACTTAGCATACACCTAGCATATAATAAGCTCTGTATAAAGGATAATGCCTTCCTCTTTTGCTTTGTTAGTCACAACTTCTGGTGAATCTAGCTGTTTTAAATAGCCAGAAATCTCTGACTTATACAAAGTCCAGAGGATTTTTGTTTTTGGTCTTAACAAATTGTTTACTTTTTGGGCTTGTTAAAACGGTATAAAATTCTCTATAAAAGGTATGAATTCCCTCTTAAGAATACTTGGTATTTACTGTATACATTTGTTTCATAAACTTTTCTGTAACATATAGAATTACCTTTACTTTTTTTTTTTTTTTTTGTGGTATGTGGGCCTCTCACTGTTGTGGCCTCTCCCATTGCGGAGCACAGGCTCCAGACGTGCAGGCTCAGTGACCATGGCTCACAGTCCTAGCCGCTCTGCGGCATGTGGGATCTTCCCGGACCGGGGCACGAACCCGTGTCCCCTGCATCGGCAGGTGGACTCTAAACCACTGCGCTACCAGGGAAGCCCCTACCTTTACTTTTTAAATGATTAGATTAGAACCAGTGAGGTTTTATTGCTTTGAAATGAGCCATTAAATATTTTTTCAAGTATGGTGAAAAAGAGAGATAGCCATATTTGACTTGTCTTCCTCACTTTGCTCCTGTGATAAATGCAGCTGAATACCAAGGGTTCGGAAACAGCAGTAGTAACAGAAGAAGACGATGATGATGAAGAGACTCCTCCTCCTGTTATTGCCCCACGACCAGATCATACAAAATCAGTGAGTTTCTGATTAGTGAATTGGGTTGTGTGTGTCTGTGTGTTTTAAAAAGCAGTCTGTATTTAACTTCCAGTGATTAATTTTTTAAAAGTCCTCAGGCTTAAAATGTTTTACTATCGGATATTTGACTAGGAGATCTTTACCTAAACACCACTCATCAAAAAACTAGTTTTTTGAAAATTAAAACCGAATGGATTCTTTAAAAGTTAAAATACTTTTCTCATTTTGTTTTCTTTCTGTATTACACCATCTGTTCCAGAGAACTCATCTGTTTCTCTGCCTCTTTCTGTTTATCTCAGTGCAGAAAAGTACTGTATCTAAAACTTGGATCTTACCTTTTATCCAAAGTACGTATTTAACTCCCATTTAACATTTCTCTTAAAGCCTTGGTATCATTCAAGAGGCTGCCGAGAGTGAAGTTTCTAACAGATATGGGAGAATTTTAATAATAAAAACCTTAGACAGAGACAGAAAGAGTCCTGTCCCTCTCCCTGTACTAATACAAATGAAGTCCAGGGAGCATGATGAAGTGTTGGCACAATAGGTGGGTAAGGCTCCAAGGACTGCCAATGGATCCTCATCTAATGATAGAGAGCTCTATTTTCTTTACCACTTAGAACTGGCTGTTTGAAATGAAATGGTAGATATTATATTTGTATAAAAAAATTTTGTGGAAATTAATAATAGTTATTTCAACATCAGGGTTTCTTTGCTCCTTATTTCTCTCTTGTAGAAAAAATATGACTTTTAACTTGTACTTCTTTTTGCTTCATTTCTTACATATTATTTTCAATCTGGTTACACTTAAATTTCATTCACAGACCTGCTGTTTTGCTAGACAGACTTTTAAAATATATACATGACGTGCCAAAGAAAAATGTTTCACATTGCATCTTAGTTACCAGTCTTTCATAAGACAAGTCTGAAAATACTATTCTCATTCTTTAGAACACTGAGGACAACTTAGTTTTTGTCAAAAATCAAAGAACTGAACAGTGTGCCAGTAAGAATACCTAAAAATATTTTTCCTCAAGTCTCGGTAATTAACTGTTTCTCTGCAGATTTATACACGGTCTGTAATTGATCCTATTCCTGCACCAGTTGGTGATTCTAATGTTGATAGTGGTGCCAAGACTTCAGACAAACAGAAAAAGAAGGCCAAAATGACAGATGAAGAGATTATGGAGAAATTAAGTATGTTAACTACATTTTACATTATTCTTAAATTGTTAACAGCCCCTGAAACATTTGGCCCAGGTGGATCTTGATTTATGTCTTATATGTTGGCTTAAGACATAAAAAATAAATTGTTTTCTTCTAGGAACAACAGCTTCAATTAATGTAGTAAAGCCAAAATAATACTGTTCTTTGCTTTCTTATTATTATGTGCTGGCTAGTGAGCAGCATCTTTGCAAAATAGTCAGTACCTTGGGGAGCAATACTTCTTCTCAAAGGGCCAAATCTATGGGTCCTAGTTGGAAACTTTATCAAAGGAAGTTTGTATATATTTATGCACACCTGTAGAATAAAATATGCCCCTAAATAACTAAACAAAATGGCCTATATAGATAATATGTGTAAGCATAAAATATATTTTTTTCTCTTCTCCTTTTTCATCCATCAGCTATCATTGGCCTGGATCAAGCACTGGAAATAATACACACAGTGCCAGAGAGGGTAGCAATAACATCTCACTACAAGTCTATAGCAACTTTAGTTATAAAGGATACTGACCTAGAGGGATCAAGGGAAAATATTATATATTGGCAGTAGGCTTGAGGTTGGGTACCTATGTAAAACTGGATTATATCTGTGAATTTCTTTGATATGCCCCTCTCTCTTTTTACCTAGTGAAAGTTTAAGTGAAAATTTAGTGTGGTTTTCTCATGTTTTGACTTACTGTTAATATGAATATAAGTTAGAGTTTTATGTACGATATCCTAATTTTAAAATCTGTTTCTCAAGAAAAATCTCAAACAAACAACCTAACCTTACACCTAAAGCAACTAGAGAAAGAAGAACAAACAAAACCTAAAGTTAGTAGAAGGAAAGAAATCATAAAGATCAGAGCAGAAATAAATGAAATAGAGACAAAGAAGACAGTAGCAAAGATCAATAAAACTAAAAGCTGGTTCTTTGAAAAGATACACAAAATTGATAAACTTTAGCCAGACTCATCAAGAAAAAAAGGGACTGGACTCAAATCAATAAAATTAGAAAAGAATAAGGGGAAGTTACAACGGACACCACAGAAATACAAAGGATCATAAGAGACTACTACAAGCAACTATATGCCAATAAAATGGACAACCTGGAAGAAATGGACAAATTCTTAGAAAAATACAACCTTCCAAGACTAAACCAGGAAGAAATAGAAAATATGAACAGACCAATCACAAGCACTGAAATTGAAACTGTGATTTAAAAACTCCCAACAAACAAAAGTCCAAGACCTGATGGCTTCACAGGTGAATTCCATCAGACATTTACAGAAGAGCTAACTCCTGTCCTTCTGAAACTGTTCCAAAAAATTGCAGAGGAAGGAAAACTCTTAAACTCATTCTGTGAGGCCACCATCACCCTGACACCAAAACCAGAGAAAGATACCACAAAAGAAGAAAATTACAGCCAGTATCACTGATGAACATATCACTGATGCAAAAATAATCAACAAAATACTAGCAGTCCAGATCCAATAATACTGTAAAAGTATCATACACCATGATCAATTGGTATTTATCCCAGGGATGCAAGGATTTTTCAGTATCCACAAATCAAGCAGTGTGATACACCACACCCACAAATTGAAGAATAAAAACCATATGATCATCTCAACAGATGCAGAAAAAGCTTTTGACAAAATTCGGCACACATATATGATAAAAAACTCTCCAGAAAGTGGGCATAGAGGGAACATAGCTCAACATAATAAAGGGCATATACTACAAACCTAGAGCTAATATCACACTCAATGGTGAAAAGCTGAAAGCATTTCCTCTAAGATCAGGAACAAGACAAGGATGTCCACTCTCACCACTATTATTCAGCGTAGTTTTGGAAGTCCTAGCTACAGCAGTCAGAGAAGAAAAAGAAATAAAAGGTATCCAGACTGGAAAACAAGAAGTTAAACTGTCACTGTTTGCAGATGACATGATAGTATGCATAGTAGATCCTAAAGATGCTACCAGAAAACTACTAGAGCTAATCAATGAATTTGGTAAAGTTACAGGTTACAAAATTAATACACAGAAATCTGTTGCATTTCTATACACTGACAACGAAAGATCAGAAAGAGAAATTCAAGAAACAATCCCATTTACCATTGCATCAAAAGAATAAAATACCTAGGAGTAAACCTACCTAAGGAGACAAAAGACCTGTACTCCGAAAACTATACAACGCTGATGAAAGAAATCAAAGAAGACAAACAGATGGAAAGATACACCATGTTCGTGGATTGGAAGAATCAATATTGTCAAAATGACTATACTACCCAAGGCAATCTACAGATTCATTGCAATCCCTATCAAATTACCAATGGCATTTTTCACAGAACTAGAACAAGAAAATCATAAAATTTGTATGGAGACACAAAAGACCCCAAATAGCCAAGGCAATCTGGAGAAGGAAAAACAGAACTGGAGGAATCAGGCTCCCTGACTTCAGACTATACTACAAAGCTACAGTCATCAAAACAGTATGATACTGGCACACAAATAGAAATATAGATCAGTGGAACAGGATAGAAAGCCCAGAAATAAACCCATGCACCTGTGATCAATTAATCTACAACAAAGGAGGCAAGACTACACAATGGTGGAAAGACAGTCTCTTAAATGGTTGCAGGAAAACTGGACAGCTACATGTAAAAAAATGAAATTAGATCATTCTTTAGCACCATATACAAAAATAAGCTCAAAAATGGATTAAAGACCTAAATGTGAGACTGGACACTCTAAAATTCCTAGAGGAAAACATAAGCAGAACACTCTCTGACATAAATTGCAACAATATCTTTTTCGATCTGTCTCCCAGAATAATGGAAATAAAAACAAAAATAAACAAACGGGACCTAATTAAACTCAAAAGCTTTTGCCCAGCAAAGGAAACCATAAACAAAACGAAAAGACAACCCACAGATTGGGAGAAAATATTTGCAAATGATGTGACTAACAAGGGATTAGTCTCCAAAATTTACAAACAGTTCGTGAGGCTTAATATCAGAACAAACAACCCAATCAAAAAATGGGCAGAAGACCTAAATAGGTATTTCTCCAAGAAGACACAGGTGGCGGAGAGACACATGAAAAGATGTTCAACATCACTAATTATTAGAGAAATGCAAGTCAAAACTACAATGAGATATCACCTCACACCAGTCAAAAATGGCTTTCATCAAAAAATCCACAAACAATAAATGCTGGAGAGGGTGCGGAGAGATGGGAACCCTCCTACACTGTTGGTGAGAATGTGAATTGGAACAACACTATGGAGAACAGTATAGAAGTTCCTTAAAAACCTGGAAGTAGAGCTACCACATGACACTACAGTCCCACTCCTGGGCATATACCTGGAGAAAAACATGGTCCGAAAGGGTGCATTCACCCCAGTGTTCATTGGAACACTGTTTATGATAGCTAAGACATGGAAGCAACCTAAATGTCCATCGACAGAGGAATGGATAAAGAAGATGTGGTATGTACATACAATGGAATATTACCCAGCCATTAAAAAGAATGAAATAATGCCATTTGCAGCACCACGGATGGACCTAGAGATTGTTATATTGAGTGAAGTAAGTCAGAGAAAGAGAAATATCGTATGATATCCCTTATGTGGGCAATCTAAAAAGAAATGATACAAATGAACTTATTTACAAAACAGAAACAGACTCACAGACTTAGAGAATGAACTTACGGTTACCAGGGGGGAAGAATGGGGGAAGGGATAGTTAGGGAGTTTGGAATTGTCATGTAGACACTGCTATATTTAAAATGGATAACCAGGGACTTCCCTGGTAGTACAGTGGTTTAGAATCCACCTGCCAATTCAGGGGACATGGATTCGATCAGTTGTCCGGGAAGATCCCACATGCCACGGAACAACTAAGCCCATGTGCCACAACTACTGAGCCTGCGTGCCACAACTACTGAAGCCTGCACTCCTAGAGCCCGTGCTCCACAACAAGAGAAGCCACAGCAATGAGAAGTCTGTGCACCGCAACAAAGAGTAGCCCCCGCTCACCGCAACTAGAGAAAGCCCTCGTGTAGCAACGAAGACCCAACACAACCAAAAATTAAAAAAATTTTTTTTAATTAAAAAAAAAAAAAACTATAACCAACAAAGACCTACTGTATAGCACAGGGAACTCTGCCCAATGTTACGTGGCAGCCTGGATGGAAGGGGAGTTTGGGGGAGGAGAATGGGTACATGTATATGTATGGCTGAGTCCCTTTGCTGTGCACCTGAAACTATCACAACATTGTTAATCAGCTATACTCCAATGTAAAATTAAAAGTTAAATAAAGTAAAATAAAACCTGTTGCTTAGTTGTGACATAGTGAACTTTCCTAAAACAGATGTATGATTAGTTCACATTAGAGTAATGTTTATAGTAATAAGTGATTTCCTAAATATATTGAAAGATACAAGATATATGAGAAGAGTCAGAAAAGCCATTTAGGGTTTTTCATTTGGGTATTTTATATATATATAAATATTTATATTTTTTCTCATAGTAAGTAGTTTTATAACTTATCATTAGTTTAGTACATTTCAGTGGAGTATGATAAGTAGGATGACCAACTTTTCCTTTCCCCGGGAATTTACCAGTTTTAAGACTGAACATGCCACATCCTAAAACCCCCTTAGTCTCAAGAAAACTAGTACTGTTGGTCATTCTAAAACGTGGTCATTTTGAGAAGGTGGGATAATCAAGACATTAGTTAGGAGGTCTAACCTAGTGGAAATAATGTGTCTTCTTGCTTCTGATACTTTTTTTATTTTTGTTAATTGTTTCTTTAGTGTTTGAAACATACATTATTTTTGAAACTTAGTGTTATGTTTGAAAACTTCTAAAATCAGTGGAGGTTATTAAAAGAAATAATGTTATCAGAATTAGTTTACAATTTTTAAATGCTTGACTGAGTTTCCAACTTTTTGTTGTTTTTGTTTAAAATAGGAACTATTGTAAGCATAGGTGACCCTAAGAAAAAATACACAAGATATGAAAAAATTGGGCAAGGGTAAGTATTTGTGACTGTATTACCAGAATATTCATTATTTCCTGGGTGCCCAGTATGATATCTCTTTTGCCTGCTGACATTGAGCACTTCTGGTATTCTATGAGTAGTATCCTTGGATTTGTGTAAATAAGTAATGCGTTTATTTCTAGATGCTATTAAAATACTGTACTACTTAGCAGTGATTGTGCATTGTTTCTTCTTAAGTGTTATTTTGCGTTGGTGATAAGAAATTAGATGGGTGGGAAAATTGCCTGGCAAATATTTAAAAGACAGTAAGAAAATTTACTACAGGATTATAGTTTTAAAAACCTGCATTTTAATCACATCATTAAGTATGGATATTTAATTCTACTGATCTTCTGATTGTGTTCAATCATTTGTATTTTTTAAAAAATTATTATTATTATTATTTGGCTGTGCCACATGGCTCATGGGATCTTAGTTCCCTGAGCAGAGACTGAACCCAGGCCTCCTGCAGTGGAAATGTGGAGTCCTAACCACTGCACCTCCAGGGAATTCCCAATAATTTGTATTTTTAAACTATGCTAACTGAAATCTTTTTTTCTGTTGCTTGGGAGCAAATGAACATCTTGAATTTTTAATGTTATTAATCTCTGGAAAGTGTTCTGTCAGTTTAGAAAGTGAGCTTGAGTCTTTTTGAAAACTTCCTTATGAATTTCTTTTTAAAAACCAAATTCACTTGCGGCACTGGTTTTAATAACAAGAAATTGAAAATCATGTTAATATTCTTCTGCCTGAGAATGGATAAATTGTAAATAGTATACTGGATAATATATGTAATAATTACAACTGAACAAGGATAACACCTATCCATATGGATGACCATCCCCAATCCAGTGTTGAATTAAAAAAGCAAATTATAGGAAAATACATAAAATGAAATCATTTATATGAAGTTAAAAAATTGGGGCTTCCCTGGTGGTGCAGTGGTTGAGAGTCCGCTTGCCGATGCAGGGGACACGGGTTCGTGCCCTGGTCTGGGAACATCCCACATGCTGCGGAGTGGCTGAAACTGCGCGTCCAGAGCCTGTGCTCCGCAACGGGAGAGGCCACGACGGTGAGAGGCCCGCGTGCCACAAAAAAAAAAAAAAATTATGTGAAACATTTTCTATAGCGGTGCAGACCGCTATAGAAAGTATAAAGTATAGAGAAATACATGTAAATGATGCACATCAAATACAGAATAAATACCCAATATAGATTACTTTAGGGAGGAGGTAGGATGCCTTTGGAAAGGGCACATAAGAACCTTCAAATTTATTTGTAGTTCTTTGTTTCTTAAACAGGGCAGTGGATCCATGAGTATATGTGACTTTTTTCTTTCTTTTCTTTATCTTTTTTCTGTATTTTTGTAGATCTGAAATTTATGACAAATTTCTAACATAAGTTTTGGCCACAAGAATTGCCTCTTTTTCTTATTTTTTCCCCCTTTGTTTTTGCTTTTACTTCTTTTAAAGATGTTTAGTCTTAAACGTTCTTTAACCTCTTTTTAGTTGTTCTGTGTATAAAGTCTTTGGATGTTATAAATGAGAATGATTTTGAAACCTTAAATCTGGTTATGTCTTCTTTTCCCTAGGGCTTCTGGCACAGTTTTCACTGCTACTGATGTGGCATTGGGACAAGAGGTAGCTACTTTTTCATACTTCTGGGTGTTACCATTAGCTTTTAATATGGGAAGAAACTAGATCTGCCTGTGAATAATCAGTAAGGAATTTCTTGCAGTTGAATATGTTGAAAGAATTACTCTAGGTAATTTTATAGCACTTTCCTTATTGAGGGGAAAAAAGAAGTAATTATGTGTTTGGTTTCATAAATAAATATTTTAAAAATTATTTTCCCAGCTTGGGATGAAAAGAGGATTAATTCCTGGCACTGGGCTGACCTTGCATTTAGATTTCAAGAGAAATCTAAAAATATTTAAGCTCTGTGTATTACAAAGAATTGTGCATAGGCAGTGTGGAAGTTAAAGTACTGCCTATGAGTAAATTATAATCTCATCGTATAGTATGTATGTAGTAAATTAGATTATTAACTGATCTGTGTTTGTAATTTTCTAAGAGTATTAGGAAACTTGTTCTGACTTTTTTTTTCCTGTTTCCATCATAGGTTGCTATTAAGCAGATTAATTTACAGAAACAGCCAAAGAAGGAATTGATCATTAATGAGATTCTGGTGATGAAAGAATTAAAGAATCCCAACATAGTTAACTTCTTAGACAGGTAAATATAAATATTTCTTAAACATTGGGAGAAAAATGTTGAAATTTTAAGTCTCATGGTTTTGGGGGCTAGCCAGTTTAGTTAGACTAAGGTTGAGTGTCAACACTGAAAAATAAACTTGAAGGAGGAGGAGAGGTAAAAATAGCATATTACAGTTTAGAAGGTCCTTTTTCTACATAGCTGTCACTTGGCAAGTGAGAGAAGGCAGTTAAATGAAGGACATTGCTGCTGGTGCTCATATGAATTACAAATGATCAGAAGCAGAAACATTAAGGAAACGTTGGCTGTGATTCATGTCTTGACTGACAGAGGTGACCAGCCACACAGTTTTTAAACTTTCAAGTCAATTTTGATTTCAAATTTTGTCTTTCATGGGCAAATAGCATGTTTATCAAAACCTCACTTAATTTAGGAATTGATGTTAAATAGGAGAACAAAAAGTAGAAGAGAAAATTATGTATCTTACATTTTTTATTTTTTTAATTTTTAAATTTTTTTTATTTTTGGCCGCACCATGTGGCATATGGGATTTTAGTTCCCCAACCAGGGCTTGAACCCGAGCCCTAGGCAGTGAGAGCTCAGAGTCCTAACCAGTGGACCGCCAGGGAATTACCTTACATCTGTTTTTTTTTTAAAGCAGTTACATATATGTGAATGAAAGAAGAATTGTAGAAAAATAAATGAAAATTATAGTAGTGATTATATTGGAGATAGGGAATCATAGGTGATTTTTTTTTAATTTCCATATTTAAATTTGTTTTGAATGGGTTAAAAGAAAACACATTTTTAGACTTTAGGGCTAGCTCTGGGGCCATGTTCATAGAAAGAAACTTTCCAGGTACATTTCTCTGCTTTTTAAAATAGTATTTCAAGTCAGTAAAGCATGGTGGTTAAAATAAGTCATAAGCTTTGGAATCAGTTGTGCTTGGCTTCAGGTTTTGTTCTGGCACTTACTGGCTGTGTGACCTTGGATGAGTTACTTAGCCTTTCCAAGCCTCCATCTCTTCGTCTGTAAAAAAGGACAAATCATTCCTGCCATACAAGGTTATTTGAATTGGAATAATCTATGTACACACTCAAGTTAGAATTGCAGGCAAAATTTTAAAGTGATTTGGGAAAATCATAATGACCCTCAGGTATTTTTTTTTTGTGCTGTTCCATAGCAACTTTTCAGTTTTCTTCCCAGCTATCAAAGCTACCAGCTTTCTAGTTTTTTTAATTAGGATTCCTAACATTTGAATTCTTCAATATAGAGTGCCACGTGTTTAGAAAAAGTGAAAGTGTGAATGTATTTTGTATGTTCTTTTTTTTAGTTACCTGGTGGGAGACGAATTGTTTGTGGTAATGGAGTACCTCGCTGGGGGATCACTTACTGATGTTGTAACAGAGACCTGCATGGATGAAGCACAGATTGCTGCTGTATGCAGAGAGGTGAGTTTGCTCCCTTTTTGAAAAGTTACAGTAACAATGTGGTTAACAGGATGTGAAAAGAAGCAAATTTTTAGTTATTATCCAAGCAGGATACTTTGAAGGGTGAGAGGGAGTGCCATTAAAAATACACCGCTCAACAGTGGAAACAAGGACAAAGTGGTACACATCTTCACCCTAAGTATTAATTAATAAGTTTACTTGTGGCCTTATCGATCTCTTTAAAGGTGACCAATGAGATGATATTCATTAATGAATTTGAGACATACTGTTTGCTTAGGCTAGTAGAATTCTGCCACATTGCCTAGATCTAAGCCAAAAATGAGCCTTTCTTTCTTCCATGTAATCTTTTCCTACAGATGAGACTTAGGTTAATGATTTGCTTATTGTCATTAAAATTGCAACAGTACTTTCTTCGAGTACCCTAGGAATCATTGTCACAAAGGACAAAATTGTAAAAGTTCTTACGACTATTATGTTTCCTGTGATTTGGCTTTCAGCATTTTTACAGTGAATTATAAGTAAATTATAAACTTTGTTCATGTAAGAACAGTATATGTGATGTTTTTCCTTTTTCAGCTTTTATTAGGTGTTTTTTAAAAACTATTCTTTGAAACTTTTAATTCTAATGTAATTATGCTTCACCTAAGGGGAGCCCTCTTGACTCTTTCAGGAGGGAAACAATAATATATCCCTTAACAAAGAATGTTTGATCACTTAAAAGCTGATAAAAACTTAAGGATTTATCTATTTATACTTAACTTGTTTTTCTAATAATTTTTTTCATAATCAATATAAAATTATTTTAGTAGTTCCTCTAATTGTGATAACATTTGTTTCTATTTGTTTACACAAGTATTTTTCTGGGGATTTGTTCTTTCCAGGAATCTGCTTAAATGCTTGGTAAATGTATTGCAGTAATACACAGTTAATCTGGTTTTTTTCTTTGAATAGTAGATTATTTTGAGTGAGATTTTTGTTATTAATGATGTACAGACTTTATTTGTTGTTCTACTTTAGTGGGGGTAAGAAATAAAAACAACTTTTTCCAAGTTACAATTTATACTCAGTTTACATTAAAAAAACATAGCAAGCAGATTTTTTAAATTGAATTTCATTCTTGTTTTTAAGGAAGTAAGAGTAGTTCTTCTGCTCTTTTGACTCAGTGCTTTCTGAAATATGGCATAAGACGGAAGTGGTGTCCAGGATCATCACTGGTGTCTAGGGTGTGGGTATAGCTTTATGTAAAACCTACCATAGAAGAAATGAAGAAAACATTTTACATAGCATTGAACAGCTGGAGAGAACCAGACCCGCAGTGGCTTACATTGATTAGACTTTGGCATATTTCAGATTCAAATGGAAATGATAAGTTTATCCTTTACTGTTGAAATGATTTCTAAAAAGCCTTGTGCATATTTACCAAGTGCTGCATACCTTTAGGCACTTAAACCTGAGCAGGCCTAGAAATCATGTAGACCCACCCACCATTTCATAAATGAGAACATTGAAGATATTCTATGGTATTAAATAATCTGTGGCAGAAATAGGCCTAGATAAGACATTATATAATAATTGTCTCTGGATAAGAGCAGAGAGTGGGAAGAGGGGGATCTAATTATTTTAGGTGTCTTATTTTCACAACTGCATGTGACAGGATTTTTTTCTTCATAATATTATTAGAGTATCTTCTGCTGGTTACTAGAGGTGGTGCTCAGGTCATAAATGGTGTATGTGAACTTCCCTTAGACTTTTCAGGGACTGTTTCATTGATAGGTGTTTTTCTCCTGTTCAGTGTTTACAGGCATTGGAGTTTTTACATGCTAATCAAGTGATCCACAGAGACATCAAAAGTGACAATGTGCTTTTGGGCATGGAAGGATCTGTTAAACTTAGTGAGTAACAAGTGAATAAATAACATTTATATGTTACTTATAATTTTCTGCCTTTTGTTTAAGTAAAAACCCTCTTCTGCTATTAACATTTTTATGACAATACATGCAGTGGGGGAGAATAGTAGTAAAAAGATATGGACTGTCAGCTGGACAGCTTGAGTTTAAATAGCGGATCTGCTACTACTTGCTGAATAATTTTGGGTGAGTTACGTAATCTCTTTTTGTGTCCATTTTCTCATTTGTATGATAAGGAAAATAACAGTACCTATCTCAGAGAATTCTTCTGAGTAGTAAAAATGTAAAGCATTGAGGAACAGTGTCTGGGACTATTATAATGTTGGTGCTGTCTTCCAAACATAAACTTGGATTTATCTGTGCTACCTGTTGGGGTAGGTTTTTGTCATTATGCTGTTCATCTTTCTCTGGATTTGGTAGATGGTGGCCTAATTGGGGGAGGACTGTATGACCGTTATGTCAGAGATGACAAGGTCTGAAAAAAACCATGTGTAAACCTCTTTCCCTAATTAACTTCTGTATCAGACATGGTAGAGTCATGGAAAAAAAACCCAAAAACTCCTTTCCTCTGCTGGCTATAATCTCAGTTCCAACCATGTCCTCTGGAGGATTCAAGAAGACCTTCTACTGAGGTTTCTCCAACTATGCAAAATTCAAGGCATTTCTTACATCAGGAGACCAAAAACTTTTTCTTCTGTTTGCCTAGAGAGTTTGGCTCCTTTTTCAACATCTCTTTTTTTAAGATAGATACTCCAAAGGTTATTCAACCACAAGAAAAGGGGACCCAGGTTCTGTCAGATAGTCAGAATATATAGTTAATAATTGTAATTTTAGTGGGAAAACTAGAAATTGACATTCTCATACACTTTTGGTGGATACACAGGTAACTAAATTTGACTTTTTTGGTTAATATGTTACCATGGCTCTACCACTTACTAGATGAATGATCTTGGATAAGTTATCTAAAAATATGTATGCCTCAGTTTCTCCATTTGTAAAATGGAAATCATAACAGTAGTAAATATGCTTGTCTCATAAAATTATCCTGAGGTATGTTAATTCTTATGAGGTATTATACTTGGAACAGTTATAAGCACTCATTTTAGCTGTAAATGTTATGATTTGACCTAACAATTGCTCTTTTAGGATTCTCTCCTATAGAATTACTGAACATACGCACAGCAATAAGTACAAAAATGTTCTCTGCAACCTTGTAAAGAAAGTCCAACAATATCTTAAATGTCTCGTAGTACAGAAATGGTTAAATACATTATGGTATTTTTATGTTCCGTGAAGTTGTGTAGTTAAAATAGTGAGGTGGGTTAATGTACTAATATGGAAAGATATCTAAAAAATTAGGTTTTAAAAAGCAGTTTACAAAATATCCTAACTAGGTAAAATAAATCAGTCAGTTCACGGGTATTATTTGTACATTTGGAAATGCATAACGAAGAGTCTAAAGCTTACAAACCTAAATGTTAACAGTGTTTACATATGGAGTAGAATGGGTTCAACAGTAGAAGGAAGGAAAAAATTCTGGATTCTCATCTTGACTTTTCCACTAAATTAATACTGGGTACTAAATTAGGCATTCTGCTCTTCAGTTATAAAATGAGGTGCTTGGAATAGAGTAATGCTGGTGAAGACCTTGTAGGTACAGTTGCAGTTAAACATGTTCTTTTCCTAGGCTCTCTGCTGAGTTGGATGCTTATTATTATTAATTCTAGCTTCTGTTTATTTTCTTCAAAAGTAATTTCCACTTCCTGACCTTTGCCTGATTCACAGTGGACATAGTTTTGGTGTCCAGCTTTGGTGACTTTTTCTTTTAGACCTTTTTCAACTTTATTAAAATTTTTAGGATAGAATTATTTAGAATAAAAGGCTTCCTGATAGGGCTTCCCTGGTGGCGCAGTGGTTGAGAGTCCGCCCGCCGATGCAGGGGACACGGGTTCGTGCCCCGGTCCAGGAATATCCCACATGCCGTGGAGCGGCTAGGCCCGTGAGCCATGGCGGCTGAGCCTGCACGTCCGGAGCCTGTGCTCCGCAACGGGAGAGGCCACAACAGTGAGAGGCCCACGTACCGCCAAAAAAAAAAAAGGCTTCCTGATAATTTACCCTCTACTTGTGGGAAGTAAAAGTTAAAAAGTGAGAGTATATAACATCATCAAAATATTTGTAAGCCCATTCTGGTTTTCTTTATTAATACTTTCTTAAAAATTAAGAGGCTGAATACTCAAATGTAGTTAGTTAAATCATATTAAGTAAACTCTTAAACAACCCACGGACACCATTAACTCAAGGTGTTTTGTTTTGTTTTATAGCTGACTTTGGTTTCTGTGCCCAGATCACCCCTGAGCAGAGCAAGCGAAGTACTATGGTTGGAACGCCATACTGGATGGCACCAGAGGTGGTTACACGGAAAGCTTATGGCCCTAAGGTTGACATCTGGTCTCTGGGTATTATGGCTATTGAGATGGTAGAAGGAGAGCCTCCATATCTCAATGAAAATCCTTTGAGGGTAAGACCAATTAAGCATCAGCCTTATTTTAAGAAAAATAATTTTCTTTAAATCATTTATTTAGACCTTGCTTTTGCCAGGCACTGGCCAAGAATTTAGGATACGAAGTTGATAAAACCTAGTCTCTGCCCTCACTCTACGTCTAAAAATGATTTGCTTCTGGCTTATTGAGTTGAATGTGTTAGGTAAAGAGTTTGTAAATTTTTGGTAAGCTGTGTGGTTTCTAAATTTGCACATAAGTAAGAATTTGGTCACTTTTCTGCAGAATTAAGGGGCTCTAGATATATCCTTCAGGTTGTTGACTTTGAACCTTGGCCTCTGTACCCCCAGGTACAAAGAGGAAAGCAGGATCACATCTATGAGAAGCCTGTGTAGATGGCAATGTTAAAGCCCATATTCAAACAAAAGAGTGAGGGTTCTGAGAAACAGATGAAGTCAGTAGATTTTAAACAGTTATGTACATATTCCAGCAGCTGAGGTGGAGAGTTCCATCTTTCTTTCTTTCTCTTTTATCTTTTACTTCTTTTAAATTATCATGTATGACTCAATATCAGTAGTTAATAAGGAAATGCAAATCAAAGCCTCAACAAGATCACTTCACCCTTACTAGAATGACTGTAATCGAAAAGGCAGACAATGATAAGTGTTGGTGAGAATGTGAAGAAATTGGAACCCTCATACACTGCTAGTGGAAATGTAAAATGGTACAGCACTTTGGAAGACAGTTTGACAGTTCCTGTAAAAATTAACTTTGAGTTACCATGTGACTTGGCAGTTCCACTGCTAGGTAAATAACAAAGAGAATTAAAAGCATTCATCCACCCAAGAACTTGTACACAAATGTTCATGGCAGCATTATGCATAATAACCAATAGGTGGAACACAGGGAATTTTTAGGGCAGTGAAAGTATTCTGTGTGATACTATAATGGTAGTTGCATGACAATGTACGTGTGTCAAAACCCATAGAACTGTGCAATACAAAGAGTGAACCCCAGTGTAAACTACAGACTTCTGTTTAGTGAAAGTGTGTCAGTATTGGTTCATCACTTGTAACAAAGTGTACCATACTAATGTACGATTTTAATAATGGGGGAATTCTGTGTGTGTGTGTGTGTGTGTGTGTGTGTGTGTGTGTGTGTGTGTGTGTGTGTGTGTGTGTGTGTGTGTAGGGGTGGTATATGGGAGCTGTGTACTATCTGCTCAATTTTCTGTACATATAAAACTTCTTTTAAAAAGTCTATTGAGCGTTTTTTTTTTTTAATTCCATTTCTAGGAATTCAAAGAAAATAGTCAGAGAATTACATAAAGAATACAAGGATTTTCCAAAGGGGATTGACTAAATTATGAAGCACCCATATAATAAGACACTATTCAATTCAGCCATTAAAATAATTTTGTAGATCTAATCTGTTATTATTGATAGTGATGATGAGGGTGGGATATAGCTAGTTTTGTTTCTTTTTTTTTTTTTAAGACTTTGTTTTTTTAGAGCAGTTTCATGTTCACAGCAATATTGAGAGAAAAGTACAGAGATTTCCCATATGCCCTCTCCCCCTACACATGCATAACCTCCCCCATTATCACCATCCCTCACAGAGGGTACATTTCTTACCATCATTGAACCTACACTGACACATCAGTATCATCCAGAGTCTATAGTTTACATTAGGGTTCACTCTTGATGTCATATGTCGTGGGTTTGGACAAATGTATACTGAATAACGTGTCCATTATAAAAGTATCTTAAAGAGTATCTTCATTGCCTTAAAAATCCTATGTGTTCCACCTGTTCATCTATAGCTATATAGATATAGCTAATTTAAAATTTCTTAAAGCAGTTTCAACAAATCCCATTGTTTTGAAATGTGGTATGACTTGGAAAAAAAATCTTAAGAAAGATAAATGGGATACTATATGTGGATGGTGGGATTGTGGTCATTTTTCTTTATACCATTTTATTATAGTGGTAGTTTTATTTATCAGTACGTATTTATAATCCAAGAAAAGAAAAAGGTGAAGATAATTTTGAAAAAGAAGTCAGGGAAATGTAACATCTAAAAATAAAGTGAAAAATATCTAATCGAAATGGGTAGAAATAATAACCACACTTTAGTGTGTGTGACAATTGTCTTTAAATACGTAAGAGATCCATAAAGTTTAAAGTACTCTCTAACTTTGTTGAGCTATCTTAAGTATGTCAGAGTTGTTCTTCTATTCTTAGGCCTTGTACCTGATAGCAACTAATGGAACTCCAGAACTTCAAAACCCAGAGAAACTTTCCCCCATATTTCGGGATTTCTTAAATCGATGTTTGGAGATGGATGTGGAGAAAAGGGGTTCAGCCAGAGAACTGTTACAGGTGAATTTGGAAATAATTCTATTTTGGGAAAAAGTTGACTTTTTTGAGTAACCGGCAGAAAGTTTACATAGAGTTCATAATTACATTTCACTATTCATTCATTACCAGCAGCATGGCAGCTGCTGCAGTTTAGGATTTTATCTGCTGAGAATAAAATACCCATAATACTGGGATAAATGTATAAGTTTTTCATATTACCAGTTCTCACACCAGTTCATTGCAGGCATGGGTATCTGGGTCATTTAACTGAGATTTTATAATATGAGAAAAACTAAAAAGACTACACTTTCAACCATAAAAGTGATGTAGTGATTATGTTGATTTTATAGAAGTACTGAAATATGTGTTTGTTAAATAAATTATGATCCATAAAGTAGTCTTAGGGGCTTAATTGAAATATTTGGCTTCTAAACTGGTGACATTTACATTTATTTTCCCCCACTCTTTCTGACAGCATCCCTTCCTGAAACTGGCCAAACCATTATCCAGCTTGACACCACTGATCATGGCAGCTAAAGAAGCAATGAAGAGTAACCGTTAACATCATTGCCGTGGCCTCATATTCTTTTCTCCATTTTCTAAAAGAAGTCTTTTAATATATGAAAATTATTATTCTTTTGGGGTTTAAAGAAATGGTCTACATAACAAGGAGGAAAAAAACAAGCTACTATTTCCTGAAGACAACCAAGAAAAAATTGCAGAACTGAATGACAACTTTCTTATTGAATCCCTTCTTTAGGGTCCAAAAGGAATTGTGGACTGAATCACTAGCCTTACATCTTTCAGCAGAAAGCCCATCAGGGCCACTTATCATGCTTGAGATTTGCATTTTATTTTGCTGACTTCATTATAATAGATCCCATTCATTGTCCCTTTTGAGGTATTTTCAGTACTTGAATGGCAGATTTGGGTTTTTCAGAGTATGTGTTTTATCTGCTAGTCTTCTTTTCTCTCCATAACTTTCTTTTCCTTGACTTGCTCCTTTTGAGTTGCTTTGAGAAATGTTTCTTATGCCTAAATTGGAGGCAAGTGTGATAGAAATTATGTAGCTCCTTATATTGGCAAAGGAGTTCAATATCGTTTAACTTTGTATAGAAGTTAGAACCAGCTATTGTTACATGTAATATTTCAGTTCAGAGTTTGAACTGAAGGAAGGGAAGAAAAGAATGTGATTTTTACCTTTTTAAACAAATGTGAAAGAATCAGTTTTAAAAGTTTCATAATAGTGAGTTGTTTGGCATTTGTTAACATGTATAGAGAGAAGACTAATAATCTATATTTATAACTAAATCATTGAAACAGAAAAAGAATCCCATTGACTCTACTTTCTTACACTTTGTTTTTCTTTCTATGTTCTCTTCAGATTTGGCTTCAGGACTTTGGTTTGTGCCGCTAGTTTCCCCTTCCCTCTTTTTTTCCCTTCATTTTGGAAATAAGTTTCTGTATATGTTGTAATTTTAGCTAGTTCGTTTTTTAATTAACCCTTTCTCACCCTACTCCTCCCCCCCTTCCCATGGTAAATAATATAATAACCATTGAATTTTCAGAATTTAAAAGTTAACCTTTTTTTTTCCATTTAAAGGTAAAAAGTATTTGGAGCTAGCAGAGACAAAGTGAGAGGCTTGAACCTTGGTGAGCTCTAAAATAGATAAGATTATATTCATGAAAGAGAAATGTCAGTTACTTAGAGATGCAGCTTCTGACCAGTAAACTGTAGAGATTTGTTATAAACATTGTTCCCAGCCCATTACCAACATTTTTACTGTCTGTGAGAACTTAAGTGACAAAGTACTTCTTGGTAAATTCATGGGTCATTTGAGATGTTGAGTTACTTTAGATTTTTTTCAAATAAGTAAATAATATTCATGTAAAAAACTGGAGAAAGAAAGAGTAATGAAATGTGCTTGTTGATAGCAATACATTTTTTATTTTAAAGATTTAAAAAAGGTCTGTGACCTGTAACATTAATTATTAGAGTGCCCTCTCTTCTCCCTTCCCCTCCTCCCTTCTTCTTCTCTCATCATTTTAATTGTTTGGCTTTTGGAGGCAGTATTGTCCCTTCTGACATGCCAAGAGCCACATGAAAGAGAAAAATACGTGCTTTGGTTCTGGCTTTTTGTTCCCACCATTCGCTCCTAATTGACTTCACACCTACTTGCCATCCTGCAATAGTACAAATCATGAATAAAAATAATTTTGATGTTTTGGAGTACATTAGGAGAACTTAATATGAGTTTTATTTCCTATCATTCCCATCATATCTCTGTTAAGATACAGGTATAAGGATAGAAATGGCTGGTGGGGTTTTTTTTTTTTTAAATTGGTAATACAGGAAGGTTTTCACAAAAATAAGTAAGATAATTAGTGAAACTTGTATCTAGAGCACTTAATAGTCTCTGTTTTCAATTTGATTCTTGATTTCCTTTTTCTCTGGATTATATTGGCCTTCTACAGCTATTACTAAATTACTTTACAGAAATAAGCTGGTTTATTTCTGGTGGAAAGCTACAGCGTCTGTTGAGTTCCAGATTTGAACATTCTTTGTAAACAGTTGTCTGGATGGATTATGATAAAGAAGATGCTACCAATGAAATAGAAAACCAACTAGATGGTGTAAGACTGTGATCCTCATGACCACTCTAGAAGGCACTTCCATGCGTAAGTCATAAAGGCCATATTCACTGAATGCAGTGCCAATGCCCCATTTTTATGCCTGTGACTCAACAAAGGTCTTTTCAGTTTATAGAAGCAGTTTGGGGTTTGTATTTACAACTTCCTTGATGGTTACCTGCATGTCCATTGCTGGCAACGGACTTTGTCATTAAAACCTGACTCCTAGGTTAAGGGAGCTACGCTGTGGTTTATTCTTTACTTACTTGGATAAACTAACTGGTAATAGAAATGTACTTTGGTTAATTCTGAAATGTGTCAATTTTTGAATAATCTTAATCTTAAAAGCAATACAGAATTGTGATTTATTAATTTTAAATTAAAATGTTCACATGTTGTTGCAAGAAAAATTATATCTGAATCAAGATTCATGGTTTTTTTTTAATAACTGCCTTTTGTATTTACCTTTTTGTCATTACTTTAGAATGAAAATTCCCATTTAAATCTAAAAATTACCTTAGTAGTCCTCTTTTGTTATTAAGACAATATTACTGTAGTATTTATTATATTTCAGACTCTCTGGCAGTCTAAAAGTTTCCTTCTCCTCTTGTTCCTTTTGCTGCTTTGAAAGGGATAGTTAAAACTGAGAAACCATGAAAATATTGAATATTTCATCCTACATAGAATAGTAAACAAGTAGAGTGATTGTGCTAGCATAAGAAACTAAGGCTAACACAACTCTGTTTTCATGTGTTGAGTGCCTGGCACACAGTACAAATTCTCTTCTCCTCAACATATAAATATTAAGCTGCTTAAAGTGTATCTAGTTACCACCAGTCCTAAATGACCTGTGCCTTTAATAAGCAATTTAAAACTACCTATGAGGATTTCTTTGTAGGGCTCACATAAATACATGTTTGTTTATGTATACTGTATTCTAGCCAGAATAATTTTAGATCTGATCAGGCAGTAGCTATAGTTAGAAAAAAAAAAAATGGGTGCTTAAATTTGCATCAGTTTTTTAATCTAAAAGTTTTAAAATATACTGAGATCCATATCCAGTGAAATGTCAAAAAATCATTATGGAATATAGCTAAAATCCAGATTAAGATTCTTTTGGGGTTTTTTTTAGTGAAATTATAGTAATATAAAAAGCAGATTGTCTTCCTTGTCTCAACTGCTCCCACAATAAACAACTAAAATCAGTTTTTCCACAGTGTGTGTATGAGTATGTGTAAGAAGGGGAAAAAATACACACACACACACACACACACACACAGATTTTATTTCTCACTAACACATTTATTGACCACTTTGACAAAGACACTGTGGTAGATATTGTGGGAATTACAAAGGAGAACCAAGCACTGGCCTGGCCTTGAGAGAACTGAAGTCTTTCTCATTCACCATTCTAGAATGTTGCCAAATGAGAGAGAAAGAAATGTATGATAATTCTGTCAAACATCTTTGGTAGGAATGTCTTGTGTGTTTTTTGTTTGTTTGTTTTGGTTTTTTTTTGTTTTTGTTAGATAGAAATGGAACTAAGTGAAAGTAACTTGTCTTTTCTGTTTTGTCTTCAAATTTTATATTGACTTTTATTTTTAATTTAATCCCATTCAATTATTTAATTGTTACATTGACATTAACTGCTGTATTTGATGACCTTGTTCAATAATTTTGTTCTTTCAGGGCTAGAAATAAACTTTTTTAAATGTTCATTTTCCCTTTTCCTAAACTTTAATTCTTTCTTTAGATCAGAATAGCTTAAAAGAATAAGTGTAATAGGTTTTCAAAGAATGTTCTAGTATTTTTAAGGATGAATATTTTTTAAACATGTCATGGCACCATGAATGTATTACAGAGCTCCAAATTAGAAAGGTTTTCAAAAATTAATGAGTAATAAGCGTGAGCCTTCGCTCTTCTAAATCAGTTTCAGAATAAATTTGTTCAAAATGTTCTGGCTATCAGACCCAGGGAAGCACTTCTGATCTGTTGAAATACCTTCAATAATTTGGCCTGAAATTCTAATGCTTACCTAGGTGAAGTAATAAGAATCTTACTAGAATTTTTTGTGTTAAATGCACCAAGAAATCTTTAAAAGTGCCATACATTAAGGCTTCACTTCATTATACGCATTTAATTTGAATGTTGGATATGCTGACATGGAGAACGGGTGCATTATAGAGAGTTCACTATGAAAAAACAAAATTATACATTTTTTAGCCTGGAGTGGGGAGTGTAGGCAATGACTGCATAAAATATATTTGTTACACTATAAAACTGCTTTTTGCTATTCTGACATTTGTATTTCTTAAACTATAGCAAATGCCCAAAACATTTGCCTAAGAAAAGTTCAAAAATGCCTAGATGATTGATTTTATTGAAAAGCACTATTTGTAGGAGCTTAACACATGCTTTACTACTACTTTGACATTTGTGACTTTTTTTAAATTAGGGAATTATTTTTTATTCAAATCATTTAACAAGTTTTTATCTTTTGAAGAGGAGGAAGAGTAGAACAATGAAGGGAAAGGTCTTTTTTGACCTTTATTTTAGGTTTTTAATAAAATAATATGCACAGATTAAAAAGTCAGATAATCTTAAAGGAGTCATTATAAATAGTGCCAGTCCCCAGCTGCAGACTTTCTCACTGCAGAGTCCTCCACAGAGGCATCTGCTTTTAACTTTGAGCTGGTTTTAGCATGCATTAGTTTTCAGATTTCTATATTATATACTTATACAGGTATTTCTTTTTTTTTTTTTACTTTTTTTATTTTTAATTAATTTTATTTATTTTGGCTGTGTTTGGTGTTAGTTGTTGCAACACGGGCTTTCTCTAGTTGCGGCGAGTGGGGGCTACTCTTTGTTGCAGTACGTGGGCTTCTCATTGCGGTGGCTTCTCTTGTTGCGGAGCACGGGCTCTAGGCGTGCAGGCTTCAGTAGTTGCAGCACACAGGCTCAGTAGTTGTGGCACACACAGCATGTGGGATCTTCCCGGACCGGGGCTCAAACCTGTGTCCCCTGCATTGGCAGGCGGATTCTTAACCACTGCGCCACCAGCGAAGTCCTACAGGTATTTCTTGACATTTCTGTATTTTTCTTTTTCTGGAAACTTACTGTTATGACAGTTGAGAATTTAGTTACTATTATACCATCCCATTTTCCCATTTCTGCTCCCTCTAGTCTCCCAATTAAGAAAGGTGGCAAAGTTTTATTTGATTAGCAGTCAGTTTTTACCTTATGACTATGTAGGACTGTTGTTCACTTGAGTTGAGTAATTTATTATCACATGTCATTTCTTGTGCAACTCTTTGCTTTTCTTATTGTTAATTTTGTCTTTTTGTTTCCTTTGAAAGTTTCTATGTTCCTATCGCTAAGTTTTTCCAAACTCACCGCAAAAGCCCTCTGAAGACAATTTTCTGTAGAATTAAATGTCTTGGATAAGGACAGTTCCTTTTTCTTTCCGGGAACTTGATTAGGGCTCCAGTTTGGGCTCTTTCTCTACAGGCCTTCTGCCCTCAGGCATCTGAAACTCAGTTTCACTTTTCTCCTGACTTTAGATCCTTTGTTTCCTTTTGCTTGTTGGTTTATTCCTCATTTTGGAGAAGTACATCTTTCATTAGTGTCCTGGAGAAGTACATCTTTCATTAGTGTCCTGAGGAAGGGTGCATATAGGTTAAGATTTTTAAGAGCTTGCATGTCTGAAAATGTCTCACATTTAATTGATAGTACAGGATTTTAGACTGGAAATAATCTTCCTTGAGAATTTTGAAGTCCCTGCTTCATTATCTTAAAAACCTGCCATTTCTGATAACATCTTTATATGTAACCCATTTTTCTGCCTCTCTGGAGCTTCTGTTCTGAAAATTTACCATGAAATGCCTTGGAGAGGGTCTATATGTTTAGCTTTCGGCAGGCCTTCATGATAACAGACTAATTTCCTTCAGTTCTGGTAAATTCTTGTATTATTTCTTTAATAATTGCCACTTTTTTTCCCTGTTATTTCTTTCTGGAATTCCAGCATTAATCTCCTGTTTTTCTTATCTTCCCTGCTTTCCATCTCTTTGCCTTTTGTTTTTAACTTTCTGGGAGAATTTCCTTGATTTTATCTCTGACCCTTTTTTGAACATATATCAACTATCACTTTTTTTGTTGTTTTACTTATTATTATTATTATTATTTTTTTTTGGCCTCGCCGTGCAGCTTGTGGGATCTTAGTTACCCAACCAGGGATTGAACCCGGGGCCACGGCAGTGAAAGTGCCAAGTCCTAATCACTGGACCACCAGGGAACTCCCTCACGTTTTTAAGATCATTCTCGTTTTTCTGATCTTTTTACAGCCTTCTGTTCTTATTTCATAAATTCAATATCTTCCCTGGTGTATTGAAGTTTTTCCTTAGCTCAAGTTGCCATAACAAAATACCGTACACTGAGTGGTTTCAACAACAGAAATTTATTTCTCACAGCTGCAGAGTCTTAAAAGTCCAAGATCAAGATGCCGGCAAAGTAGGTTTCATTCTGAGGCCTTTTGGCTTGTGGGTGGTCACCATCTAGCTGTGTGCTCACTGGACCCTCTTCTGTATATGTACACTTGGAAAGAGCAATCTCTCTGGAGTCTCTTCTTACAAGGACACTAATCCCATCAAAAGATCCCACCCTCATGACCTCATCTAACTTTAGTTACCTCCCAAAGACCCCATCTCCAGATTCTAATACAGTGAGGGGTAGGGCTTCGATATATGAATCGGGGGCAGACACAGACATTCAAGCCATAATAGGTCATTTTTTTAAAAGAGTTTTTTAGTTATCTCCAGGTTTGTTTATTTTTTCTGGGTTCTTTTTTAAAGTATAACACTGTCTGCAACTGCACTAAACGTTTCACATTGGTTTTTCTCAGTTCTCAGTGGGGCCCACTGCTCATTCATTTCGCTCCTAGGTCTTTTTTTTCCTTTCTCATTTTTTCCAAACTATCTCATGACTTCCAACCCCTTTATCCCACCATCTCAACACTTTCTTCTCCCCTACTCTGGGTTTTTGACTTTGCCTTCTTCCTTTTGGTCTCAGTGAAAGATGTTCTTCCTCTCAGTGGCCAGACTCAGCGGGGACCCGTTCTCAGTATTCCACCACCTCCCAGGTCTCCAGGCCACTTTGACTGATCCTAACTCTCCTTTTACCTATGCCTCTGTTCTTTCCAACCCTCAGCAAAACAAGCATGCTCACCTATCTTCCTTTTAAAACAGTTTCCTTTGACTTTCCTCAGGTAAACTTGTGGAAAGAGGAGACCATACTTGCTGTTTTTCTCATTATCATATTGCATCTACTGTCAACATGTCTTTGAAACTGTCCCTACAAACATCTCCAAATCACTGAATTTCCAAGAGATTCTCAAAACATCAAAAAGATGACTTCCCTAGGGACTTCCCTGGTTGTCCAGTGGTTAACACTGTGCTCCCAATGCAGGGGGCCTGGGTTCGATCCCTGCTCAGGAAACTAGATCGCACAAGCATGCTGCAACTAAGATTCCGCATGCCCGCAGCTAAGACCCAGTGCATCCAAATAAATAAATAAATAAAGCAAGAAAACAAAAAAGTGACTTCCCTTGACTGTTAACTAGCGTGCTCACTGGTGTATTTGAGAATTTCTAAGATTCTACTCGTTATCAGTCTTCCTTTATGCAAAATAGAGGACTTTTATTCCTAGCTTTTTAAAAGTGTTGTGACCAGATATTTATTTGGGGCTAAGGTCCAGAATGTGATGCAGGTATGGATTTGGTAAGCTTTTAATCAGTAGGGTTCTGTTTTCACCACTGAATATAAAATATACAAGTAGCTCTTGGTAAACTTAGCAATCGGGAAGGAAGAGTGGTAAGGATAAAAAAAGAGCAAATTCTTAAAAATCTCTTCAGAACGTAATTTGTACTGTACATTATTTGAGTAGTCTTAAAACGTGTGTTCTTTGAGCATATTAATGTGGGCACCCAAAGGAGAAAGGCTTACCTAAGAATGTGCAGAGTGATGGAGGAAAGCCAGCCCAGCCTTAAAAACCAGTCATAGATTCTTGGTCAGAAATTAAGAGTTGATGAGTATAAAGAGATTTTTATAGCCTGTGTAGTCCTGATTATAACTTTTTAACCTAGGCATCTTAGTTTTTGTTTAGGGGAAAAGACTAAAAATATTGCCTTTCTAGAAAACAAAATATGTTCAGTATATAATGACAGCCATAAGGTTGATTATTTTGAAATGAACAACACTCATGTGGATATATAACTTCTGGTATACTCATTACTTTTTATCCACAGATACCAGTTTGTGTTCTGTAGCAGATGAAAACATTCATCCTAGTTGTGCTGCCCTTTTTCTTTTTAAGCAATCAAAATGGAGTAACAGTGCCACATACATTCTTGTCTTTCATTTTTAGATCTGTAGGTATATACAGTATTGCCATGAATGCACTGCCAAAAAATGTTTTTCTCTATTTCTTAATGAATTACTTTAACTTGACTTCTCCTATATTTAAAAACAGAAATGCACCATTTTCAAAAACTATTTGATCTGGGCCATAAGATTAAGGAATGTCTAACAGTACAATCTGATTCTGATTACTTTAATATATTGTCTTTAAAATATTTAAAGAGTTCTGTGGTTGAAGCTAGGAGACCTCTTAATCACATTCAGTATTCCTTACACTTCAGGATACTATAAGTTTTGCTTCTAGTAACTTTGTTGAAGAGCTTTGTTTTTCAATAAACTAAAAAAAAAAAAAAAACTAACCATTTGACGTTTTACTACAGACATTGCCACTATTTTGATCACACTCTTCTTGGTGATACAAGAAGTATTTAAATGTTTTGCCTTTTCTTTTGTTCATCTGTAGATCTTTTGGAGTATGTTCTAAGACCAAGGATTCACTGAAAAATAAGTTTAGGCCATAGGCTGTTCAATACATGGATCAGCCACTTTCATATAACTTGCATTGTCAGCCAAGCAAATACTTTTCCACTTCCTTTCATCTATGCATGTTTTACTGCTGATACTCTCCACTGTGTGCCACGGTGTGTCCTGTTTCAGTATTTATTTTAATGACTGTGCACAGGTGACCATGGTCTTGACACAAGAAGTCTAAGTACTTGAGTATTTCTCGCTGCACATTTCTTCATCACTAAGCATTGTAAAGCAGAGCTTTATTAAAGCTTTTTTTTTTGTAACTTGGTTTCATCATATAGTTATTTGTGCTTAGGAGTTTCTTCTAAATAGAAATAAAATTGGAGTGTATAATTTTAAATTTTGCTGCCAATGGGAGAACCAGTTATGCTTTTAGTTAGTAACAGTATTACTCTAGTACACTGTGCACTGAAAATTGTTGCTGTGAATTGGTGGTTTTCTGTTTGTTTTGGGTGATAATAAAAGTGCCTACATTATAGGGATTTTTTTTTTAGGGTCAGATGAGTTAATTTCACATAAAATGCTTGGAATGTGCCTAAAACATACTTAGCACTCGATGAGTGTGATCTATCACTTTTTTTTTTTTTTTTTTTTTTGGCCACGCCGTGTGCCATGCAGAATCTTAGTTCCCTGACCAGGGATTGAACCTGAGCACCCCCTGCATTGGAAGTGCGGAGCCTTAACCACTGAACTGCCAGGAGAGTCCCCACCTATCACTTTTTTTAACCATATTCATTGGACAGCCTTTTATGACAATGCAGTAGCAGATAGGGGGGCTAATGAACTGAGAATGCTACACAGAGCTATTTGCCCTTTCCCCCACCTCATCTTTCAAAAAATGTATGCATAATATATCTTAAGGAAATTATATTGCAAATATATGAAGACAGCCCCAATACATCATTGTTTGGTAACATACTATGAAATTACATATTTCATTTTACAGTATTGCATAACTTGCAATATGAGACACTCTGTATTATAGTTTGGATAATCATTTTCCTGAAAGAGATTAAAAAATAAAAAGAAAAATATACTTTGGAATTGGTTTATATATCTATTATTAATAAGTTTGACTGTAAGTAACAGGTACCCAAGAGTGACTGAACAAGCAGGAATTTAAGTCACACCGAAAAAGTCCACTGGTAGTTTGGGTTGTCATAGAGTCCAGCGATGCCACCAAGAACTTGGGCTTTGTTCGTATTTTCACTCCACCATTCTTCACACGTAGGCCTATATCCTTATGCCTGTTGCCACACAGATGCACAATGGCTGCTCCACCTCCAGTCTCACGTCAGGCAAGAAGAAAAGTGGGCAAAAGACAATGAGGAGGGGCTTCCCTGGTGGCGCAGTGGTTGAGAGTCCACCTGCCAATGCAGGGGACGCAGGTTTGTGCCCCGGTCTGGGAAGATCCCACATGCTGCGGAGCGGCTGGGCCCGTGAACCATGGCCGCTGAGCCTGCGCGTCCCGAGCCTGTGCTCCTCACGGGAGAGGCCACAGCAGTGAGAGGCCCGCGTATCGCAAAAAAAAAAAAAAAAAAAAAGACAAGGAAAGCAGGAAGGAGCAGTGCATGTATCCAGTAAAGAACATGTTCCCAGAAACCCTTAGTTTCTGTCTCATTGACCATAACTCTCATTTGGCTTCTCCTAGCTGCAAGAGATCTGGGGAAGAGTGTTTTTAAAAGCTGGGCACATTGCCTCCCCAGACAAAATCAGACTTGTTAGTAAAGAAGGGGGAATGGATGTGGTATACAGCAGTGGCCACCATAGCTTGCATGTGAAAACTGCACAGTTTCAATTTTTTATAGCTCTTCCCCTTAGTCTGTTCATGCTGCTGTAACAGAATATCATACACTGAGTGGCTTATAAACAACAGAAACATTTCTCACAGTTCTGGAAACATTTCTCAGTCTGAGATCAAGGTGCCAGCAGATCTGGTATCTGGTGAGGTCCCTCTTCCTAGTTCATAGCTTTGCTTCTCACTATGTCCTTATATGGTGGAAGAGGCAAAGGAACTCCTTGGGGGTCTCTTATAAGGGCACCCTCATGACCTTATCATCTCCCAAAGGCCCCACCTCTTCATACCATCACATTGAGGGTTAAGTCTCAACCTATGAATTTTGGGGGAGACAAACATTCAGTCTCTGGCATCCCCTTTCACATCTGTTGTCTCCTTTGATACTACATAGCTCATTTTTACATAGAAGAAAAAGGGTCAGAGAGGCTGAATAATTTACTCAGTAATGACCCAGCTAGAATTTCAGCCTTTCCATTACCCATCAACTCCTCGAGAGTTAACTGGAAACAACTCAGCTCCATAGGCTTCACCTCAGCTGTATAGATAGCTGATTTTGAAGGAATGTAATTGTTTACATAGCTTATGAAAACATAAATGCAATTTCAATATTGTTGCAGTGTTACACATTTAGTAATCCATCAGTGGGAAGAGACTACAAGTAGCTGCTATGAATTCTTGATGGAGTGATTGATTTAGCTTAGCTGAGGTAAGGCAGCTACCCAGGGCAGGAGCAGAGATGACCCACTTGCCCAGTGTAAATGGTCTTTCATGGCTTTGCCTTGCCTCTAGAGGGCGTTGCTGCCACTGACAGTCTGAAAGATCGATCCTGCGGAACACGAAAAAAACATGATTCTTGCCACTGCGGTGTGATACTCAGGTTTACAACACTACTCTGGAAGAATATAGATGTAACAATCTGACTGTTTAGAAGCCCGGACTCTCTTGGTTCTTTAGTCAAACTCAGTATCAGCAAAGCCACGTTCTTGTGGGGAGAAAACTAGGCGAGGCATCTCCCCCAACTTTCCGGTGCTCCAGAAAGCCCAACTCCTGTAATCATTTTTATTCTTTAAAAAATGTTTAACTACATAAGTAAAACAGGAATACATTCTCATTTCGTAACTAACAGCAATTCAGGTTTACTCAACTCCGCTCCAAGTCCCTTTCCTGAAGGAAATCTTACCCATTTCTGTCTTTTCAGACTTTTTTCTATGTATTACATCTAGACAGTGACAGTAATGTAGACCAGGCAGTTCCTGAAGTGTGCAAAGAACATGTATTTTTGTTTCCCTCTCTTCTAATCCATTTTATGAGGCTAGTTATTACCTGTTCCCTGGATGAAATTTAGAGCAAAGACTCAGGCAGTTTTACCAGCAAGTTCTATAAATATTCAAGAAAAAATAATTCCAATCCTGCACAAACTATTCCAGTATGTAGAAAACACTCTCCAAATCCTGTTATGAGGATAGCATAAAGTGTGATACCAAAACAACATGTGAAAGGGAAAATTACAGGGCAGGCTTATTAATGAAAAACCAAATATGGCAATGTATAAAAAAAGGTAGTACATCGTAGAGTTATGCACAGTTAGTAGAATTTTAAATCAATTTAATTTAACATATTAGTATATTAAATGAGCATCTCAAAAGGTGAAAAAGAATTTAGTAAAATTCAATATCAACTCAATTTTTAAAACAATATATTTTAGCAAAGTAGGACTGTACTTCTTTAAGCTGATGAAGTGTATGTACAAAACACCTGCAGCAAGAAATCATAGGGACTTCCCTGGTGGTCCAGTGATAAAGACCCCACACTTCAACATTCAAAGAAAGATACACAAGATGAAAAGGCAGAGGGCTATGAACCAGATGAAGGAACAAGATAAAATCCCAGAAAACAACTAAATGAAGTGGACATAGGCAACCTTCCAGAAAAAGAATTCAGAATAATGATAGTGAAGATGGTCCAGGACCTAAGAAAAAGAATGGAGGTAAAGATCGAGAAGATGCAAGAAACGTTTAACAAAGATCTAGAAGAATTAAAGAACAAACAGAGATGAACAATACAATAAGTGAAATGAAAAATACACTAGAAGGAATCAATAGCAGAATAACTGAGGCAGAAGAATGGATAAGTGACCTGGAAGACAGAATAGTGGCATACACTGTTGTGGAACAGAATAAAGAACAAAGAATGAAAAGAGGGGCTTCCCTGGTGGCGCAGTGGTTGAGAGTCTGCCTGCCAATGCAGGAGACACGGGTTCGTGCCCCGGTCGGGGAAGATCCCACGTGCCGCGGAGCGGCTGGGCCCGTGAGCCATGGCCGCTGAGCCTGCGCGTCCGGAGCCTGTGCTCCGCAGCGGGAGAGGCCACAACAGTGGGAGGCCCGCGTACCGCTAAAAAAAAAAAAAAAAAAAAAAGAATGAAAAGAAATGAAGACAGCCTAAGAGACCTCTGGGACAACATTAAATGCAACAACATTCGCATTATATAGGGGTCCAGAAGGAGAAGAGAGAGAGAGGATCAGAGAAAATATTTGAAGAGATTATAGTTGAAAACTTCCCTAACATGGGAAAGGAAATAGCCACCCAAGTCCAGGAGGCACAGAGAGTCCCATACAGGATAAACCCAAGGAGAAACACGACGAGACACATAGTAATCAAATTGGCAAAAATTAAAGACAAAAATTATTGAAAGCAGCAAGGGAAAAACGACAAATAACATACAAGGGAACTCCCATAAGGTTAACAGCTGATTTCTCAGCAGAAACTCTACAAGCCAGAAGGGAGTGGCATGATAAAGTGATGAAAGGGAAGAACCTACAACCAAGATTACTCTACCTGGAAAGGATCTCATTCAGATTTGAAGAAGAAATCAAAAGCTCTACAGACAAGCAAAAGCTAAGAGAATTCAGCACCACCAAACCACCTCTACAACAAATGCTAAAGGAACTTCTCTAAGTGGGAAACACAAGAGAAGAAAAGGACCTACAAAAACAAACCCAAAACAATTAAGAAAATGGTCATAGGAACATACATATCGATAATTACCTTAAATGTGAATGGATTAAATGCTCCAACCAAAAGACACAGGCTTGCTGAATGGATACAAAAACAAGACCCATATATATGCTGTGTACAAGAGACCCACTTCAGACCTAGGAACATATACAGACTGAAAGTGACGGCATGGAAAAAGATATTCCAGGCAAATGGAAATCAAAAGAAAGCTGGAGTAGCAATACTCATATCAGATAAAATAGACTTTAAAATAAAGAATGTTACAAGAGACAAGGAAGGACAGTACATAATGATCAAGGGATCAATCCAAGAAGAAGATATAACAATTATATATGCACCCAACATAGGAGCACCTCAATATATAAGGCAACTGCTAACAGCTATAAAAGAGG
Organism: Stenella coeruleoalba; assembly: GCF_951394435.1. Lineage (NCBI taxonomy): Eukaryota > Metazoa > Chordata > Mammalia > Artiodactyla > Delphinidae > Stenella > Stenella coeruleoalba. Next base: position 72,564,833 of record NC_137150.1, on the reverse strand, counting down.
AAACTGACAGTGACACAATCATAGTGGGGGACTTTTAACACCTCACACCAATGGACACATCATCCAGACAGAAAATTAATAAGGAAACACAAGCTTTAAATGATACAATAGACCAGATAGATTTAATTGATATTTATAGGACATTCCAACCAAAAACAGCAGATTACACTTTCTTCTCAAGTGCACATGGAACATTCTCCAGGATAGATCACATCGTGGGTCACATATCAAGCTCAGTAAATTTAAGAAAATTGAAATCATATCAAGCATCTTTTCTGACATGCTGTGAGATTAGAAATCAATTACAGGGGAAAAAACATGAAAACACCAACACATGGAGGCTAAACAATACGTTACTAAATAACCAAGAGGTCACTGAAGAAATCAAAGAGGAAATCAGAAAATACCTAGAGACAAATGACAATGAAAACACGATGATCCAAAACCTATGGGATGCAGCAAAAGCAGTTCTAAGAGGGAAGTTTATAGCAATACAGTCCTACCTTAGGAAACAACAAACATCCCAAATAAACAATCTAATCTAACCTTACACCTAAAGGAACTAGATAAAGAAGAACAAACAAAACCCAAATTTAGCAGAAGGAAAGAAATCATAAAGTCCAGAGCAGAAATAAATGAAATAGAAACAAAGAAAACAATAGCATAGATCAATGAAACTAAAAGCTGGTTCTTTGAGAAGATAAACAAAATTGATAAGCCATTAGCCAGACTCATCAAGAAAAAGAGGAAGAGGACTCAATAAAATTAGAAATGAAAAAGGAGAACTTACAACAGACACTGCAGAAATACAAAGCATCCTAAGAGACTACTACAAGCAATCCTATGCCAATAAAGTGGACAACCTGGAAGAAATGGACAAATTCTTAGAAAGGTGTAACCTTCCAAGACTCAACCAGGAAGAAATAGAAAATATGAACAGACCAATCACAAGTAATGAAATTGAAACTGTGACTAAAAATCTTACCAACAAACAAAAGTCCAGGACCAGATGGCTTCACAGGTGAATTCTGCCAAACATTTAGAGAAGAGGTAACACCCATCCTTCTCAAACTCTTCCAAAAAATTGCAGAGGAAGGAACACTTCCAAACTCATTCTATGAGGCCACCATCACCCTGATACCAAAACCAGACAAAGATACTACAAAAAAAGAAATTTACAGACCAATATCACTGATGAATATAGGTGCAAAAATTCTCGACAAAATACTAGCAAACAGAATCCAACAGCACATTAAAAGGATCACACACCATGATCAAGTGGGATTTATCCCAGGGATGCAAGGATTCTTCAGTATATGCAAATCAATCCATGTGATACACCATATTAACAAATTGAAGAATAAAAATTATATGATCATCTCAATAGATGCAGAAAAAGCTTTTCACAAAATTCAACACCCATTTATGATAAAACTCTCCAGAAATTGGGCTTAGAGGGAACCTACTTCAACATAATAAAGGCCATATACGACAAACCCACAGCAAACATCATTCTCGGTGAAAAACTGAAAGCATTTCCTCTAAGATAAGGAACAAGACAAGGATGTCCACTCTCACCACTATTATTCAGCATAGTTTTGGAAGTCCTAGCTACAGCAGTCAGAGAAGAAAAAGAAATAAAAGGTATCCAGACTGGAAAACAAGAAGTTAAACTGTCACTGTTTGCAGATGACATGATAGTATGCGTAGTAGATCCTAAAGATGCTACCAGAAAACTACTAGAGCTAATCAATGAATGTGGTAAAGTTGCAGGATACAAAATTAATGCACAGAAATCTCTTGCATTCCTATACACTAATGATGAAAAATCTGAAAGGGAAATTAAGGAAACACTGCCATTTACCATTGCAACAAAAAGAATAAAATACCTAGGAATAAACCTACCTAGGGAGACAAAAGATCTGTATGCAGAAAACTATAAGACACTGATGAAAGAAATTAAAGATGATAGCAACAGATGGAGAGATATACCATGTTCTTGGATTGGAAGAATCAATATTGTGAAAATGACTATACTACCCAAAGCAATCTACAGATTCAATGCAATCCCTATCAAATTACCAATGGCATTTTTTACAGAACTAGTACAAAATATTTTTTAATTTGTATGGAGACACAAAAGACCCTGAATAGCCAAAGCAGTCTTGAGGGAAAAAAACAGAGCTGGAGGAATCAGACTCCGACTTCAGACTATACTACAAAGCTACAGTAATCAAGACAATATGGCACTGGCACAAAAACAGAAATATAGATCAATGGAACAAGATAGAAAGCCCAGAGATAAACCCACGCACCTATAGTCAACTAATCTATGACAAAGGAGGCAAGGATATAAATGGAGAAAAGACAGTCTCTTCAATAAGTGGTGCTGGGAGAACTGGACAGCTGTATGTAAAAGAATGAAATTAGAACACTCCCTAACACCATACTCAAAAATAAACTCAAAATGGACTAGAGACCTAAATGTAAGACTGGACACTATAAAACTCTGAGAGGAAAACATAGGAAGAACACTCTTTGATATAAATCACAGCAAGATCTTTTTTGATCCACCTCCTAGAGTAATGGAAATAAAAATAAACAAATGAGACCTAATGAAACTTAAAATCTTTTGCACAGTAAAGGAAACCACAAACAAGACGAAAAGACAACCCTCAGAATGGGAGAAAATATTTGCAAACGAATCAATGGACAAAGGATCAATCTCCAAAATATATAAACAGCTCGTGCATCTCAATATTAAAAAAACAACGCAGTCCAAAAATGGGCAGAAGACCTAAATAGACCTTTCTCCAAAGAAGACATACAGATGGCCAAGAAGCACATGAAAAGATGCTCAATGTCACTAATTATTAGAGGAATGCAAATCAAAACTACAATGAGGTATCACCTCACACCAGTTAGAATGGGCATCATCAGAAAATCTACAGACAACAAATGCTGGAGAGGGTGTGGAGAAAAGGGAACCCTCTTGCACTGTTGGTGGGAATGTAAACTGATACAGCCACTATGGAGAACAGTATGGAGGTTCCTTAAAAAACTAAAAATAGAATTACCATATGACCCAGCAATCCCACTATTGGGCATATACCCAGAGAAAACCGTAAGTCAAAAAGACACATGCACCCCAATGTTCATTGCAGCAGTATTCACAATAGCCAGGTTGGAAGCAACCTAAATGCCCATTCACAGATGAATGGATAAAGAAGATGTGGTACATATATACAATGGAATATTACTCAGCCATAAAAAGGAATGAAATTGGGTCATTTGTTGAGACGTGGATGGATCTAGAGACTGTCATACAGAGTGAAGTAAGTCAGAAAGAGAAAAACAAATATCGTATACTAACGCATATATGTGGAACCTAGAAAAATGGTACAGATGAACCGGTTTTCAGGGCAGTATTTGAGACACAGATGTAGAGAACAAATGTATGGACACCAAGGGGGGCAAGCTCGGGGGTGTGGGGTGGGGGGGTGAATTGGGAGATTGGGATTGACATGTATACACTGATGTGTATAAAATGGATGACTAATAAGAACCTGCTGTATAAAAAATTTTTTAAATTAAGAAAAAGAAAAAAAAGACCCCACACTTCCACTGAAGGGGGGCCAGGTTCGATCCCTGGTCAGGGAATTAAGATCCCACATGCTGTGCGACGTGGCCAAAAAAAAAAAAAAAAAAGATATCAACTCAGTGGTGAAGCACTGAAAGCATTCTTTTGAGAATCAGAATAAGGGAAGGATACCGATATTCACCACTTCGATTTAAATTTGAAGTTGAAGACCCTAGTTAGTGTACTAAGATAAAGAAAAGGTGTAAGAACTGGAAAGTAAGATTAAAAACAACCCTGTCATTGGCAGATAAGGTTGAGAATGCTGGGAACCCAAAAGAATACATGATGAATTATTAGAATTAATAAGAAATTTAGCAAGTTTGCTGGATACAAAACCAATGTGCAGAAGTCAATTCTATTGCTAAACACTAGCAACAACTAGAAAATATAATCTTAAAAGTCTACCATTTATAAGAGATAAAAAATATAGAGTACCTAGTACTAATACCAAAAAAGCATATGAAGTTTATAAAGAAAATGTGAAGATTTTTTAAAATTTTATTGAAGTAAAGTGGATTTACAATGTGTTAATTTCTGCTGTACAGCAAAGCGATTCAGTTATACATATATACTTTTTCATATTCTTTTCCGTTATGGTTTATCACAGGATATTGAATATAGTTCCCTGTTTTATACAATAGGACCTTGTTGTTTATCCATCCTATATATAGTAGTTTGCATTTGCTAATACCAAGTTCCAAATCCTTTACTCCCCCACCCACCCCCTTGGCAACCATAAGTCTGTTCTCTGTGAGTCTGTTTCTGTTTTGTAGATATGTTCATTTCTATTTTAGATTCCACACATAAGTAATATCATATGATATTTGTCTTTCTCTTTCTGACTTACTTCACTTAGTATGATAATCTCTAGGTCCATCCATGTTGCTGCAAATAGCATTATTTCATTCTTATTTATGGCTGAGTAGTGTTCCATTGTATATATATATCACATCTTCTTTATCCATTCATCTGTTGATGGACATTTAGTTTGTTTCCATGTCTTGGCTATTGTGAATAGTGCTGCTATGAACATTGGGGTGCATGTATCTTTTCGAATTATAGTTTTGTCTGGATATATGCCCAGGAGTGGGATTGCTGGATCATATGGTAACTCTGTTTTTAGCTTTTTGAGGGACCTCCATACTGTTCTCCACAGTGGCTGCACCAACTTATATTTCCATCAACAGCATAGAAGGGTTCTCTTTTCTCCACAGCTTCTCCAACATTTATTATTTGTAGACTTTTTAATGATGGCCATTCTGCCTGATGTGAGGTGATACCTCATTGTTTTGATTTGCATTTCCCTAATAATTAGCGATGATGACCATCTTTTCATGTGCCTGTTGGCCATCTGTATGTCTTCTTTGGAGAAATGTCTAGAAAATGTAAAGATTTTATTGAAAGATTTAAATTTTTGGATTGGAAATTTCTTTATGGATAGTTTCAATTGTGCATGTTTAAAGAAAATTAAAATTATGAAACAATTCCATTTAACCCAGAGAAACATTGGTTCAAAATCTGAAATATATAGTCCCCTGAATTTTGGTATAAAGAGGCACTTCCTAGGAGCCATGAAGTGGCTTGTGTACTAATCTAGCACCTTTCGATAGTTTTTGTTTGTATGAGCCATGCAGCCAATACCCATCCATTTGCTATTCCCAGTTCTTTGGGGGAACTGGTCCCTAGAGAGCCACATCTCCTTATTGGCTGCTAACCATTCTGCCAGTCAAGAAACTTCATCAAATTCTAGAAGCCTCTTCTCACTTGGAGTTTTGTTGTGAAAGTTAAATTTTGTGATGCCCATAAAATGTTTAGTGCATGGTAAGAGCTCAATTAATAGCTATTTACGTCTTTAAAAATATTCTAGAGGAACTTCCCTGGTGGTCCAGTGGGTAAGACTCCATGCTCCCAATGCAGGGGGTCTGGGGTTGAATCCTGGTCAGGGAACTAGATCCCACATGCATGCCACAACTAAGAGTATGCATGCTGCAATGAAGATCCCACGTGCTGCAACGAAGATCCCACATGCTGCAACAAAGACCCGGTGCAGCCAAAATAAATAAATTTAAAAAAAATACCTTCTAGGGACTTCCCTGGTGGTCCAGTGGTAAAGAATCCACCTTCCAATGCAGGGGACGCGCATTAAATCCCTGGTCAGGGAACTAAGATCCCACATGCCACGGTGCAACTAAGCCTGTGTGCCACAACTACTGAGCTCATGCGCCTCAACTAGAGCCCGCTTGCCACAAACTACATAGCCCATGCGCTCTGGAGCCTGTGCACCACAACTAGAGAAGAGAAAACCCGCAGGCCACAACTAGAAAGAAGCCCACACACTACAACGGAGAGCCTGCGCGCTGCAACGAAAGATCCCACATGCCTCAGTGAAGATCCTGTGTGCCACAATGAAGACACAACACAGCCAAAAATAAATAATAAATAAATCTTAAAAAAAATCTTCTAGAGGACAAACTTAGGGCAACCAAATGATAACCGAATAAAGTATGGAAAAAAGGTTCTTCACTGAGCAATGGATCTATATAAATATCTAAGTCTAAAGAAATGTCAGAATTACAGTTATAAACAGGAGGTATCATTTATACAGCTGGGCATTGTGGACATGATAGAACTGAGTTTTACAAGTCACTTTTGCTTCCAAATAGGATGTAGTAGGTTGCAGCAGGACAATGTGCCTGCTACAACAACCTTAAAAAATGCAGAATAAGTTAAAAACATCATATTTTAAAATATATTAGAGGACTGTGAAATGACTAAGACTTTTTACCTTATTTTACGTAAACTAAAATTCCAGAGAGGGGAGGGCCCTTCTGAGGTGAATTGATAATCAGTGGCTGTTTTCTTTTGTGGAAACATTTGCTGGTTCTAGTTACAGGCTGAGGATCAGTCTTAACCTAGGCAGAGGTTGTCTACTGGGGCAAAGAAAACCCAGAGGAACTTTTGGTGGTCATGTGGGACTATTGGGGAAGTTTGAAAACCGGAAGAGCCTCAGTGCATGGCTGATTTTCTGCGTGGGGCATTTGCTGTGTTCGAGACCTCCTTGGGAGGCTGCGGACCTGGGCCAAAACTTTTTAAAAGTCATGGTGTTTAGGAAACCATGCCCCATTAGAGGGACATGGCCTCCTCAAACACATGGCTACTCTCTCCCTCGAAACATTTCTCATATTTTGAAGCTGAATAGCTGGAGGTGAAAAAGCTAAGCTCAATGTCTCTAAAGAACTGAACTGAATAGTACTGTAGTATTTCAGGTCTGAGGAGATATACCCCGGAGGAACATGGATGAACCAGAAGTGGAATGAGTCTAAGTAAGAAGGAAACCTTGCCAAGACCCAGCTCGATCCCTAATTAGATTGTGATTATCAGACCCTCACTCTATCAACCTAATGGAGGGAAGGGGGAACTCTCACTGGGAGATGATATCATGTGGTGGCTCACTCTACAGTTCTTTTATACACACTGTCTGGCACAGAAGAAAACATTACCAAGTCTGTGAAGAGGCAGGAAAACATAATAATCACAAGAGAAAAATGAACCATTGAACTGGACCAACAGATGATTAAAATGTTGAAGTTAGCAGACAAAGAATGAAAAACAAAAACAAAAAACTGATGAATAAGATAAAACAGAGGAAAAGATGAACAAAATGGATGAAAAGATGGAGACTTTCAATGGATAATGAATCTATTTTAAAAATTATAAAAACAAATCAAATTCTAAAATTGAAAATACAATATTAAAAATTAAGAACAGGGCTTCCCTGGTGGCGCAGTGGTTGAGAGTCCGCCTGCCGATGCAGGGGACGCCGGTTCGTGCCCCGGTCCGGGAAGATCCCACATGCCGCGGAGCGGCTGGGTCCGTGAGCCATGGCTGCTGAGCCTGTGTGTCTGGAGCCTGTGCTCCGCAACGGGAGAGGCCACAACAGTGAGAGGCCCGCGTACCACAAAAAAAAAAAAAAAAAAAAAATTAAGAACACTGTGCAGATTTGATAACAGACTGGAGATTATAGAAGAGAGAATTAGTAAACTCAAAAACAGGTCCATAGAAAACATTCAAACTGAAATGTCAAGAGACAAAAAAAAGATGATACAAAGTATGAAACATATGGTGAAACAAGGTCAAATAATCTTACATATGTAATTGGACTCCCAGAGGAACAGAGATAAGAGAATGGAGCAAAAACAATAGTCGAAGAGACAATGGCTGAGAATTTCCCCAAACTGATGAAAGATGTCAACCCACAAATTAGAGAAGCTCAGGGAAACCCAGGCCAGATAAATAAAAGGAAAACCACAGTAGGGAACAAAATAGTCAAATGGCTGAAAATCAACAACAAAGAGAAAATATTAAAAAGCAGCTAGAACTTTCTCTTTGTGCAGCTGTCTCTACACTGGGGACTCTTTCCTCTGAACTCTAGCTGCTTTGGCGTCTTCCCCTCAACACAAGGAGACCACCAGGCTCCTCTTGGTTTCCCCTACCTGTGACTGTCCTGGAGACTCTTGCCAGGCAGTAAACTGGTGCATTTGGGGGGGGCTCACCCCATTTATTGTCCATCTCTCAGGGATCACCATTCTTTTTTGCCTTATGTCAAATGTTTTTTAAATGTTGTTTCAGGGACTTCCCTAGTGGTCCAGTGGCTAAGACTCCGCGCTCCCAATACAGGGGGCCCGGGTTCGATCTCTGGTCAGGGAACTAGATCCCACATGCCACAACTAAGAGTTCACATGCCGCAACTAAAGATCCCGCATACTACAACTAAGATTCTGCATGCTCCAACTAAAAGATCCTACATGCTGCCAATGAAGATCTTGCATGCCGCAACTAAGACCCCGTGCATCCAAATAAATAAATAAACAGCTATTAAAAAATAAATAAATGTTGCATATTTCTTGTCTGGTTTTTTAGTTGTTACAGTTGGAAGGGTAAAATCTGATTTCTTATTCCATCTTGGCTGGAAGTGGAAATCTCAAAAAGATTTACTTTTAAACTGAGGAAATGTGCCAAGCTGAGCTTACATATATACTATTAAAACTCAATAACTACAGAAATTGTTGATAAGGAAGACCAAGAAAAGCTTTTGTTTGTAAAGGACTACTTTATCACTGGCATTGGTTAGAATTTGCTGACACGTGTGATGATTAAAAGCAAACCACACTGTAGTCGCTTTTATTATTTTTTTAACCTTCTTTACAGTCAATGCACACCCTTATTGCTTGTGCCTGGGGCACAAGGCTCCCAGCACCCTACCCTTGGTATTCCATAGTATACATCTCCACTCTATTCCAAAAATCGAATACGGCCAAAATTGAATTCATCTTCCACAATAAATCTGGTATTATTATATTTTCCACCTATCAGGATATCGTATTAAAATTATGTATGTCTCCCCACAATTAGACTGAGGGCTTGCAAGAGAAATATTACTTCATGTTCACATTAAAAAAAAAATGCTTGTTGAAAGAATCGTGCTTTAATATAACAGACTGAAGTCACTTTCCTCTTTGTTCAGAAAAAGAATAATAGATTTATTGCACAGACTTACTAAGCACTTGTAGTCCAGTCACTATTTGGTGCTGGCTGGGGCTACAATGGGGAATAAGACCAGGTTCTTGCCCTCCTGGGGAAGTGTTCTCAGTTGAGGAGAGGCGGGTCAGAGATATAGAGGCACATCGCAATGCCAAGGGGAAAGATCACCATGGAAAAACCAGAGAAGAAAAGCTTGGGCCAGGCCTCAAAGTGCAGCCAGAGCAGGAATGTGGTCCTTCGCTTTTGACCAAAGGGAAAAAGGATTAGTGGAGGGAGTAGCTACGGTTTGCCTTAGCCCTATGGGGGTTAAAAACTTGAGAGCAGGCTGTAAAGAAGTCTCAAACCCGTTCTGCAATGTTCAGATCGCAGTTTCTACAATCCTCACGCGCCACGAGGAAAGAGCCGAGTCCGCGACCAAAAGCGGAGTCCTGACGCCAGGGGCGCGGATCGTCAGAAAGACGTCCCGGGCGGGCGGGGGAGCGTTCGCCGCCGGAAGTGGAGGGAAGGCGGGGCCACGCCCCCAGCGCCGAGCCCTTGCTTCCCTCCCCCGTCCCCTGCACGCGGCGCGGGCGGGGCTGAGGCGGAAGGGCACCGAAGAAGGTGACGTTGTAAGTGAGCGCCGGCTTCTCGGCAGTGGCTCCAGAGGAAGCTCGGCGGCTGTGGCCGTTGTAAGCAGGCCGGACGTCTGCTGGCTGACGGGCTTTCCCCTAAAGCTGGCGAAGGCGGGGCCGCAGTTCGAACTGCCGCAGTATCTGGCCCCACGGCGGGGCAGGTGCCGGCAGCGAGGGACGTAGGTAAGCGGGAGCCCGGGTGTCAAATACGGCGAATGACTGACGGACCAGGCTGGCTGGCCATTCTCGCGCCAGTGCGCGCCAGCTCAGCACCCTGGCCTGGAGGCCTCGAGCGCTGCTCTTCCCCCACCGCCGAACCAGAGGCAGCGGATTTCTCCCCGGGCGCTGTTGTGCCTTTCTGGGGGCGGGGAAGGAGCTCGTCCCGAGGGACCAGTGTCCCCTTTTTCTCGCCAGTCCGAGCTGTACGACGCAGAAGCGGAGAGGGCTAGCGCCCCCGGCCGCTCTTCCTGAAGCCGGGGGAATCTTTGAGCGGAAGAACTGCTGGTAGAGGTCCTCCAGCTCCTGCCGTCTTGGGTTTTATTTGTTCGGACAATTCTGCTTCCTTCCTGCCTTTGGTTCCATCCTCACACTCCTGGGACCCTGTTCTAGTGAACGGGTATGGCACAATTGAACATTTGGGCGGTGGGAAGCCTGTTTTTCCCTTCTGTTTATGCTAGGCAGTATCAACCCCCGTTACAGTGTATGACCACTCTTTTGGGGGAGGAGGGGTGCGGAGAGGATGTCGGAGATAAGGGTTTTGGACTTGGAGTTCGAAAAGCAGAATTGAAATCCTGGCCTGCCACTTGCTGGTGGCTTTAATCTTGTGTAGACATTTTTAACCCATATAAAGTGGAACTTTCTTTTACCTATATAAATTAGTTGGGAGAATTAAATGAAATGAAGAAAGCAGAACGTTAATCATGAAATATTTTGGGAATCAGGTTAAAGTCGGTTTAAGAATACCCAGGACGCTTAATGGTAGGTTCTTAATTATGTCTTTTACCCAGAATAACTACGCTTGGTATGGAGAAGGGTGCCAGAAGAGATACTAGGATCTTGTGGTTAAAAGCTAACTGCAGTCTCTGCTTTGGGTCGGGCAGCATTAGAAAGAAATCAGTTGCTCCTAGTCACCCAGAGGTCTCATGCTTATTGATTACACATTATTGGTGTATGAGGGATGACCTAAATCAGTTTTGCTTCTTGCTCAGTATGTCTAGTGGGCCCTTTCTAGGAGAAAAGCTGGGAGGGGCTTCATTCACACCTTGGCCCTCTTTAGAAGGAATTCTTTGCACGTTTCTGAGGACTCCTCCCTCTGCTTCTAAAGCATTTCATGTTAATTGAAAATGTTCAGAGAATAAATATAAGGACTTGAATCCTTTGAGTGGCTGAACATTACAGTTCTAAGTTAATATGAGGAGATACCTTTCTCTGTATTGGTGAGAGAAGACCATTCCCTGCTCTGAAGTTTAAGTAGACCCTAAGAGAAGTGTTTGGGGAGGGGAGAAGGGAGATGCAATCAGTGACTTGAGTGAGTAGCACCTGTTCTTACGGTTGCTTGGTCAGACAAATTAAGGGTACTTGCCTTCCCTCATTGGAGTGTGATGATGCTCAGTGAAGCATGATGAAGTGCAATCTTCAGTTCCTTTGACACAGAATTGTCAATTTGGAATTTTAAGTCATGGATACGGAAGGGACCTTGAGGGTCATCTAATCCAGTGGTTCCAAAACCTGCAGGGACATCAGAATCAGTTGGGGAATTAAAACAAAACCCCAGATGCCCAGACACTACCTTAATAGATCTGAAATGGGACCTGGGTATTTGCGATTTTTAAAAAGCTTTTCAGGTGATATTCACCATTTGAAAACGCAGATTTTAGTTTATAAACAGGCTCAGAGAGGTGAAGTGTCAATTAGTTTGTTGCCTATGCTTTTTTTTTTTAATTTATTTATTGTATTTAATTTTTTGACCGCGTTGCATCTTCGTTGCTGTGCGCGGGCTTTAGTTGCAGCGAGTGGGTCTTCGTTGCGGTGCGTGGGCTTCTTATTGTGGTGGCTTCTCTTGTTGCGGAGCATGGGCTCTAGGCACGTGGGCTTCAGTAGTTGTGGTGCCTGGGCTCAGTAGTTGTGGCTCGCGGGCTCTAGAGCACAGGCTCAGTAGTTGTGGCACATGGGCTTAGTTGCTCCATGGCATGTGGGATCTTCCCGGACCAGGGCTTGAACCCATGTTCTCTGCATTGGCAGGCGGATTCTTAACCACTGAGCCACCAGGGAAACCCTGTTGCCTATGCTTTTTAAATTTCTTTCTCTTTTTCTTCCTTTCCTTAACAAATAACCTTACTTGAATCAATAGTACTATTTCAGGTTTTGTATCTCTGAGAGCACAGAAGGGGAAAAAAGTCATTTGTCAGTAGCTCTATGTAATTCTGTTTTCATAGTTCCCTATGCAATTAGACTCCTTAATGCTCTTTAATGAAAGTATTAGATTTTACAGTAAAATTTTTTACTAAATGTTGCTCAGGTTTTTTTGTTGTTGGCAGAATTATATAAAGACCATATCATTTTATAAATCAGTTTCTTAGTAGACTTTTATGCCAAGCCTTCATAAACCATGGAAGAATTCCAGTTAAAGAATATTTTCACTTTTGTTCTGGTTTGTCATAAACTCACTGTACTGTCCACAGGTTTCTCTCCACCACCATCCCCCACAATGCTGGTATGCATGACCTCTTATTTTGTGTCACTAGCCAGCTTCCTATGGAACTCAATTTGAGAACTGTTAGAGAAGCCCTATAACTTCTCTAATTGCCTTATAAACACCTGATTTAACCAGAGGCTCTTGGTATTGCCTTAAGCTTGTCCTTGAATTTTTAGTCCCTTTTTCTTTTTTGGTTAATTGTACCGTGCCACTGATTTAAAGAATTTGATAGATATCTAGAAAGGATGAACTGATAAGGAAGTAACAGTGCCTCATATGTATTTTTCTTGCCCATTACAGTGAAAATGTCGTGATTTTTTTAGGGGGGTGGTTAATATTTTCAGCATTCTTAAGGTAATAGATCAGGCAGAGTTGAACATTCTCTTTTGGGGAGATACATTCATTAGCAAATTATTCTTTGAATAAGAATCACTGAAACGATGAAAAGCCTGTGTTAGTAGAGCCAGAAATGGACCGTACATCACAAATCCTCTAAAGGAAGATGCTGAATTATTTTCTTTTTAAACATGACCCTGTTTATAGCATGTTAACTTCCTACAACCAGATGACACAAGGGCATTCTGAATTCACTGATTAACAAAGCCATGTTAACAGAGAGGTAATCTATAAATTCAGAATCTAGAGAGACATATGGTATGTGTTTAAGATGAAAAACCAAGTCACTGAGTCTCTAATTTTTTTTTTTTTTTTTTTTTTTTGGCCAAGCCGTGTGGCATGTGGGATCATAGTTCCCTGACCAGGGATTGAACCTGAGCCCCCTGCATTGGAAGCATGGAGTCTTAACCACTGGACCACCAGAGAAGTCCCTCTAAATTTTTTAATTTTGTGTCTGAAATACCTTAATTCTGAAGCCTAAAAATTGGTGAATTTCAGATTCTGACAGAATACACTTTTCAAGTAGAGGTATTGAGAAAGGATAAATGGGAACCCAGGATTCACAATTTTAATGTAAACTGATATTATGGATTTAACAGAAATAAAGGCGGGGGAGGGTAGTGACAACTTGAAGACCCCGTGAGAAGTGGAGTTTAGAAGTCACTTGCTGGTCCTTGAGGCAGTCTTCTCTGTCTGTAAGGACTTGAGACCAAAATTGGATATTTAACTTAATCTGCTTTATGTGTGTTAGCTGAATGTACCTATCACCAGTAGGTACCATAAATGTACAAGTCTCCAGTTCTCAATCTGGACCTTTTTATGGTTCATTCATGTCCTCTGATGCCAATGGGCAATACATTTTATTTTTGTTTTGTTTTGTTTTGTTTTGCGGTACGCGGGCCTCTCACTGTTGTGGCCTCTCCCGTTGTGGAGCACAGGCACCGGACGCGCAGGCTCAGTGGCCACGGCTCACGGGCCCAGCCGCTCCACGGCATGTGGGATCCTCCCGGACCAGGGCACGAACCCGTGTCCCCTGCATCGCAGGCGGACTCTCAACCACTGCACCACCAGGGAAGCCCTTTGTTTTGTTTTTAATCTTGTTTCCTACTACAAACCATTCATTCTGTCTCATTTTTTGGGGGGGGCGGATAACCTCTCCCCTGTTTATTCACTACACAGCAGCTATTCTCATTACTTCTTATTACCTACAGGAGAAAGAACTTTTTCATAGTGATGCTTCAGTTAATCTGTACAGTGGTTGCACTGCAAAATTTTACTCATATAAATATTGAACCCCTCAAGAATTGTTCAGACTTCAGGCTGTCCTAGGGTCAGTGAGTATCTAATAAGAGTTGAAAGCTCACTTCTGTTTCCCTTGTGTGTGTGTTTTATCTTTTTTCTTAAAAACCATATTTGCTTTGCTCTTTATTTTATTATTATTATGACTTGACCACCCCCCATGGCTTATGGGATCTTAGTTCCCCGACCAGGGATTGAACCTTGGTCCTCAGCAGTGAAAGCGTGGAGTCCCAACCACTGGACCACCAAGGAATTCCCTATTTTATCTTTGAAGGAATGTTGGTATTTGGTGAACACATAACAGTATGGCCGAGAATACAGGAGCAGAAATGTTAAGGGACCCCATGTGGAGGTTGCTTTTAATTTTAATTACATGTACTCTGAGTTCATGCTTGGGATATGTTGATTTTAGGGTACTCTGGCTGGACTCTTATTGGAGAACCTTCAACAGTATTATCTTTGTCTTTTTTCTTTGGTTAGGTAGATTTCCCAAAGAAGAATCTTCAGATCTCCTGCTTGGAGCTTATAAGCTGGGTTGTCAACTGTCTTGTAGCTAAACTGGGGGAAATGGTAGAGGTCTTAGCATTCAGTATGTAAACACTCATGTTCATTTAACTCAACTATTTTCAGTATGGTACCCTCATTCTCAACTGGACCAGATGTTTTCCAGTCCAGGAATCCTTTGTTTTTCCTTTAGAGCTGCGTTATCCAATGTGGTAGCCACTAGCCAAATGTAGCGACTTAAATTTAAATGATTAAAATTAAATAAAATTAAATATTTCGTTCCTCAGTTGCACTACACACATTTCAAGTGGTCAGTAACCACATGTTTCCAGAGACTATCATATGGGGCAGGGCAGATACAGAATATTTCTATCATTGCAGAACTCCTGTTGGCCAGTGCTGTTTTAGTCTAGAAAGTAACACTCCAGGCTTCTGCAAGGATCAGGGAGGGGCAGTTGGCTGGTTTTTGTGGCGAGTAGAAGGGTATCTAAATGATTTGATTTATCCTCTTGTTTTTAGCACCATGTTCACACCCCACTTACAGAACTTCCTGCTGCCAATTCCTGACCTGTTTTGAGGCACTGTTGTATAAATTGGATTGCTTTCCTTCTTGCAAGCTTGACATTTAACTTTCTTTTTTTTTAAATTAATTAATTTATTTTTGGCTGCATTGGGTCTTTGTTGCTGCATGCGGGCTTTTTCTAGTTGCAGCGAGCAGGGGCTACTCTTTGTTGCGGTGCGCAGGCTTCTTATTGCAGTGGCTTCTCTTGTTGCAGAGCCCGGGCTCTAGGCGTGTGGGCTTCAGTAGTTGTGGCACGCGGGCTCAGTAGTTGTGGCTCGCGGGCTTAGTTGCTCCGCGGCATGTGGGATCTTCCCAGACCAGGGCTTGAACCCGTGTCCCCTGCGTTGGCAGGTGGATTCTTAACCACTGCGCCACCAGGGAAGCCCTGATTTTTATATTATTAATTAATTTATTTGGGAGGCACAAAAGGGCAGATACATGTATATTTTCTTATTTTTTCTTTTATGAAAGGTGGCTATATATAATATAGAAAAGAATTAACCTTGCACAAAAAGAAAGCCTTTATCCTTGGCTTTAAGGAGGTAATCTCTAAACCCTTGGAATGTTATGTCTGATTGGAGTGTCTTTATTTGCCTGTGGGCCTTGGGTCACTGATAATCTAACAATATGATATAGGATGGGGATTGGCCATGCCAGAAAAACAAAGTGTGATTTAGGGTAATGACTTTGATATCAGTCGATCTCCAGAGGGGTTGAAGACTGAGCTCAGTCGTGTGGGCAATCAGTTATGCCTATGAACCCCCATAAAAACTCTGGACATCAAGGCTTAGGTGAGCTTCACTGGCTGGCAGTTCTTGTCACACTTTGTCACACATTGGTGCTGGGAAAGTAATGCTGTCTCTACTCCATGGGGAGAGGACAAATGGAAGCGCCTCATTTGTTACTTCCCCTGGACTCTGCACTATATAGTTCTTCACTTGGATGATTTTAATCCACATTCTTCAGCTGTAATAAGCCATAACTATTAAGAGTTTTTAGTGAGTTCTGTGCGTCCTTCTGACAAAGTATCAGACCTGAGGGTGGTTTTGGAAACTCCCTGAACTTTCAGTTGTTGTCAGAAGTGAGGGTGATCTTGTGTGGACTGTTCTCCCTAACTGTACATTGGCTAAACTATTGCAGTGGTTTACCATTGATACTCATTTGAACTCTGCTTTTTTCATTTAAACCGGAAATTACTCCATGTTAGTTCATAGACCTTATCCTTATTCTGTTACAGCTTCATTCACTGTGCAGATGAACCATAGTTTATGCAACCACTGCCCTATGTATGGGCATTTAGGTTGTTTCCAGTATTTTGCAATTACAGACAGTGTTGCAGTGAATAACCATGTACTATGTATTTTCATTATTATTGGAGATGTATCTTCAGGGTAAATTCCTAAAAGTGGAGTTGTTGGATTAAAAGGTGAATACTTGTATGGTTTTGTTAGATATTACCAAATTCCCCTCCAAAATGATTTTATCAGTTTGTATTCCCAACCAGCAAAGTATGAAAGTCTTTTTTCTCCCACCAACAAAACATGTTGCTATAACTTTTGCCAAATTTTTTTGAGGTATAATTGACATATATTGGTTTCAGGTGTACAACATAATGGTTTAACATTTGTATACATTGCAAAATAATTACAATAAGTCTAGTTAAATCCATCACCATACTTAGCTCCCCACCCCCCAAATTTTTTTTCTTGCGATGAGGGCTTTACTTTTAGCGGCTTTCAAATATGCAATACAGTATTATTAACTATAGTCACCATGCTGTACAGTACATCGTCATGAATGACTTGTTTATATGTTTATTTATGGAGGTTTGTACCTTTGACTCCTTTCACCCATTTTGCCTATCTCCCAAACCCCCTTGACAATTTTTTAATGCATGAAGTTGAACATCTTTACTTATGTTTAAGGGCCATTTAAAAATATTTATTTGTGAATTGTTTCATTATGTCTTTTTCCCATTTTTCCATCAACCTTTTCCTTTATCCCTCAATTTAAGATATTAAATATTAGTAATATTAGCCCTTTACTTTCTATTGAGTTTTTCATTTTTGCTATTTTAAGTGTCCTAAGCTCCTTTATTTTTTTAACTGTTCCTTTAAAAAAAAAATCCCATTCTTTTTTTCCCCAGTGGATGTAATGTTTTCTTCTTTGAGGATAGCGTTGGGGTTTTTTTTCTTCTCTCTTTTTAAAAAAAAATTGTAAAATATACATAACATAAAATTTACCATTTAAATCATTTTTAGGTATACAGTTCAGTGGCATTAAATACATTCATATTGCTGTGCAACCATCACCACCATCCATCCTGAGACCTATTTTAATTTTCCTAAACTGAAGCTCTTCACATTAAACAATAACTTCCCTTCTCTCCCCTTCTCAGGTTTTTTAAGTTGACTTCTCTAAATATGCTTTTGCTTTTATCTGTTTGTTTTTGTCTACTTTTTATCCCTGGAAGTGTGGTGATTCTTAGTTATGCTGTCTTTTGACCACTAAGAAGTTGGTTGGAGGTTCTGAGCTTGTGGTGGGACTTGTCACTTGTGGGGTGCACTGTGGGCCATGCTGGGCCATTCTGTGGGGGCATACCTGTACTTATATATTTTCTTGTGGAATAATCAGTTTCTCTGAAGAAGAATCTTCCAATCTCCTGCTTGGACGGGAAAGACAGACTGCCAGCGTTTTGGGAGATGAGTGGGAAAGTGTTGTGGGGTCTTATATTCAATATATAATTCCATCTTCAAACTGTTCCTGGGATCCCCTTGTCTGCAGAACTTCCTTTCTGAAGGAGAAACTTCTAATCTTGGGTTGGGGAGGGACAGTTACCTGCTATGCGGAGTTGGGGAGGGATTTGGGGGTTTCATTGCTTCTTAAACTTTGGGGTAATTGTTTGGGCCTGTGTAGTTGTGGCATCCCCAAATATCAGTATCTGTTGGTCTTTCTGAATGATCTATCCCTACCCAACCCCCTGCCCACCCCCAGAACTGATCTCCTCCTTTGGGGTATAACTTTTCTGGGAGCTGAGTGAGGAAAGAGGTTGGGGAGAAATTCCCTATGTAAACTGATTTATCCTCCTGTTTGTACCCCTGCCCTCAGTTGTACATGATGTGCCTGACTGTTCTAGTTCATTCCCTTGAGTAAGTGAAACTTTGATCATCTGCCGTGGTAGGAGAAGGGATCTTAGAGTCTAATTGCTTCTTATTCAGACTTTCAACCAGTCCTTCCTTTTTCAGCTGTCCTCCATTCCCTGACCTTCATAGGTATTGTTGCTCTTGGTTCCTGAGCCTTTCTGAGGTCCTGTAACTTGCTGCTTGGCTTCCCCTACTGCTGGCTTAGATTTCAGCTCTTTTGGCTGGCTAAGTCTGTTATCACTCATTCATCTGCTTTCTTCTTTCAGCAGTTTTATTGCTCATCTCCTTTTTTGTTGTCATTGTCCCTGAGAGGTTTTGCCTTTTTAAAAACTGCATTTCTGTCATCTTAATGGGATTTGGAAAGGAAGCAGAAGTAAACATGTGTTCAGTCCTCTTCTCCCCTCTGCCCCGCCCCCAGAGAAAACTGATGCACAGAAAGGTAATACAGCTTTTCCTAGTAAGTTATTAGTAGGCTGAAATTAGGATATTGGTTTTTGATTCTTCTGTTCCACCTGCAGTGGCTGGTGCCTTTCTTTCTAGGCTAAAGAGCCTTCAGTAATGTTAGATCTTATTAAGTCTGAGGGGAAATCATGTTTGTTTGTTTTTAATATTTATTTATTTGGCTGTGCTGGGTCTTAGTTGCAGCACGCAGGATCTTCGTTGCGGCATGCGGGATCTCCAGTTGCGGCATGCGGGCTCTTAGTTGCAGCATGTGGGATCTAGTTCCCTTACCAGGGAACGAACCCGGTCCCACTGCATTGGGAGTGCAGTCTTAACCACTGGACAACCAGGGAAGTCCCAAACCATGTTTGGTTTTGACTATCATTTTCATCTACCCTTTCCTGTAAGTGTGTTCCTAAAGTTCACACACACACACACACACACACACACACACACACACACACACACTTGTATTGGTTCTTTTTTCTTATACTTACTTGAGAGCCAGAACCATAACTGGTTGAGAGCACCTGATAGAGTCCTGTCTCCTCATAGTCACTCAGAAAGTCTTTGACTGACTGACAAAGAGGAGGCTGGTCGGTCTTCCTCTTGAGGTACTGATACTGCGTGCATATATTGACTGTCCGCCTGTGGATGACTGTACAGAATAAAAGTCCCTGCCTTTCCTTTCTGAAATTTGTTGTATGGGACTTCCCTGGCAGTCCAGTGGTTAAGACTTCACCTTCCAATGCAGGGGGTGTGGGTTCTATCCCTGGTCAGGAAGCTGAGATCCCACATGCCTTGTGGCCAAAAAACCAAAACATGAAACAGAAGCAATATTGTAACAAATTCAATAAAGACTTTAAATATGGTCTACATCAAAAAAAATCTTTAAAAGAAAATTTGTTGTATGGAACAAATTGTTTTGACGTGAACTCAGTCTTAAGTGGTGTCTGGTCCCCTCTCCCTTCTCTATCCTTCATTTTACAAATGAGAACACAGAATTTGGGTGACTTGCTTAAAGTCACTTAGCTAATGAGAAACAAGGTCAACACTTAGAAATTCTCTCCTGACTCCCTGCCCTTTCTGCTTCATCAGAAACTGGCTGAATATTGGGAAATGATTCTTGAAACTTGTTTCTATCAGAGGCAGGTACAGCAAAATGGGGTCATGTTGGAGCACTCATGTCTTCCCTTATCCCTCATTTTCATTGTGGGGAAAACCTTGATCAGGTAGGATTTCATTAGGTCTGATAGTATAAATTGAACTTCATATGCTTTTTTCAATTTTCTAATGTATATTGCTGTGAATATATCTTTTTTTTTTTTTGCGGTACGTGGGCCTCTCACTGTTGTGGCCTCTCCCGTTACAGAGCACAGGCTCCGGACGCGCAGGCTCAGCGGCCATGGCTCACGGGCCCAGCCACTCCGTGGCATGTGGGATCCTCCCGGACCGGGGCACGAACCCGTGTCCCCTGCATTGGCAGGCGGACTCTCAACCACTGCGCCACCAGGGAAGCCAGTGAATGTATCTTTATGACCTTATTTTTAGGGTAGAAATGTAAATTTTCTTTCTCTTCTTTACAGCTGCATTCAGATCTCATTATGCATCAGAAAAATGAAAAAACAGAGGAAAATTCTGTGGAGGAAAGGAATCCACTTAGCTTTTTCTGAGAAATGGAATACTGGGTTTGGAGGCTTTAAGAAGTTCTACTTTCACCAACAGTTGTGCATTCTGAAAGCCAAGTTGGGAAGGCCAGTTACTTGGAGCAGGCATTTAAGGCATTTCCAGTGCAGAAAGAAGGCCCTTCAATTCCAGAAAACGTGGATCCAGGATGAACCCCTTTTTGCTAAGGCAAAGTCCAATGTGGCTGTTCAGAATCTTAGTACTTTGTCCTCTAAAGTGAAAGGAAAGGACACTAAACACTTCATTTCCTCCTCAAGGACCTTCTTGAAACTCCAAGCAGAGAAGTTGCTATCATCAGCAAAGAACTCTGATCATGAATACTCTGGAGAGAAAAGTCTCTTGAAGGCAGCCACTGACATACCAGCAAATAGTGTTTTAAGTCAGGCCAGTGGTCACAGACCTAGGACGGAGCCACAAGCTTCTGATCCTCCTATGAAGTTCAATGGGGAGAGCCAGAGTCCAGGTGAGAGTGGCACAATTGTGGTCACCTTGAGCAACCATAAGAGAAAGCGCTTTTGTTATGGCTGCTGCCGAGGGCTGGAGCACCACAGGAATGGGGGACCCCTGATTCCAAGAAAGTTCCAACTTAATCAACATAGAAGAATAAAAGTATCTCCTCATATGATGTATGAGAAATTATCCATGATTAGATTTCGGTACAGGATTCTCAGATCCCAGCACTTCAGAACAAAAAGCAAAGTTTGCAAGCTAAAAAAAGCCCAGCGAAGCTGGGTGCAGGTCACTGGGGACCATCAAGAGACCCTTAGGGAGAACAGTGAGGGTGGCAGTTGCAGCTTATTCCCTTCCCCAGAACCTAAAGACCCTTCTTGTCGGCATCAACCATACCTTCCAGATATGGACAGCAATGCTGTGGTGAAGGGAAAGAACTCTCATGTGCCTGATGGCCACACTAAAGGAAGCCCTCTCTTGGGCAAGGAACTTAGTTTAGATGAAGCATTCCCTGACCAACAGAATGGCAGTGCCACATACATCTGGGACCAGTCACCCTGTTCCTCTCCTAAGTGGGAGTGTACAGAGCTGATTCATGACATCCCCTTACCAGAACATCATTCTAATAACATGTTTATCTCGGAAACCGAGGGAGAAGTTATGGCTCTGGGTCAGGAAAATCGGACAAGTACTGTCAATGATGACAGAGTAAAACTGTCAGTGTCTGGGGCAGATCAATCTGTGAGTAGTGTAGATGGGCCTGTGTCCGAAGAGACTGTTCAGAATGAGAGTTCATGCCAGATGGATGAGGATGGATCTTTCAAGCAGAACATTCTTAGTTCTAAGTTGCTGGACCACCCTTACTGTAAAAGTCCACTGGAGGCTCCTCTGACGTGCAGTGGACTCAAACTAGAAAATCAAGTGGGAGGTGGGAAGAACAGTCAAAAAGCCTCTCCAGTGGATGATGAACAGCTGTCAATCTGCCTTTCTGGTATGCACTCTTCCTTTATTCTCCCTCAATCTCTGGCCCACACCTGCTGTCCATTATCCTTTCTAGGAGAGTCCTATTTGGTCCTTCCCCACATGGATTTCCCTTTAAGCATTTAGACATTCTTTTATATTGCTGTATTATATAGATGTTCCATAGTTTAGTAAGTTTTTGATTGACGGACACTTGTGTTGCTTTTAGTTGTTTCCCTCTATAAACAATGGTGCAGTGGAATTACTTCTTTATACTTCTATGGTTGTTTTTGTAAGTTAAATTCCTAGTAGTAGAAATGATGGTGGAAGGATAATCACACTTAAAATTTTAAGAGAATTGTTAAATTGCCCTCTAAAAAGTTGAACCCGTTTGCATTTGCTAAAGTTTGCTAGTCTCATAGATCACAAGAGAGTTCTTTGTTTTAATTTGCCTTTTTAAATTTAAAGTTTGAACATCTTTTTCTGTCTTTGCCATTTTTTGTTTGTATATAATTTTACTTTGCCTTTTTCTCTATTGGATTGTTTATATTTTATTTAATATATGAGAAGCTCCTATGTACCATTGTTGGCTCTAAGAATGTGGCAACAAACAGGATACACTGATTCCTACCCTCAAGGTCCTTAGCATCATTATAGTTTTTTTTTTAATGAGAACCACTATAAAGTTATAATGTAAATACATTTTTTTAAATGTAAAAAGGCATAAAATTTCCTTTATAGACAGCTTCTCATTTATCTGCCATGTAATGTAAAATGTGCCTATAATAAAATAAGTATGATTCTTATGAGAGAATAGAGCGAGATCAAATGCACCATTAAGAAAAACATGCATACGAGACTATGAATTCTACTGAGGACAAAGGCCATTACTTTAAATACTTTTAAATTCCCGAGTTCCTGATAGAGTTCTCAGAACAGAGTTTCTTGGTTAATGAATAGCAAATTGATTTATTGGTTAAATTAGCAACTATGGAGCTTCCTGACAACAATATAAAATTAGTGGATAATTCACCAGAAACTGGCTTCTAGATTTTCATTTTAGTTACTATTTTGAAACAACATAATTTAGTACCAAAGGTTTAAACACCCAGTATAATTGCTAGACTGTGAAATCAGCATTATTTATATCTCATCAGCTATACAAAACTCATCATTTTTTCTTTCGGAAAAAAAACGGTAGTAGAAATCCCAAAGAATAAGGGAGAAACTACTAGTTAAAGGTCATGTTTACTAATCTAGCACCATAATTCCATTCTCAGGACCTCCCAAGTGGCTGGAAGGAGGAAGGGAAGAAGTGAGGATGTTGGAAAAGTAAGGGTTGTTCTTAACTTGTGGCCCCATTTGTGGTGTAAGGCAATGCAGGGTCTAGCAAAGAAGAAAATTGCTGAGGCTGGAGATGAAAACAAAAGCTTTTGGTTCAGATGGTAAAGGAAGCCCTCAAGAACAGTAGAATCAGTTTATCCAGGAGGCAGTGCTAGAGTCGGCCTCATGAACTAGGGGGTTTCTTCTTGGCGTCCACGTCCTTTTTAATTTCTTCAAGTATGTCGTAGTTCTGAGCCAGATACATTCCCACCACATTGCCAAGAGTAAATCCAAGCAGGAACTGGAGCATAGTGTCGGCAAGGAGGGCTCGAAGGGCGGCTGCAGCTCCTTGGGCCGTCCGAGCCTGCCTCCCCTGGCCTAGTTTTAAAGATGTTAAATTAAATTTTGGTAAAAGCCCTCAGTACCCTGACTTTGTGTATGACATTTTTGCTTAACAGAGAATTTCAATTCTTACATAGTAAAATTTATTTGTCTTTACATTATGGCTTCAAGTTTTTACATAGTGCTTTAAAGTCATCTTGTCAAAATCTACCCCATGAAGTCATTTGGTATAAACACTTCTGGAAGATAATATGGCAGTATCAGTCTTTGACCCATTCCCCTTCTTGCAATTTAGCCAAGATATAAAAGAGTACAAATATATTTGTACAGGGACATTACTTATAGTATTGTCTTGGTAGTAAAACACTGAGGACAACCAAAGCAAGTGTTTTTATGGACCTATAAATTACAGCATATCCAGGCAGTATACTATGAAGCTATTAAAGAATAAATTCGAAAAGTGAAAAAAGCAAGTTGCAAAACAGAAGGAGGCCATTTTGTTAAAAGACACATGTGCACATAACGAGTACATGTATATATGTGTACACATGCATTTGTATAGGATATATCTGGACAGATATATCAAATTGTTATAAATGGCTTTTTCTGGGGAGTTAGGAGAGTTACTTCTTGGTGGTTTAAACAATTCTGAACACTTTGCTTTTTCAACCATTAAGTATGTATGAAAAACTTTTCCTCACAAAATGACAAAGTACAGAGTCCTAGAAAATCTTTCAAAAAAAATTCTGTTGTTTATGCTGTCCTAGAATGAAGACAAATTTCCCTACTATGAGGTTAGCAGAACCATGATTCATAAATCTGAAAAAGTTAGCATTTACCCACAAATACCAATTAACTTACAAATATATATGTAGCACTTCCAAAAAAGTTGATAAATTGACTGTGTCCTATAGTAAAACTGTAGCATAACGTGAAGACAAGAATTTTTTACAGAATTCACATTTAGTGATCTGTAATGTAGTTATTTTAATAGGCTAAAAGAGAAAAGTCATGGTATCTCAGCAAGTACTGAAAGCCTGATAATAAAGCTTAGCTTCCTTTGTGTTTAAATCTCTTTGAAAGCTAGGAATAAAGAAAACTTCCTTCACTTAGTAAAGAATATCTGTCAGAAACCAATAGTAGATTTACGAGGATGAAGTAAGCCCATGGAATCTCTTCTTCCTCCTACCAAACCCATAGAAATTATGAAAAATATATTTAAAACATATGTATCTGTATACTCAAAAACAAAGAGAGTTTTGGTAGATCAAAAACTGAGAAACTAACAAGGCATAAAGTAGAGGGGAGATCCAGAGGGGAGCCCCAGTGACAGAAGGAAGATTAGTGCAGGAAAATGGTGCAACACTGAGGGTGTACCATTTCTGGAGATGGTGGAGGTGGAGAGGAAAGGGGAGACCCATGGTAAAAGACCGAGTAGTTGGAAAATCTCCACAAAAGCATCTCTCCCTGCCTGTGCCATATATCAGCAAGGAGGATATCTGCTATCAAGCTGAAATTTCTCCCCCCACCCCAATTTTATTGAGATATAATTGACATATAGCACTGAAATTCTAAGAATAGGAGATTGGTGTGGAGAGGCAGGACATTCCCCTCTACTCCTGTCCCATTACTTATAATGCCTGGCAAGAATGAAGAACAACCCTTTCCAGAAGAACTGTTTTGGGGGTTCTTAGCATCCCCACATTGAAAATAGTTCAAGGCAGAGCAAAAGCTACTGCCCATCACAGCCTTCCCTCCACCCGCAAGTTATTCGAGTAGAGATGAGCCTGTAATCTATCACCAAACATCTGGAGAAAGCCAACACGATGGAAGAGACAAATTGAACTAAACTCAAGTAATCAGGATTAATAGAGCAATCAGAATAGGAATCAGTATAGGACAATCAGCATGGTATATGCTCCCTTAATTGACTTTGTAGTGTTAGCCAATATTCTGTGGTGTCCTGAATGCTGGCTCTTCTCTAATATAACTGCACATTATGCTCATTTTGTATTTATATATTTAATAAGAGCCCATGGTACTTATCAAAATTTACTTTTGTGTTTCATATTTTTATCAAATATTGCATAAACTGATGCAGTATTTGTTCAGAAAGTTACTCTCTTAAAAACCAAGTTGAATACTTTGCAACAACAGTAGTGTTATGTTTGTACAAGACAACTTTAAAAAATTTCAGGGAGGGTAGGAAAGTCTAGGATTCTGTACTCAGATTAGCTGTTTTGGAAGGAAAAGAAATAGATTCCTGTATCACAGTATGTTCCAGGTGGATTGAAAAGTTAACTAATTAGAAACAAATACAGATAAACAAAAACTTGTACACAAATATTCATAGCATCATTATTCATAGTAGCCAAAAAGTGGAAAAAACTTAAATATCCATCAACTGATGAATAGATGAATAAAATTTTGGTATATCTATACAATGGAATATTATTCTGCCATAAAAAGGAATGATATATTTCAGTTTGGGTGAACCTTGAAAACATGCTAAGTGAAAGAAGTCAGACACAAAAGGCTACATACCATATGATTCTGTCGTTTTGAAATGTTCAGAGTAGGCAAATACATAGAGATAAAAAGTAGATTAATGGTTGCCAGGGGTTGGGGAGGGGGGGAATAAGGAGTAATTGCTAATACATACAAAGTTTTTTTGTGGAGTGATGCAGATGTTCTGGAATTATGTAATGGTAATGGTTGTACAACTCTGAATATATAAAAACCCACTGAATTGTAGACTTTTAAGAGGATGAATTATGGTATGTGAATCATAGCTTAAGCTGTTAAAAAAAAACACAAGACCATTTTTATAATCTTACATTGATAAGACATTTTAAAGCATGATAGGAAACTCAGAAGCAATAAAAGTATACCAATTTGACTCCATAAGCATTAAAATCTCGTAAATATAGATAACCAAATTCATAAGTGAAAATCTGCAAGTTTTAATGTCCTTTGACCCAGAAATTTGAAAATGTTTTTAGTTTTTAATTTTTGGCTTGCAGGGTCATAGTTCCCTGACTAGGGATCGAACTCTTGCCCTTGGCAGTGAAAGCATGGAATCCTAACCACTGGACCGCCAGGGAGTTCCCTCAGAAATTTGAA
Source organism: Stenella coeruleoalba (assembly GCF_951394435.1). Taxonomy (NCBI): domain Eukaryota; kingdom Metazoa; phylum Chordata; class Mammalia; order Artiodactyla; family Delphinidae; genus Stenella; species Stenella coeruleoalba. Next base: position 72,538,117 of record NC_137150.1, on the reverse strand, counting down.
TTTTAGCAAGTGTGTTCTAAGGAAACACTAGAACAAGGATATATTGAGGGTTTTAATTGTAACATTATTTAGAGAGCTAAAAATTAACAAATGGCCATCAGCACGGAATTGGTTAAAATATGCCAGATCAATTTAATGGACCACTAGATTGTTTTGAATTGACTTAGGGAAAAAAAATCCATGTATTGAATATAAAAAAGCAGCTTCCAGAAGAGTGAGTATAGTTTGCTACTTACATGTTTAAGACATACATGTTCATTAGGGCATAAAAGTTCTAAAGGAATTATGGGGTGGCTGCCACTTTATTTTAAAATGTTTATGGTCATGTATTGATACTAGCATAAATACTTAAAGCTTGTTCCCATTTCAAGTTTGTAAAAATATTCAGCCCTATTTTCTAGACTATTAATGTGTTATTTTTACATGTAGGTGTTTGGAAAAAACTAAAGATGGCTTCCTACATTTTTTTTTTTTTTTTTGCGGTACGCGGGCCTCTCACTGTTGTGGCCTCCCCGTTGCGGAGCACAGGCTCCGGACGCGCAGGCTCAGTGGCCATGGCTCATGGGCCCAGGCGCTGTGTGGCATATGGGATCTTCCTGGACCAGGGCACGAACCTGTGTCCCTTGCGTCAGCAGGCGGACTCTCAACCACTGCGCCACCAGGGAAGCCCGGATTCCTACATTCTTTACACCAAAATGAATTTCAACTGTGAACAAAAGATTTACTTGGTAGTTCTAATACTATTTATTGATTAATTCATCTTTTCCCCATGATTATGAGATGCTGCCTGCCATTCTGATTCCTATCTGGTTGGTTTCTCTGTTTCTGTGATAGCACTATTCTGCTTCAATCACTGTTATTTGGTTTTATAATTTGATGGGATTAGGCCCTCCTTCTCCTCTTCTCTTTTGCCCCTATTCACCTCTCCTCCTTAATCTTTTTCAAAAATTTCTAAGAATTTCTCACATTTTTGTCCCAAGATGAATTTGGATTTGGTTTTTCAATTAAACCAATGAACAAACAGTGGCTTTTGATTGGTATTGCATTACATTAATAGACTAATTTAGGGGAAATTGCATTCATTTTAATATGGAGTTTTCCTGTCTAAAAACCAAAGAATTACTCCATTTATTGATCTGTGTCCCTTACTAGAATTTGGTAGTGCTTTTCACTTGTTTAATAAGTTTAATAAACTTAAGCACATTCCTTAAGTTTATTCTTAGATATTTTGTGCCTTTCCTATTTTTGATGGGACCTTTCTGACATGTGTATTGTATCTTGTTGGAGAACCAAGTGGTTGCATTTCATATGTGCACAACACAATGAACCCCTTCCACTTTCAGGGTGGGATGTGATCCAAGTGACCCATATCAGTTGTTGCAAGAAAAAGCTGTCTAACACAGTTGGTTTAACATGATGAGTAATTTAACTTCTAAAAAACACCTCAGTTTTTGTTTTTCACATTATTACCTTTTGTACTTACAAGATGGAATATAATTTGAACTCCAATTTTTCATGGTTTTGTTTTTTCCTAATATTTTATCCTTTGCTTCTAGGTCATACTAAAATTTTAGTACTTCTGGAATAAAAGAAATTGTATATTCCAAATGTATTTTCCTTGTTGGTTCATTGGTTTGGTGAAAACAAGTGGATAAATAGTGAATTTAACTCTCATTTTATTTTAATTTTTTGGCTGAGCCCTGCAGCAAGTGGGATCTAGTTCCCCAACCAGGGATAGAACCACTGCCCCCTGCAGTGGAAGCGTGGAATCCTAACTATTGGACCTCCAGGGAATTCTGTAACTCTCATTTTAAGAAGTCTGTTTTTTGGGTTACTCTTGGCCCATGGGTATTAGAAGGGAAAGGTAAAATGAAGAACTAAGTTGTTTTGTAGAGAAGAGATAATAGATATTTCCTGCATTGGAGGTGGCACAGCATAGACGTTAACGGCTCAGTTTCTGTTGTCACATAACCTACAGTCAGAACCTGATTTCTGCCATATGCTAGTTAAGGGTCCTTGGGGAAGTTATTTAACCTCCTTAAGCCGCCTGTCTCCATTTTTAAAGTAGGGATACTGTCTAACACATAGGATAGTTATAAGGATGAAACGAGGTATGCTAGTGCTTGGCTTATGAGTGCTTTTTTTTTTTAAATTATGTATTTATTTTTGGCTGCATTGGGTCTTCGTTGATGTGCACGGGTTTTCTCTAGTTGAGGAGAGCAGGGGCTACTCTGTTGCAGTGCGCAGTCTTCTCATTGCAGTGGCTTCTCTTGTTGTGGAGCACAGGCTCTAGGCACGCCGGCTTCAGTATGAGCGCGTTTTAACTGTTGTTTACTTCTGGTCCTAGTGAGATAATGGTGTGTGCATCAGTGAGACATTGTCATTAGGGTTGTCCTTGAAGATCCAGGTAGGGCTTTTCTACTGCATTACCAATCCATGTTTATCATCTGAAAGTGAAAACAAAAATACAGATAAGAGGAAAAAAACATAACAACTTAAACATAATAACTTAAAATCCCCCAAACACTGCCGTTCAGAAATAACATTGTTAACATAACAAGGACACCTCTTGTTACAAATTTGGAATTGGGTCCATATTCGATTGGTAGAAGAGATTGCTTTCTTATTTGAAGAGTCTCAATTAAGGTTGCTGGGCCTAAAGTTTAATTTTTTGTTATTAGGGGCAATATTTTTGTATAAAATTTGTTCCTTAAATTCAGTTTCTCAAATGTTGGGAATCCTTATCTTCTGTTTGGGTCCATTCTCCCATGTAGACACAAGACTATGCTTAGACAACTGTAAGATATGATATAGTAAACACTATCGGCAAACATAGGCCGAATGGATTCCTAGTGTAGAAGCCCCAAGTCATCATCTCCTACTCTGACTAAACTGGAACATGAGACTCCCTTTGTCTTCTGGATGCCTAAAGCCTAGACCAGGAGCAGACATAAGCAAGCAACTCTTTCCTGCTTACTGTACTCTTAAGCCTTTCAAGTTGGGAGCTACTCTGGTGGGAGACTAACAGGAGGAAAATAGGTTTTTCACACATTTGTCTGCTCCTCCCCCATACAAAACACTCCATTTCCAGGACAGTTACTGTGTTGTGATCATTTCTGTCCATTTTATATAGATACTTAGCAGAGGCCACTCTTGAAGTTAGAAAGGGGGCTGGGTAAAATAAGTGGCTAACAGTCCTCATTTTTTCCATCTTAACTCGGTGGACTTAACTGTCAGACTGATGGTTAGCCAGACTGTTGTTCTCCCCACTCCCCACTCAGTGGATAGCCTAAGTCATATCTCCACTTCTGTGAGCCTCTAAGCCTTCCCTCAGCTTCTTTGTAGTTACTTAGAAATAATGGCCTGGTTTTATTTCCTAGCGTATTTTTAGGTATATTTCTTCATTGGATCCTCTTGGAAACCATTAAAATGCATATACCTATTACTTAAGTTGACGTAAAGACTAGCCTGTATCCTGGTCAAGAAGTCATTCTTTAATTCTGTTTCCTCTTTTAAAACATGCCTCACCAGCTGTTACCCAGTTAAGCTCACTTCAAAGGGTTTAGCTCACCTCATAGGGTTATGCAGTATCATGAGTATTAAAATAACTATCAAATTGTATATTAAAAATGCCTTAGTATATGTCCCTTGTTATGAGATGTGAAATTTCACACCTTTATCAAATAATAAATACAATGACAGTGATCTCAACAATTCTAATTGTGATTTTAAAAAAGATAATTTCTTCAGTTACTAAATGTGATAGACACATTTAACTAGGTGATTAAACCCTTTAGGTTTTACCTTTGGGAGATAGGATTCTTCTCCAAGGTTAAGATACTGAAAAATGTCAGTCTTTAGTTTCAGCTATCCATTTTCTAACAATGCATCAGTAGCTTAAAAATCCAATGTGAAATGATGGCTTAGAGCATTTCTCTCTAGATTGGAATGGTGAGGGCCTGATCCATTTAATTTTTTTTTACAAAGTATAACTTTTAAAAGATTTCTTTTTATAATGCATTTAGTAATGTAGGTTAAATGTATGTTAAGTGTTGTGTGTAAGTTAAGTAATGGGACGGTGACTTTGCTGAAAATGCCTTTTCCATCTTAAATTTTCTTTCTTCCTTTATTTAAGGATTCCTAGATGAGGTTATGAAGAAGTATGGCAGTTTGGTCCCACTCAGTGAAAAAGATGTCCTTGGAAGATTAAAAGATGTCTTTAATGAAGACTTTTCTAATAGGTTTGTCAATGATGCTTAAGTTAAGCCATTGAAAAGAAAATTGTTGGCTTATATGACTTTTCTCTTGATTTAAAAAAGAAAGGATACTTAGCAATAAACTGAGTTGAACTTTTGTTTCGTGTTTTTTTTTTTTTTTTTTACTTTTTCTTTCAAAATATTTCTGTTTCAGAAAACCTTTTATCAATAGGGAGATAACAAACTATCGGGCCAGACATCAAAAATGCAACTTCCGCATCTTCTACAATAAGCACATGCTGGATATGGATGATCTGGCAACCCTGGATGGTCAGAATTGGCTGAATGACCAGGTTAGTGTATTGTATATTCTCAGCATGGAAGTTGCAGAGGATGTTGGACAATAAAATGTAATTAATAACCTCTAGGTTGGCCTCACAATTATCTTTTGGAATCAAGGATTCTTTATTCCTTACTGAAGTGACTCATTCACTAACGCAGTACAGTATTGGAAAGGTTTGATTACTTTTAGCAGTAGCAATATGTTATTCATTCTGAGTGGATGTTCTGAATTGCATAGGGTTATTAGTAAGCTGGTTTTATGTTGACTTTTTATAGGTCATTAATATGTACGGTGAGCTGATAATGGATGCAGTCCCAGACAAAGTAAGTGAAAACTTTCTCTTTAGGAGAAAGAATCCTTGTGTATTAAAGGAAGAAGCTTTTTTTTTTAACTTTATGTAATTATTGGATATTTCTTAGATTTTTAAAAGGAGATTTTTGTCTTGATATGTGCTAGGATTGCGCATAAGGTCTATAAAATCATTTCAGCATAAGAAAGTCATGATGCCAGTATTTTCCTGCTTATTTATTTCAGAATGGGTGTGTTTTTGATATCTTGAAGAGGCTTTTTTTTTTTTCTTTAGTGGGTAGATGCACAAGAAGGACTATTTGCTTTGAATTTTTAAATTTAACTTTAAAAAACTTTAACTTAATGTATTACTCCCTTTAAAAATGTAGTAAAGTAGTATTCATCTTCACTTTTTCTTGGATTAATCTTTGATACTCAGTTTAAATACAAACTAACCCCCCTTAAACTCTAAAATTCCCTCAAGAGCTTAGTTACTGTTTTTTAAAATTTAATATATTAAATTTTCTTTCTGAGTACTCACATTGCCTGATGGGGAGGCTTTAATTTCAAGCAAAACCTTTCCAAGTACTTTATAAACTTTTATAAATCTAATAATTTAAACAGGTAAATATAATGAATCTCAGATTCCAACACTTTATTAATAAAGACAAAATGTCATAACTTTCCACTTAAAATCAAAAATCTGTTATACATTTTAAATTGGTATCATGAAGCTAATCTGTCAGATTCTCTATTTTGTCAAATTCTCTTAATCATCAGAAATCTAAACATACACCTGTATGTTTAGATTTAAACACCAGATGATTTTTAACATAAAAGTATTAATTTCAAGAGTATAATTTCCCTTCATTACCACTACATTTAATTCTAAACCTTCATTGGATGAAAAGGACACTTAACCAAGGCCGTGGTTCTCAAAGTATAGTCCCCAAACCAGCAGCATCAGCATCACCTGGGAATTTACTAGGAATGCAGAGTTTTGGATCCAACCGACACCTACTAAATCAGAAACTGGAGGTGGAGCTCAGCAGTCTGTGTTTTAACAAGCGCTGCAGATTCTGAAGGACTCAAAGTTTGAGGATTACTGTCTAGAGATAGCTACTACAAGCCTTTTTTATTAATATCTTAAACTGTGTGATTCTCAAAACAAATGTGCATCAGAATCCTCAGAAACCAGATTGCTGAGCCCTGCCCTCATAGTTTCTGTTTTAGTAGGACTGGAGTGGGGCCTGAGAATTTCCCTTTTAACAAGTTCCCAGGTGATGCTGATACTGCTGGTCTGATGACCACACCCTGAGAACCTCAGCACTAAGGGAACAGTTTTATCATCTCAAGTGAGTCAAAGTTAGAGTGAACACTTTAAGACTGTAGTATGTTTACCGTCTCAGGTGAGCTCATACTCGTTTATAAGCCAGAATTTTGAAAAAGCCAAGGATGCAGGACATGATGCTACATACGACTAGGGTAATTTTTTCAGTGCTAGAAATGATCATGCTAAAGCCTTTTTATAGTTGTTATGACTATAGGAGTCTCCAAATCCACATCCTTCAGATGGGGTTAGTTTTGTACTCCACATCCCTTGAGTTCAAAGTAATTGTTACCTGATTCTTTCATAGCCTGTTTCAACTTTATCACCTGATTTGATGAGATTTATCAGGTTGCTTCTTTACTTGATTGGATTCAGGTAATTTATTTACTGCCCCATTCCAGTTCTGACTATAGACCAACCACATCTGTGAGGTCATCCTAATGAAAATTTGAAACAGTCTTCTTTGAACTGGTTAATGTATGTTTTGGTCATTATTTTTAAGAAGAAACTTTTCCTCATTTTTTGGTCCATCTTACATTCAGGGATTTTAAAATTTCCATTTTCTTGTGAAGTTAAGTCTTGGCACAGCTTAATATAACCTGAGTGCTTGTATTTGATGTCTTTCTAGGTTCACTTCTTCAACAGCTTTTTTCATAGACAGCTGGTAACCAAAGGATATAATGGAGTAAAAAGATGGACTAAAAAGGTATTCTCTTTATTTCTTTTTTTTAATTTCTTTTTTATTCTAAATTTGAAATGCAGATGATAAGCCACTTTGAGTGGAAGGATAACTTTACTGCCAATTATGATGTTAATTAGAAACAGGCTTTTCAGTGTAAGTTTTTTATTGTTTCTTTTGAATGCTTTTTATTTTTTATCATCATCATTTGATTATGTTTAGTTTTTAATTTTATTTATTTTTATAGATCTTTATTGGAGTATAATTGCTTCACAATACTGTGTTAGTTTCTGTTGTACAACAAAGTGAATCAGCCATATGCATACATATATCCCCATATCCCCTCCCTCTTGAGCCTCCCTCCTACCCTCCGTATCCCACCCCCTAGGTCATCGCAAAGGAATCTTTTTGCTTGAAAGACAAGACACTAGTAAAATTCTTGAGTCTATCCAGTTCATTGGAATCTGCTATAACAGAAAGCACTGGATTGGAAGTTCATGGTTCTGACATTGCTATTAGCTTGCTGTACAACTTAGATAAGACACTTAATTTGGGCTTCAGATTGCTTATTTATAAAACAAAATGATAAATTAGAGCAATCCCTAAGGTACTTTCCAACCTTAATTTCTCTCAGTATTCATTGACTGTCAGAAACATTATTTTAAAAGCCTATTTATATACTATTTTTGATATTTTGAAATTACCAACAAGTTCAAAATTCACAGTCATAGGTCTAGAGATACTGCAACTTTTCACTTTTTATACTGGATGGGCTAGAGAAGTTAGGAGTAAGTCTTGTCTTACGTAGTTGTGGGTGGAAATAATTTTTTGCAAAGTACAAACACCTGATTGAACATTGCTATATAGGTAATATGTTCAAGGCATCATCAGTAGTGGCAAGATAAACTATATTTGGTTGAAGAGTGCACATCTGAGGAAATAGATATAATGAACTCAGGATTCAGACCTGGGTTCAGATCCTTTTTTTTTTTTTTTTCACACACACACACACACACACACACACACACACTGTATTTTATTTTTACAAGAGATAAATAGACACCAAGCATTGTAAATGGATGACCACAACAAAAGCAACAATGATTGCAATTACCAAACACGAAACACACTCATACTATGTCATAATATTGACATTCAGTCCAGTAATCCTCCACTGTAACAGCTCCTTTACTTTGCAGTGAAAATTGATTTGTATATTTTTTGCCCCTGAGTCCTTTGGGACTTTTTTTTTTTTTTTTTTTTGCGGTACGCGGGCCTCTCACTGCTGTGGCCTCTCCCGTTGCGGAGCACAGGCTCCGGACACGCAGGCTCAGCGGCCATGGCTCATGGGCCCAGCCGCTCCGCGGCATGTGGGATCTTCCCAAACCGGGACATGAACCCATGTCTCCTGCATTGGCAGGTGGACTCTCAACCACTGCGCCACCAGGGAAGCCCGGGACTTTTTTTTTTTATTCAAACAAAGTCACAAAAATTATAATCATCCTCATCAGTTCACTCAGTCCCATGTAATTAATTTTTTTTTATCTTGATCTTTTGTTAGCAGTTTTATGAGTTCATCAGTTTTCCATTAGAGTTCTGAAAATGCTTATCCATTCAGTTCAGCAGTATAGTCAGTGACCAGAAACCTGTACTTGTCAGAGTCTTTTCCATGAATTCCTTGAAGATGAAAGAAACCCTTTTATATGAGCATATTTGCAAAAGCATCAGAGTACACCCAGAACTGTCTGTAAATGACAGAAGAGTTAAAAATGACCATGGTTAAAGATTTTATGAAAGTTCATAATAATGCAATTGACAAGGAAATTTAGTTATTTCTGAGATATACATTTTAAAGTAATAACTAGAATTATGACTTACAACATTATACTGGAACATATAAGATTTTTGGGGTTCAGATCCTGGTTCAGCCACTTAACTGGTTGTAAGACCTTGGGTGAATTACTTAATTCCTTTAATCTTTAGTTTCATCATCTATAAAATAGGAATATCAGTTTTATTTATCTTGTGAGGATTAAATGAGATAATGCATGTAAACCACTAAGCACATGATAAACACACATTAAGTGGTCATCATTTTTATATTGTGATGGTAGAAGCATGGGAGAAGACTAGTGTAGCTGGAATGCAGAGCAAAGAAGAGAGTGACATAAAGTGGATCTGATGCAGAGATCAGGGTCTTGAGGTCTGTGTTTTGAATTTTATCCTAAATGCGTAAGAATCTGTTGAAGGGTTGTAGGTGACGACATCCAATTTGTAGTCTACTCTAGTGGCACTGAAGAAGATGGACAAGTGTGGGAGCAAAGTTGATGTGGGTAGAACAGGAGGCCACTGCAGATTGATGATACTTTAAATTAGAATGGTAGAGATGGAAGATGTACACAAATATGAGTGTGACCTAGGGAGTAAAATAACAGAACTTGGTGATGAGTAGGTTATGGGAATGAAGGAGAAGGAAGTGTGAAAGATGACTTCTGAGTATGTGGCTTGTGCCACTGGATGGGCTGTGGTGGTGTTTATATTAGAAAAATTGAGGACAACTAATTAGTAGGGGATTGGTCAAATTAAAACTGTACATACATATAATAGGATGCCACTTAACCAGGAAAAGTTACATAGCTGAGGAAAGATGATCATATGTAGTATGGATTAGAGAAAGGTTAGACAGGTATACCTTGGAGATATTGTAGGTTTGGTTCCAGACCACCACAATAAAGTGAGTATTGCAATAAAGTGAGTCACTGGATTTTTTGGTTTCCCAGTGCGTATAAAAGTTATGTTTACACTATATTGTAGTCCCTTATGTTTGCAATAGCATTATGTCTAAAAAAATAATGTGCATACCTTAATTAAAAATACTTTTTTGCTAAAAAAATGCTAACCATCCCCTTAGCCTTCAGTGAGTTGTAGCAGTAATATCAAAGATCATTGATCACAGATAACCATAACAAATAAAATAATAATAAAACAATTTGAAATATTGCAAGAATTACCAAAATGTGACACAGAGACATGAAGTAAACAAATGTTGTTGGAAAAGTGGTGCCAATAGACTATCTATGCAGGGTTGCCATAAACCTTTAATTTATAAAAAATGCAATATCTGCAAAGTACAGTAAAACAAGGTATGCCTTGTAAATAGCATGGAAAAATATATACTCATGGAAGAATTCCTGAATAATAAACAACATGAGAATGAAGGAATAAAGTAAAGTATAAATATGTGAGTCATTTCATTAAATAGAATAAATTAAATTGTTCCATCCTCTGGACCCTCTCAGATTGGGTTAAATCAGAAAATCCAGCTATATGCTGTGTATAAGGAGTAAACATAAAATAATATGAAAAAGAAAGCTTGAAAGTAAAGTGACAGGTAAAGAGGTACTAGGCAAATGCAAACCAAAAGAAAGGAGTGGCAAGCAAAAAGGAGGAATAGCAGTATTAACAGCAGATGAGGTAGAATTTAAGGTGAAAAGTACACTGTATGATAAAACTTCAATACATAGGAGATATAACAATGATTACAAAAGCTAGGAGACCTTGGCAAATAGTGATAATGGGAGACCTCTTTCATAGTTGGACAAATCTAGTAGATAAAAAATAAGATCATAAATAAAAAATAATACAACCAGTGCTTTTGGTTTAATAGATATATACTAGATCTTTATACCCCTCAAAAGAGAATATACATTTATTCCTATATCTAAGGAACATTTGTAAAAAATTGACCATGTACTTGGCCACAAAGAAAATTATTACACTATTCCTTAATCACAGTTCAGTTAAATTAAAAATAAATATTAAAAGATGACTAAAAATACGTAATTAAAAAATTGCACTAGATATAAAACCTTGATATGACCCCTGGGTCTAAAAGAAAATAAAAAATGAAATTATATACAAACTGTCTAGAAAAAGATAGAAAGGGGAACACATCTTACCAACCACTATGGAACATAATGAAAGCTGTTTTGAGGAAAAAATAATGGCCATAAATGCATTATTATTAAAGAAAAAATGAAAGAAGAATTAAGTACTCACTAAATTAGACTACATTAAGATAAATTACAGAACGACCAAAGATTTGAATGCAACAAGACAGTGAAATAGTGGAAGTACAAAGGAAATCCATAGCAGAACTTTAAAAAAATAATCTCAAAGAGTAGCAAAGTCCATTCTGTGTACAACTTAAAGCTCAGATGACATTAAAAAAAAAAAAAAAAAAAAAAGAATTACCTAAAAGGACAAACAGTAAACTGGGAAAAAATATTTGCAATTCAAATCACAGAACTAATTTTTTAAATATATAAAGTGCTTCTACATATCAATAAGAAAAAGACCTCACCAACTCAATAGAAAAATGGGTGAATGATAAGAATGAAAAGTTTTGGGACTTCCCTGGTGGCGCAGTGATTAAGAATCCACCTGCCAATGCAGGGGACACAGGTTCGATCCCTGGTCCAGGAAGATCCCACATGCTGCGGGGCAGCTATGCCCATGTGCCACAACTACGGAGCTTGCGCTCTAGAGCCCGCAAGCCACAACTACTGAGCCCACATGCTGCAGTTACTGAAGCCTGCGTGCCTAGAACCCGTGCTACTCAACAAGAGAAGCCACTGCAGTGAGAAGCCCGCACACTGCAATGAAGAGTAGCCCCTGCTCGCCGCAACTAGAGAAAGCCCGCGTGCAGCAATGAAGACCCAACACAGCCAAAAATAGATAAATTAATTTTTTTAAAAAATGAAAAGTTTTTTAGTAAAGAAGTGCTTATTATTGAGTTCTGGTTGTAAGTCCTTTGTCAGATCTATACTTTTTTACTGCTTTCTCTCAGTCTGTGGCTTTTATACTTATTTCTTAAACAAGTGTTTTGTTTTTTTTTTTTTTGGCCACACCGTGAGGCATTTGGGATCTTAGTTCCCTGACCAGGGATTGAACCAGTGCCCCTTGCATTGGGAGTGTGGAGTCTTAACCACTGGACCGCCAGGGAAGTCCCTAAACATGTGTTTTGATGAATGGAGGTTTTTATTTTGATGCAATCTAATTTACCATACTTTTTTCTTTTATAGTTCTGCTTTCTGTATCCAGTCTAAAAAATACTTGCCTCATATGTTTTCTTCTAACAGCTTTATAGTTTTAGGTTTTACATTTACATCTCTGGTACATCTCAGTTTTTGTGTAAGATACAAAGTAGGGGTCAAGTTTCTTTTTTTTTTTTTTCCCTCCATTGGCATTTCCTGAAAAGGCTTCTCTTTCCCACTTTAATTGCTTTGGCATCTTTGTAGAAAGTCAGTGGACAACATATGTATGGGTCTGTTTCTGGACTTTATGTTTTCTTGCATCGATCTCTTTGTTTTTATGCTAATACCACACTGTCTTGATCACTTTATCTTCACAGTTTGTCTTAAAATCCGTGTAAGTGTCCAGCTTTAGCCTTCTTTTTCCAGATTGCTTTGGCAATTCTAGGTCCTTTTGCATTTTCATATAAATTTTAGAATCATTTTGTCAATCTCTACTTTTAAAAAACTTGCTGGATTATGATTGGGATTGTGTTTAATCTGTATGTTCATTTGGGTAGAATGGACATCTTAACGGTATTAAGTCTTCTAGCCCATGACATGGTATATTTTCCATTTATTTGAGTCTTTAATTTTTCTCAGCAGTATTTTATAAATCTTAGTGTACAGTCTTGCATGTATTTATTTATTTATTTACGTGGTTGCGCTGGGTCTTAGTTGCAGCAGGCGGGATCCTTAGTTGTGGCTCACCAGCTCCTTTAGTTGCAGCACATGTGCTCCTTAGTTGCAACTTGCAGGCTCCTTAGTTGCAGCCGCTGGGCTCCTTAATTGTGGCATGTGAGCTCTTATTTTTTTTAATGTATCCCTAAGTGTTTCATATTGATGAAACTGCTAAAAACAGAATTTTTAAAACGTTATCTTCCAATTGTTTGCAGTTAGTATATAGGAATACAATTGATTTCTGTAAATTTACCTTGTATCCTTGACTTGTCAGACTCACTGGTTTTAGGAGCTTTTTTGTAGATTCTGTGAGAATTTCATAGAAAGTCATGTCTGTAAGTAATGACTGTTTTATTTTTTCCTTTCCAAATCGTATGCCATCTTTTTCTTGCTTTATTGAACTGGCTAGGACTTCTAGTACGTTGTTGAATAAAAGTAATGAGAGAGGACACCTTTGCCTTGTTCCTAATCTTAGGAGGAAAGCATTCAGTTTTTCACTACTGTTTATGATGTCAGTTGTAGGTTTTTTGTAGACGCTCTTTACCAGGTTAAGGAAATTCCCTCCTATTCTTAGTTTGCTGAGAGCTTTTAATCATAGATGGATGTTGAGTTTTATCAGATGCTTTTCCCTATATCTAAGGAGATGATCCTGTCTTTTCTCATCTTTATTCCTTTAATGGGACCCAAACTGAAGGAGCAGCACCTAATCTTCAGACATGTCAGTCTCAGGGCCACATGATGGCTCTTGAAGTTTCAGCTTGGTCATGAGATAAATTCATTTCTCTTTACAGTGAATCATATGACTACATTTTTCCCGCTGGAAGGGGCAGTGAAGCCACATGGTAATAGGTAGTTCTGTATAATCCTTACAGGGAGGACACCAAGTAATTGAGATCAGTAATACAATTGACCACACACATCATTCTTTTTTTTTTTTTTTTTTGTCCCTCCTGCTGTAGCATATTCTTATTTTAGCATTTATTTCATCATTTTGAACTATATTTTCTACAATTTTAAAGTACTTTATATATTTGAAGCTCTTTTCATCTCCAAATCAAGGCATTATATTTCATTTTTTCCTGTAGTTTTTGGCAATATACAACTTGTTACTGTTTCAGATATTTTTTTCTTAGAAATTTAAGTACCAACTTTGAATTAGATAAGTTCCCACTACTAGCTCTCCACTTTATTATGCAAATGAGAAACCAACTTTTTTAATACCTACAGAGAGGGCATAGTTCAGTGAGAAAGATTTTTGTAAACAATGCGTTTTGAAAGTTCATCTTCTAATTCTACCTTATTAGCATGCCAAGCCCATGAGCCTCTCCCAGCTCTTTGCCATCTAGAGTAGATAACCCCCCATTTCTCCTGAAGCTAAATCCTCTGATAACTAGAGGGCTTTGTGCCCCTTCTTGTTCATACACAAGTCTCAATACATAGTCTCAATACACACTCCACCTGACAAGTGAAATCTTTAACCTACACATGTTGAAGAAATGTGCTCCAAACTCAGTCTTGTTTAGACATTATCTCTCAATCCAAGAAAGCCTGTTAACAACCAGACTCTTCATCATCACATCCTCTATTTTTCTATCTTAGTCACTCCACACACATCATTCTTAATTACATATATGTAATAAGGTTGTGTGTGCGCGTGTGTGAACATTAATATATTAAAAAGAAGAAAAAGATCTGGAAAGACAAACTGAAATATATCTTTTATCTGTATTTCGCAATTTTTATTTTAAAATTGATTTATAATTAAGAAAAAAGTTTCTTTTTGAGAAAAATGTAAATTTGGTCTCATTTAATGCTGTATTTTAAATACGATTTCTTGTTTTAGATACTCAGAATTTTTGAGCTGGAAAGGACCAATTGTATGTCCTATTTAGTATTTCCTGTCCACCTCACCTCTCAGGTTTATGGATACAGAAACTGAAAAGCAGAAGTGGTTTGTTACAAGGTCATGTAGACTGGTAGAAGATTCTTCTAGAACAGGACATTATCTGAATATCAGAAAGCAAAGAACGCTTGAGAAATAGTTTCTAAGAATCTAGTTTAAAGTAGCCCTATAGGGACTTCCCTGGTGGCGCAGTGGTTGAGAACCCACCTGCCAGTGCAGGGGACACGGGTTCGATCCATGATCCAGGAAGGTCTCACATGCCGCAGAGCAACTAAGCCCATGCGCCACAACTACTGAGCCTGTGCTCTAGAGCCTGTGAGCCACAACTACTGAGCCCTCATGCTACAACTACTGAAGCCCTTGTGCCTAGAGCCTGTGCTCCGCAACAAGAAAAGCCATGGCAATGAGAAGCATGTGCACCGCAACGAAGACCCAACGCAGCCAAAAATAAAATAAAATAAGTAATTAAAGAAGAAAATAGTCCTGTAATTGTTTTAACCCAGGGAATCACTAAAATACAAAAAATGCCTGAGAAAAATCCATTCACTCTTTTACAAATGTTTATTGAGTACCTACTACTTTATCATCCAGTCCACAACTGGGATTTTGAGTGGTACAGTGAATGTTTCTAGATTTTTAAGTGATATGTATTATGATATGAAGGGTGAGTGAGGATGTAAAGGACATGAAGAATTATCAAGGCTCTTTTTCTCAATTTCGACATCTGAGAGATTTGAGGTGGTGATAATAACAGCTAAGATTTATTGGCTACATATAATTTGCTAAGCACACTTTTGTGCATTTTACATTTATTGTCACTCTCAACAACTTCATAAGGTGGGTACTATTGTTATCTGTATTTTATAATTGAGGAAATCAAGGCACAGAGAAGCTATGAAAATTGCCAAAGTCATCTGGCCAATAAGTGGCAGAGCTACAATTTGAACTTGACCAGACTTAACTTCAGAGCCTGTGATCATATTGCAAGGCTATGTTGTTTTCTAATACCACAATTCCTTCCTAAATAAGAATTGATTCTAGGTCAAATATGTATATAAGAAAATAAGTTAGGCTTAAAAATAAGGGGCTAAGTCATTTTAGGTAGTTAATAAACACAGGTTTAGCAGGTTAAATGGAAAACAGTGCTTTCTGTTATCTTCAATTTTCTTGTTGTGTGTTTTAGCTTACTAGTTACAAACATGGGCTTTAGACTAAGATCTGGGTTCAGATTCTGGCTTCACCACTTCCTAGTTTTATGACCTTGGACAGGTCAAAGGTCAGTAAATGGAAGCTGCTGTTTGTTGTTGGTTTGGAAAGCCTGTGGTGATGGCTACATTTCTTTTTCTTTTCTTGATCAGGTGGATTTGTTTAAAAAGAGTCTTCTGTTGATTCCTATTCACCTGGAAGTCCACTGGTCTCTCATTACTGTGACACTCTCTAATCGAATTATTTCATTTTATGATTCCCAAGGCATTCATTTTAAGTTTTGTGTAGAGGTAAGTTAATATACTGCCCCCCGCTTTTTTTCCCCATTTATTTTGTGATTGACCAGATGGTATCTCAGCTCTAGGATAGAACAACAGAAGTCAGTACCACAGATGATCATTTTCTGTCATGTCATGTCAAAAATGTTGGCAGAGAAAAGGACAAGAGGAATCTCCAGGTGGGAAGAGGTAGCTGTCCACGATCTGGATCCCTCTCTGAGATACATGACCTGTTTTGGATTTCATCAGATTTTTTTCTGTCTTTCCCTCAAAACTACATTTTGAATGTGGATAGAAATCATTTTCCTTGGTTTCTCTTAGAGCTAAAATTGGCTTGTATCTTCAAAATAACTTCTGTAGAGTGTATTATAGCCAAGAGAATCAGCTGGCAAAATATTAGAGTTCAGTTAATAAGAGTTCAATAAGATGGTGGGATACAAAACAAGAAAAATCAGTTTGTTTCCTGATTATCCCGCACAGTTAGAAAATGTAAATGAAAACAGAAAGATTCCATTTTCAAAAGTAGCAAAGACATGAATTACCCAGGAATATACTCTAACAAAAAATGGGGACATTCTTTGAGATGAAGACTCTAAAGTATTTAAAGGAAATCTGAATAGATGGGAAGACAGGCACACTCAGTATCGGAAGGAGATTAATTCTCCCTAAACTAATATAAACTAATTTCTGTCCTAATCAGTTTCCCAGGAGGATTTTGAATGAAACCTGATAAGCTCATCCTAGAATTCATATTGCAAAATTCATGTGCATGAACAGCTAAAATAGTTTTGAAGTAGATCAAAACTGAACAAAGGAATATTTGGTCTACTAGATGTCAAACCATATCACAAAGTTTTGAAAATTAAAGCTATTTTAATTATATTGGTTTAGGAATAGACAAGTGGATTGGTGGAACAGCATAGAGAATCTAGAACTAGCTCATGTGTATGTGGGAACTTAGTATATAATAAAGTTGGGGACGGACAGGCTATTCGATATATGCCATTGGGAAAATTAGCTCTCTATTTGGAAAAGTAAAATACAGGTTCTGTTTCATACTATTTATAAGAACAAATTCCAGATGGAATAATGACCTAAATATAAAACACAAAGAGTGTAGAAGGTCTTATACAGAACCAAAAAAAGCAAAAGACCTAAAGGAACAGATTGATAAATTTGACCATGTCATCATTTAAAACTTCTGTCTGTCATAAAGTTAAAAGGGATAGATTTGGAGAAAATGTTTGTGACATAGATAATAGTCACTATCCAGAATATAAAAAGAACTACAAATGAATAAGAAAAAGAAGGATCTAATAGAAAGGGACAAAGGATAAAATAAATGATTTTTAGGAAAAATGCAAATAGCCATTAAACACATGGAGAGATGCTCAGCCTCACCAGAAATATGGGAAATGCAAATTAAAACTACCTCAGGGTTCCATTTTTTGCCTATTATGTTAGGAAAAGTTTGATGTTACTAAAGTGGGTGTAAGAAACAGGCACTCTCAATTTCTGGTGGAGTGTATAAATTGATACAGCCCCTTGGGGAACAATTGCAATTCTAAGTGCCTTATAAATTAAAAAGACACATATCATATTACGTACCAGTTCTGTTTCTTGGTATATACTACATAAAAATACTTGCATATGCACACAAGAATGGGGCATACACCAGGATGTTCATTGCAGCATTACTGATAACAGTGAAAAGTCAAAACAACCTAAATTTAGCTCTACTAACAGAATAGCTAAATACATACATACACTGTAGTATATTCACAACATTAAACTGACCATAGCAGTTAAAAAGAATATAGTAGATCTTTGTGTCCTAACGTGGAAAGATCTCCAAGACATACTGAGTTTGGAAAAGCAAGTTGCAGAATGATACTATATATGGAAAGAAAATACGAATATGCAGATACGTGTATGTATGTATGTATGTATATACAGACACATATTTGTATTTCTACATGTACATACATACTTCTGCTCCACCTTCAGGGGGTTAATTTAATTCATGTAACCTCTGACTTCACCCTTAGAAAAGATAGGCAGAGAAAGATACACAAAGAGGTGGAGGGCATAAGGGAAAATTAGGAACTTCAGTAGGCTTCATCTTGGTAGAGAATTCAGCAGTGGACTTGACTGTATTTAGTATCCAGGATGGGTTTTAAGTATCACTTTCTAGAAGCTGAATGATACTTTTACCTGCAGCCCTCAAAAACATGGAGTATATCTAAGGCTAGAATGTTTAAATTTCATTTATTAATGATTTCTGCCATGGGTTCCTTCCCTTTGTTGGGCATTGGCAGTAATTAAGGCTTTCTTTTTGTTTTGCCAGTATTTATTTAAGTTTCAAATTCAGCAAGTTGACTTACTCCTGGAAAAGGCTGACCATCTCATAAAAAGATCTAATTAAAGCATATACCAGTGTCCACAGTCTAAGTGCATACAGTACAGAAGGTCTGAGTCCTTCACTCTATAAATTGAAAAAGGTCTGAAATCAAGTTCCAGCTTTAAACTCTTTAATGCATACTCTGCCCAGTGGTGGGGCCACAGCCTCCTCCTTTGCTTCTGTCTGCTGCGGGCAGGTTCCATTTTTCACCAACTGATGGAACACAGCATCTGTGTTGTGGTTTCTTTTTAACCAGAATATAAGAAAGTATTTGCTGACTGAAGCCAGAGAAAAAAATAGACCTGAATTTCTTCAGGGTTGGCAGACTGCTGTTACCAAGGTAAGTAAGTGATAAAAATGAAAACCCAGGCATGTCAAGGGGCTGGAATTGTCTAAGGGGTGGGTGTCTTTAAAAGCACATGAAGACTGATCATGAAGATACCAATAGAGAGCCTAGAGGCTGCAGGGAGGCAGCTCAGAGTAAACCTCAGTTCAGTATTCATCACCTGGCTGCCCAATTTCCCACTGCCTGCTGGGGCAAATAAATTCAGTCATTTCATCCTGGGGGCAGCTGCTGCTGATACAGTTGCTCTGTTGAAAAAAAGGAAAAAAAAATTTTTTTGGTGGCACCTGCCTCTTGCCTCATGGCTCTTATTTGCAGATGACTCATGTAGACCCAGAGAAATACTGACATGACTATTTGCATTCACTAAGGGAGCAAGTGTACTGGGCTGCTTTCCAGGCATTTGGGGAAGACAAGTGGCCTGAGTGCTTCAGTCTGAACAGTCTAGAAGCAGCACTGTGTTTGGCCATAGACATAAAAGCTGTATGCGGGGCAGAGTGAGCAGGCCTAGCCTTTTAACCCTGTCACAAATATCAGTGTCTTCTGTTTTATGGGCACTGCTTTGTTTTCATAGTGTTTTTCTATGTATGATCTCATTTGATCCTTACAGTCTGTGAGGTAGGCAGGTCATTTAGGGATAAGAAGCTCTTTATTGTAGATGAGAAAGCTGAATCCTAGGTGTGAGCTTCCCCAAAGGCCATCAAAACTATTGACAGAGTGAAGTCTTTGAACTCAGGTCTATCCGGATCAAAGACACTGTTAAAAAGGCAGGGTCTTGAAATAAACCTTTAACCCAAACCCAAAGGGACAAGGCTTATTTGTTTATCCTTGAACTGTACTATATGCTAACTTCTAAACTTACGTTTTGTATTTTAAATAACCTAGTATATTAGTTCAAACCAGAACTGAACTTGTGAATATTCTGAATTTACCCAGTAGTATATGCAGGTATTCTAAATTTAATCAGGATCTTTCATATTCCAACACTTTAGGCAGAGTACAGTAACCAGTTCTTTGGAAAACATACTGCTTACCTTTACCATGTCTTTAAAAGAATAGGACAGAGTTGTGAAATACGAGATGAAAAGGGAAGACTACCAAGCAGCATTGTTACTACGTATTCAGAGTCCAGGCCATGCACTGCGTTCTCTGATCCACAATTCCATTTTGATTCCATTGTCAGTGAATTGATAGCAAAACTAATTATCCAAATGGAAGTTTTAAAATAGGATTTTATTTGATTTCCCACTTCTCATATTTAGGCAAAATGTTCTAAGTTGTGGTTGATTGATAGCTCTTTTCATGGCCAGATGCCTCCATAAACTCAAACACTTTGAATACCAGAGGTACACACCAGCTGTCTTGGATACAGACAAGTTTCCTGTCTCGCTCATTTTTCCATAAAAACAGCTTTTCTTATCTGAAGAGGAATACTTGGTTTTAATGATCGTTTTGTTTTTCCCCGTAGTGTATTCCACAACAGAAAAATGACAGTGACTGTGGAGTATTTGTGCTCCAGGTAAAGAAATAGTTTTTTCAGTATTTACAATTTATAAATTAAATTTATTGGGTTTAGGGAGAAGTGGGATCCCTCTGATGTATACAGGTACTAGGTACAGATAACAGAACACTTTTCCTCCCAACCCTCCTTTGTTGTTGGGAAGCAGTAGTTCTGCATTTTCATATATTATCATTAGGAAGAATCACCTTCTAAGGCTGAAGATGAATAATTGGTATCATCCATGTCTTATCAGAGGCTATTGGTAAGCCACATTGGAGACTGATGTGAATTTGTCTGTTTCATAGACCCTTGGCATTGGTAGTATTAACTATATTTTTCTAACCATTGGTAGGTGGTCTTTAACCACAGAGTAAAACCTAATTAGATTTTAAATAAGGGCCACATTTAAACACTGTGCTTTCTCATGCTGTAGATCTTAGGTCTCAAAGGGCTATTGAAAAAGTTGTTATACATTTATGAAGGAAATTATAGTACATAATCCATGAATTTAGAGATATCCGAAGATCTTGGAAGATGGGCTCACTCATGAGACTCACGTTTGTAAACAAATTCAAGTTCTCACTTAAAGGCCATGTTAGGTCTGGCTGCATTCTCAGCAGATTTCACCTTTAGAAGAACTGGAGCCCCTTCATCGGTATGGCTTTTCACAGTATTGAGTGGGGAGGGAGGGAGAATCCCAAGACATATACTTGCCTGGAAAATTGACTATAATTTGGAGGTAAACGTTTTAAAACATTTTTACGAGTTTAAACAAACTTTATCATTTGCCTTAGACCCTATTCTATTAGGTCTGCATCTAGTAAAATACATTAGGCTGGTACATAACTCCACGTGCCACTTAAGTGTTTCTGGGACCTTTGCAGTACTGCAAGTGCCTCGCCTTAGAGCAGCCTTTCCAGTTTTCCCAAGAAGACATGCCCCGAGTGCGGAAGAGGATTTACAAGGAGCTGTGTGAGTGCCGGCTCATGGACTGAAACTCAGCAGGGACTCTGGGAAGTCTGACCAAGTTGGAGCAGATGGTTTGTTACTTGAATCTCCAAACACTTATTTGAATTTTTACAGATATTTCAGATCAGTGGTGTTGGGCCACTGTTGTTACCTCAAATTTATTTTCTGCCCTTACTCATTTCCCTAGTTACTATGTACTATTTTTTAATGTTCAGTTTGGTTTCATTTTTAATTTTATGGATTCTGTGTGTGTGTGTCCCCCCATATTTAATATTTATTATCCAAACGCATGCATATAGACAGAGCATGCAGTGCAGAGTATTAAAAAAAAAAAAAAAAAGCCTAGTAGATTTGGTGCAGCTTTTGAAACTTAGTTAGATATGAACTGAATACAGGTTTAAATTTTAATTCCAGAACCTATAAAAATGCAGGATGTTTTTGATACAACGTAACTCTGAGAATAGTAGATGTTCCCTGGGGCATAAAGGGTAGCTAGAAGGGGTTTCAGACAAAGCCAGTCCTGTTTTATTTTTACCAGCAGCACCTTACACTGACTTCCCTCTCCAAGTGAGTCACATTCCTTTTGAAGGGTGAAAAGGAAGTGGCCATAAACTGACTGGTATGTTCTATTTATGGAGGCACACTTGTAAGCACAGTGCCTGCTTTGGGAAGAGTTGATTAAGGTATGAGAAAAAGACAGCGACCTTGAGGGTCCACTTATCTTCACACATGAGAGATTTCAATCTTGGTTTTAAGAAGCATTTATAATAAATGCTTTAACTTACAAAGGCTTTTGCTGGAACACTGATTCCCTGGATTTTTCTGGTTTTGACCCATTAAAAAATTAGTATCTGTCAAAACTAGTGGTCAAACAAATGAGAATTCAGCCTTTCTACAGCAATTGTTTCCCATATGGAAGAAATTCAGATTTGCCAAATACCTTTCTATTTCAAGGGTATTTAAAATATAAACATTCAAAACCGAAGACTGACTTCAGGTATTTTGCACGTGGGTGGAGAGGAGAGAACAGGAAAGGTATTAAGGGAGACATGAAACTGGGGGAGTACACCAAATGTTATGAGTTTTTTCCCTCTTATTTCTCTAGTGATCTCAACAGCATGCAGGGCTCATCTGCCTCTGCTTGACCAACCCTGAGACTCTAGCACAGGAGTCCTTTTTTTTGCTTCCATGAACCTCATCTTCTGGGGGAAGGCAGAAGTGGCCCTGTCCTGATTTATTACCCTTGGCTGCATTAGGATTAAAGTAATGGATCTTGCATCTTTAATCTAACAAAGTTTTGTGATATTGGAAAGGAAAGGAAATAGGGAAAGATGCATGTTAAACTACATCTTTTCTGAACTGGGGGAGGAAAAACAACAAACGTGTATACAAGAAATTCAGAAGCTTGTACAGAAAAATACCAAGTAAATGGCAGAAGATGCTTTGGTTTATGCCTCGTTAGGTGTGAGGTGTTGAAAATAAAAAGCTAAAATGTGCAGTTTAACTTGGCCATAAGGTAGGGCTGACTGCCAGCAGTTGAGGGTGGAGTCAGAACATGTTTACATGCAGGGTTCCCATCCCCAGACATTCCAAGCACCAACACCAATGTTTATATTGTAAACAGCCCCAGCACTTTCCTAGTCACTCAAACTCCTTAGTATAATATAAAACCAGGTCAGTATTTCTTATTGTGCTTCAAGTCATTAAAAAGACTGCTATTAGAGGCACTTTGTGCTGCTACAGGTAGGGTTGTATCAGCATTAGGAAAGGTGACAAAATGGGTTGGGTGTCTTCTTGAGGTTTTCAGGCATAATTATACAAACATGAGATTTTTCAAACCTGTATGTGAGACATTTGCCTTTTTTTTTTTTTTTGTAATGGGTAACTAGACTATTGATTTAAAATGTCTTATACTTTAGAGCTCCGTATCTCGTATCTCACTCTCTGACAGAACGAGGCATACAGAAGAGACAGAATTGTGTTCTGGCCAAAATCTTAATGCCCAAAGTTTCAGTTGCCATTTCCTCCACTCTGAGAAATGGTCATGCTCTTAACAGGGAGGCAGAGAGAATCTAAGGTGAGCTGTCCCAAGTCCAGGGTGCCTTTCACGTCCAGTTTAGTAGGGCACCTTGAGGTACATCGTCCAGCATGCTTTAGCTTAAATGTCAAATATTTTAAGTCTGGTTAAAATGTTTCTCTGTTGTTCACGAAACTTGCTTCAGCACACATAGTTGCTTCCCCCCATCTTGAGATTAGGTGCAAACCTCTATTTAGCCCAAGCCCTAAGTTTAGAATGGCCTTTATCCTGATGTTTGCAATAATGGCTTCCTTGCAACAGAAATTTTGGAAATACAGTCTGGGCTGTTGGTAGAAGAGACAGGCATTGTTTTACTCTCACTAGCTTGGCACTGAGTTGTTTGGGTGCCCTCAGGGTGGGCAGACCTTATGCTTTTGGGGTTGAGGGCAGGCCTTATCAAACTAAAAGCTGCTTATGATGTGCCTTCAACAAGCTGCTCAGTCCTCTCCATCAGCAAATTTACCAGTCTGTAGTTGCTTTTATCCTTTTGTTAAATCTATAGCAATGAATGTAGATTTAGTTCAACTTTTAGTTAAGTTCTACTCAAGAATCATAGAGAACCAACCTTCTCTTAAGGAAGGGATGCACTTAAGGAAGGGAGAAGCAGCAGTTGCTGCCAGTAATCCCCAAATTATTTGTTTTGGCTTTGCAGTTTGTTTTCTACTTATCATTGAATATGATTAACATTGGTCACCTTGAATTCATAGTTGGAACAAAATAACAGACCTAACTGGGACACAGCCAGCACTAGCCTAAGTTGAGCTGCCCCTTTTCTTTGCAGTTGTGGTATACTACTTCCCTGGGTTAGAAGGAATAATTGGGAGCTCTGGGTGAATCAGACTCTTCAGGCGAGAACCAGTGTGTTAATAGTGTGAATTAGATATCCTGATTACCTGCTCTGCTTAATTGTTATGCAACTGAACTAATCAGCAGGTGTAAAGCACATACTTTGTTTTGTGCTAGGCTCTGCCTCCTGGCCTGTAGATAATTAAGAAGACCTAGGGAATGCCATCAGAAGTGCTAATTGTATTTGGGTGTTAACAAAAGCAAATCTAGACAAGCTGTCCACTTAAATGGTACCGTTTGGTTAGAAAAAAAATTATTTAAAGATTGTGATCATGTAAAAACCACTCAAACCTTCTAGCAAAAATATTTTTTTGAAAAATAAACTAAATGCCTTTATAAATGTGTGTTCTCTTGTGTTGGATAAAATGTACTGTTGTTTGGTAATTTTTCCCAGTGACATACCAGTCACGACAAGGCTCATCTATTAACAGTGACCAGTGTGGGCTCTAAGCAGCCCACACTGTCCATTAGTAGCGTTTTTTGCAATGATGGAAATGTTCTGTATTGGCATCCTACAAATTCCATTAGCTACAACAGCCATTAACCACGGGTGGCTATTGAGCATCTGAAATGTAGCTAATGTGACTGACTGAGGAACTGTTTTAATTTAGTTAATTAGCTACATGTGGCTAGTGACCAGCAATATTAGTAACTGTCAAATTAAAAATGGACATGCAAATTCTGCATACTATTCATAGATTTCCCCCCAAAAATGTATTCCAGAGTAAAGACCGCTTCAATGTCATTATCGGTGAGGAAACAGACAATAAGTTGGTCCAATTTTATTGAAATCTGTTACAGAAGACAATTCAAATAGGAACCACTGTGGTTTTAATGCCTACAGAAATCTGAGTTACGTTTTACTGCAAAATATAAAATACATTAATTCTAACTACAGTGTAAAAAAGATTTTAATTAATAATGAATTGTTTGTCCTCATTAAATTAGATATTTGCAAATGTTTTCCTAAATACAACTAATTTAGAGATATCTTTCTTTTAAAGTTCAAATAGCCAGTTTAAATTTGAGAAAACATACACTTACTGTAACATGAAAGATGTTCAACTGAGATACTTCAGCCCCAACTTCACAAACTACTGGAGATTAGGAGATACTTTGTTGCTAGATGAAAAAATATCACTTACATCAGGGAAAATACTAGACTACCAGTTTAAAATGAGCAATAGTTCACATAATATTAGAGAAATTCTCTCTTGCCTTACAAATGCAAAATAAATCCTCCAGACTGCCTTCTCTGTAGAGACCACCAGCTCACTACCCAGGCTCTGAAACTCAGCACAGTTAGCTAGGGAAAAAACAAGACAGACTTCAGTATGAGAATGAGCCAAAACATTTCCCGAGGGAAGCATTTCTGATTTTGTTAAGTATTCTCTTGATCTTTAAGCTCTTTTTTTAAAAAACAAAACAAACAACCCCACTCAATTCCCAAGATCAGTTTGAAAATGAAAAATATAGATCTGCTGGCTCTAACAACCTTCATCATGTCAAGGCACTGGTTTAACTCACATCTCCTGATATTTCCTCCCCATTTCCTACTGACAGCGTCCCCCCCTTGCCCTTAGAGTAGTTGAGGTTCCCTCTAATACAGACCCTTGGCTTTTTTAGCGTTAGCGAAAACATATTTTGAAAAATGTGTTTAGTAAATACCCTTCAAGTCCTGACCTAATTTCCTGATACAAAAAGCACATAAGAAGTGGTGTCCCCTGCGACTGTCTAAGGCTTACCCAACTATTTAGGAAGTTCCCTTGACTCTAAGTTTGCCTTTAGAAGTTAAAATTCAACATAGAAAAAAATTCAGTTATCAAAATCTATTCCTAATTTAGAGTAAAGCTACATTACACAGCAAAACTCCACTTATTAAACTTTATCTCATGCAAACTTAAAATTATAAAAATAGTAATTCCAGGCCCCACGGTAGACCATAAACCTACTTAGATGCAAACATGGTAAACACTTAAAAATTTTTTTTCCATTCTTCCTAAAAGAAGTGTGTTTTGGCTGATAGA
Organism: Stenella coeruleoalba; assembly: GCF_951394435.1. Classification (NCBI taxonomy): domain Eukaryota; kingdom Metazoa; phylum Chordata; class Mammalia; order Artiodactyla; family Delphinidae; genus Stenella; species Stenella coeruleoalba. The sequence continues at coordinate 72,511,977 of NC_137150.1, read as the reverse complement.
GCAACATAACACATGAAGTCTGTTGCTAAGGAACACAATTTTTGACCTGGTAACAGAAATCATTCTGGTAATCTGACACACAACCAAGATGTTAAGACTATAGAATTAAAGGCATTCTTTTGGATTCTGTCCTTTAATAAGTTTTTAAGTGGAAAACCATGAAGAGCCTTCCAGCTCAGTAGAGACATATTAAATAAAGCTTGGTAAAAATAGGCAGGTTCGCAGACCTTGGGAATGCACATCAAATTCAACAGGCCAAAGGAGTGAGTTTTTCATGACGGGGCTCTCACCACTCACTGGTTTTGGGCCAGTTTTCCATAACCTCCTCTCCCAGCATCGTAGTCCTGACGATACTCATCTCGCACCTTAATTGAAAAGAACATGTTACAGTATAGAGAAGATGAGTGTAACAAACATGCTTCCTAAAATGTGTCAAATAACTACGCCTTTTCAGGTGTCATGATGTGAACATTTCAAGCAGAACAGAACATAATTTTAAGCAACTGATAATATAGCTCAACTGCCCTGCAAAATTATTTAAGACTACCTAATGGTGTTTTACCAAACACCAGGTTCATACTCAGCATTCAAAGATAGCACGTTGCAAAGAATAAACTATTTTAAAATAACAATGTAAAAGTCATTTTACTGCATTTTGTTTTTGTTCAACACTCTTGGCAGGTGGAGAACATTTAGCCCCTAGCAGAAGTCCAATTAATGGTTGCTTGTGATGTAGATAATATACTACTTAATGGTTTTTAAAAATAATTTATCATCACTTCTCAGCCTTTTGGCTAAGATCAAGTATAAAAATAATTTACCAACCCCAATGGGTGGTTTTCAGATTCACTTCAAGCCAAGGTTATAAGCACAAAGTTATTTTCAAAAGAGCAAATACAAATTGACAAAACACTTGTCATTTAGGACTGGAATCCCAGGCAAAGGCTGAACCCAGAGAACCTTTCTGCATACCTGGCCCCCAGAACGCCCACGGCCATACTGCCTGCCCTCCTTAAAGCCTGCGTCCCAGTCTGTGCGAATGATCCGGTCATCCAGACGAGTTCCATTTATGTACCGCATGGCATTTTCTGCATCTGCTCTTAAATAGTATCTTAATTATAATTATTAAGGAATTAGCATTTCTCCAGATATTTTTGTAAACAGAGGAAGCAACATCTAAATGAAGCTGAGTTAAGAAAAAGTACAAAAACTAATCCAACCAGATGGAGTTCAAAGACAATAATTTGTCTTGCACAGGCCTGTTTGAGATTGGTCCAGAAGCAGTCAAAAATGACACTTATCCGTGGCTACACTGATGATTTTTTTGATAATCCTGTTAAGTATCTGGTTCCACTGTCTCCATATTTTGGTTTGCAAAATATAAAATATGTTCAGTGCAGGTTTTAACCATGAACTGTTATCCAAGAAAACAGCATCTTTGGGTTCCCTGAATATGAAGCTGTATATTCAAGAACCTTACAAAGAGGTCACGGTACATATGAATTGCCATTGCATTTCATTAGAAGGAAACACTCAAAATATCACTCACATTAGTAGTTCCAAATCAGATCTACTAAATCTGTCTTTGGGGTGCTATTAAAAAAAAAAAAATCTCTGTAAGTAATACTTACGATCATTAGCTGGGTTTAGGAAATACTGATCTGGACTTTTTCCCCTTGTCTTTAATTACACAGGTAGGGAAACACTGAAATTCCAGTGTCAGCATCTACACAATGCCTAGCACACAGTGGGCATTCAATAATTTTTTGTTGAATGAAATGAATGCTAAAGGGCAAACTGAGGAAAAAAACACTAACAATGAACGGTAGCCTTTCAGGTATTTGCCATCATGATTGTTGATCTCTGACCTTCAAGGCAGATGCAAAAACACTCCAGTTCTTAGAGACTGGTTATTATCTAGTATTTTCTTTGCCTTTTCTGTCCCCCATGAACTATTTTACAGTATTGCCACCAGAGGCAAAAAGTAAAACCTAGGCACTCGTCCCTCGTATCTGAAGGAAGAGTGGGAAAAGCTTGCAGAATCCAGAAATCAGATACCGAAATCAAAAGTGGGGCTTCTGGGACTTCCCTGGTGGCGCAGTGGTTAAGAATCCGCCTGCCAATGCAGGGGACACGGGTTCAATCCCTGGTCCAAGAAGATCCCACATGCTGCAGAGTAACTAAGCCCATGCGCCACAACTACTGAGCCTGCACCCTAGAGCCCACGAGCCACAACTACTGAATCCCATGCGCCGAGAGCCCGTGCTCCGCAACGGGAGAAGCCACCGCAATGAGAAGCCCGCGCACCGCAACGAAGAGTAGCCCCTGCTTGCTGCAACTAGAGAAAGCCCGGGCACAGCAATGAAGACCCAACGCAGCCAAAAAATAAATAAATAAATAAATATACATATTTTAAAAAAAGTGGGGCTTCTGGTTCAAGCTGATAGAGCACGTTTTCTCTTCTTTACTTCTCAAGGCCCCCATTAAAACAGAAAAGAAACACGTATACAAAGAGGAGAAGAGACCATAAGCAGACTAGAGATTCAACAGAAGGTGAAGAGTACTAGTGGATGAAACAAAGTCACAGTGCGAAATACCCTTGAAAGGGCTTAAAGGAGACAGCAAGCCCAGGAGGCTTTTTTTTTTTTTGGTATTTTTTTTGGTACCCGGGCCTCTCACTGTTGTTGCCTCTCCCGTTGCGGAGCACAGGCTCCGGACGAGCAGGCTCAGCGGCCATGGCTCACGGGCCTAGCCACTCCGCGGCATGTGGCATCCTCCCGGACCAGGGCACGAACCCCTGCATTGGCAGGCGGACTCTCAACCACTGCGCCACCAGGAAAGCCCCCAGGAGGCTCTTAATTCCAAGTTGAATAACAAGTGAGGCTGAATATAGGGTTTAATTAAAGGTGTCTATGTGGGGAAAAGACCTGTTAACAGAAAGGCATTTAATCCCAGGCAAATAAAAGTAAAATGATAGGGATCTGAACTGTCTGGAGGAACTAGGGCATTGTCTTTAACATTAGCAAGCCAAATAAAATCCCTTTTCGTTCTAGCATTTGAGAAACCCACATGTCCCAAAGGCAAGGCAGCAACTTAAGAAGTTCTGCCTGGGGACTTCCCTAATGGTATAGTGGTTAAGACTCTGCGCTCCGAGCGCAAGGGGCCCGGGTTTGATCCCTGGTCAGGGAACTAGAGCAGCAACGAATCGTGTGCTGCAACTAAGACCCGGCGCAGCCAAATTAATTAATTAATTAATTATTTTAAAAAGTAGTTCCGCCTAGATCCACATAGTCTTTTTTCCCCTAATTATGATCAGAAATCCAGGGATCACCAGAAACTGAAGGAAATTTTACGGCATAAATACAACCAAAAGAAACAATTCAGGGCACAGAAAAGAAAATTCAAGACACGGTAGATCAGGTCTGGAAAATTTCTCAAACAAAATGACCGAAAAATATTAGTTAAAAAACAAAACATCAAAGGATAAATCCAGAAGGTCCAATATTTGGAGTTTCCAGGGAGAGAATACATGGTCACAAGTAAATATAGCTTTGGTTTTGACCTATAAAATCAAGCTATATACATCTACATAATGAAATACTATACAGTTGTTTTAAAAAGAGGTAGATCTACATATGCTAACATGAAGCAATTTCTAAGATAGGTGAAAAAAAAATGAGTGCATGCAGTACGCTACCACACATACATAGGATTACTTCTGGAAAGACCCACGAGACTCGTAACTGATTGTCTCTGGACTTAGAATGGTATAGGGCTTTCATTTTCACTATGCTCTGGACATTTTGAAACACCATAAGCATATACATTTTCAAAGATTATTTTTCTTAATCAACTATGAAAAAATGGATTTCAGAAAGAATGTTAATGTTAATAGCTTTCCCAGTGTAAGAGTATAGGCACACTGGACAGAAGGAAGGAGAGGCAGAGATAAGTGTAGGGATGCTAATCAACGAATATCCTCACTCATCTTGTAAAATAGGGTACCAGCCACTCTGGGCCCCACCTCTGGCCAACAGCTACATCAAACATACAGGAAGGATACTCCACAAAGCAGAACCCACATGCTGTTTTCTTCATTTTATCCAGGCCCATGATGATTTTCTTTATGTCACCACTTTTGCTGAAGAGTTCATAGATTTGTTCTTCAGTTGTATAAAAGGAAAGATTTCCAACATACAATGTACAGCTTTTCTTCAGCAATTTTTCCTGTTCTTCATTGTCACCCTAGAATTTCCAAGAGCAAAGTGAAAAAAGAAAGGCACAAAACAATGTGAAGCGTATGCTCCAAGTTATATTTTTTAAAAGCATGAATATACATGGATACCACACACAAGAAACAGGTAATATGTCTGCCTCTAGGGAGAATCAAGGGACTGCAAGTCAGATCTCCATGTATGGAAGTCTCATTTAATTCTCAGAGTTGAATGAAGTAGGTCCTAATTTATTATCCTCATTCTACCTGAGGGAAGACAGTTAAGTAGCTTGTCCAGGGTCACACATATAATCAGTAGTTGTAGCTGGAATCCAAACCCAGTCTTATCCCCAATCCCATACTTCCTTAAAAGTTCACAGGACAAGAGTCATTTTAACGATACATTAAAAATAGGTTTTCCAGGACTCTGGAATGAGACATTAAATAAAGTAGATTCACTTTATCACTGCTGTTACTGATTTGTTAAAATTATGGTCAAGAAGCATTTTCCTTTTTCCTTCTTTTCTCACACATACAAGTCATGTCCCACCAAACAGCCTACAGTTTAGGACAACTGGTCTAAGTACTTATTTAAGGTACGATAATAATGTGGATCCCATTCAGGAAACACTGTAGAAATTCTACAAGACAGTATCTTACTACTATCTAAATGAAGCTATAGGCTTTAGACTGCAGAGATAAACAACAGCAAAAGTTGAATCCTTTCACTGTTTTAATCTTGCAGGATGCTTGAAATTCAGGATGGTTATGATGTGGAACTTTCTAAAGTAATGAGACCTGTAAAAGTGATAGAATGAAAAATCATGCCTGGCATACAGTAAGCATTTAAAAACAGTTGACTGCGTGAAAATCTAAGATCCTTCTCAATTTGACCTCAAATTTCCATTTCCCTACCCTACTAATGCATTTTAAACATTCTCCACACCTACCTTCTTCTGTATGTGACCCCTCCTTTCCCCGTCACAGGGAATTTTCTGAATCCTCACAGCCCCTCCCTTTCCACTCATCATTTCTGCCTAGATTATGATCACTTACCTCCATTGTAAATCTGTACATTTATAGTCCTTCCATTTACAATCCCATAATCCCTAGAGGATTATGAAGTCTTAGGGTGTGGAAACTGTCTTCCCTCTCTAAGGTTTAGCAGAAGGCTTCAGCAACAGCACTCAATACAAATTTACTAAACAACCACTAGTTAATGAGTGTCAGTCACCTCCACCCCATCCCCGCCTTTGCTGATACTGAAGAACCCACCTTTAATAGCTGTAGCCTCCCCCTTTTCCACAGAATCTGCTGTGACGTGGGCCAAACGAAAATTTCCCTCTTCTGAAACCCAGCAGTTCTCCGATCTTGACATCCAGACACTTAACATGCTGGTCCCCCCTCTACACTCCAAGGGCTCCCTAAAAGTGGAGGCAGGGCTCAACTGTGTCTGCCACTCACCACGTACAACTTGTGGAGGGCCGTTTAACCAGCCCAAGGAGAGGACGCGAAACGCCAAAGCGCAGTTTGGCTGATGTAACTGAAAATTTAAAAATAATTAAAAGCCCCGGTATCTGGGTCAGGATGGCGCCTCCACATGCTCCACGTGTCAAAAAGACACCGCTTTCCCTCATCATAAAGTCACCTTCCCGCCGCACCGTTCGGGAAAACCTGAGACGCCAGTACTACTGCCGCCCGTCTGCACTGCCCCGGGGATCAGGCAGCGGCTGCTAGGGAATGTGAGAGCGAGCCTCAAATTCCCTGCCTACGAGAGAAGAGGATTCAGTGATATCCAAACGCCCTTTCAGAATCCATTCCACAGCAGGCACCGAGGCTTCCCTTCGCGTTTCGGGATACCAGGGAATGGGAGACGACACAATGAGACAAGAGCAAACCAATTCTCAGCCTTCTGGCCCGGGGCCTCCCCTTCTCGCTGCCCCGCTTGCCTCACCCGGAAGTGCTGGTCCCGGTACTGGCTCAGCTCGACGTAGGAGTCGCTGCGCAGCGCCTTCAGGAGGCCACCCGACATAACGCACAGATTTCGGTCGAGGACGCCGCCACTGCGAGAAAAACGAAGCCGCCCCGGCGGTAGCGGAACCGGAAACGCTCGGAGGCCGCTGTGAAAAGTCTTAATCCCGTGCTCCAATCCCAGCGCGGCAGTGTCGTCATCCGGCGGCGCCGGCGCAGACGTGGTCCGTAGTCAGGCGTCGCCGATCAGAAGTGAGAGCGGCGTGCTCTGGATTCCGGGACGCTCCGAGGATGATTCTACGGCGGCTGCTGGCCGCCCTGTTGCACAGCCCACAGCTGGTGGAGCGTCTCTCTGAGTCGCGGCCCATCCGGCGTGCGGCACAGCTCACCGCCTTCGTACTGCTGCAGGCCCAGGTACACGGGCAGGACGCGGCCCGGCGCCTGCGAGCCCTCGCGGCAGGGACCGCGGGCTCCCTGGGCTGCCGCGCTGCCCGCTTCAGAGACACCTTCATTCAGGAGCTACGCCGCAGCCTCCGGGAACGCCCGCGGCCACCACCAGGTAGCCAGAAGGGCCCGGGAGCAAACCCCTAAACCCAGGCCGGGCCGAGTCGAGGTCGCCTGCTTTCCCTTCCGGGCTCGACACCGGCCTCGGCGCTATGAAGTCATCCCGGACACTACGCATGGCTTGGAATCCGGACTCAGATGGTCCGCCTACAGAGGTCCCGCTCATCAGAGAGCCCAGGCCATACCGACACCCCTGGTGAAGGGAGCCCTGTGATCGGTCGGGACACAGCGTATGAGGAAAGCCCCCGAAGCCTGACAGAAGTAAAGACTGGTACCTGATACACCGCGCGGGCAGAGCGCCATGGACCAAAGTACAACCGGAAAGAGGGTCTGCCCTCTGAAATGGGACTAAAACTAGTGATGGATGCTGCTGCCTGTGCACTGATATAGCAGGACACTACTTCCAGGGGAGATCCTGGATGAAAAGACAATCCTGCAGTTGCCAAAATCCTCTGATTAAATGTGTGAGCTGAGAAATGGGTATTGTTACTGGACAAGGTTCTTTTGCCCCATGCGTAGAAAGCCAAACGCTGAGATGCAGAGGTTTGCAGCAAAGAGAGGGTTAACGCTCAAGGCAGCTAAAGGAGGAGGAGAACTAGTCTCAGATCCGTCTTCCCCAAGGCAAGGGGCTTCGGGTATTTTGGGGATAAAGAATAAAGAAGCAGGGCGGCCTGAGACGTGGGGAGCGTGGGGAAAGGTGATTGGAGAAAGGTGTGATAATTGTAGTTCTGCACAGGTGTAACTAAGCCACATGCATCTGCAGCTTGAAAAATGGAGGCTTTAGCACCACCTGCCTCTGCCGGTGGAGTTTTCGGCCCTCTGATGTCAAAAGGTCAGGAGCATGCCCAGAGCTTGAACTAGACACAGCCAACTGCAAATTCCTGGAAAACAACTCCATCAAACATCTTATTGTTTAGGCTTTGTGCTGCTTGGAGGCCTTGTGAGTCTTAAAATGACCTTGATTAGTGAAGGCAGGTGAAATGGATTGACTCATTACCCATGGTTTCAGTGTGAGCTCCCTACTTCTCTGGCAAGGTGGATTTAGGATTCCTGGGGACTTGTAGGCCTATGGTAATAGTAGTTAGCACATATTGAGTACTTACTCTGTACTGGGCACTTGCTAACTGCACTCTGTGTGGGTTATCTCACTCCTTAAGACAACTTTCATATGAGGAAGTATAAGGCTACTTAAGTTGCCCAAGGCCTTACAGAGTGGAATGTGAATACAGGTGTTTGACTCCAGGGCCCACGTCCCTAATCACATTTACCCTGACCTTCAAAGCCTCCCTTCCCTGCCACCAACCACTATCATCACTGGGTGTTAGGACAACTGCCTACCATGGAACAAGCTACCTGGATTCCTTGTCCCTATTTTAGAGGGTCTGGGATGCACTCTAAAGGCTATGCTCCAGCTAACAAACCCACGATTAGGAAATCCATTGTATGCATTGATTGTCTCTAATCAGGCTACACAGTTCATCTTGCAATCTAGAAAGCTCGAAGCCCAAGAAGCTTTTAGGCTGGTGACCAGTTTGTACTCTGGCATTCTGATAGTCACTGGATAGGGTGGAGAAGCAAAAGCAGCCTGTCCTCCACTTTCCTAATGGTCAAAGTTCTGATTTGACATTCCATCCTCCAGTCTTCCCATCAGAGGGGCTTCTATTTAATCCTCTCTGAGGCCAGTGTCCCACTCTCCTAATGACAGAGTTCTAATTTGGCATCCTACCCTCCTGTCCTCCCCCTCCCAGACCAGAGGCAACTCACTGGACTCTCCTTTGACCTTGGCAGTGAGGAGCCAGAGGAGCTTGTTCATTCTACTGCCTTGTTTGCCTCATTGGTTTCAATCCCACTCCTTGGTCTCTGGATCTGAATATCAGAGGAGCAGAATGTTAGCCGTCCCCAGCCCAATCCCTTACCCTCCACATAAACAAGCACACTCACAGTTGGGTCTTTTTCTAGACTAGCAGAGACAAAAAGGAAGTGCAGGAAGCAATGAAGCTTCTGGACAAGCTGGCCACTTGGTAAGAAAGGAAGGAAAGCAAGAAATGAAGGCAGTTTATTTTTTGCGGAAGAAGTGTGAAGGAACTAATTTCCCTCCGTTTTTGTAAAAGGAGCCTGAGAGCAGAGAGAGAGAACTGGGTCCTTTCTGCTCCAGCTAGAGGAGATTTGGATGCCTCCCCGCTTTGTTGGAGAAGCCTCCAGTGTTCGTAGTCAGTGGCTTGTCATCCCACCAGGTACCCTATTACTAAAGAAGCAGACCAAATTCTTCCCACCATCCCCAGTGACAACAATCTCCCAACATACCTTTCAGGCTCTTCTGAGCTTTGTCAGAAAGTGAAGCAGGGAAGTAACTCACTCCACTATCCTGCAGGACAATTCCAAATCACCCCTTGGTGCCACACAAATCTAGATAGCAACACTTTACAGACAAATTTGTTACAGGTCATATCACTACAGGCTACACGGACTGCTACACCAACAGCTCCTCCAGGGAATTCTGAGGTTGTGAACCCAACTGGGGAAGAGAAGAGAAGTCCCGAGAAGCCCAGAGGAATTTGGGACCTTTGAATCTGGGGTGTCTCAAGGTGGCATTTGGTTTTATCTGTTGGGCAGAAAAGCCATCTTTGGCTGCAAAGTAAATAAGTGCTGTCGGGTGCCAGAGATGATGCTAAGCAGTACAGGTAGGAAGACCAATCTGAAGTTCGTAACAAACCAACCAAAACAACAGTGAACTGTCATGAACAGGTACTGTAGAGTTTTAAATAGGGAAATATCCGAACAGCCAGCTGAACGGCCAGCTCAGGAGAGAGATCCTTAGCATCTCCTCCCAAGTTGAGTAACATCATTTTAGTAGTTTGAAATCAGCCACGGTAAGAGTATTTACACAAGTCAGAAAACACTACAAATGGGGGCTAGTTTGCCCTTAGAGAACGGGTTGCTAAACATTTACTAGCATGGCACTGACTTTCCTCTCCCTTGGGGTTGGAGTCCTGAGCAAAGTGTGGCACTAGGACCCAGCAGCAGCCACAGAGCAGCTTGCCTGCGGTGGGTGGAGCTTTAAGATGACCCGAGGCTTTAGCCAGCAGAAGGCGGGACTAGAAAAGCGCTCAGGTTTGCTCGGTTGTATAGGTTTGGCCGCCTGCTCTGTGCTCCTCCAGCATACTGCTCTCAGTGGCCTGGGTGCTTCTTGTTCTCACGAGATGGCAGGGGCGTGAGGAGGGAGAACGAGGACAAGCTTAGTGCCACAGCCCCTCATATTGCCAGCGGACCGGGCGGGGGCGCCCTGTGTTGTGAGGAGCAACACGCCCCGGGCTGATGGCTTTCACCAGGGCGGCAGGTGTGGGTTTGGCCCGGGGTCTGCTCTCCATCCTGTGAAGGGGATCCAGACAGAAGCTTTGAGCTTGGAGAGTGACCAGACCACATTTAAGGTTTTGTGCTCAAGTGCCACCAGATGCTGACTGAGCCTTCTATCTCCATTCCCACTGGGGCCAACTGAGAAGGGAGAACATCTGGGCTTGATCCCTCAAGGGTGAGATGCAGAAACGTTCCATCACCTCTCTCAGGGACAGGAGTAAGAGAGTGGGTGGGCAGAAAAGTTCCAGAACTACTTTTTTTGGTAATAACCAAGCACTGAGACGGTAGGTAGGCCCTGAAGTGCCATTAAATATGCCACACCCACTTCTATGCTTACAGAGCTTTGGGAGAGACATGCCTGTCTGGCCAGGGAACATGTGCTGCAGACCCAGGAATGACACAGTGTTAGCTGGCAGACACCTCAGAGACCTTCTGATCCATTGTACAGACTGGAAAACTGAGGCTGGGTGAGGGGAAGGGGCTCTCTTAAGATTACATAGCCAGTGTGTAGCAGACCAGGGACGAGAACTAACTCCTCTGAATATGAGCTACCTGCTCTTTCTACATCACTACACTGCCTCCTTCCAGGTATCTAGGAAGCCAAAGGGTTGTCATGACAGCAAGAGGTAAGGCATCCTGGAAGGTTTGGGGCGAGTCATTCAGGAAAGTCATTAGGAGATTGTTGTCTCCTTTCACAATCAGGTGCTACTTATATGTTTAAAAAACATCACAGTGGCTGGAAGGAATAGGGCAGGAACAGGCATTTTGCGTCATTGATTTCACCAGGTTCTTTGGGGAACTTGGCATCAGGACTGTGACTGGTCAGATCTTTGGTTTTTGAGGGAAGATGGGTGTCAGTTTACCCAGAAGGTGGAGCAGTCAAAAGCTGTGCACAGGAGAGGTGGGGATTCTGGAAGGGAAAGGGAAGGAAGAGAGTCAGGGCTCTGTCCCAGCCCAGCTCTCTACCTAGAAGGTGGAGCAGCACCTTCACCTATGGCTGAGTCTTGGGCAGGGGCTTTTCTGTCATATTGTCAGGCTTCTCCCCCAGCTCCAGGATGTGAAGGCTGAGATGGTACCTCCAAGCCCCACTCAGCAGGGAGGACAGGGCCGGTGGGTCCTCCAGAGTCACGTGGGGAAAGATGAGTGTCTCACTCTTGAGAGGGAAGCTGCACTTCTTCATGGCAGACCTGGTGGTGCCAGGGGTCACCACAAAAAGGCGGCAGAGCCACGGCCCACCAGCCACATGGCAGGCTGGTCGTCTGGTGAGGTTGCTGAGGGCTTGGCACAGGAGCTGGTCCTCAGCCCCGCCCATGTCCACCACCTCCACGGGCGAGCCGAGGCCCGGGAGGTGCAGGAGGTGCCGGGGGGGCATGTAGGTGTGGGTGAATAGGAGTGTGTAGTGGGTGGGTACCTGTGGGAGCACAGGAGCACGAACCACCTGCTCCAGGTGCCCCAGGCCAGGCACTAGGCCCCCCTGGTGCAGGCAGCCGAAGAAGAGGGCACCCAGGGCATTGAAGAGGACCAGGGTGCCCTTGCAGGGTGCCAGTTGGGTCTGTAGACTACAAAGCAGGACGAGGGGGACCAGGAGGGGGATTAGGAACCGAGCCTCCTGGTGGCTAAAGGCAGACAGCAGGGCCAGGGGCATGAAGTAGAGGAGCAGGAGGTGAGACCTGGGGCTGGACTGCAGGCTCCGGGCAGCCAGTGCCCTTGGGAAGCCCATCTGTGTGAAGGCCTGGAGGCAGGCTCGCAGCTGTTGCCACGCGGCCTGCAGGGCGTGGGCATGCAGCACCCCAAAGAGCAGGAAGCCATTGACTGCCAGGTGAGTGAGCCGCATGTGTGTGCCATGCCTCGCCAGGTTTACGGGATCCAGGTTGTAGTACAAGAAGTTGGCAGGTGTAAGGACAAGGGTACTGGGTCTACATGGACTGGAGAAATAGCAGCTGTCCACAGCCACAAACCCCACTGCTGTGAGGGTCGCCCCTGGGAGCAGCACCAGGGCTTCCTTGGTCAGCGACTTGAAGCTGGGGTTTGTGGCTCCATAAGTACCCCAGAGGAAGAGGGGGACCAGAGCAAAGGCCAGAAAGGTGGGCCGGTTGAAGAAGCCAGCAGCCATGACACCCCCAAGAAGCCAACTGTGCCACGGCGGGCCTGGAGCAGGCTTCTTGGGAGTGCAGCTCCCAGCTACACGGGGGGATACCAGTACCAGCAGCCACGCAAAGAGCAGCCCCTCAATGGCATTGGAGAAGGTCCTTGTGTAGAAGACCAAGGTGACGTAGGAACCAGACAGCAGGACCAGGGCGTTCCAGCGCTCCGCCCCCCAGCGTGGGGCCAGGTGGTACACGGCCAAGTCCAGGGCAAAGGAGAGGGAAGCGAGGAGGAGGCGGGGCCCGACAAGCAGCGCATAGCCGCTCACCGGGCCAGGCCACGGCCCCCACTCTTCCCAGAGCCTGAGCAGCCAGAAGGCGGAGCCAGAGGTCAGCAGTGGGAAGACCACTGTACGGCAGGGGCTGCTGGGGTGAAACTCCCAGGGCCGCGCGGCCTTTATGCCCAGGACGTCCTCTGCAGAGAGAGAAGGAGAGGTGAGCCAGGTCCCAGCGCAGAGGATATTACGGACAAAATCCTAGGATGGCCCCCAAGATTTTCCAGCCCCCTGGTGTACATGCCGGACATAATCCCTGGGACTGGGAAGATGACAGAGTTCACTCCTGTGATTAGGTTATGTCACAGGGGTCAGCTGACCCTAAGATACAGAGATCACCCAGATGTGTGTGACAAAAATCACATGAGCCGTATAAATCAGAGACTTTTCTCCAGCTGGTGGCAGAAGAGGACATCAGAGGTGAGAAGGATTTGCTGGTTGAAAGGTGGAAGGGGCAGTTGGCAAGGCATGTGGGTGGCCTCTGGGAGCTGAGAGCAGCCCGTGGCTTACAGCGAGCAAGGAAATGGGGCTTTAGTTCCATAGCCTCAATGAACTAAATGTGTTCAACAGCAAGAATCGTCTTGGAAGCAGATTTTCTCCCAGAGCTTCCAGACAAGAACTCAGCCCAGCCCATACTATGATACCCTGACCAGAGAGCCCAGGCTGCACTTCTTCTCATTTACAGAACTGTGAGCTGCTGGTTTTAAGCTGCTAGGTCTGTGATGGTTCGTTACACAGCTCACACCTGGGAAGTGAGGTAACAGTGTGTCTTGGACAGGATGTATGAGGAGGAGCAGGGGGAGGCCCCATTCCTCTCCTTGAGTTCTAAAGTCTCCAAAGTCAGAGTCAAAAACGCATCTCCGTGATTATGACTGTTAGCCAGGACAGCCAGTGTGAGAATGGGGGAAGGGAATAAGCAACTGTGGTTATGGTCAAAAGCGACTGGTTTTGTCTATGATTCTTAATGTTTAAAATTAAGAATATACTCATGTAATTAAAATTACTTGCTGCCTGGGGCTAGTCTGTGACTCTGTGCCCCACTGTCCCAGAGCTCTAAGGGGTGGGGGTGAGGAAAATGAACTCTTAATTTCTGCATCTTAGCTCCAAGCTCTACAACATCTCACATTTATTTGATAACACTGCTGGTTGTCTAAGGCTCTTTGCTTCTCCTTATTCTTCCGGCCTTTTGGCAGTTTTTTCCTCTCTGTCAGAAGGTGAAAGGGAAACAGAAAACCTCGGATCAGATCAATCTGGCTGCTTTTTACTGGCTCAGGTTATAAAAAAACGGGGGGGGGGGGGTTGTGGAAAAATAAACTGGACCTTTCAACTTTAAAAACAAATCCACCTGTTGAGCCCTGTGGCAGAGATAGCTGATATCTCCCCAATCAATATCCATTCCTTCCTTCATCCTTAGTCTCTTTAGCTGGGCATTTGGTCAGATATAAACACTATATTTTTTAGCTTCCATTTGCAGGTACGTGTGGTCACATGATACATTCTGACCAATGGGATGGAATGGGCAAAAAGTATGTGACTTTCAAAATATGCCCTTAGGGCTTCCCTGGTGGCGCAGTGGTTGAGAGTCCGCCTGCCGATGCAGGGGACGCGGGTTCGTGCCCCGGTCCGGGAAGATCCCACATGCCGCGGAGCGGCTGGGCCCGTGAGCCATGGCCACTGAGCCTGCGCGTCCGGAGCCTGGGCTCCACAACAGGAGAGGCCACAACAGTGAGAGGCCCGCGTACTGCAAAAAAAAAAAAAAATATATATATATATATATGCCCTTAAAGAAAGTAGGCATGCCTATCTCTCCTCTGGTGGCGGGAAAGACTTGGTGTCAGACCTGATGCCTGGAGCACAAGCAGCCATCTTGAACCATGAGGAGGAAGCCTTGTGACCACAGCATCTGAAAGGCCTCAAGGTTTCCAGCAACCATCTTCATGATGTGTCCTATACCACCTAGAAGTTAAGTTCTAAAAAGTGAGCATTCTAGGTCTGGGTTCCCTCAGCCATCACATGAACCTACAGAAGAAAAGTTTCGTTATTATTTTATGTTACAGCCCTGTGTAAGTTTCCCCAATCACTGGGGAAGCCCAACTCTAAAATCCTTCCACTGAGAAGCCCAAAATAGCTTTTGTTCTGAATGACCCGTACTGTTGTTATAAGCAGGAAGATGTCAAAGAGGCTGGCATTTCATCGGTATCATTTAGAAGGTCAATGTCACCACTCAGGAAGGAGATGTGAAGTTCCCACTCCCAAATTATTATGCCAAAGAGGCTTGTGGATTTACTGCTCATCTGCACAGACATTTTTCTCCCTCCGCACTAAATAGCCAATCAGCTCCTTGACCAGACTTTGCTGCAGCTTATTGTAACCACACATGGGGAGCTTTACCTGCCATGACCTCAGGAGACTGGAAGAACTCATCTGGGTGCACGTAGCCTGTCTGCGGAAGAAGACACCACACCAGGCGGAGCAGGCTGAGGCTGCCCCACAGCACCCTGGCTGCCATCTTCATATCAAATTGCTGCCAGGACACAGGGCCAAGAGCCTAGGATGACTTCAGCTGCTACAGATGCTATTCTGGTTCCACAGACCTGCATCTGAGGAGCATAACATTTGTTGGTTATTATAAATTATATGTTCAGTTGCCTGAACAAACTCAATATGGGTCTACACACAATAAAAATGTTAGTAATAATAGCTGCTATTTACTAAGTACCTGCTAAATGCCAGGAACTTTACATCCATATCTCAATTAATCCTTTCCACAGTATGGGGCAGTGGGTCGTATTATCTCCGTTTTACAGATGGGGAAACTGAGGCCTCTGTTGAGTAACCTGGTTACTTGCTAACCATATTTGCTAAGTGTCTATATATGGCATTTGCTAAATATTTTTCCTAATATGACATTTTGCTAAGTGTCTAAATATGACATTTGCAGGTAGGAGTAGGGTACCTTCCAAATCTGGGTCTCACAGCCCCATCCTATTCACCAGCTCCTATTCACAAGCAAGCATGGCAGCCTGGCTCTTACACTTCTGAAAACTTAGGAACCTCAATGGATTCCATCCATTTCTTTGCAAAAACGAACTACATTCGACCCCATGGTCTTCAGTCACTCCCTCCAACTTTCACACATCCTGGATCCTACCTTTTGGAAGGTGATGGAAACACTGCTGTGGTTTGAATGTTTGTGCCCACCCCCTCCCCAAATTTATATGTTGAAATTCTAATTCTGAAATTCTAATGGTATCAGGAGGTGGGGCCTTTGGGAGCTGCTTAGGTCATGAGGGTGGAGCCCTCGTGAATGGGATTAGTGTCCTTATAAAAGAGACACAACCCGTTTATAAAAGAGACACAACCGTCCTCACCATGTGAGGACACAGCGAGAAGTTGCTGGCTATGAACCAGGAAGAAGGCCTTCATTATGCTGGCACCCTGATCTCAGACTTCCGGCCTCCAGAACTGTGAGAAATAAAGTTATGTTGTTTAAAAGCCACCCAGTCTGTGGTATCTTGTAAAAGCAGCCCAAACAGACTCCTCTTGGTGGAGGTTCTCACTCCCTTGACTCAAAGATCAGTGGGAATCTGAGTCCACGGCATGATGGACCTTTTTATCAACACCAGTAAATTATCACGGGTGCATAGAAAAACAAGTCTGACAACGTGTTTGTTACTCCTCCAGAAATACATATCGTTCCCTGACTTCCTGACTTTGATATTTTAAAGCTTGACCATAAACAGCTATTGTTCTCAGGTATGACATCAAGTCGTAACAGAGGAGACAAGACAAAGTGAAGCAACAGAACAGGAATCTGGCAGATGATGACAAGGAGCTTCCTGATACTAAAACCTCATAGAGCTTAAAAGATAAGTTTTGCAGCCTCTGCTCAAACTTTGCAACTGAATTGTGCAGACTATTTTTCCAGAGCCAGTGAATATCCTGACTTTTAGAGTTTTCAGATAGAAGATGAGGCCAAACTTAGCACTGGGAAGCAAAGGTTGAATCTGAATTTTTTTCATTAATAGCCAATTTGATACAGCAGGACAGGGCAGGGGTGTGGTGTGGAGATAGGGGTAGGGGCAAAGCACGATACCCATCATACAGGACAAACTTTGCGGTCCTGTAGGCCTGGTTCAGATTCCAACTCTGCCATTAGGAGCTGTGTTATCTTGGACAAGCTGCCTATATCCCTAAACCTCAGATTCCTTATCAGGAAAGTCAGATAATAATATCCAGCTCACAGGGTTGAGGGAGATTTAAGAGCTGATGCGTGGAGGGCACTTAGTATACAGAGTTTGCATGTATAAGTGACCAAAGCTAAAAGCTATTACTACTTTTAGTTGAGGCACAAATAATAATCCATGCCGCTCCAGACACCTAGGTGTTAGTTTGCAGCCTTCTTGGGAGTTTCTGAAACTGGCCCCATAGGTGAAGGGCAGGGAGAGACTGAAGAAAGAGGCAAACCACTGCAGATTGGTAGGTGGCAGGTTTAAGAAGCAAGAGAAGCTACTTACCAAGCTTGTCTTGGGTGGCTGCAAGATGAACAGATCTCCACACCCGCCTGCCAGAATCTTGAAGTTTATACAGAGGACTGAACTGGGCTCCATCACGTACAACGTCCAGATGGTCTCAGCACCACATGACTATCTCAAAGCTGTGTCCTTGGGCAGCTTCTAGCGTGAGGAAGACAAGCAGAGCACACATTCCAAGGATGGGGAGGTGGTGAGGGGCCTCCAGTTGCCGGGGTCCAGCTCGTGGGTCACATGCTCTCTATGACCTCCTCCAACACTAGGAGATCCTCAAAACCAGCACTTCTACTGACTACGATAATAAACAGGATTTGGTATAGTCCAATTGTCAAGATACATTTATGCATGTGTTTGAAGCTTTTCTCAAGTATAGAACTTTTTTTTCAAGTATGGAACTTTCACTACACGATTAGATTAGAACACCAAATCCATTACACTGATAGGGAACACAGAAACCCAGCCTGCCCCGCCCTGGTGTGAGTCGGTACATAGCAAGCCTGGGTCCTAGTCTGTACTATTTTCCTTCTGCAGCAACAGAGGAGATTCATCCTGTTTAGTGCCCACCATCTATTCCCCCTTTCCAGTTAACAGTAGTCAGAATTCCCACTCAGAACTGTACTCTTCACCCCCATCACCTATTTTCAGCTATGTGGCTTCGGATTTGATCCCATCCCCAACCCAGGTATAGACCCTGAATTGTTTAAGCCGAATAACATTTCCCATCCCACTGGCCACACTAATTGGTTCAGGGTTGGGTGCATGACACGCTGGTCTGATCAGAGGAACTAAGAAAAGTACCGATAAAGGTGCGTCTTGGCCCTTCTCTTCTCTGCCAGGCTTGGTGGGATGAGGCTGCAGGGGTGAGAGGGACATCACTCCTTTGCTGGTATTAATAGTCTCTCCCACCTTTGTAAGTATTCCTCTGTGTTGTGGTGAAAAATGTGTCCTCTGCACCTTCCTGGGGCTGACGAGCAGGTCTTACAGAAGTACTCCACTCTAACATTCCAATCTCATATTCCCTGACTTTGTCTGTATAAATTGGGGAAATCATGCAGTGTTTTTGGTGAATAGCACACCTCTTCCTGCTTTACACTTCACCTTTAGGGACATGCTGGGACTTGAGACTAATTGTAGGTCTAGAAGCAAAGGGAGGGGTGGGAGTGGGTCCTGAGGAGAAACAGCACTGTCTTGCAAAGCAGCTGCTTTGGGGAGGCCATTAAAGTTTCCAATGCAGGGTTAATCCCCTCAGATGCCAGTGGAAAGTCTGCTTCTACTGCTCGAAAAGTCTCACCAGAACTGAGGGACTCAACATCCCCATCTCTCTCAGGGTCTTCCCACTTGTCCTCATTCCAACTTTCAGTATCCCATCTCTTCGCAATTAGTGCCCTCACTTTAACAGTAGGTACCATTGAGACTGGGAATTCAATTTGCATTATAATTCAGCCACTCACAGAGTGAGATATGGGGTTTGTTTTTCGGCCAGCTTTTGGGTCATTTTATGAGGATTTTGAGCTGGGAATTTAAAGCCTTGAGCTTATCCTTCTCTTTTCCCAATTTGTCCAGCACAGTTAGAAACCACCAGCCAATCTCATTATACTATTTAGTTTGACTAAAATGTTCGAAGGTCACCCAGGAAATTTCCCTGGTGGTCCAGTGGTTAGGACTCAGCGCATTCACTGCTGAGGGCCTAGGTTCAATCCCTAGTCGGGGAACTAAGATCCCACAAATCTCGTGGCATTGCCAAAAAAAAAAAAAAGTTCAAAGGTCATCCAAACCCTTGCCTGGAGTATCCAATGGCAATATTTTTCATATCTCTAATATCATCACTCCATGGACTACCAGTACCCTCTTTACCACTTGAAATAGAGTCATTTGTGCCCTTAAATCTAATCAGACTATAGAAACAGTTCCAGCAAATCCAGGACCTATTCAGGAAACTTATCCTTAAGATTCTCTTCCTCTAGAACCACCTCCAGGACCAAAATCTGTCAGTCAGAGAAAGAGAATCAGTAGGAGACCTATATTAAGAAGATTTATTTCAAGGAATTGGCTTATGCATTTGTGGGGCTGGCTAGGTAAGTCCGAAATCTGCAGGGTAGGTCACTGGGAAGGGCAGGCTGCAACTTTTGGGCAGGAGCTGAAGCTGCAGTCCACAGTGGGAGTTTCTTCTTATTCAGGAAAGCCTTAGCTCTGCTCTGACGGCCTTTCAACTGATTACAACAGGTCCATATAGATTATTATTAGAATAATCCCCCTTACCTAAAATCAAGTGATTATGGACTTTCATGCATCTATAAAATACCTTCACAGCAACACTTAGTGTTTGACTGAATAACTGGGAACTCTAGCCTACACAAACTGACACAAAAAACTGACCATTACACCCTAAATAATTCAGTGTTTGTAACTGTTTGAATTTTAGATCAATGGGATAATTCTTTATGTAACTCACTGATGATTTGCTTTTTTCCCCCAATGTTCTGATAATGGTATTCACCATATTGTTCTCTGTAGCTGCTGTTCCTTTCATTGCTATACGGTATTCCCCTGGGTAAATATACTGAAGCTTATTTACTTACCCTTCTACTGTTGTTTATCAGCTAGGTTACCTCCAGGGGGTTACAAGATTTTTCTTTTTTATTCATAACAAAGAAAAATAAACTGCTATAGGAATAAAGACGCAGACCTCCCAGAGAACGGACTTGAGGTTATGGGGAGGGGGAAGGGTGAGCTGTGACAGGGCGAGAGAGAGTCATGGACATATACACACTAACAAACGTAGTAAGGTAGATAGCTAGTGGGAAGCAGCCGCATGGCACAGGGATATTGGCTTGGTGCTTTATGACAGCCTGGAGGGGTGGGATAGGGAGGGTGAGAGGGAGGGAGACGCAAGAGGGAAGAGATATGGGAACATATGTTTATGTATGACTGATTCACTTTGTTATAAAGCAGAAACTAACACACCATTGTAAAGCAATTATACCCCAATAAAGATGTTAAAAAAATAAAATAAAATAAACTGCTATAAACATTAGTATTCAAGAGTTCTCTGAAGTATATACCTAGAAATGGAATTCCTGAGTCATAGGGTATGCATAGTTTTTTATTTTATTTTTTAAAAAATTTCTCAGTTTTAATTTCTAATATGGTAAATAGCTACAGCTCACATAAACAAAAGCTCTTTGGGGTCCTCAATAAATTTTTAATGGGATCTTGATACTAAAATGTTTAATATAAGTTGGGTGAGGGAATAAATGCCCATTCAAAAAGAGAAAGTCAAATCCCATTATCAAGAGAATAAGAAGGATGTATTTAAAATTAAAATGAAGAAATCAACGCTGTAGTTAAAGGAAGAAAGAATTCAGAAATAAACAAAGATATTTTCAGTAAGATTAAGAAAAAAGGTGTTTTAGGCAAAAGATCCATATGGGTATGCACACTTTTACCTTCAGATAAGGCCAACTGTTTTCCAAAGGTTGCTACCAGCTAGCAGATAGTGCAGTGCCCCCGTTTCATATGCTCACTTATACTTGGTATTGTCTGACGTTTTGATTTTGTGACTCTCATAGGTATTAACATGCATTTCCTTGATTACTAATATGGTTAAACACCTTTCCTTTTCCTTTTTTGGCTGCGCCTCGAGGCATGCGTGATCTTAGTTCCCCGACCAGGGATCGAACCTGTGCCCCCTGCAGTGGAAGCACAGAGTCCTAACCACTGGACTGCCTGGGAATTCCCGAACACCTTTTCAAAAATTTGTGAAATGTTTCTTCTGTGGAATTCCTTTTGAACCACTGGCTGTCTATCTTCTTCTTACTCCGTATAGGAATTCTTTATATAGTCTTTATATTTATTGCATGACAAATATCCTTTTCTAGTTTGTGGCTTGTATCCTTAACTCATTTCTATTCCTAATATTGGTTACTTGTGCCTTCTTTTTGTTTCTTGATCATTGTCACCAGAATTTTGTCAATTTTATGAATATTTTAAAAAAATCAACTTCTGGCTTTGTTCATCTTCTTTTAAAAACTTTTTCTTATCTATAGTTTTTTTTCTTCCTTTTACTTTTTGGGGTGTTATTTTGATTGGACATTTAGCTCATTAATTTTGAGACTTTAACTTTTGAGCTTTTCTATGAGAAATATTTAAGATTATATATCTCTCTAAATACTATATTAACTGCATCCCACAGGTTTTGTTATGTAATATTTTCATCAGCTCTTGTTTCTAAATATTTTCTAATTCCATTGTAATTTCTTCCATGACTAATGCTTTATGGCTGAAGCAGTTGATTTTTTGATTAAGACTTTATTTTTTGGACTTCCCTGGTGGTGCAGTGGTTAAGAATCCACCTGCCAATGCAGGGGATATGGGTTCGATCCTTGGTCCGGGAAGATCCCACATGCCACGGAGCAACTAAGTCTGTGTTCCACAACTACTGAGCCCACGTGCTGCAACTACCAGAGCCCGTGCTCTGCAACAAGAGAAGCCATTGCAATGAGAAGCCCGTGCACCGCGATGAAGAGTAGCCCCGGCTCAACTAGAGAAAGCCTGCGCACAGCAACGAAGACTCTACACAGCCATAAATTAAAAAAAAAAAAAAAATTAATTTAAAAAAAAGACTTTATTTTTTTTATAGCAGTTTTAGGTTCACTGCAAAATTGAGAAGAAGGTATAGAAGTTTCCCACATACACTCAACCCCTACACATGCATAGCCTCTCCCATTATCAATATCCCCTGCCAGAGCGGTACAGTTGTTACAACTGATGAACCTACATCTACACATCACTGTCACCCAAAGTCTACCGTTTCCATTACTGTTTACTCTTGGTGTTGTACATTATACGGGTTTGGACAAATGTTTAATGACATGTATCCACCATTATAGTATTATACAGAGTATTTTCACTGCCCTAAAAAACTTCTGTGCTCTGCCTATTCATGCCCTCACCCCCAGCATTTAATTTTTAATGGTCCAGTTTTGTAGATATTCCACGGATGCTTGAAAATACCATATATTGGATAGCTATTGGATATGGAGTTCTATAGATGCTCATTAGATCATGCTTGTTAATTGTGTTCCTCAAATCTTTTATGTCCTTTATGATTATCTACTGCTTATTCACAGAAAATCACAGAAATGTGTGTTGAAATAGCTCATGAGATAGTGGTCTTGACTAATTTTCCATGTAATTTTGTCATTTCAGCTCATTTTTGAAGCTATATCATTATTTTTTTAATTGTTATACTGTATTAGAAAATTGAATATTTTCTCATTATACAGTTATCTTTTTATCTCTAATAAGTTTTTTCCCTTAAAATATTTTGTCTCCTATAGCTATATGACCTTTCTTTTATTTAGTATTTACCTAGTACATCATTTTCCACCCTTTTACTTTCAAACTTTCTGTACACTTATACTTTCATATGTCTCTTGTAAAGAACAAGTAGCTGGATTTTGTTTACCCAGTCTGACAATGTTTGTCTTTAAAATGCAGCTTTATTTCAAAATATTTAAATTTAGTGCAATTATTGATATATTTATTTCTTCCATCTTATACTGTGTTTTCTTTTTCATGCCTTTCTATCTTTTGTTTCTCTCTCCTTTCTTGCCTTCTTTTGGATTGGTTTTTATTTTCTTCATTCTTTTTTCTCTAACACTTTGGAAGTTATACTCGATTTCTATTATGTTATAAAATGCAGTACCTTATTTAATGTTTTAATATTTAGTATAGTATGTGCTATGGTTTTACTATGATGATTCTGAGTGTGCATTTTTCTTTAATCATAGTCGGAATTTCTTTGGCTCCTTGACTCTGTGGATTAGGGTCCTTTGTCATCTGTAGAAAGCAAAATCCTCCATTATATTCTCAAATATTGCCTCTTCCCTCATCTTTACTCTCTCTCTAGAATTATGACTGAATGTATGATACATCTTCTTGGTCTATCTTCCATGTCTTTTAAACTTCCATTTTATATTTTCCATCTCTCTGCCTCTCCTCTGTTCTATCTTCCATGTCCCTAATCATCCTTTCAGCTGTATCTAATCAGCTGTTAAACTTATCTATTGAATTTTAAATTTCGATTATTCATTTCTAGGAGTTGTTTGACTTTTTTCTACATCTGCTTCCTCTTTTGTCATATTTTCAAGGCTCTCTCTTTTTTTTTTTTTTTTTTGCAGTACGTGGGCCTCTCACTGTTGTGGCCTCTCCCGTTGCGGAGCACAGGCTCCGGACACACAGGCTCAGCAGCCATGGCTCACAGGCCTAGCCGCTCCGTGGCATGTGGGATCTTCCCGGACTGGGGCACAAACCTGTGTCCCCTGCATCAGCAGGCGGACTCTCAACCACTGCGCCACCAGGGAAGCCCGAGGCTCTCTTTTATTTACTATATTATATTAAGGGTACTTAATTGATATGCTAGATCTGATAATTCCAACATCTAAAGTTTTTCTGGGGTCCAAATTCTCAGGGAAACTGCCTTTCTTGGATTCTGATGCTAATTGAATTTGGGTAGGGCAATCTCCCCTGAGAGTCTATATCCATGAGCTTACCCTCATATAGGTTTTCAGCATGAATTCACATGATTAGGCACTACCTCCCCCAAAAGAAAAAAATCCCTGGAGCCAATAATGCGATTAAAAATGATCCCACACTTAACAATGCACATACAATTATATATATGTATTAGGTTGGCACAAGAAATAGCCATGTTCTATACTACCCAAAGCAATCCACAGATTTAATGTGATCCCTATCAAAATACCCATGACATTTTTCACAGAACCAGAACAAATAATCCTAAAATTTATATGGAAGCACAAAAGACCCAGAACTGCCACAGCAATCCTGAGGAGAAAGAACAAAACTGGAGGCATAACCCTCCAAGACTTCAGAGAATACTACAAAGCTGCAATAGTGAACACAGCATGGTTATCAGCACAAAAACAGACATATAGATCAATGGAACAGAATAGAGCCCAGAAGTAAACCCAACACCTGTGGTTAATTAACCATCAAAAAAGGAGGCAAGAATATACAATGGAGAAAAGACAGTCTCTTCAGCAAGTGGTGTTGGGAAAGTTGGGACAGCCTCATGTAAGTCAATGAAGTTAGAACAAACCCTCACACCATACACAAAAATAAACTCAAACTGGCTTAAAGACTTGGGACTTCCCTGGTGGTCCAGTGGTAAAGAATCCGCCTTCCAGTGCAGGGGAGCTGGGGCTGTGGGCTGCCTCCTTTGAGGCACACAGACATCCAGAGGAGAGGGCTTACCCTAACAACATCAGGTTCTGTTAGCAAGGAGGAAGTGAGACAGAGGATCAGCTGTGTAGCTGCGTCATGTGTGTGGCTGCCATGATGCCAGGCTCTGATTGATGGCTTTCCTCCTTCTTCTCTGACCATTTCTTCTTAGGCGCCTCTTCCTCTGTCCACTCCTGAAATGTCAGTGCTCCCTTCTCATCAACCACACTCTTTGGGTCATCTTATTTATTCTCATGGTTTCAATTTCCTTTTGACAACATCATAAATTGTTTCTTTTCTGAGCTTCAGATTTACTGATAATAATAATGAATATAAACAATAATAGAATTGCCATTTTTAGATACCTATTGCGTCCCAGGCACAGTACATTATCTCATTTTACTCTCATCGCAACTCTATAATTCTATTCTTATCCCTATCTTATAGATGAAAGAATAGGTTTAGAGAGATCAAGTTTTTTGCTCAAGGTAACTGAATGAGTAGGCTAATGAACGTAGGAGTTGGACCCCATCTGTTTGACTCCAGAACCCTGATCTACTTCCTGTTGGGATTCTGCACCTCCCTCTAACACGGGGCAGCCGAAAAGAACGCATCATTTCCCCATGACCCAGCCCTACTCCCATGTTCTCTGCAGCAGTGAGGGAACTAGTTTATCCAGTTATTCAGTTCAGAGACCCAGGGGTCATCTGCCATCTTCACGCCTTTTTAAAAATTTTTTTAATTTAATTAATTAATTTATTTATTTTGCCTTCATTGGGTCTTCGTTGCTGCACGTGGGCTTTCTCTAGTTGCAGCGAGCGGGGGCTACTCTTCATTGCGGTGTGCAGGCTTCTCATTACAGTGGCTTCTCTTGTTGCGGAGCACAGGCTCTAGGCGTGCGGGCTTCAGTAGTTGTGGCGCACAGGCTTAGTTGCTCCGCAGCATGTGGGATCTTCCCGGACCAGGGCTCCAACCCGTGTCCCCTGTATTGGCAGGTGGATTCTTAACCACTGCGCCACCAGGGAAGCCCCATCTTCACACCTTTTATGTGACACTAACTTTGCTTCCTAATCATCCTTTGAGTCCAGCACTTGTTCATCCTTCACTGTCACTACCTAAGTCCAGGTCCACTGTGACCGGGGTACATGTTGCCTGAGATTCCTCAGCCATAGGGGTGGCTGTGCAGGGATTTTAGATGGCTGGAGCCCCTGGGTTGGTTGCTTCTAGCTGCAAGCAGCCCTCTCCTTTATTACCCCAGTGTGTCATACAAAAGGAATCATTTTCTGTGTGTGCATAATGAGAAAAACATCCAGAAGCAAGATCTAGAGTACATGGCAGTCACCTCTCTGCTTTCCCTCCCCCTGACCTGCACCCACCCTCCTAACCGCAGCCAGAGAGAGAGTGCATTTCTTTCCTGTATAAAACCTCGGGGTGGGGGGTCAGCCACTCACCACCCTCAGGACCAAGTCCACATTCCTGACTGTGACTTCCATGGCTCTCTCCAAGGCCCCCAGCATCCTCTCCAGCCTCCACTCTCACCCCTTTGTGTACAGAGCTTGGTGCTCCAGAAACATTATGTTTTCCTGTAGTCTCCTCCTCTATTCTTTGCTCACACTGCTTCCTTTGTGGGATATGCTTATAATATGGAGGTTAAGACAAGCTTTGGCATCGAGTAGACCCGGTTTCAAATCCTTGCTCTGTCATGGTGAAAGAGCACTTAATCTCTCAACTCCAATGTATAATTTCTCTGTAAAATGAGTATAACCTACTTCAGGGCTGTTGTGAAGATGGATTAAACAAACTGCCTGGACCCCCAAGAAGCTCTCCCTGACCCCATTTTGGCAGCACCCTGTGCCAGGCCTTGCACTGGGCTGTGCACCGACCACGGGTACCGTCTGATTGCTTCTCTGTACTGTCTGAGGACCCCCAGTTCTGGGAGCCATTCGTATCCATCCCAGCGCCTTGAGCCCACCTGCATGGGACCACTGTGGGGCTAGGGTCAAGGATAGAGTCGGGGATCCCTGGAGGAGGTGGCAACGTAGCGGGGCATTGAGCTTAACAAGTGTGGGAGCTCTTCAGAAGGAGACCCCCGCTGCTCAACCAGCGTCTGGCTCCCCAGGCTAAGGCCACGCTGGAGGAGTGGTCCCGCTGGGTGTTCTAGGGGGGTGGAGCCAACAGCATGGGGCAGGGCAACTACTCACCTAAACCCAATCAGTATGCAAGCCTGCTCATTTATGCCTATAAGCTCACTGAGCTGCCCAGCGGGGATCCAAATCCTGCAGATCCCACATCCTCCGGTGTCTGCAAGGACGAGGGAACGAGAGGCTTTGGCGTAAAGGGATAGCGCCCAGGGCTGTGGAGATTCGACTGTGGAGCAGGGGAGGGGTTGACGATAACCACAGACAGGGGCATCCAGCGCGCGCGCGCACGCGCGCTCGTATGCGGGAGATGTCAGAGCTCAGGCAGCAGGGAGAGACCATCTCAGTGGCAGGGGTAGAGAGAAGCAGAAACCACTACGCCGGGCGCGGGTTGGGGTGGGTGGGAAGGAAGGTGGGGAAGAGATCACTGTCAGTGGAGCGAGAGGACGGGAAGGTTGGGCAGAGACACTTGTCTTTCTCGCTGAGTCAGAGGGCCAGGGCTGGCTCTTGGTGCCCACATTTCTCTGCCGCCCACTGTGTGCGTAGCATCGTGTCCTGGAGACACAACTGTGAATGAGCATGGTCCAAGGAACGTCTTTACCTTCAAACTTAAACTTCTTCCTGACAAAACTGCAGGGTCGTTGCTTTATGGGAAAGGGCGGCGGGCCCAAGGTTCAGTCCCTTTTCTGGATCCAGTCAGTATTCGGTGCAGGTTTTAAAGACTGCATGGGAGGAAGTGCTGGAGAAGGGGGCCCCTGCGCAGCAGCCAAAGGCGTCTTCTCTGGCTCAAAACGCGCCAGGACCATGTCCCTCAAGGGCAAGGTCTTGTTCCAAACTCCGGGGTCCATCCCAGGGGCAGAGAGTGAGAGTGGCTTCCCTGAGTCCATTTTCCTGTTTGGTGTTGCATTTCATCCTCACCTCGACCCAGAGCGCGGCAGTAAACCCTGCAGGGCGCCCCATCGTGGAAGCATTGCTATGTGTGTCCCTGGTGCCTCCTTCTCTGGCTGCCCAAACGGGCCCATGTTTATCCTTTGATTAACAGAGAATGCAACACACGGCATTAAACATACATAAGGGAGAGTGGAAGAGGGTAAGGTATTTCCACTAACTAGCATACATCATTTAACCATCTGTGACCTCGAGGTTCCCACCTGGAAAATGGGAACTCGGCTCTGTAGCAGGGAGTTTCCAGGTGTTAATGATTTCGACAGTGGTTCCCAGTTTCCCGAGGTGAAGGCGTCGGGGGAGAAGGTACGGTGGGGGATGTCCTCCTTAAGGAAAACTGTCCTCGTCATATCGTGCATCCCACACAAAGGCTGGGACAGCCACCAACCAGAGCGCCACAGGGTCGCCTGGAGCAGCCTTGGTGGCAGGGCTTTGGCTCTTGTCTGTGCCCCCATGTGACTCCTGGTCAGGGAGGCCATCCTCTCACCTTTCGAGAGGACAGGCCTGGCCCAAAGGGCACCCCATGAGACCGGAAGTGGCGATTCTTCTCCGGTACATGCGGACCTGTGCTCACAGGTTTCGGGCTCAGCACTTTGCAGCGTCTTTTGGCTTCATCTTCACAGGGACCCTGGGAGGTAGCATTATATTCCCATTTTATAGACGGGGAAAGTGAGGCTCAGTAAAGTTACGGAACCACCCAACAACACGGTAGTAGGAGAGGATTCAAGTCTAGGTCTCTGTCTGGGTCCAAAGCTAGCGCTCGAAAGTGGAGGATACCCACAGCCTCCCTTCCCCTTCCCAAGAAAACTGCGAGCTTCCTGTCTCCCCTAGATTGGGGCCGGTCAGTGCTCAGAGCCGGCGGATCCCGGTTTGAGGAAAGTTGCCCCCGAAAATGTGGAGGCCAAAGGTCCCTTGCTTGCCTGCTGAGTCTAGCTTCTGCTGGTCTCTGGGCAGCTAGCAAAGGTAAGAATGGAAACAATCGCCTTCCTCCCTGACCTTCCCTCCTTCCCCCTTGACCCCCATCAACTCTTCCCGAGCTGCTTGGGCGACTCACCGAGCGCTGCTCCGAGCTGCACCTGACCCGCTGGCGGCTTCCGGCCCCGCTAGAGCGCGCACAGGGGGTAGGTCCAGAGCCGCCCGACCAAAGCGCTGGAGCCGGGTGGCTTGTCCTCAGCGCGGCCGCCTCTGTCCGGTCTAGGGAATTAGGCAAGCCACGCAGTGCGCCAGGAGGGGCGGAGGTGTGGAGGAGAGGGCTGGAGACCAGCGCACCGGCGGGCGGGGCCGCCCAAGGCGTCCCTCGCGGTTCCAGCGAGGTGGGGGGAAGATGGAGGGTCCCCGGTGGCCCTTGGGCCGTGGCACGCCGGGCAGCGGCTGGTCTCTCCCCTCCCCCACTGCCAGCCCTTCCCCCTAGCAGCCCCCTCCTTGGCGAGCCACGCCTGGTGAGCCGACTTTTTAGCACGCGGGGCAATTAAGCAGAACATTTCTAGGCCATACTTCTTTGTCATTCAAAAGGAAAATTTCTGAGTTCTCTGTGGGTGGGGCTTGCTACGGCTTAGATGACCTGCTCTGTTGGTGGAGCAGGTCAGGGAGGACAGGCTCTGCGGGCCTGGTTTGGGAAGCCGCGCCGAAGACACAGGGTCGGTTTCACCCGGACGCAGCTCCTTCTCTGCAGCCGCCGCCGCCGCCGCAGCGCACTGCACCCTGGAAAGAGTGCAGCGGCGGGCGCCGCTTCCCCCCTCTGCATTCCACAAGTGGGGGACAGGTCACTAGCCCAGGGTTGCCCGACAGCCGGGACCGGAGGAGGTCACTGTGTGCCCGGGAGCCCAGGCTCCCTTCCCCGACGCGAGGCCCGCCGAGCCCGCCGCTCCTGGTCCCTCCGTGGAGTGACCGACCCCCCACTCGCGGGCTCCATGACGGAGCTCGGTGCGCCACTGGGGGGCTCGTAGCCTCCCGGGTCCCTCTGGGGTCCCTCTGGCTCCCCGGGGCTGTGGACGGATTGTGGTGGCCGGCGCCTACTGCCCCCTAGCGCCGGAGTGTTTCACTAAGCCTGCCGGGGGAGGCTGACTTGGCCTAGAGGAGAGACTCCTGCCCTCTGTGCCCAAAAGTTTTTTGGAAGGTCTTAAGCAGAGTCCCTTCACCTGTATTCCCTTTCATGCTGCACAGCAGCCCTCACATTAAAAAACAACAAAACAGCCCCTACCTACTTTACTGAGATATTATGTACATGCAGTAAATACCAGGTGTTTGAAGTACTGAATAAAGTATAGACAAGGGCTCATTTCCCCCACTCTGGCGCAGCTGGAAGGTGCTGTCTGCCCCTCCCTTGGGTCCCCTGCCCCCTGGGGATCTTCATCTCTCTACTTGCCAGGGCAGGGCTTTGTCACCCTTCAGTTTCCTTGTGTCTAACTGAAGTCTTTCCTGCTTGAGCCTACGTTTTTAATCAAAGTGATACATGGGCGCAGCTAAAAGAGTTCAGACGGATATACAAAGCTTACATGAGAAGCAGCAGCCTGGTATGAGAGCCCTTCCTAAGCCTGAAGGTGTAACCACGTAACCCCAAGGCCTTCTCTTCTCTGGTCAGGGTCCCCTTCTTCCAGTCCTCCAGTCCCCCCCTGCTCTTCCTTTGTCCCCCCTCCTCGTTCATCTTCCTCCTCCTTGTCAACATCTGAAATCAGGACTAGACTCTAGGTAACTGAAAGACGGCTGCAGAGCCTGTGCTGGAACTGTCTTCAGTTCCTCCTCTCTCTGCCCTGGGCCCACATGGAGCGGGACAAAATTCTCAGATGGTGCAGGCTCCAGAACAGCTGAGGTCCTGGCTCAGGTCCTCCTGTGGTTTTTCTAGCTCACAAGTCATAGGTCAGTTGTAGCAACACTGTTTCCCGTCTCATCCGGGGTCTAGAAGCAGCTGGGATGGGGAGTCAGCACCTGGGTAATGACCTGGATCTGCCACCAACTAGACAGATGTGTGACCCTGGGCAGGCTGATTCCTTTGTCTGTGCTCCAGCTTCTCCATCTGTAAAATGACACTGTCGTCTCTAGAAAACCGCAGAGCTCTTGGAGGTAAGTCACTTGAAATAGTCCTGGCCCTCTGCGGCCAGGATGGCTCTGACCAGTATCCCATGGCTTGGCCATTGTGATGCCCTCCCAAATCGCTGTGCCCAACCAGCTCAGGAGCCTTGGTGCGGGGGGGGTGGGGGGGCATCCTGCCTGCTTTACCGTTTCCTCAGCCTGCCTAACAAAGCAGCTTCTTCTCTTGGCCCCCAGGCAAAGGATGGGAGGAAGCAGCCATGGTATCATGGGAGGGAGTATTTGGCCATTTGATTTAAAGGACACTTTTTACCCCAAAGGAAGATTTGAATTAAAACACTTAATCCAAGTTACACAAATCCTGATTAATTTTTGGACAGAATTTTCCAGAGTGAACTTCACTAAGCTGACAATTACTTCATCAATTTTTGTTTTTTAGTGGTGATTTTTCTTTCTTTTTTTAAAAATTAATTTTATTGATTTATTTATTATTTTTGGCTGCATTGGGTCTTCGTTGCTGTGCACAGGCTTTCTCTAGTTGCGGTAAGCGGGGGCTACTCTTCGTTGCGTGCACGGGCTTCTCATTGCGGTAGCTTCCCTTGTTGTGGAGCACAGGCTCTAGGTGCATGGGCTTCAGTAGTTGTGGCATGCAGGCTCAGTAGCTGTGGCTCGCAAGCTTAGTAGTTGTGGCTTGCGGGCTCTAGAGCACAGGCTCAGTAGTTGTGGCTTACGGGCTTAGTTGCTCCATGGCATGTGGGATCTTCCCAGAGCAGGGCTCGAACCCATGTCCCCTGTATTGGCAGGTGGATTCTTAACCACTGCACCACCAGGGAAGTCCCAATTTAAAAAAAATTATAGTTTCTAAAATTTTAATAAACTTTTTAATATCATTTTTAAAAACTATTGATTTAATGGCCTACCTTAATGGTTCTACTAACATCTTCTGCTCCTGTATGACACGAAGTGCTCAGACATCAGGTGTGTGCACCGGGATCAGCTTGGCCTGGGACCTCTGCGAGTTTCAATTTCCAGCGTGGAAGCCTCATCTTCTCCCTAAAACGGGAAGGGAAACCACAGAATGTGAAGAGTGTGACCTAGGTCTGCCTCCCTTAGCTGTGTGATCCTGCATCACTTGCTTAAATCCCCTGAGCCTCATTTTTCTCACCTATAAAACGGGGATAGTAATATCTACTGCCTACCTCAGAAGAGCTGTTTGTAGTATATAAAAATAAGTAATTATTACCCTAAACCACAATAGCATTAAATAATCACTTGTGTAAAGCTCTAACCCCCAGCACGTAGTGGGAACTCCCACCTGTTATTTCAGATAACAGAAATGTTATTCTGTTATCATCACCATCATGATTAATGAAACAAGCGCCATTTGCTTGCTCTGACCACTGGGTGGCACCACAGATTTGGTTCTGTGACTATTTTGGTCTCAAAGGCAGCATTTGTGTTTGAACAATGTAACAGAGCTGTTTTTTGAAGGTCAAAACTAGCTGATTGTTGACAGTTTCATATGGTTCCGCCTGTGCTGCCTGACTTGGGCTGTTTCCTTTTGGCTCTGTCTCAGCAAAACAGGAACTCGCCAGTTGAAGCCTTTAGGAAGCCTGGGCTGTATCTATGACGTGGACGGTCTAGGCTGCTTGACTCGCCGCCAGAGACTCAGGGACAAGGGCCCATCCAAGCTGGGAAGAGAGCTAGAAGGACAGCATCAGAGTTAAGGACAGAGCCAGAGATACAGAGAAGCAGTAGGCTGGTGATCACAGGGATTTGCTCTGTAGAAGTGAAGGTCTCTCATTTTCCATGAGTTCAAATTTCCTTGCTGAGCCCAGAAAGCCATTTCCTGAGAAACTCAAAGGACACACCATGCCCAGATGACGCTGACCTTTGTTCCTTGCTTCCCATTCCCTCACTCCCTCATGAGGAGTGCTGGCCTTCGGCCCCCAGCATAGTGAAAGAAGTTGAGAAACAGATCTCAAATCATTAACAGAATTGACTGGTGACCCTAAGAGGTGGGAGTGACTCACCTGAAGGCTAGATGGGGCTCCGAGCCTCATAGCACCCTGGGCCCAGGGATGGTCCTCAGGCAAAGAGCCCCCCTTGTCTGACCTAAAGCTAAGCAAAGCTTCATATTTGTATTGGCGGGGAGGGTTTTACTTTGGGCCATTTTCTGTGCCTCTCTAGCCATAGGGAACCGGGTTTTTCATGTATAAATCAACTTGGATCTCTTAAAGGAACAGGAGCACTTGATGAGTAGCTTCTTTGTATTTTGCACATTTAATTTTTTTTTCAGAGACAAGGGTTCAAATAAGAAAGTTTCTTTGTGTGTGAAGAATTCAAGTAATTAAAAAAATAGCTATCTTCCAGAAATATGAGAATCATTTAATATTAGGAAATCCATCAATATAATTTACCATATTAATAGATCAAAGGAGAATCATATGATTACCTCTATAAAGGCTGAAAAATTCAACAACTGAATCTTGGTAAACACTCTTAATAAAATAGGAGTAGGTGTATACTTCCTTAACATGATAAAATATATTTATCTCAATATTAAAGGCAGCACTGTGCTTAGTAGAGAGAAGCTCTCCCAACTCAAAGTCAGGAACGAGAGAGATTTGTCCACTTTTACAGCTGTCATTTTACAGCTACATCCATTGTTCTGTATGTAGTAGCCAATGTGATTTGACAAGAGTAGAACATAGAAGTATAGAACTCAGAAAGGAAGAGGAAAAATTACTATTTCCAGATAGCATAATTTTATACCTGGAAAACCCAAAAGATTTGACTCAAAATGTATTAAACACCAAATGCTGGTGAGGATGTGGCACAACAGGAACTCTCATTCGTTGCTCATGGGAATGCAAAAGGGTACAGCTACTCTGGAAGACAGTTTGGTGGTTCCTTACAAAACTAAACATATTATTATCATACAATCCAGCATTGTGCTCCTTGGTATTTACATAAGTGAGTTGAAAACCTATGTCCACGTGAAAAACTGCACACACATGTTTATAGCAGCTTGATTCGTGATTGCCAAAACTCTGTAGCAACCAAGATGTCCTTCAGTAGATGAATGGATAAATAAACTGTGGTAGAGGCAGGCAATGGAATATTATTCAGTGCTAAAAAGAAGTGAGCCATCAAACCATGAAAAGACATGGAGGAAGCTTAAGTGCAAACTGCTAAGTGAAAGAAGCCAATCTAAACAGGCTACATACTGTAGCCAACTGTATACTGATCTCAACTGCATAATATTCTGGAAAAGGCAAAACTATAGAAGTAGTATAAACATCAGTGGTTGCCAGAGGTTCACGACAGGGGAAGAATGAATAGATGGAGTACAGAATTTTTAGGCCAGAGCAACTATTCTGTATGATACTATAATGATAGATACATGTCATTATGCACTTGTTAAAACCCATAGAATGTGCAACACAGAGAGTGAACTCTAATGTAAACTATGGATTTTGGTTGGTAATATGTCAATGTTGGTTCATCATTTGTAATAAATGTACCACTCTGATGTAGGATATTGATGGTGAGGGAGCTTGTGTATGTGGCAGGGGAAGGGCAGGGGCAGGGAGTATATGGGGACTCTTTATATTTTCCATTCAATTTTGCTGTGAACCTAAAACTGCTTTTTTTTAAAAAAAATTTATTAAAAAGAAAATATTACAAATAGCAAAATAATGCAGTAAGATGTCTGGTTTAAAATTAATATTCAGAAACTATAGATTTCACATTTACAAACAACAGCTAGTTAGAAAAACTAATGGAAGAAAATAATCTATTTAAGAATCTGTAATAAAAAAAACTCCCTACAAACAAAAGTCCAGGACCAGATGGCTTCACAGGTGAATTCTACCAAACATAAGAAGAAGAACTTAAACTGATCCTTCTCAAACTCTTCCAAAAGATTGAAGAGGAGGGAACACTCCCAAAGACATTCTATGAAGCCACCATCACCCTGATACCAAAACCAGACAAAGACACGGCAAAAAAGAAAATTACAAGTCAATATCTTTGATGAATATAAATGCAAAAATTCTCAACAAAACATTAGCAAACCATCAACCAACACTTAAAAAGATCATACACCACGACCAACTTGGATCCAGCCCAGGGTTGCAAGGATGGTTCAACATATGCAAATCAATCAATACGATACACCACATCAACAAAAGACAAGACAAGAATCAAATGATCATCTCAATAGATGTAGAAAAAGCATTTGATAAAATTCAACATCCATTTATGATAAAAACTATTACCAAAGTGGGCATAGAAGGAACATATTTCAACATAATAAAAGCTATCTATGACAAACCCACAGCCAATATAATGCTCAATGGTGAAAAGTTGAAAGCCTTCCTACTAAAATCTGGAACAAGACAAGGATGACCATTCTCACCACTTCTATTCAACATAGAATTGGAAGTCCTAGCCACAGCAATTAGACATGAAAAAGAGATAAAATGTATCCAAATTGGAAGGGAAGAGTTAAAATTGTCATTATATGCAGATGACATGATACTATATATAGAAAACCGTAAACACTCCACACAAAAACTACTAGAACTGATAAACAAATTCAGCAAAGTAGCAGGACACAAGATTAACATACAGAAGTTGGTTGCATTTCTTTACACTAACAATGAAATATCAGAAAAGAACTGAAAACAAACAATCCCTTTTAAAATGGCAGCAAACAAATAAAATACTTAGGAATAAATCTCACCAAGGATGAGAAGACTTACATACTGAGAACTATAAAACATTAATAAAGGAAAGTGAAGGTGATTCAACGAAATAGAAAGATAACCCATACTCTTGGATTGGAGGAATCAATATTGTCAAAATGGCCATACTACACAAAGCAATCTACAGATTTAATGTGATCCCTATCAGATTACTCATGGCATTTTTCATAGAACTAAAACAAATACTCCTAAAATTTATATGGAACCAAAAAAGACCCAGAATTGCCAAAGCAATCCTAAGAAAAAAGAACAAAGCAGGAGGCATAACCCTCCCAGACTTCAGACAATACTACAAACCTACAGTAATCAAAACAGCATGGTATTGGCACAAAACCAGAAATATGGATCAATGGAACAGAATAGAGAGCCCAGAAATAAACCCACACACCTATGAATAATTACTCTTCAACATAGGAGACAAGAACATACACTGGGGAAAAGACAGTCTCTTCAGTGAGCGGTGTTGGCAAAGTTGGACAGCCACATGTAAATCAATGAAGTTAGAACACCAGACACAAAAATAAACTCAAAATGGCTTAAAGACTTAAATATAAGACCTGACACCATAAAACTCCTAGAAGGGAATATAGGTGAAACATTCTCTGCATAAATCATACCAATGTTTTCTTAGGTCAGTCTCCCAAGGCAATAGAAATAAAACAAAGATAAACAAATGGGACCTAATCAAACCTACAAGCTTCCATACAGCAAAGGAAACCATAAACAAAACGAAAAGACAACCCTCAGAATGGGAGAAAATATTTGCAAATGATGTGACTGACAAGGGCTTAATTTCCAAAATATACAAACAGCTCATACAACTCAACAACAACAACAACAAAAAAACTCAATCGAAAAATGGGCAGAAGACCTAAATAGACATTTCTCCAAAGAAGACATACGGATGGCCAACAGGTACGTGAAAAGATGTTCAACATTGCTAATTATTAGGGAAATGCGAATCAAAATTACAATGAGGTACCACCTCACACCGGTCAGAATGGCCATCATTAAAAGGTCTACAAATAATAAATGCTGGAGAGGTTGTGGAGAAAAGGGAACCCTCCTACACTGTTGGTGGGAATGTAAATTGATACAGCCACTATGGAGAACAGTAAGGAGGTTCCTCAAAACACTAAAAATAGAGTTGCCATATGATCAAGCAATCCCACTCCTGGAAAAATATTTGAACAAGTCTATAATTTGAAAAGACACATGCACCCCTGTGTTCACAGCAGCACTATTCACAATAGCCAGGACATGGAGGCAACCTGAATGTCCATCGACAGAAGAATGGATAAAGAAGATGTGGTACATATATACAATGGAATAATACTCAGCCATAAAAAGAATGAAGTAATGCCATTTGCAGCAACATGGATGAACCTAGAAATTATACTAAGTGAAGTAAGTCAGAAAGAGAAAAACAAATACAATGTGCTATTACTTATATATAGAATCTAAAACATGACACAAATGAACATATCTAGACTTACAGACATAAAGAAGAGACTTGTGGGGCTTCCTCGTGGCACAGTGGTTAAGAATCTGCCTGCCAATGCAGGGGACATGGGTTCGATCCTTGGTCCGGGAAGATCCCACATGCCACAGAGCAACTAAGCCCATGCACCACAGCTACTGAGCCTGTGCTCTAGAGCCCGTGAGCCACAACTACTAAAGCCTGCGCACCTAGAACCCATGCTCTGCAAAAAGAGAAGCCACTGCAATGAGAGGCCTGCACACTGCAACGAAGAGTAGCCCCGCTTGCTGCAACTAGAGAAAGCCTGCATGCAGCAACGAAGACCCAGTGCAGCCAAAGATAAATAAAATAAATACATTAAAAAAAAAAAAAAACAGACTTGTGGTTGCCAAGGGTGAGGGGTTGGGGGGGGAATGGGTTGGGAGTTTGGGGTTAGCAAATGCAAACTATTGTATATAGAATGGATAAACAGCAAGGTCCTACTGTATAGCACAGGGAACTATATTCAATATCCTGTGATAAACCACAATGGAAAAGAATATAAAAAAGAATATATATATGTGTGTGTATGTATGTATAACTGAATCACTTTGCTGTACAGCAGAAATTAACACATTGTAAATCAACTATACTTCAATAAAAAAATTTATAAAAGAAAATCTATTTACAATTACAAAACAACACAAAATGAAAAAATTAGGAATAAACTTAATGAGATTTATGGAATATATTTATTAATAAAACTTAAAAATTCTACTAAGGGATACTAAAAATGATTTGAACAAACAGAAAAAAATTCCACATTTTTAGAAAGTCCATTACTCTAGGTTGTATAAATTTAACAAGAGTCCAGTAAAAATACCAACAGGTTAAATATTATAAATCAATGTTACCTCAATTAAAAAAAATACCAGCAGGATATATATTTTTAACGAAACAAGTAGGAATATCCAGGACAAATGAGAGGGAACCAGACTTATCAGCAATTAAAATGTCTTATCTTATCATGCCTATTATAATTAAACTAGTGTAGTACAGGCACAGGGCGAGATGGATCAATGGAACAGAATAGAAAGTACAGGAAAAGACTGAAATACAAGGGAATTTAGGGTATGATAAAGTCACAATTCCAAATCAGCAGAGGAAAACTATTCAACATAAAACTGCTAGGCAAACAGGGTAGTCATCTGAAAAAAAAATAAGTGTTTTATCAATACCATATACTTCACAGCAAGATAATTCTGAGATGGACCAAATATGTAAACATTAAAAAACTGAAACCACAAAATGAAGAAGCAATGGAAGAGTTAAAAAATAATTTTGCAGATGAGAAAGCACTTCGAAGTATGGCACAATACCCAGGAGACTTAAAAGAAAAGGAGAGGGCTTCTCTGGTGGTACAGTGGATAAGAATCCACCTGCCAATGCAGGGGACACGGGTTTGAGCCCTGGTCCAGGAAGATCCCACATGCTGCGGAGCAACTAAGCCCGTGTGCCACAACTACTGAGATCACGTACCAAACTACTGAAGCCCACACGCCTAGAGCCCGTGCTTCGCAACAAGAGAAGCCACCGCAATGAGAAGCCTCTGCACCGCGATGAACTGTAGCCCCCGCTCGCCGCAATTAGAGAAAGCCTGCACACAGTGACGAAGACCCAATGCAGCCAAAAAAAAAACCCCCCCAAAAACAGTAATTCTTTAAAAAAAAAAAGAGAGAGAAAATGGTACTACATAAATTAAACAAATTCTCTGTGGCAAAAGACACTATAATCACAGGCAAAGGCAAAAAATTAGGAAAGAATAACTATACCATGTCAACAGATTCATGGTAAAAGAAATGTAAATTAAAACTCACTGAGATAACATTTTTACCTATTTGTTTAGTAAAAATCATAAAGTCTGGTAATAGGTTATCAGAGAGTTGGAGAAATGGGTATTTTCTTATGTTGCTGGTGGCTATGTAAACTGGCACAACCTCTGAGGTTGATAAAATCTATAAAAATTACCATTATTATTTTTAAAGACAATGGTTGTTTGGTTTATATAATATTATTTCCATTTACTTACTCAGCACACCCTCTTTCATCTTAAATCTTAGACTGCTCTTGTGAAGTCATTTTTTCCCCTATAGTGCAGGTTTCTTGATGGTAAACTCTCAATTTTTATCACCCTCAATCTTGGAAGATAGTTTTATGGGTTCATAACTCTAGGTTGATAGTTATTTTCTATCAACATTTGCAAGATTATATTCACTATCTTCTGACTTCTGTGTTGCTGCTGAGGAGTCCACTGTCTTTCTAATTGTGGGTTCTTCGTGGGCCACCTCTCCTTTCTCTCTAGCTGTCTTTAAGATCTTACCTTTGTCTTTTGTGTCTTCAGTTTTACTGAGCTGTGTCTAGGTATGGATTTATTTTTATTTATCCTGCTAAGTATGCATTTTTGTTCCTAAACCTCTAATATGTTTTTCACTAGTTCTAAAAATTTCACAGCCATTATCCCTTTAAATATTTTCTTTCTTTCATTCTCTCTATTCTCCATTTTTGAGGATCTGATTATATACATTTGCTTATAATAGAGCTTTTTAGTCTAACCTTCCTATCTCTTAATTAGTGCTTCCTTTATGTTTTCTCTCTACTTATCTCTCAGTGTTGCACCTTTGGAGTTTATTAACTCCCACTTCTCTTTATCTGTGCCTAACATATTTTAAGAATTGTATTTTTCATTTCAAAAATATTAATCTGTTCATTCCTGGTATTCTCTTGTTGCTTTATTATTTCTCATCTCTGTGATTGCTTTATTATTTCTTTAAGCTTTTCATATATAGCTGTATTTTTTAAACTTCTATTTAAGAATAATTTTAGATTGCAGAAGAATTGTAAAGATCATGTAGCATGGCTTCCCTTCATGTTAACATTTTATATAACCATGGCATATCACCAAAACTAAGAAATTAACATTCCACTAATGCCTTTTCTGTTCCAGGATCCATTAGGTTACTGTGATGCACTTCCGTCATCATTACTCCCTAGATAAGGGATAAGCTACAATTGTATCTGTCTTTCCTTGTTTTTCATGACCTTAACTTTTGAAGAATGCTGGTCAGTAATTTCATAGAATATCTCTCAATTTGGGTTTGTCTGATATCGTCTCATGATTAGTCTGGGGTTATGGATCTTGGGGGGAGAATCCCAGAGAGATGAAGTGCTCTCCTCATCAAATCATACAGGATTGATAACAACGTGATTTATTACTGGTAACATTAGTCTTGTTCATGTGGTCAAGGTGGTGTCTGTCAGACTTCTCCACTGTAAAGTTACTATTTTTCCCTTTCCAGATTCTATTCATGAGAAGCCAGTCACTAAGTCCAGCCCATCTCAAGGGGAGAGGAGTTAAACTCCTTTTCCCTGAGGGAAGAGTATCAAAGAAAACTGTTAAAACTAGTGTAGCAATTAACAATATTTTGGAGGAAATACTTTGAGTCTATACAAATATCCTGCTTCCTCTGAGGGTTTTGCTCCCTGATTTTTGCATTTACTTGCGGGTCTTACCTGCAGGAATCACTGTGCAGTATTCTAATGTTGATTTTCTATTTCACTCATTCCTTCTCCATTTATCATTTGAAATTCTTCTGTAAGGGAGATTTGTCCCTCTCCTCCAATTTGTTTATTCAATCATTCACAGGTGTGTATTTTACATGGTTATAAAAAAAACACTTTCAAGCCAGAAGAAAATTGGACTATTTAACTGAAGGCAGGAAAGTAAAAAGTAACAATAAGATGTATAGTAAATAGAATATATAAAATAAGGTAGAAATAAGTCCTAATATAATAGTGTTAATAATAATTATAAATAAAGTATCACTAATTATAATTATATAAAGCCTGTATATATCTAGACAGAAGCTCTTAGTGTTGATACCTTGACTGTAAGGAATACACTTAAAACAAAATGATAGAGAAAGATTGAAAAGAAACAGAGAAAAAGGTGTATCAGGTGAATATGCACCAAAGAATGCCAGAGGAGCAACATTAATAACTAACAAAATATAATTCAAGACTAAAAAGCATCATATCGTCAAAGAGTGATATAACATATGGTAAAGTGGCCACAAACATGTGCGTCAAACAATAGTCTTAAAATACATAAAGCAGCCACTGACAGAACTGCAGGAAAAAACAGCTCACCAATTGTGGTTGAAGATTTTAATGAAGCCATTTCCTCAGGAAGAGATAGTTTAGGGAAAAAAACAAAACAAAACAAAAAAACAAAAAAAAGCAAAGATACAGATGATTTGTTTGACTCAGTTAAAAATCTTAAGAGTGAAGGTGTATCAGGAGATGGCGGCACCTGGTTGACCATCTCCCAAAGGTGACAGCCAGGATGAAATCCTCTGTGAATTAGAAATACATCATGGGATCTGGACTGGTTTGTAAAACATCACATTAAGTGAAAGATAAAGTGAGAAGGAGAATGAGATTTATTAGCACAGGACCACGTATATTAGTTCAAGACACATACCCATGAAAACACACATGCTTTACACAAATGCAAGGAAGCACATCAAACACAGTGGAATGGATGCCCCTGGTAGCGTCAAGGAGGAATGGGGGCAAGAACTGGGCCCAGGGATAAAAGGGGATAATAAATAAATACAACAGGAGATGGGCCTTGTGGGTTGGTAATAATGATAAACTCTGAACTGAGGCAGATGATAAACTCACCACCTTCTGGATACAAACCTGATTGTAATCTTTCCTATCAGCAGAAAGGTCTCAGCATGTGCTAAGTGACCCTAGTGGTCATGGGGCCTGTGGATAGCAAATTCTCCCCAGAAAATCTCAAGTGACTGGGAGCCCAAAGGCAGCTTTGGAGGTGGGCACTGCCCATTCCCAGCACCAGGCACTGGGTCAGCTGCCCTCCCAGCCCAGGTAAAACCCCCTCAAAACTGGCATCTCTTGGGGGAGGCATGCATTCTGAGCTGAGCCATCCGGAAACTGACTCCAGCTCAACTCAAGCTTCTGGATTTCTCAAGGTCTGAACTCCTGAGAGCAAAGTCCTCCAGGCCAGGTTCCAAGCTGGCCGAGACTTCTCTTCATGGTTCCCTCACCTCCTGTTCCCACAGGAATGTCTGGGTGGCAGCAGATCTAGCCCCAGGATGGGCTGCAAGAAATCTCAGATAGAAATGGTCCCAATAACAACCTTCAGAGCATTAAGAATAGGAGTTTTAAAAAAATCTTACGTTGTCTAAGGACTTGAATAGACATTTCTCCAAAGAAGATATACTAATGGCCAATAAGCACAGAAAAGATGCTCGACATCACTAATCATTAGGGAAATGCAAACCAAAACCACAATGGGAAACCTCTGCACACCCAGTTAGGATGGATAGTACAAAAAAGAAAAATAAAATAACAAGTGCTGAAGAGGATATGGAGAAATTGGAACCTTTGTTCATTGTTGGTGGGAATGTAAAATGGTGCAGCCTCTGTGGAAAACAGCATGGCAGTTCCTTAAAAAATTAAAGACCAAGTTACCATATGATCCAGCAATTCCATTTCTGGGTATATACGCAAAACAGTCGAAAGCAGGAACTTGAAAAGTTACTTGTACACTCATGTACATAGCAGCATTAAAAAGGAGGAAGCAACAGTGTCCATCGACAGATGAATATATAAACAAAATGTGATAGAGACATACAATGGAATATTATTTAGCCTTAAGAAGGAATGAAATTCTGACACACATGACATGGTTGAAGATATCATGCTATGGGAAATATGAAATAAGCCAGGCACAAAAGGATAAATGATTCCTCTTGTATGAGGTCCCTAGAGTAGTCAAACTCATAGGGACAGAAAGTAGGATGGCTGTTGCCAGGGGCTGGGGAGGAATGGGAGGTTGGCATTTAATGTATACAGAGTTTCAGCTGGGGAAGAGGAAAAAGTTCTGGAGATGCATGGTGGTGATGGTTACAGAGCAGTGTACGTGTACTTATTGCCACAGAACTGTACACTTAAAAATTATTAAGGGGCTTCCCTGGTGGCGCAGTGGTTGAGAGTCCGCCTGCCGATGCAGGGGACATGGGTTCGTGCCCCGGTCCGGGAAGATCACACATGCCACGGAGCGGCTGGGCCCATGAGCCATGGCCCCCGCTGAGCCTGCGCATCCGGAGCCTGTGCTCCGCAACGGGAGAGGCCACAACAGTGAGAGGCCTGCGTACCGCAAAAAAAAAAAAAAAAAAAAAATATATATATATATATATATATATATATATAAATGCTAAGTTTTTTTGTCACGTATATTTTACCACAATAAAAAAAATATAAAGCTG
The DNA here is from genome assembly GCF_951394435.1 of Stenella coeruleoalba. NCBI lineage: Eukaryota > Metazoa > Chordata > Mammalia > Artiodactyla > Delphinidae > Stenella > Stenella coeruleoalba. The sequence goes on along the minus strand of NC_137150.1, from coordinate 72,468,985 downwards.
CCTAAGATGAGATTCTGCAAAGCAGATGCATTTCTATTAAAGCAACCTCCACCTCACCACTTGTAGGTCTCAGAGGAAACCTAAGGTTGGGAGAGGAAGGAAGCCTGACTTTTAAAAAGTTCTTTAGCCTCTGATGGAAATGGAAATGGGAAGAAGAGTAAGGGCTTTAAAAACTTGGAGTCCTAAGACACCTCTGGGGGAGGGCATTTCCTGTCATCCTCTCTTGAGCAGGAGCCAGCAACCCTGTCCTTTTTGCAGGAGGAAAGGTCTAGAAATGGGTGTACATGCTTACGCGTGTGTACACACATCCATCATGTACATGTGGGTACATGCACTTACACTGACGCAGGCTGGTGTCTCTTACTGAAAGAAATAAGTTAATCAAACCACCCTCGAGCTTAGTAGCTGGGGCAGGTGGCCCTTGTCAGCCTGCATGTCCCTCCTCCCTAGTCATACCCATTCTTTGCTGTAGGTCTCTGGTCCAGGAGGGCTGATGGCACAGACCTGCAGGCAGAAACTGCTCTCAGCTCTTGGTAGCCCCTCAAAAGGAGGGACTTTATGCCCTGACGCTCAGCTGAGCAGCCAATGGCTAACAAACTTTGATGCAAAATTCTGTCCTTTCAGAGATAAGCTTAGTCCCCAACCCATCTCTAACCTGGGCGGGGCCTGCACTTCTGTTATCAGTGAGGAGCCCACACTCCCACAAACGCTTACCCAGGCTTCCTGGCTTGGGTCAGGGGCCCCCCTGACCAGGGCCCTGAGATGATCGGGTAGATCTGAGCACAGGAGATAAGGGCAATTGCACCTGGGCTTTGGCTGGGGTGTCCTGGAGGCTGCAGGCAGGCAGTCCTGCCCTCGCTGTGGCAGGTGTGCCGACGCTGACTTGCCACCACTGTGCTCTGCTGGCTGTGCCTGGGTTCAAATCCCAGGAAGTCCCGTGATTCTCATAGCCTCACTTGCCTGTCCTGTACAATGGCAGTGGCAGGAGGGAGAGATGAGGTAACGATGAACGTTGGTAATTGATGGTACAAAATGCAACATCCTTGGAAAATGCCACACTGCCCATTTGCTTCCTTTCCAGCCCATGATGGGTGAAGCCAGTTTTGATACCCTAGGGTAGCTGGAGCTGAGAGGGAAAAAAGAAAGTGGAGGAGAGAAAGGAAGGAGGGTGGGGGAACTGGGGCTGGGGCATGAGCACACTCCAGAGCAACTGGCACTGGGAGAGCCAGCTGCTTCTCTCTCCCAGATGTGTCAAAGCTGTGGAGAGAACTCTGAGCCAGGCTCTGTCTATCTGCACGTCAGACCTGTCTGAACCTGCTCCTTTGCCTCTTTGCTGAGGGAAGGTAAGTGGAGGGTCAGAGCACATCTTGGGGCTGGGGGATCCCACCCAGACATCATTCATCTCGATAGCTCAGCATTGGTAGGGGTAGGACAGAGACACTGTGAGGCATTCTCTGCCCGACCCTGACCAACAGAATATGAGCAAACTGTCATGGGTTGAACGGTGTCCTCCCAAATTCCCATGTTGAAGTCCTAACCCCCAGTACCTCAGAATGTGACCTTATTTGAACATAGGGTTGCTGTAGATGGAATTAGTTAAGATGAGGTCATTAAGATGGGCCTGAATCCATTATGACTGATATCCTTATGAAAAGGGGAGATTTGGATATAGAGACACAGGCACACAGGGAGAATGGCATGTGAAGATACAGGCAGAGATTGGGGTGATCTACAAGCCAAGGAACCAACCTACTGACATCTTGATCTTGGACTTCTAGCCTCCAAAACTGAGACAATACATTTCTGTTGTTTAAGCCACCCAGCAAACTATATACACATCCTGGGAAAGAGGTCAGCCTCAGGACCAGGAAGAGACACTGGCCAGCCCTGATGTAAACAGTAACCCTTTCTTTAGCAGCTCCATAGTCCGGGAGTTGCCGGGGAGAACGAGGCCGCTCAGCGCTCTGGGAACTCCCACTGGAGCAGTCCACTTCCAGAATGCGAAACTACCATCTTCTCTCTCTCTCCCATTCTTTCTTTCTCTCTCCCATTCTCTCTCTTCCTTCCTTTCTTTCTCTCTCTCTCCCTTTCATTCCTTCCCCTCTTCCTTCTTTCCTTCCTTCCCCTCTTCCTTCTTTCCTTCCTTCCTCTTCCTTTCTTTCTTTCCTTCCTTCTCTCTTTCTCTCTCCCTTTCTCTCTTCCTTTTTCTCTCTTTCTCTCTCTCCCTTTCTCTTCCTTCCTCCCTCCTTTCTTTCTCTTTCTCTCTTTCTTTCTCTTTCCTTCCTTCCTTCCTTCCTTCCTTTCCTTCCTTCCTTCCTTCTTTCCTTTAATCTCTCTCTCTCTCTCTTTCAGCAAACACCTTATTAGGTCCTAGCTATGTTCCATATGGAGCTTGGCCCTGGGAATGCAGTGGACAGAGGGCGGGATCAGTCTCTGCCCTTGAAGAACTGGGGCGGGGGGAGGAGGACCTTTCCCAAACACAAATTGTTAATTGAGGAGGGGAGAGAAGAGCCTGGGGAGAGCATGGCAAGAGGACCTCTGGTCTGTTCCTCCCTGTCAGCCTTCCCTGTATAGCTGCCAGGCTTCGGGGCACACGGATCTGGGTTCCCAGGACAGCCCGTCAGCTCCACCCCACCCCCAAGGAGGAAACACACTATTTCCAAGGAATGTGGGGTTGCTGGCTGTCAAAGATCAACTTCTATTGGGGCTGATGATGCTGCAGAACACAACTAGCACTCGTGGTCTGCAACGTGGTTTGTATTATAATTGTTTCTCGCCAGCAGCCCTCTCAAAGGGACCTCTGGAGCAAGGCAAGGATGATAATGGGGATGACCCCCATTTACAGCTCTGTAAATTGAGCTTCCTGGAGTCCGAGGACCAGGGCTCTGCAGCAATTGTGGGGCCAAACCTTGCATCACCTGGTTGGCACCGGTACCAGCGGACCTGCGCAGACTTGAGCTGTGAGCAGGAGGGAGGTGTGGACTCCTCCAGCCAGACTTAGAGCAGGGAGCCTGCAGGTCAGAGCAGACCCTGGGTGGGCTCAGCCTCCTCAGCCACCTGTCAGTCTGCAGACCAGTGGGCAACTCACAGAGGTCAAGTTCACCATGCTGTCCTCTTACTCCAAAAAACATTCAAAAAATGCACGTAATCCACAAGCTACTGAACAAGGGTCCAATTTGTCAGTAAAGTATGGCCTTATTATGTAGTGGCTCTGGGCTCAAATCCTAGCTAATAATTGAGTGACCTTGGGGAAGTTACTTATTATCACCAAGCCTCAGGCTCTTCAACTGTAAAATGTGGCTGTAATACTATATACCTGCTTTTGAGGGTTGCTTTGAGAGGTAAGCCATATAATTTACAGATAGTGTCTGGTACAATGCCCAGCACAGTAAGCACACCCTTTAAGGATTAGACATTCATGTGAGTATTGAGATTAAGATGTGGGCTTTGCGTGCTCTTGGGTTGGAAGAATTAATATTGTAAAAATGGCCATACTACCCAAAGCAATCTACAGATTTAATGTGATCCCTATCAAATTACACATGACAATTTTCACAGAACTAGAACAAATAATCCTAAAATTTATAAGGAATCATAAAAGACCCAGAACTGCCAAAGCAACCCTGAGGAAAAAGAACAAAGCAGGAGGCACAACCCTCCCAGACTTCAGATTATACTAAAAAGCTACACTAATCAAAACAGCTTGGTACTGGTACAAAAGCAGACATATGGATCAATGGAACACAATAGAGAGCCCAGAAATAAACCCACACACCTATGGATAATTACTCTTCAACAAAGGAGGCAAGAATATACAATGGGGAAAAGACAGTCTCTTCAGCAAGTAGTGTTGGGAAAGTTGGACAGCCACATGTAAATCAGTGAAGTTAGAACACACAAAAATAAGCTCAAAGTGGTTTAAAGACTTAAATTTAAACTTAAGTTTAAAGACACGACACCATAAAACTTTTAGAAGAGAACGTAGGCAAAACATTCTCTGACATAAGTCATACCAATGTTTTTCTTAGGTCAGTCTTCCAAGGCAATAGAAATAAAAGCAAAAATAAACAAATGGCACCTAATCAAACTTATAAGCTTCTGTACAGCAAAGGAAACCATAAACTAAATGAAAAGAGAACCTATGGACTGGGAGAAAATATTTGCAAATGATGCAGCCAACAAGGATTAATCTCTAAAATATACAAACAGCTCATACAACTCAGCAAGAAAAAAACAAACAACCCAATAGAAAAATGGGCAGACATTTCTCCAAAGACGACATACAGATGGTCAATAGGCATATGAAAAGATGCTCATAATCACTGATTATCAGAGAAATGCAAATCAAGACTACAGTGTGGTACCACCTCACACCAATCAGAATGGCCATCATTAAAAAGTCTACAAACAATAAATGCTGGAGAGAATGTGGAGAAAAGGGAACACTCCTACACTGTTGGTGGGAATGTAAATTGGTGCAGCCATTATGGAGAACAGTATGGAGGATATTTAAAAAACTAAAAGTAGAGTTTCCATATGATCCAGCAATCCTACTCCTGGGCATATACCCAGACAAAACTATAATTTGAAAAGATACATGCACCCCTATGTTCATAGCAGCACTATTCACAATAGCCAAGACATGGAAACAACCTAAATATCCACCAACAGATGAATGGATAAAGAAGATGTGGTGTATAAATACAATGGAATATTACTCAGCCATCAAAAAGACTGAAATAATGCCATTTGCAGCAACATGGTTGGACCTAGAGATTATCATACTAAGTGAAGTAAGTCAGAAAGAGAAAGACAAATACCATATGCTATCACTTATATGTGGAATCTAAAATACAACACAAATCAGCATATCTACAAAACAGAAACAGACTCACAGACATAGAGAACAGACTTGTGGTTGCCAAGGGGGAGAGGAGGATTGGGAGCTTCGGATTAGCAGATAAAAACTAGTATGTATAGGATGGATAAACAACAAGGTCCTACTGTATAGCACAGGGAACTATATCCAATATCCTGTGATAAACCATAATGGAAAAGAATATATATATATATATATAAAACTAAGTCACTTTGCTGTACAGCAGAAATTAATGCAACATTGTAAATCAACTACACTTCAATAAAATAAAATAAAAAAAGATGTGGCTTTCGCCATCTGGATTTGAATTCAACTGCATCATTTACTGGCTGTGTGATCTCAGGCAAGTTTCTTCCCCCCCACTGTAGTGGAGGCTGTGGTCTGCTGCCCAGAGCCCCTTCAGGACTGAGGCTCTCATTCCCCTGCTGCTGGGTTTCCCTCTGGGACTTGCCCTCAGCTGAAGAGAGCCACCCTGCTTAAGGTCATGTGTACCTTCCCGCTCAAACCTGCATCGCTGGAGGGTTGAGTTAGGAGTATGAAGGCCAGACCCTCCTGCTGTAAGGTGGGATAACCTGAAGGACATCAGAGCTCCTTGTAGGATCAACCAGGTTCTGCCTTACTACAGCACTGCATTTCAACTCCTCTCTGCCCATTCCATGAATCCTGACTCCCTCATAGGTATTGTTCCTGAATGCTCTCCTCAGTAAACCTGCACACATCTGTCTCAGAGCACGTTTTCTGGGGAACCAACCTACGACAGTGAATAGTGGTGCCAGGAGCGCTGCTAGGAATAGACATCAAAATGGGATTTTGTTGCTGGATCACCTATGGTCCACTGGCCAATGAGGACCTCCGGAACATAGTTGTGGCATGATTGTTAAAGCTTTCCCAGGTGGTGAACTGGGTTGGGATACTAGTGGAAGGGAATGCACTGGTGTGTGCTGGTCACTGTGCATTGTGTTCTGTTACCCCAGACCTGGGGACTAGACTCTGAGTTTCAACCAGAAGCTATGTTCCCATCAGTAGAAAGTCCTGCCCTTGTTTTCCTGAAAGATGAGGGCTTGGGTCGCACTGATTGGACAAGCTGATTTACTGAGGGCCCTTCCAGCTCTCGCATCCTCCATAAGCTGTGAACTAGTAAAGGAAGAGGGTGGGGGGCTGGGGGCTGGGATTGGAGTGCCCTGGAGCCAAGAGTGTGAATGAGCGAGGGGGTGGAGGGGACTGGAGGTGATTTTCTGTCCCCACCTTGCCTGAAGCAGCCTGTCTGATCCAGGGCTCAGGCCCCCAGACCTCCCCAAGGCTGGTGGGTTCTAATTCTGAGGCACTTGTAGCTGACCCCACTGAGCTTGGATTTTTGTCTGCTTCCCTCAGGATGATTCTGGCCTCATAGATTTCTCTTTCTTCCTCCCATGTCTGCCCACAGTCTGGCAGGATGGTGTGGGCTCAGGATCACACAGTTGCAGAAGCGGGAGAGGTCAGACTTGCAGGCATGGGCGTCCGGTCCATGAGGCCTTGAGTTTGAGCTCCTGGACTGGCCTGGGCAGGCAGGACCTCACTCCATCCCCTCCAGAAGACCATATGGGCACTTGACCCACTCTTATCGCCTTCCACCATCCCATAAGGCAGACACTCAGGGAAGAAATGGAGGCTCTGAAGGGTTCACTGGCTTCTTGAAGGTCCCACAGCTCGTGGTAGAGCCACATCCACATCTAGCATGGAGTAGCTCCAAGCCTGGTCCTCCAGCAGCTCTGCTCCTCGTTGGAGCCGATTCAGAAGTGCTTGGCAAGAGATGAGAGGACGTGAGACTTTAGGCCTGTGATTGGGACAGCGGAAGGTGTTATTTTTTGTTTGCTTGTTTATTTATTCATTCCCAAGTGAAAATGATTAGTTATTTAGAATGCTTTAACATTCAAAATCTAGAATTTAAAGAACAAAGTAAAAATTGCCCTTAAATTCCACCAACTGGAGATACTTACTGTTAACAGTTTGGTGAACAGATTTCCAGACAGCTCCGTGTGTGTGTGCGTGTGTGTGTGTGATATTTTATGATAATGGGATCATATACGGTTTCATAACCGACTCTTTTTACTCAACAATATGTCATGGAAATCTTCCCACATGGGTAAATATAGCTCTGTCCTTCATTTGTTGGCTGCAGACCATCCATTGTATTCCACTGCAAGTGAAAATATGCAGCATCTTTCATTTATCCAACTTAAAATGCTGGGCATTTAGGTAGTTTCCAGGATTTTGCTGTCACAGAGACTCTTGGATGAACATTATCACACCTCTACCTTGGCCATTTGTCCACCTGCTGTGTCCAGGCACATTCTGATCTTAGAGAAAAATTCCCACAGCAACGGCGGTTACTCGGCTGCCTCATTCCAGTCACAGATTCTTGTTTTCCAGGGGCTCCTCCCTGAGGGGAGAGTGGCCTCCATTCCAGGTGCTCTCCCAGCAGCTCAGCAGAGGCACACTTAGGAATATAGCTTTTTCCTTGGGCAGCTGTGAGTGAAGGGCAGGGATGAGCCCTTGCCCCCGACCTGTGAAATTTCCAAGTCCAAATCCAAAGACACAACCAGTCCACATGAATCAGTCCTGTCGAGTTTGCTGGGGCTTGAGGGTGGCCTGCAACTCAGCAAGGTGCTTGGCTTTGCCCTCTAAGAGGCCAACGGGCCAGGTGGGACCTAAAGAAACTTGGGCCAAAGGCTGCCAGTGGGCCAAGATGGGAGCCTGGGCTTGGTGACCCACTGATTCATTTATCGATCTGTGCTTTTATCCAGCAAGGCAGGTCTGTGGTAGGGCTGGTTACGCAGAACTGAGGAAAGGAAGGCTCACAGCTGGTAGGGGAGAGCCCACAGACAGGTAGGGTGACTGACAATCCTCATGCATTTGAGGGGAGAAAGGTGGGGGATTGGAGGGTTTTGGGGGTGGTCACTTGATTACCAGCCTGTAGGCTATACCTCAGCCAGGCAAGGCCTATTTTTTTTTTTTTTTTTTTTTTTTTATTTCCAAAACTTGTGTTTATTTTATTTTTTTTTTTTTAACATCTTAATTGGGGTATAATTGCTTTACAATGGTGTGTTAGTTTCTGCTTTATAACAAAGTGAATCAGTCATATATAAACATATGTTCCCATATGTCTTCCCTGTCAAGGCCTATTTTAAAAAGAAACAAAGTGAGAGTAACTTTGATCATTATGATTTCACTCCCCCAACACTCACACATCGCTTTTTGCCCAGGGGGTGAACCTCTTTTACCATTTTCAAAGGCAAGGTTTCCTCTGCAGCCCTGCAGTGTGTCCCAAAGTCACAGGTTGGTTTACTGGGGTACAATGATTCCATCAAGGGCTAGGCTTGGGGTCTGGAGGGGGCCTTCTAAAGGGGGTGAGAAGGGAGTGGGGGAGAGGACAGGAGAGTCCCAGAGTCTTGGCGTTGGGATCCTATTTATGAGGCCCTCAGGTTGTTGCCATGGAGGTGAGCATACGTGAGCTGACTCCCACCAGCCTGATCATGAACTTGGCTGTCATGGTTGCCAGTTAGTGCCTCCACCCAGGAGACGGCCTTTAAAAGTGCTTTTGGGAAAATACTCTACCCAGCAAGGCTCTTGTTCAGATTCAATGGAGAAATCAAAAGCTTTACAGGCAAGCAAAAGCTAAGAGAATTCAGCACCACCAGACCAGCTTTGCAACAAATGTTAAAGGAATTTCCCTAGATGGAAAAGCCCACAACTAGAAACAAGAAAATTACAAATGGGAAAGCTCACTGGTAAAGGCAAAATACAGGAAAGATAGGCAATCATCCACAGAAAATTATGACATCAAAGCCAGCAATTGTGAGGAGAGTACAAATGCAGGATATTGGAAATGCATTTGAAATTAAGAGACCAGCAACTTAAAACAACCTTGTACATATATAGACTGCTATATCAAAACCTCATGGTAACCGCAAACCAAAAATCTACAATACACAGACAAAAGAGAAAAAGTAATCCAAACACAACACCAAAGACAGTCATCAAATTGGGACTTCCCTGGTGGTCCAGTGGCTAAGACTCCATGCTCCTAATGCAGGGGGGCCAGGTTTGATCCCAGGTCAGGGAACTAGATCCCACATGCCGCAACTAAGAGTTTGCATGCTGCAACTAAAAGATCCCAAGTGGGGCAACTAAAGATCCTGCATGCCACAACGAAGATCCCGTGTGCTGCAACAAAGACTCGACGTGGCCAAATAAATAAATAAATATTAAAAAAAATGTTTAAAACGAAAGGATAATCATCAAATCACAAGAGAAGAGACCAAAAGAAGAAGGGAAGAAAAAAGACCTACAAAAACAAATACAAGACAATTAACAAAATGGCAATAAGAACATACATACTTATAATTACCTTAAATGTAAATGAATTAAATGCTCTAACTGAAAGACATAGACTGGCTAAATGGATACAAAAACAAGACCCATAGATATGTTGACACACTTAAGATCTAGGGACACATACAGACTGAGAGTGAGGGGGCAGAAAAAGTTATTCCATGCAAATGGAAATCAAAAGAAACCTGGAGTAGCAATACTCATATTAGACAAAATAGACTTTAAAATAAAGACTGTTACAAGAGACAAAGAAGGACGCTACCTAATGATCAAGGGATTAATCCAAGAAGAAGATATAACAATTGTAAATATATATGCACCCAACATAGGAGCACCTCAATATATAAGGCAAATAAGGCTAACAGTCATAAAAGGAGAAATCGACAGTAACACAATAATAATGGGGGACTTTAACACCCCACTTACTTCAATGGACAGATTCCAGACAGAAAATCAATAAGTAAATACAGGACTTAAATGACATCTTAGACATGATGGACTTATTGATATTTATAGAACATTCCATCCAAAAGCAGCATAATACACATTCTTCTCAAGTGCACAAGGAACATTCTCCAGGATAGATCACATGCTGGGCCACAAAGCAAGCCTCGGTAAATTTAAGAAAACTGAAATCATATCAAGCATCTTCTCCTACCACTAACGTTATGAGATTAGAAACCAACTACAAGAAAAAAACTGTAAAAAACACAAACACGTGGAGGCTAAACAACATGTTACTGGGACTTCCCTGGTGGTTCAGTGGTTAAGACTCCATACTTCCACTGCAGGGGGTACAGGTTCAATCCCTGGTTGGGGAATTAAGATCCCGCATGCCGCACACTGTGGCCAAAACAAAACAAAACTACCAATATGTTATTAAACAATCAATGCATCACTGAAGAAATCAAACAGGAAATAAAAAATACCTAGAGACAAATGAAAACAAAAACATGACCATCCAAAACCTATGGGATGTTGCAAAATCAGTTCTAAGAGGGATGTTGCAAAAGCAGTTCTAAGAGGGAAGTCCACAGCAATACAATCTAACCTCAGGAAACAAGAAAAATCTCCAACAACTTAACCTTACACCTAAAGCAACTGGACAAAGAAGAACAAAGCCCAAATTTAGTAGCAGGAAAGAAATCATAAAGATCAGAGCAGAAATAAATGAAATAGAGATGAAGAAAACAATAGAAAAGATCAATAAAACTAAACTCTGGTTCTTTGAGAAGATAAACAAAATTGATAAACCTTTAGCCAGACTCATCAAGAAAAGAAAAGGGAGAGGGCTCAAACCAATGAAATTAGAAATAAAAAGGAGAAGTCACAACACCACAGAAATATAAAGGATCATAAATGACTACTACAAGCAGCTCTAAGCCAATAAAATGGACAACCTAGAAGAAAGGGACAAATTCTCAGAAAGGCACAATTTTCCAAGACTGAAACAGGAAGAAATAGAAAATATAAACAGACCAATCACAAGTACTGAAATTGAAACTGTGATTTAAAAACTTCCAACAAACAAAAGTCCAGGACCAGATGGCTTCACAGGTGAATTCTATCAAACCTTTAGAGAAGAGCTAACATCTATCCTTCTCAAACTGTTCCAAAAACTGCAGAGGGAGGACCACTCCCAAACTCATTGCATGAGGGCACCATCACCCTGATACCAAAACCAGACAAAGATACCACAAAAAAGAAAATTACAGGACAATATCACTGATAAACATAGACGCAAAAATCCTCAACAAAATACTAGCAAACCAAATCCAACAGCACATTAAAAGGATCATACACCATGATCAAGTGGGATTTATCTCAGGGATGCAAGGATTTTTCAATATCTGCAAATCAATCAGTGTGATACACATTAACAATTTGAAGAATATTAACAAATTGAAGAATAAAAAGAATAAAAAAATAAGAAAGAATAAAAGAAAGAATAGGGCTTCGCTGGTGGCGCAGTGGTTGAGAGTCCGCCTGCCGATGCAGGGGATGCGGGTTCGTGCCCCGGTCCGGGAAGATCCCACATGCCGCGGAGCGGCTGGGCCCGTGAGCCATGGCCGCTGGGCCTGCGCGTCCGGAGCCTGTGCTCCGCAACGGGAGAGGCCACAACAGTGAGAGGCCCGCGTACCGCAAAAAAAAAAAAAAAAAAAAAAAGAAAGAATAAATAAAAATAAATAAAGAATAAAAGAATAAATAAAAACCATATGATCATCTCAATAGATGCAGAAAAAGCTTTTGACAAAATTCAACACCAATTTATGATAAAAACTCCCCAGAAAGTAGGCCTAGGGGAACCTACCTCAACATAATAAAGGCCATATATGACAAACCCACAACTAATATCAAACTCAACAGTGAAACGTTGAAACCATTTCCTCTAAGATCAGGAACAAGACAAGGCTGTCCACTCTTGCCACTTTTTTTTTTTTTTTGGCGGTATGAGGGTATGGTACTGGCACAAAAACAGAAATATAGATCAATAGAACAGGATAGAAAGTCCAGAGATAAACCCACACACCTATGGTCAATTAATTTACGACAAAGGAGGCAAGAATATACCGTGGAGAAAAGACAGTCTCTTCAATAAGTGATGCTGGGAAAACTGAATAGCTACATGTAAAAGAATGAAACTAGAACATTCTCTAACACCATACACAAAAATAAACTCAAAATGGATTAAAGACCTAAATGTAAGACCGGATATGCTAAAACTCTTAGAGAAAAACACAGGCAGAACACTCTCTGACATAAATTGCAGCAATATCTTTTTCGAGCCACCTCCTAGAGTAACGAAAATAAAAACAAAAATAAACAAATGGTACCTAATTAAACTTAAAAGCTTTTGCACAGCAAAGGAAACCATAAACAAAATGAAAAGACTACTCACAGCATGGGAGAAAATATTTGCAAATGATGCAACCAACAAGGGATTAATTTCCAAAAAAAATATACAAACAGCTCATGTAGCTCAATAGCAAAAAAAAAAAGAAGCACATGAAAAGATGCTCAACATAGCTAATTATTAGAGAATGCAAATCAAAACTACAATGAGGTATCACACTGGTCAGATGGCCATCATTAAAAAGTCTACAAACAATAAATATTGGAGGGACTTCCATAGTGGCACAGTGGTTAAGACTCTGTGCTCCCAATGCAAGGGGTCTGGGTTCAATCCCTGGTCAGGGAACTAAATCTCACATGCATGCTGCAACTCAGAGTCCACATGCTTCAACGAAGATCCTGCAATCGGCAACAAAGGTCCCACATGCCGCAACTAAGACCGGGCACAGCCAAATAAATAAATTAATTAAAAAAACCCCAAACCAATAAATGCTGGAGAGGATGTGGAGAAAAGGGAACACTCCTATGCTGTTGGTGGGAATGTAAATTGGTACAGCTATTATTGAGAACGGTATAGAGGTTCCTTAAAAATCTAAAAACAGAACTACCATACGATCCAGCAATCCTACTACTGGGCATATATCTGGAGAAAACCATAATTTGAAAAGATACATGCACCCCAGTGTTCACTGCAGCACTATTTACAGTAGCCAAGACATGGAAGCAACCTAAATGTCCATCGACAGACGAATGGATAAAGAAGATATGGTGCATATATACAATGGAATTTTACTCAGCCATAGAAAAGAATGAAATAATGCCATTTGCAGCAACATGGATGGACCTAGAGATTATCATACTAAGTGAAGTAAGTCAGACAAGACAAACATCATAGGATATTACTTATATGTGGAATCTAAAAAAATAATACATGTGAACTTATTTACAAAACAGAATCAGACTTCGAAAACAAACTTATGGTTAAGAAGGGGAAACGTGGAGGGAGGGATAAATCAGGAGTTTGGGATTAGACACACACATGACTATATATAACATAATCAACAAGGACCTACTGTACAGCACAGGGAACACTACTCAGTAGTCTGTAATAACCTATATGGGAAAAGAATCTGAAAGAGTGGACATATGTATATGCATATCTGAATCACTTTGCTGTACACCTAAAACTAACACCACATTGTAAATCAACTCTAATAAAAATTAAATTAAAAATTTTTAAAAGTGCTTCCGATGTATTCTTGCTCTTGCTGAGACAGTAGGGCCCCACCCTCGCGTACTCAGGGAGCTCTCAGAATTGGCCGGTGCTGCTAGGAATCCGTTTCAGGACAGGGCCGTGGCTGAGCCAGGGTGGAAGATGATACGGCTCCTCGCAGCCTCTGTCCATTTCTCAGGCGTTAATCACGGTACTCTGATTTCCTCCTTCCTTCCCCAATCTTAGGCCTTGTACTTCTAGGGGGATGGCTCTGCACCCCCAGAACTGGGGCTCTAACATATGACGCGGGCCTAAGCCAATCCATACATCACAGAGGACAACTCGTGACCTGGCTAACACCAATCAGAATTGTCTCAGGCTTCTCTCCTGCCTTGGCACGAGTCTGTCCTTCCCAGGAGCAGCTAGAGCTCCAGCTGGCCATCCACCTGACTACACGGACTGTGGGGCAGGGCACAGGTCTGCACAGCTACCCCGGGGCTCGTTTCAGGGACAAATGTGAACCACTCTGGGGACTCAGAGACTTATGACAACGGACTGAATTACTGCTGACACCTCTAATTCTGTGCTTCAGCTGAGCACTGATGAGACACAATCCTCACTGTGTCACCTATTCATAAGGTCACCTCCTGCCTTATCACTGAAATCCCCCCTTAAGCCCAGCCCTGGAACTCTCAGGTGGGACCAGCTCTGGTTCTTGATTTTGAGCCACGAAAGGGCACAGAGATACCCTGGAGAACAATTCATCCCCACAGATGAAGAAACAGGGGCCCAGAGAGGGGCCATGACTTTCCCTGAGACACACAGCCTTTTACAAAGCCAGGACAGGTCCCCAAAACCCATCTCGTGCCCTTCCCACTGTTAGTGCTATATCCCTTACCCATACATTCAGCTGAAACAACGGATTGGAAAATCAAATTAGAACAGTCCTGGCCTGGGTGCTGTTCCTCGCTCGACCCCAGCGTTTCCCTCTCTTTGCTTTGCTCTGCTCCGCTCGCCGTGTCCTCTTCCGAGTGCCTGTTGCCTCGCACAGCAAGACAGCTGCTCCATTTTCCAGCTCTCATGTCTGCTTTCTGGGTATGAGAAGAGAGAGCGCGCAGGGGCGCAGGGCTACGCTAGCCCAGGTGGTTCCTGTTAAACGCCTTCCTGAAATCCATACCCTGTAACTTCCACTTATCTCAGCAGCCAGGACTGGTTGCCCGGCCATACAGAGTGAAATGAATATTTTTAGCTGAGCACGTTGCCATTCTGAAGCAAATTGAGGTGTGCTAGGAAGGAAGAAGGGGAAGGGGATATTGGATGCCACAGGCTGAGTCTGCCGGGAATCTGCCCGGATGGGGATTTTGGCTGAGAATGCCCTGCCCAGCATGTCGCCAGGCCCTTCTCTTCATCCCCCAACGTCCCAAAGGCTGGCCACAGTAGAGAATATGACGTGGAGCTGGAGGTTTCTGGGGATGTCAGAAGCTAGGAAGGTGGAAGGGGGTTACTCTGACTACACGTCCTTCTCATGCTAGTCTTCGAGGGCTTTCCCCTTCCTGAAAGCCGCACTCAGAAATGCGCGGTGGGGAGCACGGGGGCATAGGACCAGGGGAGCCGAGAGCCACGTGCTGGGCAGGAAACTGAAGTCAGGACGCTGCTCCCACCCTCCCTTGCTGGGACCCCTGGGCTCCCTGCTTCGGCATCATCCTGCACCTCCCACCCCTCCCCCATGGAGGGCACGGAGCGTGGTCACAGGCCCAGCCCTCCTTCCAGGCTGGGCCCAGCTCCAAAAGGGCCTCCTAACCACTTGCCCTTCCCACCGGGCCTCCCGCCCCGCCCCGCCGGGGTAGCACCTGTCACACTCTTGGGACGTGTGTGCTCACCTTCTTTAACAGTGAGACGGCCTGACGAGCAGCATCAGAAACGCAAATTCTTGGGCTCCACCGCGGCCCCGTGGAATCAGACTCTGGGGGTGGAGCCAGCACTGCTTTTACAAGCCCTCCAGGTGGTTCTGATACACGGTCCAGTTTGAGAATCACTAACACGTAATTACTTGCAGGCTGTGAAACAGCTTCTGGGCTGTTAGTGCCCACCCAAAGGCAGCTGGGAAAGGCAAAAATAAAAAGAGCTCACCTGGCGCCTCTGCACTTCGGCACCCACCAAGGCAATAATCCTGGGAAGACTGAGATTTTTGAGTCTAAGAATAATTGCTAGAGCTAGGAACTACAGAGGCACCATCCAAATCTCCATTTTATAGACTTGGGAACTGAGATTGGGGCGGGAGAAAGCATTTGTCTGAGGTGAACACCAAAAGTGGAACTAGAATTCAAATTTCTTGAATCCTACGTTGTTTTCCCCAAATTGAAATATCTTTTGAAAAACTGTAGCATGTATACCTATTGTGTGAATCTTTTATAGGTACGTGGTCCTAAGGAATCCATCCTCAATGCAAACGTGTAAAGAAAGCCCTGGGGAGGAGTCTGAAGGTGGGGTGATGCCTCATCCGCAATGTGCTGTGGAGCCAGGAGTCCCTGCCCCTCTTGTTGGGGGTCACGCACCTTCTCACTGTCCCTTCTTCCAAATATGAGCCCAGTGGCCTCACCAAATGAGCCCAAGGGCAGGGCCAGGAGGCTTTAACCGAACGTGTGTCTTCCAGAGCCCTGACAAGAGGGTTGTCAGAGCTGGACAGCGGTGCACACAGCAGGCTGGCACAACACTACCATCTGCGGGGCCCATGACAAGGGCACCAGTGGAGGCCCATCTACCACGTGGCTACAAATTTAAAACTTACAAATCAAGCTAACAAACTTAAATGTGTCCCGTCCCCCTACTTTGACAAATAAACCTTTGTATAGACTCAGTCGAATGGAATATAAGGTTCAGAGGGAACAGGCTCCATCCCATAGCTCTTCCTACCCAGGCTCCATCCTGTACAAGAGGACACTGTGGCCTGTTCACCAAGCTCCAGCTACACCTCCCTGCAAAGGGTCACCTTTTGACCACCCTTTGGAGGCAGGATCTGGAGAAAAGGCCTGTCCAGACCCTGGAAGCTGGCTCAGGACTGCTTGGGATAAGAATTCCAGGAGCATGGCTAAAAGATGAGGTCTGGGTTTTGGGTGAACACTCTCCATTTCCCCATGACTCCAGCTGTGGGGGAGGGATGTGGTCAGAGGAGGGCTCCAGGAGAGACCTCTGAGGGCTCGCCTTTCAAAATGTGGTCCCTGGACTGGCAGCATGGGCGCCACCTGGGCGCTGGTTAGAGCTGCAGCCTCGCTGCAGACCTACTGAATCAGAACTGGCATTCTAACAAGATCCCCAGGGGATTCATGTGCACACTGAGGTTTGAAAAGCGCTGTTCTAAACCACAAAACCCAGGCCCAGGATCCCTCTTGTCCAGGTCTACGGGTACTAACAGTGGGTATTAATAAACATTTGCTCAGCGAATGCCAAACGTCCCCTAAAGCAGCTGGGGTGACTGGCTGCTGGCTCACAGTGCTTTAATCTCCTCTTTCTCCAGGGCCTCAGTGGCCAAGTTTCAGCTCTAGGCCCTGCTGTCGGCCTGAGCTGATTGGTCCAGCAGGAGTCACCTGACCCACATTGGGTCCATCAGATGATCTGTCCCAGGAATCTGCAACTTAAGCTCCCAGAGCAGCAGCAATGGTAATAGCCAACGTCTTTCCTGCATCGGTTATGTGCCAAGCACAGCACTGAGTGTTTTACATATAGTATAAATATCCCATCTTCACAACCACTTCACCAGGTAGGTATTATTATTCTGCTGTTGTTTAGATGGGGAGCTGTGGCTCAGATGTTAAGTAACTCTCCCAAAGGTTTAAGGGGGCAGGGACAGCACCAGGAGAGCTGAGCGACTGGCCAAACCCAAGCCATGTGGTGCACAACGTCATCAACATCATTCACATATTTTTTTTATGTGAATATGTTTTTAGTTTATTTAAATGGATTTATTTATTTTTGTATGTTAAGTATGATCTTATTTATAAAAAGAGTGTGTATACAAACATGTAAGTACAAATACATAAAGTACTGGAAGGTTTTGGATCCAAGTGCCTGCTGCTCTTTCATGTGATTGGTGGAAATAGGGGCAGGACAGGAATAAAGACGCAGACGTACAGAATGGACTTGAGGACACGGGGAGGGGGAAGGGGAAGCTGGGACGAAGTGAGAGAGTGGCACAGACATATATATACTACCAAATGTAAAATAGCTAGCTAGTGGGAAGCAGCCGCATAGCACAGGGAGATCAGCTTGGTGCCTTGTGACCACCTAGAGGGCTGGGATAGGGAGGGTGGGAGGGAGGCTCAAGAGGCAGGGACATGAGGATATATATATGCATATGCCTGATTCACTTTGTTATACAGCAGAAACGAACACACCATTGTAAAGCAATTACACTCCAATAAAGATGTTAAAAAAAAATTCATCATCAACTTCTGCTGCCAGGGCCCGGCTTCCGGGCTTCATGGTGATTGGGCAAGCAGGAGGCCCAGCTCTGTGAAGCGGCTGCAGGGAGGGAGGGAGGACTTCGGGCAGAATGAAGGGCAGGAGCTGTGGGAGACGGGAGCCCAGAGAACCTCCACTCTCCAAGCGAGCACAGGGCACCGGCCAAGAGCAGCCCACTCACCACACTTCAGTACAGGCCAGAGAGCCCGCCGTGAGGACTGACCCCTCCTTTCCTCCAGTGAGCTAGCAGCCAGAGGAAAGGTGTGGGTGATTTATTTTGGAGACATAGGGCAGGGGCGGTGGAGAAGTCTGCATCCTGCTCTGTACCTGGTCCTCAGAGGAACGGACACCTAAGAGGCCGAGAGGGTGGAGGCAGCCGGGATGTGCTGGGACGACTAAGGCCAGAGAACCAGTCCATACTGGAGAAGGGAGTTGGAGGCCTCCCTGGCTGGAGGCCCTGGCTGGTTCCTGACTCTGGCTCTGAGTGGAACCTGCCATTCAGGGTGGCAGGGGGATGGCCTGGGGCACGTAGGCCTCTGACCACCTAAGAGGAAAAAAGTAATCGTCAGCAGCAGGTTTCTATTAGAATCCAAGCCTCAGCAGGTGCAGGGCTGTTTGGCTTTATTTAAAAAACAAACCAACATCTTTCATTAGCATTAACCCAGCGGTGGCCCCCTGCCGTCACCTGAAAATCAGACGCCCACAGGTCACACCCTCGGCAGGCTCACAGTACAGGGTTACACCCTGGGCACCACCCCGGCCCAGGGCGGCCACACAGAAATACACTTCTCACTGCACAGATCTCCCTTAAAAAAAAAAAAGAAAAATCAAACAATCATCAGGTCAGAGAAGAATCACTTGCTCCTCCAGTGAGGAGGGTACACACTGGGTAGCCGAAGCCGGGTCCTCCTGGCTTCTCACAGTGGGGCGGGGGCCAGGACTCCTCAGGACCGTGTGACTACGGCCGGGACACTGCCGGTGGCCTCGCTCCCTGCTGAGGGCGGAAGGGATCCATCCCAGCGCCCACGGGTGGCGGCGAAGTGCTGGGAGCCCAACCTGTCATCAGCATCCCCAGAGCCCCCGCAGACTGAGATGCAAATAGCTCCAGGCCCACGCGGCTCCCCGTCTGCTGACGAGGGTGGCTCACTCCTGTTTCTTCTCTTCTTACTTTTTTCAGGGAGCAGAGTTCAGAGTAAGAGCTGGCAGTTCTGGAAACTTTTCTTGCTCTTCAGACAACTGTGACAATCATGGAGACCCGCTCCAGACACTTTCCACTGACTCGAAGGGGATGGGAAGGAGGGACCCTTCCTCTGGAGTGAGTGGCCCTCGGGCCCAGTCTGTGCACGGCTGGGCGAGGAGACCCTGGGCTCACAGCTGAGGAGACGGAGCTCCTCTCAGCACGTCACCTGGCCTGTAGCTCCTCTGACAAAGAGAATGGCATCTTCCCCTTCCCGGCCCTTCAGAGGGCCTCCTGCTGCCTTAGCGACCTGGGCCGCCTGCTGCTCCAGGGCCTGGAGATTACTGGGCCACCCTAGAGGCTGAACCCTTCAGTCTGGAGGAAACTACCGCTGCTAGAGATACAGGAGTAGCTCCAGAGCAGTGGACATCACGCTGGGGTAGGAGGGGATAATCTGAAATGCCGCCTAAGGGGAGCAAACACAGGAGAGGGGATTCCTGCTGACTGGGCTTAGCCCCAGGACAGAGCCGGGTGCAGCTGAATCACCAAAGGACAGGGCACACAGAGCACGTCCGGTTCTGAGGCCTGCTGTCCTTACCACAGACAGGTATTTAGGCGAGATTTTAGACCCCCAACCCTGCATCAAGCCCCCACCTAGTAAAAGTTCTGAGAAGCACTTCGTCCTAGGACCCCTTGAGGATTTCACCCCTAGGGCCCAGCCCTGGCCTCCCTGCCCTCCCCAGCCCAGCACAGTCACGGGTCTGGTGGTCTGGGCCACGCCGCCGAGCCGCAGAAGACAAGGACAAAGGGCTGCGTGTGCGCAGCAGCTCCGCCTCCTCGGGGGGTCTGGCTCCAGCCTCATCTGGTGATGCCTTGGTGAACAGATACAGCATCCTTGGGGGCGGGGTTGGGGGGGAGGCTGGCATGGGGAGTCCAGAGGACAGACGGAGTGGGGGCTGATGGGAGGTGCTGGCTGTGGTGTCCCTTCTCCAGAGGGGGAGGTGGGAACTGTCAGGGAGGGGCCGGCCTGTCATCTCAGCAGGCCCCCTGGGCGGCTCAGCAGGGCAAGCTCCAGCAGAGAGGGCCATGTGGGAAGCTCGGGTTCAGCCTGTTTCCCTGGCAACCGGTCTCTTCCAAAGTCAAGGCTGGCGAAGATCCGTGTGGTGGGAGCCTGCAGATCTGCAGGGCAGCGGCTGTACCAGCCTGTGGGTGGGACGTGACTGGGAGGCAGGCCAGCGCACCGCCTCAGGTAGCGGAGGGACAGGCGGCGCCGGGGAGGCAGCGGCTGGGTTCCAGCAGGATGGGGAGACCTGTTCAGTCCAGCTGGGGGACTTTGCTGTAACGCCCCTCTTTATCCCACTCTGGAGCGATCACAGAAGCTTCAGTGTTGGAATCGCAGCCCTGGGGAGCTCTGTGGTTTCTCACTCTTCCTCTCCCTGCACCCGTTTCCCCCTGAGCTGTGTTAACTGGATTTACTGAGGAGAACAGCCTTACTTAGGGAGATTTCTGAATAGGCTTCCATTCCAAGGGAGGGCAAGGCTTGCCCAGAGCGGCTTCAGAGGCAGGGCTGGAGGAGGCTGGCCGTGAGGGCCGGTGGGAGCAGCAGCAGGAGTGGGGAGACCCTGGAGGCCACGAGCGCTGAGGGATTAAACACAGGCGGTTAAGGCCTCCGAGTGCCGAGAGCCCTGTTTGTGGCCCGCTGGCACTCATGTGCAGGACTAGATGCAGAATACTTTTCAGCACTAAAGTCACCTCGGGCTCCCTCTGGCTACCCTGTTACAATTTTTCTTTCCCCTGGTTTCTTTACATATTCATTTCTTTCACAATTATACTACATGTATATTTATGCAGTTGCCTGAATCCTGTCTGGGTGACTATTTTTAGCATTTATAATCATTATCCAGGTCTGTCTGGGTTCCACAGCCAGTGTTTCAGACCCTCCCAGGACACTTCACCTTGATCGTCTGCAAAGACCCAGAGGGCCCTTCAGTTCACTCAAGGTTTTGGGTGAAAGGCTTAGAAAGCTGCCCGGGGAGTATGCCCACTCCTCCTCTGTGGGGTGCGAACCCACCTGTCCCGCCCTACCTGTGTCTGAGCACTGCTGAGACAGCATCCCTTCCAGAGCTGCCACGTAGTCGGGGCCTAGCCAGTCATGGTAAGTAGTTTTCTCTCCCACAGGTACTGCCCGGAGGGTGGCATCCTTGAAAAGCAGGTCTTGGCCATGATAGTTGGAGGAGTCGAACATTTTGAACCCATTCTTATTGTGGTCATCTCCAAACAGGTCCTGGAAGCACACAGCAGACCTGCTTTGCATCTGGGCTCACAAAGGGTCACCCGGGTATCACTTGCCACTAACTGCTTTATACACCAAGCAGCAGGAAAAGTCAGATGCCAAGACTCTGCTTTGAAATCATAAGCTTGACAACTCATTGACCTCTGTTACCAAAGCAGATTTGGAGGAAGAGATGACCACAGCCACCACAGTAAGACAGCCATTCAGAAACATCACACCAAACCAGCTCTTGGATACAGAACTGAAGCCTGAGCCTCACAGGCAGAAGGACCCAGAAATGAGAGATGATGTAGTTGAGATTACTGAGGGGGTTGCTAAACCTGCTCAGCACTCCTCAACCTCTTCTACCAGGCTTTCTCACTCTTATCTTATCTTTTCTCCAAACCCAAATGATTTCATAAGAGAGCCTTTTGCTCTGTCACTAGCTCTAAGAAGGTACTAGGTGAGTTGAATACCCTTTACTAACCCACCCTCCTAGCACCCAAGAGATTCTTGCAGCAGCTGTTGTCTTCCCTTGCTGAGCGTCCTCGGGGTGAATGTGCTATGGCTCCCGCCCTGAGAGAGTCACTAAAGAGGCCAGAATGGATGTGAGACATTATGAATCCATGCAGGACATCAGGAGAACATGGACGAATGCTTATGTCAGCTTTTAAATACCAATCAAGGGGGAAAGAAAGAGTAAGGCGGTTATTGATCTTTCTGGGGGGACTCGAGGATCCTCTTGAGGATCTGATGAAAGTTCTCAGTCTTCTCCCCAGAAAAGGGCACATCTACACAGGGCTCTTCCACATCACTTCAGAGGGTTTGGGGACTCGTGGGGAAGCCCAGGGACCCAGAGACAAGAACTCCTGGGACAGAGGGACTCTGTGGGGAAGATGAGAGCAAACATCATTTCAAAGGTTACGAACTGGCCTGGAGAGCCAGCTGGCTCTGCGAGTCTGTGGCGCTTATGGGGGAAGGGAAAGGAGGTCAGTTTCAGTCTATGTCAGGTCGGGGGTGCGTAGAGGGGGAGGTTAGGAACCAAGGGCCCTGCTGTCAGACAGCCTGGGTTCAAATTTTAGGTGTGTTTTAGGTGTTTGTTTTTAGGCCAATAGGATTTGCTGATGCACGGGAAGTAGAGTGTGAGAGGAAGACAGGAGTCTGAGCTGACCCCTGAGGAGATGGAAAGGCTGAAGTTGCTATTCACTGAAGTGGGGAAGATGGAGGGAAAAAGGGGAGTCCAACTTTGATTTGTTCAGCTCAAGATGCCTGTTAGAAATTGAAATGTCAAGTAGGTAGTTGTTAAAGATGCAAGTTTGAGATTAAAGGGTGGGACTGAAGCAGGGCTGAGGATGTACACTTAGGAGTCATCAGTATATAGACTGTAGTTAATGACCTGTGGCTGGACGAGATCAATATGGGTGCAGGTGCCGACAGAGAAGAGGGCTTAGGATTGAACCCTAGGGCACTCCGGTGGTTACCAGCCAGGGAAACGAGGAAGAACCAGCAAAGGAGACGGGAAGGAGAGGCCAGAGAGGTAGGAGGAGAGCCAGGCAAGCATGGGGCCCTGGGAACCAAGTGGGGGAACTGCGTCCAGGAAGAAGGTGAACTTCAGGAAGAGGGAGCTGCAGCCAGTGCTGCTGAGAGGTCAGGGAGAGGCAGACTGAGAAACAGCCGTTCTATTCAGCAACATGGGTCACGGCGACCTTGACCAAGGCAGTTTCAGGGCCCTGGTGGGGCCTCTCCAGCGTAGTCTCCATCCTTAAGAGAGACCAGGAGAGGAGGAACAGATGACTCCAGAGTAGAGATGGCTCTTTGAAGGAGTTTTGCCGTAGAAGGGAGTGGGATTACGGCTACAAGGGGATGTGAGGCCAAAAGAGGGTTCATTTGTTTTTACGAGATGGTAGAAATAACAGCAAGTTTGTATGTTGGCGAGAATGGTCCAGCTGAGAAGGGAAAATTAATGATGTAGGTGACAGAGGGCACAGTGGTTGGAGGGAGGGCTTTGGCTAAGTGAAGATCACAGAATTCCCCTCAGGCTTCCTCAGTTTTTCCTGAAGCCTGCTCCAGGTAGACTGAGGCGACCCGGGGTCTTGGCTCCCCTCTGTCACCCTCCTCCCAGTGAGGCAGCCCCTGCCCTGGCTCACCTGGGCCTTGTCCAGCAGTCCATACACAGTGAAGATGTTGGTGTCCGGCCGGACCATGACGGCATGGGACGGTATCTGTGCCAGGTTGCAGGCTGCGAACTGGGTCACCTCGGCCCGGGCGCCATTGGGACACAGCAGCTCGTAGTCCTCCGACATGAGCTCAGCAGCCCAGGGCTCAGAATTGTGGCCTGAGGGGATGGAGCAGAGGCAGGGAGAGGAATAGAGAGAGGCTGCTCTCCTCGGGGATCCCCAAATCCTTGGCTGGAGAGGGGCGGTGATACCTGGCCAGCTCCCCAGCCCTCTCCATTCTTCAGTTGCTATGCTCTATTACCAGGGTGAGAGAACCCAGCTGGGCTAATAAGGTTACTCGTAGGGAATAGGAAGTATGCACTATGTAACTCTGCACTGTATGATCACTCCCATTTTACAGGTGGAGAAACTGAGGCTCTTAATCACTCCCCGGCAAAGAACTCCATCTGTGTGTTACAGGTCTCAGGGCGGGATGGGCTCCTCCCCTAAGAGCTGAAGTTCTCAAGCCAGAAGAGGTATAACATCAAGTATGGATCTGTAAGATGCAGTTTCAAAGGCCCCTCCTTGCAAAGAATCTCATCAGGTAGGTCTAGAATGGGTACCAGGAATATGCATTTTAAACTAGCAACCCAG
This sequence comes from Stenella coeruleoalba, assembly GCF_951394435.1. Lineage (NCBI taxonomy): Eukaryota > Metazoa > Chordata > Mammalia > Artiodactyla > Delphinidae > Stenella > Stenella coeruleoalba. The sequence goes on along the minus strand of NC_137150.1, from coordinate 72,444,952 downwards.
TAATTCTGATGCAGGTGGTTGGTCCGAAGGCTTCCTGACAAACACTACTCTTAGGAATCACATTATTTTTATGTCTTCCTGTATTTCCAGGAGGAACTCCAGGTGGGCTCATGAGCAGAGATAAAAGAATTTGAGTGGCCCTGGGAGGCGGTCGCCTCACTGCAGGTGAACGTCGCAAGGGCCCCGCCTCCTCCCCGGCCCTCAGCCCAGGACCACAGAGGGCACAGCCTGGGACCAGGCAGCGCTCACAGCTCCTGCAGGAGCACGCAGTTCTCTCCTCCTCGGGGATGATGCCCAGTGTTCTTGGTGGGAGGTTGGCAGGGGAGGGAGGGTATGGCAACAGGGCCTGGAATGCTTCCAGCTCTGTTGGGGCAACTGGTCTACAGCTTAGTGACTTTCATAGGCAGGGTGGGATCTGAGTTTTGAAATACTGACTGATGTCTTTTCCCTGCGTGTCTTGCTTTCCCTTCGCCAATGTCCTCCTCCCCTTCGGGCCTTCTGCCTTTCTGCCCTGAGTTCCCGGGAAGAGATGTGGTAGGACAGAGTGGAGAAGACTTAACCTCCAGTGTTTGGGATTTCAAAGCCTGGGGTGTAGGCAGGGTATATAGAAAATGCAAACAATAAAGTGTTGAAGGGAAACAGCTTTCAGTCTTCAAAATGGATAGATTCCCTGAGGAGGGAGAAGAGGATGGGGCAGGGGGGTGATGCACGGTCAAGGGCCTGCACCCCGATAGGACCTCAGGTGGGGGCTTAGGGGTCCTGGAGGAGTTCCTGAGCTCTTCTTCCCGGGTGGAGCCCAGGAAGGTGACTCCAGAGAAAAAAACCACCTGTATGATGTGAATGGGGGTGTGCCCTGCCTCACACGGCTTGGGGGCTGCAGAGTGATTTCCCTGCGCCTGGCATTGACCTGCTCAGGACCAAACACCAGATGCTGATGTGAACTGATAACCTTGGGGAGAGAGGCCCCTGCCACCTCTACCCACACACCTGGGTGCCACATAGACACCCAAGAATGGGTTCTCTCCAAATTGATTGAGTTTCTACCATTTCAGTGGAATGGGGATTTAGATGCCAGACAAATAAAGGCTGTCATGTGATCTGTGCATCTGGATACGTGGCCCGAGGTCTGCTCTTACCACTCGGCCGTTGGGGCTCCTGGGATCCCCAAGGGGCAGAGCCTTCTAGACTCAGTCTTTCCTGGCTGCCACTTGGCCCCCAGTCCCAGCACCATCTAGTGTCTGGATTCTGCTGGAGATGGGGAACAGCCCCGCCAGGATCTGGCCCTGCCGAGTCCCAGCACCATCACATACCATTCGTGTTGTCGAAGACAGTCGTGTGCTTAACGAAGGCAACGTCCCCTGCATTCTCAGCCAGGCATCTGCCACGCAAGAAGCCAAGACAGGTGTCGGCAGAAGGTCCCACCCCTGTGCCTGGCCCCAGGACCACCTCCCCACACCCCTCCCGGCCCGCCAGGTACCTGAAGGCGCCACTGTAGCCGTAGTACCTCTCCTGGCTGTTTCCCACACACTTGTTGTGGCCTTGCTCGTCTCCCACGCAGAGTGCGCACAGCGAGGACGGGTAGTTCTTGGGGTTGTTCACGGGCACACAGCTGGCACTGAAGAACTCACTCACCGCTGGGGCAGAGAGGAAGGGCTGTGCTGAGGGGCCAGCAGCAGAAAGGGCGGCCAGCGGGGAGATGGGTGGGCTGCTCCCCACACAGATCTGCCCACTGGCCCACCCCATAGCTCAAGGCCACCCATCTGCTCCAGTGCCCACCCAGCTCAGAATGGCGTGTCTCCTCCTGTGAGGATCACAGGGACAGGGGCATTGCAGAGGTTGTCTAGATACTGGCACCCCCAGTGACAACCCCTGGTAAGTGGCCGCACAGCCTTCCCTTGAACTCCCTCAGGGACGGGGAACTCGCTACCTCATAAACTCTTCTGTTCCAGTCAGAGCAACCGCCCAGCTGTCTAGGAGTGGGAACAGCCAGTTCTAACACCTTACATGTGCTTGTGTGGGTGGTTAGAAAAAAAATGTGTTTTTTTCCCCCGAGGTGCCAGCCAGGACAGAGGTGTGTGTGCAGCCAGCTTCCTCCTGCCTTTCCCTCACCAGGAATGCGCATGATTTAACACCCAGGGAGGGCCCTGCGTATGGCATATGGTGGGTGCCTGGTGAACGTGTCTTCTTCAGCACTTATACAGATGGCTGGCCACTTTCCAACAAGGTCCCCCAGATGCCCAGGGCGACAGCCCATGACTGGACGGTGGTACAGCCAGGCCCAGGGCCAATGCACTCACCCTGCTCCCCATGCCCACTGGAACTATTCCACTCTTGAGTGAGTAAGTGGGTAGGGGCACTGGCACCTTCAACAGAACCAGACACCACTGACTGTCTCAATTGTAGCCAAGAATATTCCCCAACCTTCCCAAGAGCAAGGGGCATGTCAAGGAGGAAGAGGACATCTCTCTGGGGCTGCCTTCTGCGGGGTCCTGCTGGGAGAGGACCCCAGCCCTCAGAGCTGGCCCTGACACCTGCCAACCCCAAAGAAGAGCTTGCACACCTGTGTGTCTCTAGAGGATGGTACCTGTGAGGACGTCACAGTCCCTGGGCCGGATGAAGCCCCTCTGCACAAGGGCGCCCACGGGGATGTCCCAGCCTGCAGGGCTGCCGAAGCCTGGGTGGCAGGAGCGCTTGCCCCGCAGCTCGTCCAGGGTGAAGGCATAGGAGCTGTTCCGCTTCACCACGGCCACCACGAAGTACGAGTTGCTCCTGTCCTCCGCTGGGGGAGGGGACACCAGTGAGGCCCCTCATCTAATGCTTAGTGGCCTCAGCTGAGCAAGAGTCAGGGCCGGATCCTGATGGGGCGCTTCCTCCCTCAAACCCGTTCCCTCTTGCTGCTCCTGACCTCAGAGCAGTGGTCCTGGCCCCATACGCCTCTACCCGCTGGTACTAGGCCCTGCTGCCTGGGCTCAGGAGTGCCCAGGCCAAGGGCCGGGTGGGTGTTCAGGGAGCACACCCAGCAGCGGGACCCCTGCGTGTCCCCTCACTGCTGAGAAGCAGCCCGTGGGGCTCCACTTTTCAGCATTCTGCGCACCCTCCAACAGTCCTCACCCAGAGGAATTTGTTTCTTTCCTTACACTCAGGTGGTATTTTCTCACCTCCTGGGAGAAAGGTGGGGGCATAGCTGAGGCTGCAGAAGCGCTTTCGCTAAGATGAGAGAGTTTTCACGTCCAAGTGGAGGACACCTGAGGTCACTAGACCTCAGCACAGAGCACCTGGGCCCTGGCCCAGGCCACTGGGAAGGTGTTCATAAGCCGACAGGAAGGAGGGTCCCAGGGCCACCTTCCGTGAGCCACGCGGTCTGGATGGAAGAGGCCAAGGAGGCTTTCTAGTTCAGGGCTTGGCAAATCACTCAGCCTGTTTTTGTGCAGCCTGAGTTGCAAGTTAAAAATAATTTTTATATTTTTAAAGGGTTGTTAAAAAGGAAAAAGAAGGAGAAGAGGAACATGCAGCAGAGTCTGTATGGGGCCTGCAGAGCCTGAAGTGTTTACTCTCTGACCCTTTACAGAAAGTTCTCCAAAGCCTGCCAGACTTCCAAACTTCCAGTGCCCGGGGCCAGAGTGGCTTGCCTGTGATAGACAGCAACTGGCCTGGGGAGAAAGGCTCTGATGAGTCGTTTTTATAAATATAAAAATATCCACCAGCTCCCAGCCGAGGCCAGGTGGCCGGCACCTGCACTCACGGGCATAGTGCTCCCCAGCTGCTGGAACCAGGCCATATATCTTCCCCGCTGTGTAAATGTCCTGGCCCTTCAGGGTCACAGCGTCGATCTGCCCAGCCTGCAGGGGGACAGAAAGAGTGGCCAGGCTAGAGTGGGCCCCAGGACAGCTCTGGGTGTCGGGATCTGACAGAGGTGCCAAGGCTGGGTCTCTCGGGGACTTTGGCCCCAGGCTCCCTTCCCCTGGGAATCCCATCTTGCCCTATCTGCCCCTCCCTCTCTTTGTGAAGATGGGCAGGCAAGAGAGGTGCTTGGAGGACCAGAGGCCTGAAACAAACCACCACCGGCATTCCCATTCATGGGTGTCTTTCAGTCTTTCAGCAAGTGTTTTCTGAGGGTCTCCCGTTGCCAGGCCCTGTTCTGAGCAGAACCTAGCACAGTGCCTGCTCTCACGCTCGGTGCGGGTCTCCCCACGGCTTGCCAGCCTCAGACACCCGCGGCACTGTACTGCAGCCCCAGCAGCTGGCCAAGGGCTGGCACACAGCACGAATGCGATACGTATTTCTCAAATGCGTATGTGAACGGATGAATGAGCCGGGTCTGAAAAGACGGAGTCTCAGGGTCTGTGGGAGGAGGCCCCAGGGTTGAGGAATCCAGCCCTGCCTCAGAAGCCGGCAGGAGAGGCCCAGGACCCTCCTCCCTCGGAAACCTCTAGAGCCCTCCAGGTCGTCTGCACCCCACCCCGCCTGTCCGTTCTGACGTCTCCGGACAGGCGGCTCCTCAGACCCTGCCAAGAGGTTCACTGATAACCAAGCCACACCCCCAGGGAGGAAGCTGGGGCCCGGGGACAGAGGGGACACCTGCACCCCGGGGAGGTGCCCGACGCTGTGCAGGGCCAGAGGCATGAGGTTACGACGATGGAATAACGGGCAGTGGCATTGACGTTTTGAGCCTGGAGGGTGCCTCTCTGGGGAACCCCTTTTGCTCCCACCCAGACCTTCTCCACAGTGGTGTGGTGCCGGGGAGGAATCCAGACCTTAACCCACAGCCCAGGGGCTGGGCCAGCTGACCCTTCCTTGCCGGCATCACTGCAGTCAGGCAGGAAATGGGTGTTAGGGCTACACCGGACATCACCTCTGAGAACCTTAGAAGTTAGAACTGAGGATCTCTGAGCCTTTGGCTGGGGTTCTCAGGGACTGTCCAGATCTACTCCTCTCTCCACAGGCCCCTGCGCAGCCCCTGGGCCCTCTGTGAGCTCAGGTGGAGAGAAGGATTGTGCCTGGAGACAGTTGCATCTCCCTGCATCTCTCCCTGCTCTGGTGCCCCTGGAACAGCTGCTCCTCTACAGGACAGCCTGCCTGGGATTAGAAAGAGTCCCCACCGCTAAGTCCCCCTTCCTTGATTCCCGCTGGGCTCCCCTCCCTCAGTGCCACATCCAGCTCTCATCAACCCCTGGGGATAGGGGCTCCCCCCGCCCTTCAGCTGGGTGACCTGAGGCAAGTTACTTCCTCAGCCTCTCCCAGCCCCAGTCTCCACGTACGATAGTAATCGTATCCACCCCACAGTGTCGTCGTGAGGATTAAATGAGGAAACCCGCATGAAGGCTTAGCACAGTGCGAGGTACATAGGAAGTGCGTGCTTATGAGACTGTTAGTGTCACGATCCCGGGCCCTTGTCCTTCCTGCCCACTCGCCTCTTCTCAAGCCACGTGCTGCCTGGCTGGGGCAGGGTGGACGCACCTGAGGGGCTGTGACTTGGCCTGCACTCGGGGACCACCTTGAAAAGGGCTCCTCACCGTCAGGCCCCACCTAGTAGCTCTTGAAAAGCGGGAGGAAGTGAGTCCAGGAACCCGGGGTGGAGGAGAGCCCTGTAGGACTTCATCCCTGACTGCAGGGCCTCGGGCGCGTCTCCCACTCCTGGTCTCAGTCTCCAGTCAGAGAAGCGAAGCAGGACAGAGCTGAATGGGCTTTCAGAGACAGGCCTGTGCTTCTAACTACAGGCGGCAGGCACGTTAACGAAGGCTTAGTCAGTTTAATGGGGACTAGGATAGACTAGCCCAGAGACTATCAGTGCACGTTGTACTTAGTAAAGGTAAGTACTGTTTGGCTTCACATCTCTCTATAGGGGATACATAGTTTTACATGTTTATATCTGAAAGCACAGTTTTTGTGTACCAGACTGTGATTGATGGGTTGCAGTTTAATAAATGAAGAGCCAAGGCCACCCCGTATTGTGCACAAGGGGAAACTGAGACTCAGAAAGGGGAAGGGCCTTGCCCAAGGCCACAGGGTCATGAGTGCCAAGCTGAGCCGGTCTCACGGTCCTTCTGCCCCTGCCCACTTGCTCACTGGGGGGGAGCCCCCCTCTGCCCCGCCCCCCAGGTGGGGTGGCTGTTTCCTGCGGCCACTTCCTCTTTCCCCTTCTCTGTGGTGTTGTCACAGGAGACTTTCTTCTCCTCCCCAGGCTGCCCTGTGTCCTCCAGACCAGGTGGGACAGAGGGAGGGCCGGGAAGGACCGCCCATCCCACCCTCCCCGAGTGTTACAGCCCCCCGGCAGCAGGGCTCGCCGAATCCCGGGGCCGAGGGAGCCAGACCCGTCACCGGGCTCTCCCCCCTCCTTGCGCCCAGCCCCGCGGGGGGCTCTCCCGCGAGGGGGCGTTACCCGCGGGGGCGCGCTGGTGTCCGCCAGGGGGGCCGGCCCGCCTCTCCCACGGCGCGACCGCTCTCCACTGCCCACCCACCTGGCCCGCTCTGCCCCTCTCGACACGGCTCCCACCTGGATCCGTTCCATGCAGTGCTGGGGGGACTCGGCGGACACACACTGGATCTCCGGCTTGAGCCTCTGCCGGCTGAAGGCCACAGCCATGTCTCCACACTTCTGGATCTCGGGCGTGGACAGCACACACCAGCGCAGGTAGTGGGGCAGCCCTGTGTGGGTGTGGGCGTGTGGTCACGCTGGCCTGCCTCGGGGCTGGCCCCCAGCAGGAGGAGCCTAGAGTCAGACCCAAGGGAAATTCTGGCTCTTCCCCTGGTTAGCTACAAGGGGTAAGTTATTTCACCATCTAATCCTGTTTCCTTACCCAGAAAGGGGACCACCGAACCTCTTTCAAGGGGCTGTGAGGATGCTTGAGGCAGATCATGGCTGTCGTGTATACAGCTCAGGCCTGGCATACCATCTCCCTGGCTGTAGGTGGTGGATACGTGGGGGCGGGGGATAGATGCAAAAGCCATTTGTAGACTACTTTAAGGGTCTAGGAGAGAGACAGTGCCAGAGCCAGGGCCGTGGCCACGTGGTGAGGGGGAGTGAGGCACGGTGGAGGGAGAATGACAGGACTTGACACATTCTGTATGGAGGGGCAAGGAGACCCTTCGGGTCTGGACCCCACCCCCTGGAGCAGGTGGGGTTTCCAGGGTACAGCAGGCCATGCGACTCCAGAGTCTTCTTCCCCTACCCCCAGAGGCAGGAAGGTGGAAGTAACAGGTTCCCATCGAGGCCAAGAGACACACACACACCTTCTGGGGTGAGTGTCCTCCCTTGGCCACCTCTCCAGAAGGCCTGGCCACGCCTGCGGTCAGGCGAGGGCCGGCGGGAGAAGAGACAGCTGGACTTACGGTTGGGGTCACAGAGGAGACCCTTCATGGCATGCAGGTACTCGCGGCCCAGCCACGCCTCATAGGTCTGTGTGGCAATGGGCACCAGCTCGGAGGTAGAGTCTTTGAACAGCAGGTTCTTCTGGCCGTAGGCCTCAGAGCTGAACATCTGGAAGCTGCTGCCCTCGTGGCTGAACAGGCGCTGTGTGTCAAGGGGTCGGGGTGTGGGCTGGTGAGCAGCGGCAGGGGCAAACCCTTTCCTCCCAGTTCAGCCACCACTTCCTTCTTCCTGGGCTCTCAGGCCAGGCGCCCACTCTGAGGACCAGGGGGCGCACCACCTCCCTCCTTGCCCTGTGCTCCCCCGGTGCATTCTGCCTTCTCCTACTCAGCCGGTTGAACGCGTGGCTCGTGGCCCAGGTGTGCGACGATACTCGGCACAAGCAGTGGGGCTGAGCATCGGCGATATGGATGAACAAGACTAACTAGGGCTGGTGTGGCCCACGGGCAGAAACTTGCTGCTCCCGTAGGCAGCGGTTTCAGCAAAACATTATTCACCACACTTAATGAATGGTATACTTTGACATTTATTGGTTTTGTCATTTTGTTTATTTGCTCATATGTTCTGATTTTGGTTTTAAGAGCCACAAATACCAGGAACTTTCTCTGAGGGGTGCCTGAGCCCCCTGGTCTCCCCACTCTGGCCAGCCCTCCTCGCTGCCAGCTGGCCCAGTTGGTCCCTTCTTCACTCTGAGTTGGCCTGAGGTCGAACGCCCCAGAGGTCTGGCTCCCCAGCTGGGGTCTGTCCCAGGGCAGGGCCTCGGGGTCCTGGCCCTCCGAGTCTGGCTGGCCCAGCCCCAGGATGGCTCTGAGCTCCAACCCCGGTGAGAGACGAGAAGGTCCGGCATCGCCCTAAGAAACTGTGTGGGGTGCCCTGAACTCACCTGGCCTTCGTTGAGCAGCCGGAAGATGAGACCCCCATCTGTGTCGGCCCGGACCACCACGGCATGAGCAGGCACCCGAGCCAGGTGGCATCGCCTCCATTCAGTGACATCAGCCCGGCTGCCATCCCGGCACAGCAGCTCGAAGTTCTGTGACAGCAGCGGCTGGCCCCAGGAGGGCAGGGTTTTCCCTGGGAAGATGGGAAGCCTGTGGTGAGCCAACTCCTGTCCTGGGTGGGGCTTGGTGGGGACATCAGGGAGGGCCCTTGAGAGGGAGTCTGGGGAGAGCTTAAGGGCTTCATGGCCACAGACCCACAGTGAAAAGAAACCCTTACGGGAGGTGAGAACCAGAGCCACACCAAGAAGTGAGAACCCAGAACCACACCAGGAGGTGAGACCAGAACTTAGAATGAAGAGGAGCTTGGTGGCTGCACCGCACAAAACCAGGTGTCTCTGTGGACTGTGTCTATTCACTTACCTTTTTTATGTGTCACCAATTTCTAGTAATAAAATGGATTTGAGATCTCTGACAATAACACAATATATATAAACAGAACTGTTCATTAAAGGTAAAAAGAGTAAGAAAGTAAGAGAAGCTTAGGATGAGAGAGAGAAATGTGTCAGGAGTTCACCACTGCCGTCTGGCACTAAACTTAGCCCTGAGCAGAGGGCAGGGGACGGGGGCGCCATGGTGGAAACAAACCCCGAAAGAATTCACCAGAACCGTGGCCCAGACAGAAGAGGGTAAATTCCCAAAGCTTCAGCCACAACTCCAGCTATTAATACTTTGGTATTTTTCCTCCATGTCCTTTTTTCTATTCTATTTTCTAACTATTTTAAATATGGTTAAGGACATACATGATAGGCAGTTTTGCATCCGACTTATTTAAAAATATTTTTCCACATTACTGGAAGCTTTCCATAAAACTCATTTATAAGAGTGACTATCAACACCAAATAGGAATATTAAGAAGACGAATTTCAAGGATTGTAAGTCATGCAATAACACATACCACCGATGGCCCTACACAACAATATTTTAATGACTTTTAAATTTTAAAATGAGTAGGAAAAACCTCTGCTAGAAAATAGGAGGGAAAAAGATAAATTTGTGGGGTCATGAACACTCTATTCACTATTTAAAAATAAACCAGAAAACCAAGAAAGTAATAGTTTGGAAAAGTCCATAAAGGTCATTTTTAATGACTGCATGGTAATTTATAGCACTCTCAACAATTACTCAGTGTCATTCTCTCCCCACTCCCCAACTTTCCTCTATTTATAAACTGCTGCAAAACCTTTGCAATAGAGCTCCAAGGGATCATTTGGCCTTCCCTCCAGACAAATGCATCATTTAGGTATTTTGATCTGCCACTCCTGTTTTTCTTCACTAGGGACAATTAAAACCATATTACTTCACTACTTTGAACATTTATGTCAATTCCAGTCTTTTCCTCTTACCAACCTTTTTGCCTGAAGACAACTCTTTAAAAAATTACTTCCTTAGGTTTCCTTAGACTATCCTCAACATTTTAAAAGAGATGGGTTTAACCCAATACACCCCTAATTCTTTCTCCATCTTCCAAATTCTTGTTTGCTTGACTCATCATAGGATCGTCCTGCTCTGAAGACAATCCGGTCTCCTTTTTCAGATCAATTTTTTCTCAAATCTGGTTCATGTTGTTTGCCTTCATGAATGTCAGACTACATGATGGACCTTCTGATTTAAAAGGAAAGATTAACAAAAAAAAAAGAGATAATGATTCTTTAAAAAAGACAATGATCAGAGCTTCCCTGGTGGCGCAGTGGTTGAGAGTCCGCCTGCCGATACAGGGGACAAGGGTTCGTGCCCCGGTCTGGGAAGATCCCACATGCCGTGGAGCGGCTGGGCCCGTGAGCCATGGCCGCTGGGCCTGCGCGTCCGGAGCCTGTGCTCCGCAACGGGAGAGGCCGCAGCAGTGAGAGGCCCGCGTACCGCAAAAAGAAAAAAAGGCAATGATCAGACATTATGGAACAGGCAAAACTGTAGAGACAAAAGTCTGACTGGTGGGCATCAGGGAGGAGGTTGGAAGGGATTGACCAGAAAGGGGTATGAAGGAACTTTTGGGGTGAAAGGTCTGCCACAGTCACTATCTTGATTGTGGTGGTGGTTATACAACAGTATGTTTTTGGCAAAACTCATAGAACAGTACTTCAAAAAGGGTGCATTTTGCTTATGTAAATTATACCTCAATTAAAAAAAAAACTAGAAGATTCTTAGGCAAATCCAAATTAGGCTACATTCTATGAAATAACCGGCCTGACTCTTCAAAAATGTCCATGTCAATAAAAACAAAGATTGAGAAACTGTTCGAAGTTAAAGGAAACTAAAGCAACTTAAAAGCTAAATACCATGTGTGATCAAAGATCAGGCCCTGGCCTGAAAAAATTGCTACGAAGGACAGAATTGGGACAGTTAGTGAATCTGGAACATGGACTGTAGCTTAAATATTGTGTCTGTGTTACATTTCCTGAATTTGGTAACCGCACTGTGGTGAGGTCCACATCACCTTGCTCTTAGGAGACGTACTAAAGTATTAAAGGGTGTGATGTGGGCAAACATATTCTCAGGTGGTTCGGAAAGACACACACGTACAGAAAGAATGATCAGTTCCACGTGGCAAATGCTCAAAGCTGGAATCTGGATAAAGAATAAATGCGGGTTCTTTGAATTATTCTTGCAACTTTTCTAAAGCTCAATTATTTCAAAATCTAAAAATTTTAAAATGACAATGGTATAATGGATCGACACCTAACACCAACCCATCTTTTTTTTTTTTTTTTTCGCGGTACACAGGCCTCTCACTGTTGTGGCCTCTCCCATTGCAGAGCACAGGCTCCGGACGCGCAGGCTCAGCGGCCATGGCTCTCGGGACCAGCCGCTCAGCGGCATGTGGGATCCTCCCAGACCGGGGCACGAACCCGTGTCCCCTGCATCGGCAGGCGGACTCTCAACCACTGCGCCACCAGGGAAGCCCCCCAACCCATCTTTTAACAAGTCCTCGTCCAGGGATAAGGGATGGCTTCTTCAGGAAAAGGAACAAAGGCTGGAAGGGACAGTAGATGACAGCTAGTGCAGAGGTTTGCAAACTTTTTTTCTTCAAAAGCAGAATCTTCACACGGAAACGGAACCCAAGGCCAGAAACGTATCAGAGCGGGGCAGAGCAGCTCAGCCGGTTCCCTTGCCCGCAGAGCAGCTGAGCTCCATGGGTGAGCCCCACCTCTTTCTTTCTGTCAGGGAGGGTTATGGGCCCTGAGATTCGCGGCTGGGGGCAGCCTCTCCACTCACCGTCTGTGTTCTCCAGCACCGTGCTGTGCTTCACAAAGGCCACGTCCCCCGCCCCTTCTGCCAGGCACCTGCGCAGGTGGAACCAATGAGCTGCCATCCTCCACCTCGGGAGGTCTGGCCTGGGCGTGGGGTTGGGGTCATGGCGGGCACGGGTTTCACAGTCATGCTGTCCTGGGTCCCAGTTCCCCAGTTTGTTGGCTGTGTGGTTCTGGCAAGTTGTGGAGCCCTCCTAGCCTCTATCGCCTGTAAAGTGGGGATGAGAAAGTGGCTCCCGTAGGGAGAGACCCTTTAGAATCCGTATAGATCCTGTACAGCTGAGCTTGGGGCCCGAAAGGAGCAGGTGATCATAAGGCAGCTGCTTGGTCAGCAGCCTGAACACTCAGGATGTGTTGAAGATGACTCCCGAGGTCATACCAAAAACCCTGAGTGGAAGGGACAAGGATTTTGTGGATCCCCTATCTGTCACTGCCCAGGGACGGAGGCAGGTCAGGGCCTACTAGGCAAAGGGGCTGCCTGGGTCCCTACAGCCAGCAAACAAGCAAGGACTGGACTGGGGGGATGACACCAGGAGAGATGGGGTGGTGAGAGTTCTCTGGCTTGGAGGACCAAGAACTGTTTTTCTCTCTGTGCCCCAAACTGCATTTCCCTTACTGCACCCTGGGGCATGGGGCCCCAGCAGGCTCTCGGGTTCCAGGTGGAAACACTATGGCCAGGGCCATCAGAGGGACCTGGGAGACTCCCATGCCAGCCCCCATCGAGTGTTTCCTCCTTTGTGGACAGATGGAAGTGCACCACAAGCAGTTAGAGACTCTCTTGTCTCCATGGAGGGCTGCTCTAAAGTGCCAACCTGAACAGGGGCAGAGAGAGGCCAGCCCTGAGCAGCAAGCCTCGCGGGTCCCCCCCATGCTCCCCCACTCCAGCATCCTCCCTCCAGGTCTCAGACACCAGAACGGGGACCTGGGAGCAGCCAAAGGCTGTTTGGGCCATTTTCTTCTCTCTGAGCCCTTACTTCTCTAAATATACCAAACATGTTGATTTTATGAGCAAATCCCACCTGGCATATACCAGTTTGAGGTTTTTAAACTAACCAGGCACATGGACTATATAAAGGGTGCTTTGATGAGAGGCAGCTGACATCGCCACTCCCCCAGGGGCCCTCCCTGGGCCGAGGTGTTTTTCCCCTGCGCTTGTGGCCCCGTCCCAGCCCCTCTTACCGGAAGGCCCCGCTGTAGTCGTAGTATCTCTCCAGGGGGCTCTTGTCACACACCCCTTCCCCAGCGGTGTTGCCCCGGCAGAGTCGACAGAGGGACTCTGAGTAACTGGTCTCTCCTGCCCCGGGGACGCAGCTGCCCCCAAAGTAGTCGCTGACAGCTGTGGGGAAGAGACAGAAGGGGTCAGTCACACAGCATCAGACCCTGCCCCACCCTCCAGGGAGTGCTCAGGCCACTCGGGTTGGAGTCAGGAAGGCTGGGCTCCCCAACTCCCCAGGCTTCAGTCTGAGCAAAACCGCAGCGCTGGATCTGCTCAGTGGTTCCCAGACGGGGGCCACAAAAGTGTGGGCGTCGGAGAGTGACTACTGCTATTTAAAAATGGCTCAGGGGATCAAACGTTTACCCCCAAATGGCCACACAGGACAACTATCAACCAGATAGTGTTCTCATCGAGGGTTTCATTTCAGAAGGAGTTATGTGTAATCAGTGAAAGTAGGGAAATAAATGATTACTTAAAGAGTATAATTAATTTTATAGACTACACTTCTCAAAACACAGGGAGGGGAGGGAAACAGCAGAGAAGGAGGCCTGGCTGGGGACAAATTCAGGATCTGCAGGATTCTGGGGCCCTTGCCAGCACCCAGGCCCCGAGTCCACCCTCCTGGCAAATATTTATCCTGTGCCCAAGGACCCCCTAGTGCCACGTAGGGTGAGCCAGTTGCATTGTGCTCGGCTAAACCAAGCTCTTCCAGGGCAGGTTCCTTCCTTGGTCTTTCTGCATCCTCGCAGGGGAGTGGACATTTAATAAATGTGCCAAATGACTGGTAAACCTCCCACAGCTGGGCGCCGTCTGAGAGGACATGGCTTCCAGGCCCTTGTGCGCGGTGCTGTACGGGGGGAGAGCATCCACGTGTATGTGTGTGTGCAGGTGGGGGCAGCATGCATGTGTGTAGTGTGTGGGTCTGTGCCTGCACGGATGGGTGTGCCCACATACGCGTGCACGTATGCACACGTGTATGTGCGTGTGTGGGTTTGTGTGTGTGTGTATGCATCACGTGAGTGTGCACCACAGTGACCGGGAGGGAGGGAAGCTGAGCTCATGATAACAGCAGGTCCCTGCAGTGAGCACAGCCCCTGTGCCGTGCATTCTGCAAAGATGTTGTGGAGATTACCCCAGTCCTCCCAACGCCACAGCATTGGAGTAAGTGTTAATTTCCCCATTTTACAGGTGAGGACACTGAAGTTCAGTGTGTAGAGTGATCTTTCTGAGGGGAGGTCATGCTGAGCCGGGGTGTCAACTCACATGTGCCCACAGCAAAGTCTGGGCTCTGAAAGACCGGGTGCTTGCCTATGTGCGGAGCAAACCAGGAAGCAGCACACTCAGGAACGAGGGGTTTGGGGACGCCTGAAACTCTCCTCAAGGGGTGGTGTGGTCCCAAGAGGGCAGTTTGAGAAGGTGGTCATGTGTCAGGGGCCACCTCAGACTGACACAGCTGGGTGGCCAGCGGGTGGCCACGAAAAGAGGCCCAAAGCATGGGCCTCTGTCCAGGTCACCAGAACCAGGGCCCTGGGCTCCCAGCCAGGTCCCCTCAGCACCTCCTGCCCTCACTCAACTTTCACGGGGCACATGCTGTTCGCAGGACGGCCCTCTTCTCACCACCTGCGAGTCAATGGTGGGTCTCTGATTAGCCACTTGTGAGTTTCTGGGCGCAGGTCCGCAGCTTGCTTGGGTCCTGAAAAAATACGGCTTCTGACCCTGTAAAGCTAAGGACACATTCGTGGCCATGGCAACCATGTCTACACCAGGTGAGAGGTGCTCCTGGGCGATTCGCCGCCTCCCGTGGGGTGGGCCTGCAGGGCCTGTGCTTGGCTGTGCTGGGGGCCCCGGGAGGAGTGAGCGAGTGTTGAGTGCCTGGAGGAGCCAGCCAGGCAGAAATGTAAGTGGGGGCAGCAGCAGGCCGGCCAGCGGACAGGAGGGAGTGATGCCGTCGATGAGGGGTCCGGGGAGGCCCAGGGGAGGTGGCTGTGCTGCCCCTTAAAGGAGGCGCAGTGAAGTTGAGCCCGGAGGGAGGCTGTCCCACGAGGGGAAATGCAGAGCCCCTGCGGGAGAAGCCGCTGGCGGTCAAGCCCTCACCTTTGAGCACGTCGCAGCCCATCACCGAGAGGCGGCCACTCTCCACCAGGTAGCCCACGGGCACGTTCCAGCCCACCGTCCGGTTGATGCCCGTGTGGCAGGACGTCACGCCTTTCAGGGTGTTGATGGTCACGGGGGAGCCTCTCTTCACCACAGCCACGGCATAATAGGAGGTACCGACCTCTAGGAGGAGGGGAGAGGAGAGGAGTGAGGGTGGGAAGGAGGCTGGGACCCTGCCCGGGAAGGCTGTGGGAGAAGGGTGCGAGGGTGTGCACGGATGCATGTGTGCATGCATGCACATATGTGGATGTGCACGTGCGTGTGTGCATGGCATTCCAGTACCAAGAGAGCAAGTGGGTGCAATCCACGTGTTGTATCACAAGACCCCGCCCCCTCCAGCCTCTGCGTTAGCTATTATCTTGAGATGTTAATTCATTCATTAATTTCCCCCTTGTCCTTCCCGAGCCAGCTGGCACTCAGCTGGGTCTACGTTTGCACACATCAAGGGAGCTCTGTAGCCAGACCAAAAGCAGAAGTAGCCTGCAAGTCTTTCGTCTTCCAGAAGTCTAGCCCCTTAGGAGAACTTAGAGGATGTGAGGGGATGGTATCACATTATGGGAAGAAGAGTGGTTGGGAGCAGGGCAGGGACTTCCCTCAGATTAGAAAAAGTGATTTCTCAGCGCTGGGCCAGGGACGCAGGGGTAGAGATAGAGAGAGACAGACACTCAGACACTCACACACACACAGAGACACACAGACACACAGACACTCACACACACACAGAGAAGGAGAGAGACATGAACGATTTGGTCCCAAATCACTCAAGACCCGAATGGGGTGCATGTCGGTGGGCCAGGGTCTACAGCCTTGCAAAAGATTCCCCTGGGCCAGAGGTTGCCTGGAAGAGGCCATTCAGACAAGACAGGGATGACTCCGCTATGGGACTGATGACCAGAGGGCATCCATCACACACAGGCATGTACACGACTGCCCGGGGGTGGTCCGATGCCCATGATCATAATGAAGCTGAGTTCCAGAAAACCAAGCCAGTGTTATTTCTTGCACCCCTGAGCCTGGTCCCTGTCAACCTAAGCAGCCTGTCTGGTCCCACCCTCTGACTCCCCACTCTCTTTCTAGTTTCTTGAACTCACCAAGCTCTTTTCTACTTGGGACACTTTTCAGGGTGCAACTTTTTTTTTTTTTTTTTTTTTTTGCAGTATGCGAGCCTCTCACTGTTGTGGCCTCTCCCCTTGCGGAGCACAGGCTCCGGACGTGCAGGCTCAGCGGCCATGGCTCACGGGCCCAGCCACTCCGCGGCATGTGGGATCTTCCCGGACCTGGGCACGAACCCGTGTCCCCTGCAACGGCAGGTGGACTCTCAACCACTGCGCCACCAGGGAAGCCCCAGAGTGCAACTTTAATGTCACTTCTCCAGACAAGCCCTCCCGTCTGCTCTGTCTTAGCCGGTCTTCCACGGCCCTTATCTTCTCCCTCACGGCCCTTCCTTCCTTCACAGCACCCAGCACATTTGTAACTACAGTTTTTGGTGCTTATTTACTATGTGACTCTTGCTCTTGGAGGGCAGGAATGGGTTCTCTTGCTAACTGCTCTGTGCTTATGCCTGGCATGTAGTAGCTGCTCAATGAATGTGCTGAATTAATTAAAAAGGAAGAGCTGTGTTTGGGGCCCACGAGGCAGGGCTGTTTCTGGTCATTGAGTGGAAAGCCTGGCTGGTTTGCAGGGTTGGACTGTGTCCTGTGTCATCTGACAGTCATCAATTCAACAGGTGACCAAGTGAGGCCCTGTGCTGGGTACCAGGCACCAGGGGTATACAAGGACGAAGACCAGGCTTGCCTCAGGGGACTCGCTGTGGTGAGGACAAAAAAAACAGACAGAGGGGAAAGGACCTTGTGGAGTGAGTCAGTGCTCTGGAAAGCAGGAAAGAGAGGCCCTCTGCAGGGGTGGGAGGGCTCAGGGGAGCTCTTTGGAGGTGACAGCTGAGCTGGGCTGTGGCAGACGCTATGCACTGGACAGGTAGAGGCGAGGGGTGGGTCTCCAAAGGGCAGGCTGTGCCAGAGGCATGTCTGGTGTGAGTGCAGGGCTGGGGCAAAGAAATGCATATTTCTGAGCACACACCATGTCAGGTACACACAGACTGGCTCATTTAATCCATGTGACACAGCAGGGACCACTATCCTGATTTTATGGTCAAGGAAGTGGAAGTTGTTCAAGGTCACACAAAATGACAGGAAGGGGCAGAACTGGGATTCCTTCTTGGTCTATGGGGCTCTGCAGCTCCTAGTCACCACTTCCTGTCTGGCCCCATCCCCACTCCACGCTGCATCTGACAGAGGGTACTGGAGAGTGCGGGGAGCTGGGCATCACTGATGCCTCGTTCACCTGGCAATCATGGCCCGCACTACTCCAGGCATGGGGTAGCCCCTCAGTAAGAGCTTGTGGGTGACGGTTAGGGGGCTGCTGGGCTCCCCACGAGGAAGAACAAACTCAGGTCAGCCCTTCGTGTCTCTGGCACCCCCGTCTCTGGGGACAGGACTACTGACCAGCTAGGGGGCTGCAGGGTCGGGCCGGGCCCAGCAAGGACATACTGCTGAGTGAGCTCCTCTCTCCTTCCAGCCCCCTCCCACCTGGCCCTCTGACCTTGATCATACACCTCGCCCACCACGGGCTTCAGGCCGTGCTCCTTCCCCGCCTCGTAAATGGCTCCTCCGTCCAGAGTGATGGCGTCAGCTTCCCGGGCCTGCTGGGAACAGGTGGGTCAGTGCAGCCTGGCCCCAGGGGCACTCAGCCAGGAGCTCAGGGACACCTGCTCAGGGCCCTTGAAAAGCCCTGGAGGTCCACGTGGTCCTCCTCATCTGGCCTGGGAGCACTGTCTCGACTCAGCCTCTCAGGCCCCTCCCTGCCAGGGCCTAGGTGTCTCCGCCGACCAGGACCAAGGGCTCACCTTGTTTTTATAATTACGTTATTTAAAAAATATTAACGCTATAGGACTACGCATAGTTAAAAATCAGATAGCACAAAATGAAAAGTAGTGAAAAGTGAGCCTCCCTCACTTTCTTGTTTCTCAACCCCCTGCCTCTGCTACTCTCCTGTTTCTCGGGTTTTCTCTCTAAGATGCAGATCGAATCCTACACATATCCTCTTCAATGGTTTCCTTTTTGTTTTAAAACACAAATGGGGTCCACGGGTAAAATGATACTTCAACATAATTGGTTTCCACCCTCACGGTGGAGCCTGGCCCAAGCCCTTGGCCACATGGACTGTGACTGGATTAGCTCTGGGGGCGCACCAGGGGCTAAACTGGAATGAAAACCCAGGTCCCCTTGTGTTTGCCCCTGATGCTTCTCTCCACACCTTGTCCTGTACTGAAGTCCTGCCTCTTGAGTCCGTGCCAGTTAGCAGATCTCCTGCCCCTCAGAACAGCTCTCCCACCCACCATGCACCCACCCAGGACTGCTGGCCCTGTCCCTCCTGCCCCAGAAAACACACAAGCCCAGTTCTGGAAAACTCCAAGGAGGAGTGAGTAACTGCCATGGGCCACGGAGGGGTCTGCTATCTGGGCTCCCCTGGGTGGGGCGGGTCATGTCCCCCATGTAGAGGGGCTCTGTGCAGGGAAACTCTGCCTCTCAGACACCTTTCACCACCGGTGCCTTGAGCAGGGCCCTCCCTGGGCCTCCCAGAGCCTGGGCAGGAAACAAGCTGGCCCTTGTTGCGGGGGAAACTCAGGAGATCCTATCGACCGGGCCCTGGCGGTGGGGAGGACTCCGGAGCCTTTCCCGGTGAATGAGGCTATTGTGCGCTCCCTCCTGAGTCAGAGCCCTCTCGTCTGTGCAGAGCGGAAGGGAGAGGACTCACCGTGATGAGCTGGATGCAGTGGTCAGCCGAGGTGCCCTGGACACACAGGAGGGAGGGCTGGATGCTGGCTTGCTGGAAGGCCTTGCTCATGTCACTGCACTTCTGCTGCTCCGGGTCTGAGATGGTGCACCATCGCACCTCCATCCCTCCGAGTGCTGGGGACGGGGTGGGGGGGATGGGGGCAAGAACAGTGAGGCCCGGCTCCTGCAGCCCCAGCCCATGTGTCCCATCAGCATGTATAGCCAGTCCTGTGCCTCAACCCTGCCCTCTCACTGTGGGGTACTGGGGCACAAAGAGGCGTCACAGGTTGGGAGGGGGCCGGGCTCACTGGCAAAGCTGTGCGTGGGCCATGCACTCCCTGCACTTGCCCAGCGAGGCTCAGAGCCGGGCCCTTTGCATAGGCCAGGGAGGGTTTCCCTAGGTAGCAGCTGGGCTTCCCCCGCCCGCCCCTCCCTGGCCTGGAGCACAGCCTGGTGGGTGGAAGGAGCACTAGCTGTTTCCTGCCCCTCTTGGGTCTGTGTGTCTCCAGCAAGAGGGTGCTGGACTGGGTTTTTTCACTCAGTGGTCCCTGGGCCCTCATGAACTGGGACTTGAGACTGGGAAGTGGTTGTGGCTGCCCTCGAGGAGCCTTGCACCCTTTGGAGCATCTGTGATTATGCCCCCTGCAGACCTACCCTCTGTGGGCACAGTGCCAGGCCCCTGACAAGGGGAGGGTGAGGAGTCAGCAGGCTGGGTTCAAGTTCCTGCTCCTCCAGCTGGCGACTTCAGGTAACCTATTTGACCTCTCTGAGCCTGTTTTGTCATCTGAGAAAGCAGATGAGGAAACCACCTTCTGCGTTGTAAGTAAACCTCTGTAGAGCCAGGACACAAGGTCCTCAGTGGACTGCCTCTTAGGCCCCTCCTCCTGATGGGGACCCTCTTGGGTCCGGTGATCTGGGGATCCTGGGGGCCCAGCAGACGTGGTGCCCAGCTCCCTGAGGTTGCTGCCTTTGCAGACCCGAGCTCCTCCACCACTCACCCTCCCAGCCAGCCCTGCCAGGGATGCCTGTGCTCCTGGGGAGCCTGAGGCTTTGGGTCCATTTCCACCCTCCAGGGACCCTCTCAAGGCAGCCTGTGCTTTCCATCCCCACCCCAAGGGTCAAGACTGCCGGTTCTTCCACAGCCTTCCCTTGGCCCCCTCCACCTCCCCTGGCTCCGGGTGGCCCCCTGGAATGTGGGGGTGCCCTCGCCCTCTCCAGTGCTCCAAGGCTGCACCCTGGTAGGCCTAGCAACTGCCGGGCCCGGACCGGGGTGGCAGGTCCATTTTTTGTACTGGCGAGGTCAGAGTGGTGGCTTGAAGCCATCCTTTCAGCAGCCTCCTCCCGCGATCCCCGCGGGCCTCTCCCGGAGGTCCGGCTTCACGTCTCAGCGTCCGGGACCGTGACTGCCTTGGGAGCGGCCCGTGCTGACGCGAGGAGTCCCGGTCTGCGCCTCCCACCCCCCACCCATGCAGGGCGCCCTGGAGCCCTCTCCTGGGCAGTATCTCTCTCCTCCTCCCCTCCGAATCTTCTCCCGCCTCCCTCCTCACGGGGCTCAGGAGAAGTAGAGCCGTTCTGGCTCCCAAACCCTCCTTGGGCTTCCTCGCCCGTCAAGAGCATTCACCCTCCGGACCTCCCCCCCAACCCGACACTCCAGGGCTCTCCCCTCCACGCCTCTGCCCGCGCCTCTCCTTCCTCCAAGAAGCCCTCCAGACATCCTGGTCTGCCCGGGTCAGTGCTCGTTCCCTCCCCCGTCCTTCTTCGCGCCTCGCGCCTTTCTAGCCTTCCCCCTTTCCTGGGAGACAAAGGTTCAGGACACTTTTTCCAGCCCGCGGGACCCTCCTGGGTGGGTGGGTGTGTGTGTGTGTGTCTGGAGAACTCCAGGACCCCCGGCCCAGCTCCTACTCCCAGGGCCGGGCGGCGGGGTCTCACCAGTGCGCAGAGCCAGGATGAGCCACAGAGCCACGCTGGGGCCCCGCATGGCGCAGTCTAGAGCTAGCTGGGGCTGGGTTTGGCGCGGGTTTTGTCTAGGTGTGGGTCCAAGTGGGTCAACAGCAGCCGGAGCTTTCTTCCTCCTTCTTCCCTGGCACGGGCCTTCAGCTCCTTAAGTGCGGCCGGGGTGTGCCTTGGCGGTGTCCACGCCCCTAACGTGCACCCGCCCACCCCCGACTGGACACCTGGGCGCTGACCGGACTGGCCTTACGCCTCTCTTTGGCGCCCCCTGCTGGAGTCTGTGCCGGTGCGGGGGCTGAGGCTAACCGCAGGCCTCTCTTGATCCCCATGCTCCTAGGCCTGGACACACACGCTCAGCTGTTTCTGAGAGTAAGGTATCTGCTGCCTGGGGCCTGATTCCCCCAGCTCACGGGTGTTCCAGGGCTCCCTCACCTCAACAATCTGCCCTGAATTCCAGAACATCCTCCCCTCCTCTTGTCCTAGAAAGATCCCAAATATCTGGTCCAACTGGAGAGGGAAAAGTTCAGATTTGGAAAGAAGAGGTCAGGATCCTAGGGCCTGAGCTGGAAGGAAGCTCGAAGGCAATCAAATTCATTCACCAGCATCTCTTCAAGCACAGATTGTACAAAGGATCTGGGGCTACAGAGGTGAACCCAGGTTGATGTGGTCCTGACTGGGGAGGAGCTGCCAGTGGGGGTAACTCACTGCCTCTCTTTGGGCTTAGAGACAGGAAATGACTTGCCCTGGGTCACATATGTAGTCAGTGACAGTGCTGGAACTGGAACCCAGGTCTCTCGCAGAGCCTCGCTCATTCCATCATGCTTTGGAGGATGGGAAGAAGACCAAAGATGGACCAGGCTGGTGGTTCTCAAAGTGTGGTCCCCAAACCAGCAGCATCAGCATCACCTGGGAACTTGTTAGATATGCAGATTCTCAGGCCCACATGTGACCCACTGAATCAAATAATTTAGGGGAAGACAATCAACAATCTATGTTTTAGATTCTGGTGCACAGCAGGGTTTAAGAAGCACTGTTCTATGTAGACCAGAAGTGCAGTTCTCCATGTGTACTGGGGACGAGGGGACTGGACTGCAGAAACGGTTACTCAGTGATCCATTTATGTCCTCATCTTTTGTCATTGCCACCCCTCCCCCACCCCCATGAGTACCCAGGAATGAGCTCCTCCCTGTCTTGGGTAGAGGACATGTGTAAAAAGAACACTGAGTGAGAGCGAAGGGAACTTGGGTCTGGGTTTGTCAGTCCTTGAGCCTGCTCTGCTCTCTGGGGGAGGGAGCCCTGGGTCCTCCGATTGGGCCATGAAACTGTTGCTTATCACACCCTGAGATGATCTGTGGACATTACATGGGCTGGGCTTTAGGAGACCTGAGCTGTACTCTTGTTATTACTGACTCACTGTGTGACCTTGGGCAAGTTCGTTCTCCTCTCTGGGCTTGTTTCCCCTGTAAAAGGCAGGTCATGATGGCTCTGATGTGCCATTCTTCTTCCCCCAATAGCTGTCTGCTCTGGAGAATCTGAGGGGGGCATGTTTGGTGGAAGCTGTGTTTTCATCCCCAGCTGGATCCATCTGAAGCAGGGGCACCTCTTTCTAATTTGCATGAATAGATAGTAGGTGGCCCTGGCAGAAGGGCTATGGCTTGTCCTAAGGGGATGGAATAAATAGGTGTCCTTAGCAAGCCTCACCCCATGAGGATGAAGAGGCTCACTGTCACACTCAGGAACAACCAGAAGTTACTGGCAGGATTTGTGTTCATTAAGTCGTTCCTTTAGTAAAATTCCTGGTGACATCGATAAGGAGTCAAACAGCTACAAGCTAAGAGCTTGGGTGAGCTCTTTCACAACGGGTCCTTTCCCTATCTCTCAAGAGTCATTCCTCAACTGTGGCTCATCAGGGAACTTGCTGCTGCTGGGCTCCAGAGGCTTCTACATCAGGCCCATTTGCCTGGCCTTAGCATGGACATAGCTTTGTATTGATACCTGTGTGTAATGGGGAACTCTGCCTCAGCTTGAGCCTGGATCCTATTTCTGGGGTGCAGACATACCTGGGTGAATCAGAGGAGTGGGTGGGATGCAGCGAGAGTAGTTTAACCCAGGAATAGCCTTATAGAGGGCAGAAGCACTGAGGATAGTTTGGTCCCCATTCTGGACTCATACTGAGGTTAGAGGGAGAGTATAAAAAATATAAGAACTGGTTTCACTAACACTTCCGTAAGATGTTGGGGCCTAAGCAACAATGCTTTGGGACCTCCTGACCCTATTCCATAATACGAAATACAGAGAACTCTTCTCTACCAAAGACACAGCTCTGGTTCTCCAAGGATTTGGGAGCTTGCTTGTCATGGAACTCAGGAACAGTAGCAGATGCTATTGGGTGGAACACACTAAAGATAGCCTCTGGGGACTCAGAAAGAAGAGGGGGCCTTTGACAGGGAGCAGAGAACCTGTATTGGCAGATATGGGGGCTAACGAGACAGCAAAATGCGAACAATTCTTTTACCCAGAATCTTAGGAAAATTCATATTTTTTCATTTCAACAAACCATAATTTGTATTTTTCTATTTCTATGGGTTTTCAGGCCTATGACTAAGAAAAAGTCCAGACAATTTTTATTCTGGGGGACACTTGGAAGGGCTGGTATGCACAGAGAAATCAGGAATGGTGAACATTTGCAGCAGTAAATGTGTTATAAAAGGATATTACTGATGTCACTCCCCAAGTATTTGCTGTTTAATACATCTGAATTTGTATATTGAGATCAATGGTGGGCATATTAAGCAAGTTTTGTGAATAAAAGCTTTTGCCTCTCTAAAAGTATTTTCCCTGTGAAACTGGACTTAGGGGAAACCCTGTGTATTTGGGCTACATGATATTCTATGTGTAAGCTTTTCAAAGGCAGATTCTCTGTACTCATCACAGGGCCTTGAACAGGGAGGATGATTTCTAAGTGTGAGCTATTAGGTTTGAGGACGTTACTACTCATTGTTAAGGTGTCTCGTACTGCTGGAGGGGGATGCTGAGAAGAGCCACAGAATTTGGGGACTAGGTCCCCAGAAGCTTTGTCTGAGCTGTTTCAGTGGCATGGCAAGGGCTGAGCCTTGGACAGGAGGCTGAACTCCACAAGAGCCTGGGTGGTGTCTTGTCTGCCATCATTCCCAATGTCTAGCATCATGTCTGGGATAAGTAGACACTCAATAAATATTACTTAAGTGAAAAGTGGACAGTGTGTCTCTTTCAAGATATTTGGCTAGGAAAGGAAGAGAAGAGGGGTTGTTTTCAGGAGATTTGGGGTCAAGGGAAAGTTTTTATAGTATAGGAGAAATTTGATCATATAGTCAGAGCACAAGTAGCCCATGGAGGAAGGAGAATAACAGTACAGGAAAAGAGGGTAACGGAAGAAGATATGAGGAATAAGACCAGGAGGACAAGCATAGGGTGATCTTCAAAGGAAAAGAGAAAATGCTTCTTCCTCAGAGATGGGTAAAATGAAGGGTGGAAAACGCTCCACCAGGTGTCAGACCTGCATTCAAGGGTAGGTCTCTCATCCTGGAGCTCAGTTTATTATTTTAATTATCAAACCACAGAAGTTTTTTTTCCCCCCTGAAAATTCTCCTTGCAGTCCAGACTTTAAAATTCAGAAGAAGATTAGAAGGCTCCAAGATTAACTCTGGAGATACAGGTTTAAAGCCATTAAGAAATCTCCATCTATTTAGTTGAATATAAGATTTAATCTGAGTGGAAACCAGTATAAAGGGAGGCTAAAGAATAAAATCAAGAAGACTATATTTGGCTCCAATAAGACTTTCAGAGAAATTATTCATACCCAGCTACTTCCGAGGAGGTTTCAGATGACTTATAATGAAAACATATGCACAAGAAAGATAAAATTTATACAAAAAATGTCACAAAGCATGTTCAGGGAGAGAGATGGTTATTCCAGGAACCAGAAAGGAAAGGACTATAATTAAACAAAAACTTTTAGCTAATTTAGAGATTTATAGTCAGACCTTTTTATCCATTCTCATCCCCTACTCCATGCCCCCAACTCTACCAATTTGCAAATGAAGTCATTGCCAACACTTATACAAGTCTGTTTTCAGCCCATTAAAAACCACAGCAGTGAAGATGACCATGCTGTACAGAGGTTGGCAGGCTCTGGACAAGTAGAGGAGCTGTGTGCCCTGATCACCTGCCCCGGGCACTTCACTGGGGCAGAGGAATACAAGGTGAAGGCCACCTAATCTGTAAAGGCAGCACAAAGAGTGCACGCTCAGTATTAAGTGGACACCCAATAAGTACTGCAGGAATTCAGGCATCAAGGGCTATAACTGGGAAGGCTTCTGTAGGAGGGATTTAGGGTGGGTCTTGAAGAGAGGTAGAGTCTTGATGAGGGGACTTGGGTGGGGAGGACACAACAATCAGCACAGTAAGAATCTGCATGACCACCAGCCACAAGACAAGCACTGCAGGGGGTGTGTGACTAAAGATGACTGGGGAGGTAGGTGATTTATTGACCACATATTACGTTCCAGGAACTATATATGCAGGTCAATTGATTCGTTTGGATTTAGTACCCATGAAGGTCATGCAGGAGAGGAGATGCACAATGCAAGCTGCATCTTAGGAAAAGTCATCCGGTGGCTGACAGACTGGATTAGCAAGGAAGCAATTAGAGGTTGGGAGATGATTTAAGAGGCCACTGCAATAATTCAGGCCTGGGGGTGAGGGTGGGTTAAGGACCTGGATTACAGTGATGACAATGGAAATGACAGCAAGAAAAAATATGATGTTAAGGAAGAATCAGTAGTATCTAGTGACTGGATATTTGAGGAAGAGAATGTCAAGCAGCACTAAAATTAAAAACCTGGGTGATGGAAAGAATATTCTATTAAATACAACTATTATTAGCCACAGGTAGAAAAATAGTTAAAAGGTTAGTAAAGCTTTTTCCTAGTAAGGAAGTAGTGAGGAATGTCAGATAAACTAGATCTGAACCAAGTACTGAACTTTCAGAGAAAGAAATGGACCTATCATCAAGAGATATCCTTTCTAGTCTTAAATACCACTAGGGAAGTAGATATTTTTGTTCAAATGCCTCTCACAAGACTTAGAAAACCTTTCTGTAGAGATTTATAGTGTGGAACATATGGGACCTTTCTCTTGTTTTTAGCCCTCCCATCTGTGAGGTAAATGAACCTAATTTTATACATCCTAAAGAAAGATTACATCACTTGTTCTAATCTTTCCTTCCACCAGCAAATTCACTATATCTTGTTTCACATGCTAATTGCTTTGCACACTGACTTCTGTATAGTTTAAAAAAAATCATTCTACTGTGGTTAAAAACTGTCCAAATGAAATTTGTCATTAACAGCTAAATAGCAGAAGTAGGGATGATTATATGCTCGAGTACTTTATTCCTACTTTGGGTAAACACCAAGTAGTTCCTAAGGTTTAGTCTAGAACCGGTTTAAAGGCATGACCTAATTTTGTTTTGAAAACACACACGAGAAATAAGTCATATTACAATAAGAATGGAAAAGACCAACAAGGCTGAGTGTGCCATCCACATGCAAAAATGTTGAGGGTCAAACCAATCAGTCGGGGCCCAGCTCTGGTTCAGATTCTTTGAGTACACTGCACTAGAATTAGATTTCTGTTAATCACATATTAGTAATAATTAAGATGCAGAGAGAAACTCACAGCCAACATCATCCTCAATGGTGAAAAACTGAAAGCATTTCCTCTAAGATCAGGAACAAGACAAGGATGTCCACTCTCACCATTATTATTCAACATAGTTTTGGAAGTTTTAGCCATGGCAATCAGAGAAGAAAAAGAAATAAAAGGAATCCAAATTGGAAAAGAAGTAGTAAAATGGTCACTGTTTGCGGATGACATGACACTATACATAGAGAATCCTAAAGATGCCACCAGAAAACTACTAGAGCTAATCAGTGAATTTGGTAAAGTAGCAGGATACAAAATTAATGCACAGAAATCTCTTGCATTCCTATACACTAACAACAAAAAATCAGAAAGGGAAATTAAGGAAACACTCTCATTTACCACTGCAACAGAAAGAATAAAATACCTAGGAATAGACCTACCTAAGAGGGCAAAAGACCTGTATGCAGAAAACTATAAGACACTGATGAAAGAAATCAAAGACAATACAAACAGATGGGGAGATATACCACGTTCTTGGATTGGAAGAATTAACATTATGAAAATGACTATACTGCCCAAAGCAATCTACAAATTCAATGCAATCACTATCAAATTACCAGTGGCATTTTTTCACAGAACTAGAACAAAAAATTTTACAATTTTGTATGGAAACACAAAAGACCCCGAACAGTGAAAGCCATCTTGAGAAAGAAAAATGGAGCTGGACGAATCAGGCTCCCTGACTCCAAACTATACTACAAATCTACAGTAATCAAGACAATGTGGTACTGGCATAAAAACAGGAACATAGGTCAATGGAACAGGATAGAAAGCCCAGAAATAAACCCACACACAAATGGTCACCTTATTTTTGACAAAGGAGGCAAGAATATACAATGGAGAAAAGACAGCCTCTTTCCCAGTGCTGGGAAAACTGGACAGCTACATGTAAAAGAATGAAATTAGAACACACCCTAACACCATACACAAAAATAAACTCAAAGTGGATTAAAGACCTAAATCTAAGGCCAGACACTATCAAACTCTTAGAGGAAAATATAGGCAGAACACTCTATGACATAAATCACAGCAAGATCCTTTTTGACCCACCTCCTAGAGTAATGGAAATAAAAACAAAAATAAACAAATGGGACCTAATGAAACAACAGCTTTTGCACAGCAAAGGAAACCATAAACAAGATGAAAAGACAACCCTCAGAATGGGAGAAAATATTTGCAAACAAAGCAACTGACAGAGGACTAATCTCCAAAATATACAAGCAGCTCATGCAGGTCAATATCGAAAAAACAAAGAACCCAATCCAAAAATGGGCAAAAGACCTAAACAGACAGTTCTCCAAAGCAGACATACAGATTGCCAATAAACACATGAAAAGACGCTCAAAATCACTAATCATTAGAGAAATGCAAATCAAAACCACAATGAGGTATCACCTCACAGTGGTCAGAATGGCTATCATCAAAAAAATCTAGAAACATAAATGCTGGAGAGGGTGTGGAGAGAAAAAGGAACCCTCCTGCACTGTTGGTGGGAATGTAAATTGATACAGCCACTATGGAGAACAGTATGGAGGGTCCTTAAAAAACTAAAAATAGAACCACCATATGACACAGCAATCCCACTACTGGGCATATACCCTGAGAAAACCATAATTCAAAAAGAGACATATACCACAGTGTTCATTGCAGCACTCTTTACAATAGCCAGGACATGGAAGCAACCTAAGTGTCCATAGACAGATGAATGGATAAAAAAGATGTGGCACATATATACAATGGAATATTACTCAGCCATAAAAAGGAACGAAATTGAGTTATTTGTAATGAGGTGGTTGGACCTAGAGTCTGTCATACAGAGTGAAGTAAGTCAGAAAGAGAAAAGCAAATAGTGTATGCTAACACACATATATGGAATCTAAAAAAACGGTACTGATGAACCTAGTGGCAGGGCGGGAATAAAGACGCAGACGTAGAGAATGGACTTGAGGACACGGGGTGGGGGAGGGGAAGCTGGGATAAAGTGAGAGAGTAGCATTGACATATATACACTACCAAATGTAAAATGGATGGCTAGTGGGAAGCTGCTGCATAGCACATGGAGATCAGCTTCATGCTTTGTGACTACCTAGAGGGGTGGGATAGGGAGGGTGGGAAGGAGGCTCCAGAGGGAGGAGATATGGGGATATATGTATACATATAGCTGATTCACTTTGTTGTACAGCAGAAACTAACACAACATTGTAAAGCAATTATACTCCAATAAAGTTATTTAAAAAGAAAAAAGATGCAGAGAGGTTACCACCTAAAGAAAATTGGTATTTTATTTTATTTTATTTATTTTTTGCGGTACGCAGGCCTCTCACTGTTGTGGCCTCTTCCGTTGCAGAGCAACACGCTCCGCACGCGCAGGCTCAGCGGCTATGGCTCACGGGCGCAGCCGCTCCGCGGCATGTGGGATCTTCCCGGACCAGGGCACGAACCCGTGTCCCCTGCATCGGCAGGCGGACTCTCAACCACTGCGCCACCAGGGAAGCCCGAAAATTGGTAGTTTAATAATTTAAAAAACTACAGTCCTTAGGGTGTTCAACAAACTAGATTTTCTTAAGAGATAAGGGCTGTCTCCACGGACTGTTTTCTGAATTATAAGTCTATTAGACAATTTCATGTTTGACAAATAGCTCTTCTCATTTGTTGCTCAGACTACCTTCTTCTCACTACCGTCCTAAACAAACTACATTTCCCTTAGGACACTGAGAATCTGGCACCAGTAGCTGGCACATCCAGCTACTGAATCATCTGTTATTCCCGGGAATTTGAAATTCTACAAATCCTGAATTGCTTATTCTAGCAGTCTCCTACTTTAGGCACAAGTTTGTTCTGTAAACAGGCTCTTGGGATCTATTATTCTGCATTTAAAGTTTGTTTTAGGACGATAGGCTCCTGTGCAACTGCCAAAATGCATGGCTGCTCACGGCAGATAAAGGTGTGCATGGGGAGGGCCTGCTGTGGCTGTCAGATTCAAGGCCCATTTCTGGCTTTGCTCCTTGTTCCTGCAGGCCTATGGTTGTAACGAAGTACAAAAGCATAGTGGGGAAAACTGGAGACAATCCCAAAGTCCTTCAGTCAGTGAATGGATAAATGAATTGCAGCACATTCACAAATGGACTACTACTCAGAAGTGAAAATTAACCAACTATTGCAGCAAAAGGGATGAATCTCGGATGCATTTTGCTTAAGTGAACGAAGCCACACTCCAAATGCTACATACGATACAATTCCATTTATATGACATTCTGGGAAAGGCAAAACTAGTAGAGGCACTAAGGAAAGATCAGTGCTTGCCAGAAGCTGGGGTTTGGAGGGGGTATTGGCTACACAGAGGCAAGAATAAGAAATTTTGGGGATAATGGAACTCTTGTATTCTTGACTGCGGGGGTGGTTACAGAACTCCATGCATGTCTCAAAACCCATAGAATTGTACACCATTTTACTGTACATAACTAAGAAGTATATACAGTAAGAAAATGAGGATAGTGGTTTCCCTTGCAGCAGGAAGTAGTGACTGGGAGTGAGCTGAGGAGTAGGGGCGCCTGCGGTGCTGGTTCCGTTCTGTTTTTTGAGCTTCACGCTGGTTATTACACACACGACACTGATTTGTAAAAATTCACTGAGGTATATGTACACTTATAATAATGCATTTTATATATGTATGTTATACTTCAAGAAAAAGTAAACAAGAGAGAGGGTGAGAGAGAATTCCAGCCTTCACTGTCCTTCGGTCTCATCCCCCTAATTCTTCACATATCTGTTTACTACTACTATAGGTGACAGAAACGGCTAGAAAAATCCTAGTGTGAAACTCTCCCTGGTAAGGTTTCGTACCTGTTCCTAAATGTCTCAAACAATAATACCAGGTTACCTGACCACCAATTCTGTTCACAATGCTGTTTAGCGGACCAGGATTTGTTTTGCCAGTTCTCAGGTAACCATATTTGGGGGTGGAATGGAGAAGTAGGAAACGAATGAGAAACCAGTCAGTGAGTAAGTAGTGACTATTTTATTCTTAAATTGGAAGACAATGTATTTTATCTGGGCAATTTAAGTAATTTTCTCCAGACCTGTTTCTAGACTCTCAATAATTAATGTTCTGGAGAATCGCTAGGGACAGTAGGGTCTAACACTGTACAGAGATGTGAGAATGGCTTATGAAATCTTGATGTCTTCCAGTTCCATGTTTAAGGCTGAGTTATGGTAGGTCACAATCACAGCATCTTTGACAAAGAGTAGGAATCCTTAGAAGAAGAGATGCGTTAACAAGATTATAGAGACTGAAATGTAAATAATTTCTTAACTAAAAGTCTGTCAAAATTTCTCTATAGGGATAAAGAATGGTGCACCATATTCTTCTTTCTCACTCTTCTGCAACCATAAACACACTCCAGAGCAAGAGGAAGAACAGATGTTGAGAGTCAAGTATCAGATGCTGTGATTGGTGTTTTGTACACACTGCTCTATTTAATCCTTATTAATAGTCCTGCAAGGTAGTCAATCAAATCTCATTTAAAATACGGCAAGGGACTTCCCTGGTGGTGCAGTGGTTAAGAATCCTCCTGCCAATGCAGGGGACACAGGTTCAAGCCCTGGTCCGGGAAGATCCCACATGCTGCGGAGCAACTAAGGCCGTGTGCCACAACTACTGAGCCTTCGCTCTAGAGCCCGCAAGCCACAACTTCTGAGCCTGCATGCCACAACTACTGAAGCCTGCGCACCGCAACGAAGAGTAGCCCCCGCTTGCTGCAACTAGAGAAAGCCCGCGCAGAGCAACGAAGACCCAACGCAGCCAAAAATAAATAAATAATATAATAAAATACGGCAAAATGAAGTCTCAAGTTAATCTAGACAAGGGAAGTTGGAACAATTCCAGGCTTCTGATTCCAAGGAAAAGGGAATTAACTTTTAGGGTGCCCCCTTTATTTGTAATCTTACTGATTCTCAAAATATCTCCGTTTTACAGAGAAACAGAAAAAGGGATGACATGACTTGCTCAACTATCGTTACATAACCAGTAAGTGGTAAAGCTGGCATTCAAATCAAGTCATTCCATAGCCCACATTCTTCACATTATAGTACTCTGCTGCCAAAACCAACGAGAGCTATGTTGTGCAATTCTGG
The DNA here is from genome assembly GCF_951394435.1 of Stenella coeruleoalba. Lineage (NCBI taxonomy): Eukaryota > Metazoa > Chordata > Mammalia > Artiodactyla > Delphinidae > Stenella > Stenella coeruleoalba. Next base: position 72,413,312 of record NC_137150.1, on the reverse strand, counting down.
AGGGAGATCAATGGAATCTTCAACATTGGACTGAACCAGATAATCTAAATTTGGGTCAGAAAAGTGACATTTGTGTTTTTCCCTGATATCTTTCAAATCTGACCACCTCAATAAAATCTCTTAATTTCACTAATATTTACTTTCTTTCAGTCAATAATTCACATCCCGAGGGACTGAAGAGCCCACTAAATTCAGCTCACAGCAAGGGAGGAAAAGTAACTGGAATGGTAGAAAAACTACTGTTCCAGGAGCCAGGAGTTAAAGGCTCTAATCCTGGCTCTGTTCCTGGTTGCAGTGCAACTTTGATTAGGACACAGGGATCTCTGGGCTTCTGTTTCACCACCTGTAAATTAAGAGTATTCAAGGCAGAATCTTAGAAGGTAGCTGTTTAGTACTTTAGAAAACAAATTTTCCTAATTAGTAAAGTCCCCAAATTGCCAAGTTTGGAGTTTAAATACTGTGTGGTGGTTCAGCAGGTATTTGCTGACCAGAGTGTATTCTGCTAGAATGAGCCCCCCTTCAAGCTCGCTCCCATCATTTTTTGAAGAGCCCTGAGCAGATATGGAATAGGAAAGCAACCAAAGACGTGTAGTCACATTTAAGAGGCATTTTTATTTTTGCCGAATTAAGGGTATTAAGAAGCATATTAAAAAATATGGAATATTTCATAAAACATTCAAAATAGTATTATTCCCTGTGTATTAGAACAGTGGACTTTTCCCCCTAATGAATAGTGTTCCATTTTTGGTTCTAAAGAGTTTCTTTCCTTGTATGTCACTATGACAGTGCTGGGCTGACTTGTTTCCCGAAACAGTCCTTCCAGCTGCGATGGGAATGACTTGTTCTGTGGGTCTGTCCTTACTTACTATGAGACTCTGGGTAAGGACCTTCATCTAAGTCTATCTTTATCTGTAAAGGGGCAGTAACATAACATAATTTAAGTCATAGTGCCTTCCACAGTAGGGGCTGAAAAATGAGGCAGCATAGTATATTAGAAAGAACTTGGGACAGAGAAACTTCGATACCAATACCCAGCACTGTCATTTACTAGCTAAGTAATCTTGGCCAAGAGATTCTGCTTAAGCCTTATAGTGCGGCCAGGAATTCTTATCTTCTTTTGAAAAATTAAATGATACTAAAGTGTCTGTTGCATAGTAGTACTAAACAATTAGTACTTTTATTAATAATTCTATACAATCTAGAAAGGTGCACAAAAGTATCTTCTTACAAAAAATCACTTAACAAGGACATTCAGAAAGCAATGTAATATACATTTTAACACATAAATGGTGTCATTTTATAACCTCTTGATATTTTACAACATTCGACCAGTAAATACTTCAAAATGGTTTATGCTGGGGTCCTGCTATAAGATGATTTCTGAGGCTCTTGAGATCATTTTACAATAGTTTTCTCCTAATCTATTTATGTTTGGAAACAACTTATTATATTAGCATGTAACAGCTGTGGTATATATTTCAATGTGTTAACATATTCAATTCCAAAACCTACAGAAGAAATATGATTAGGTTGCCTAATGATTCTTGAATTCAGTTTACAAATCATGTGATGCCCCAAACTGTTCCAAGAAAATGCTAGCTTGTAAAATAATTTTTTCTTTCAGAATACAAGACACATTTAACATACAGATTTTACAATAAAGTTTATTAGCTGTTCTCCTCTTTCTCATAAATGGAATGGATAATGTTGATAATTCTTTACAAACCAGTACTCATTTGTTTAAGAAACTGTAATGAGGAGGTTGTCAAAAACACATATTTAATAAACTCCAAAAAAGCAATGGGAAGCCAAACAGTATTATTAATATAAAAGACCAGAGAAATTGATTTCTGAAATTGTTATCTACTTTTCACTAAAATTTCTTAATTGCTCACCATGAAGATCTGTGCAACTCTACTGCAGAGCAGCTACAAGAGATGAAAGGTGTACAGTCTGAGGGGAAAACACTCATACACATGAGGTTTTTGCCTGTTTGCCTATTAATGAAAGGAGAACTGGAAAGAGGTGGAGACCAAATCCAAACCCAATGACAAGAACAACGGGAACAACACCCAACACCCCCGAAAAAAAAAAACCCACAAAAAACCAACCAGGAACCATTTGAAAACTTTTATAGAAAAGAGGAGAACATGCCCATGTTTTTAATGTATAACCTAATTTCCCTAAGGGCTTCTTTCCACAACCACCATCCTCCTGTTTTCACTTCACACGATTAAGGAAGATAAAGTCCAATCAATTAATATTTAACTTAAAACCAAACCAAGAGAGTAGGTGGCAAAAGAAAAAAAATATATTTTAAATATACATATATATGTTTGTGTGTGTGCAACTATGTAAAGAAAATAATTCCCATAGTTACAGAGTTTAAAGAAAGTTATATATATATTTATATATATATATTTTATTATAACAAAATAGTCAGTTATTGTGGGTAAAATATTCATTAAAATCTGACCCCTAAGAATGCATTTAAAATTTTAGACTATGAATTGGACTCCTTTCCCACTGCCATAATGATTACATCATCACTGTAACGTCTGTTTTGTATTTATCTCTATGAAATTTTCTCAACCTTATGTGTAAAAGGTAAACTCCCCTAGCACCTAAACATGGCCTCAATTCAGAAAATGTGATGATCATTATGTATGAACTTTTGTAAGACACTATAAATAGTGTTGCACAAGTAGATTAAAAACATTTAGACATTGTTATTCCTAGCAAATCTACTGGGAGGAAAAAAAAAACTTCAAACAATAAAAGACTTTAAGAAGATATGAATATCCCTTGTGAAATTATTAAAGTTAACTCAGATATTAATTTTGAAATTAAAAAACATATTTTCCTTATTTGTCTGTAATGAAATATTTGCTTTGATAACAGAAGTCAATTGAGAAAAGGACTTGAGAGCTAATATGTTGGCCAAACCATGCTATTAAAGTTAAGCGTGCATTGTTGCTCAAAGTTTACTAAATCATTGATTAAAACCACTTTTCTTTCATTTATATTGAAATTTGGAAAGAATGTATATAAAGCTTCTCTGAAAATCTCTTAAAGTTACTTTCCCTTAAACATTAAGGAATTTTACCACAATTTCCCCGTCTCCCCAAATCCTATTAATAGCTGGTCAGGCCATTCCATCTTCATTTGTGAAAAATGGCCACAAACCAATAGTGAGATAAAATAATACAGATGTTACAACTTGAAGGAGACACTAAGATGTCAAAAATAAGTGCAACTGCAGACCATGATGAGTGGGATATGATTCAACATGGAAGAAGTATTGAAGACAGACTCCAGAAGGAAAGGGCAAAGAAGTGTCAGAGAAAATGAGACTGGAAAAGAGAAACAGAGAAAACATCAGTCCTCATAACTTTTCTTTTGCTGGAACCCAGATGTAAGGACCAGACTGTTCTTCTATGATCTGCTTCACTTGGTTGTAAATGTCTTCCAGCGTATCTCCCTGTATAATAGCTGTAATGATAGAAACAAAATCAGAAACCTCCATTAAAATTGTCTATCTTCACCATTACAATTGTTGGTAAGACAGCAGAAGCTATATCTTAGAAATACTCATTCAGGAAGAGATACCATCTATGTATTGTTTGCTTAGAAAGGGCTCATTTCATGAATTTTCTTATTTTTAAAATAGAAAAAAATTTATTTTAAAAATTTATCAGAAAGCAAGATTTGGTGATTTTTTACTTTGTTTTGTGTATTTGGGAAATAGACACTGAAGTAATTAGAGGCAAAAGAGCATTTGTCTGCAACTTACTCTTAAATGTTTCAGCAAAATTATAAATGTGGTAAAATGTTAACATTTGTGGAATACAGGTATATGAGAATTGCTGGTACTATTCTTGTGATTTTTCTGTAAGTCTGAAATTATTAAAAATCCTTAAAAACACACACACACACACACACACACACACACACGGGTTACAACACCATGACACTTAATGGTACTTAATATGAACACCAAATATAAGCTAATCATTATTTCAAACAAACAATAAACAACAACAAAAACCTATCCAAAGATACCTAAGGAATAATTTAAAGAATAAAATGAATTTGGGAATTGCTACCTATTCTTCTCTTTTTAAACAAATAGTATCTTAAAATAGATCAAAATTTATAAAGAGTAAGAGAAAAGTCAGTTTCACTGAAGAAGTCAAGTCTGAATGTTTTCCTCTGTACACGCTATCCTCATCGACAACCTAAGAAACACTAAATTTCAAGATTCCTCATCACTGCACCCTAGATTAGATGAATTATTCTGGAACTTAAGCACTTATTATTACTACTGGTAAATGTGGGCATAGTTCAAAATCCATTTCAATGGGTGAGTTCATATGGCTCCAAAGCAAAATTCTACCATAAACGGCACTGCTACACATCATGCCAACCTGTGAAATGTTCAGTAAATTCTTGTTCCAGTTTCATGGCTCTCTCAAACGTCTTTCTGGCTTGTTCTTCCGTCAGACGCTTATTCATTTCCCTATACAAATAAATTTAGAAATTAGTAATTACTACATTATAATACTTTTGAAAAAGGATGACAAAGGAGAGAAGATATATAAAATCATGAAAAGTTGAGCTCTGTTGAGAATCTTAATGTCATTAAAAACTACATCCAGTCACACTGACTATGTAGCTTTTTACTTGGAATGACAGAAGGGTTTCAACACATTTTTGCATTAGTTCAAGACAGCCAAAAAAACTAAGCATTAATTTGACAGTTTTGACTTCGATGAAAATTTCATATTAAAATATGACTTACAGATCTACTTACCAATTTATAGATAGTAAAGGGGATACATGAACACATTAAATAATACCATGAGAAGGCAATCAGCAAAATATAGTCTGGGGAAAATTGCAGAATAAATGAGTTGGTTTCTTCAACAAATAAATAGAAAAAAGAGAAAGATATGAAGGGAGAATCTGTAGATCAAAAGACTTAACAACCAACTGTCACAAACAGACCTTGTTTGGAACTTGATTCAAACAAACTGAAAAAATTAAACAAAACTTATGAATCAAGAAAACATGAACTGATGATATCAAGGAATTACTGTTTTAGTGTGACATAGTGATTTTTTTTCTTCTTTATGCTTGTTCATATTGCTTGGACCTTCTACAATGTGTACGTATTTTTTTTATACAGCAGGTTCTTATTAGTTATCCATTTTATACATATCAGTGTATATATGTTTTAGTGTGACATCACAGTGATGTTTTTTAATAAAGAATTTTATCTTTCAAATATATACAAAGATGTACGGATGAGATCATATAATGTCTGCGGTTTGTTTCAAAATAATCTGGAGTGGAGAGGTAAGGAGGTGGGGGGATAGATGAAACGAGATTGGTCACAGTTGATAATTAATGTTACAGCTGGATGATGGATAAATGGAAGTTTGCTCCCAACTTAAGAGGGAAAGCTTTCAATGTTTCATCATCAAATATGATGTTTGCTTTGGTATTTTGTAGACGACCTTCATCAGATTAAGGAAATTCCCTTCTATTCATAGTTTACAAGATATTTTTGTCATGAATAGATGTTAATTTTATCAAATGCTTTTTCTGCATTTATTAAAATGATCATTTTTTTTAATACTAAAAGCTGTTTTGGCTGTGCCGTGCGGCTTGCGGAATCTTAGCTCCTCAACCAGGGACTGAACTTGGGCCATCACAGTGAAAGTCCCGAGTCCTAACCACTGGACTGCCAGGGAATTCCCCGTAAAATCTGTTAATGCGGTACACTACACTGATTTTTTAAAAAATTGAAGTATAGTTGATTTACCATGTTGTTAGTTTCAGGTGTACAGCAAAGTGTTTCTGTTATATACATATCTGTTCTTTTCATATATATATATTCTTTTTCAGATTCTCTTCCATTATAAGTTATACAAGATACTGAATATAGTTCCCTGTGCTATATAGTAGGTCCTTGGTGTTTATCCATTTTATGTATAGTAGTGTACATCTGTTAATCCCAAACTCCTACTTCATCCCTCCCCGTCCCCTTTGGTAATCACGTTTGTTTTCTATGTCTGCGAGTCTTACACTACACTGATCTTTAAAAATTACTTTAAAAATTGTGGTAAAATATACACAATATAAAAGTTACCATTTTAGCCATTTTAAAGTATACACTTCAGTGGCATTAGTACCTATGCAAGCATCACCACCATCCATCCCTATAATTCATTTCATCTGGTAAAACCAAAACTCTATACCTATTAAAAATAACTCTGCACTCTTGCCTCCCCCTGGCCCCTGGCAACCATCATTCTTTCTGCCTCTATAATTCTGACTACTCTAGGTGCCTCATATAAGTGGAATCATACAGTATTTGTCTTTTTGTGACTGGCTTACTTCACTTAGCATAATGTCTGCACGGTTCATCCATGTTGTAACACATTGCAGAATTTCCTTCCTTTGTGTGCATATACTATATTTTGCTTAACCATTCATCTGTCCATGGACATTGAGTTTCTTCCATGTTTCAGCTATTGTGAGTAATGATAACATGAACATGGGTGTACAAATATCTCTTTAAGACCTTGTTTTCAATACTTTTGGGGATATACTCAGAGGTGGAATTGCAGGATCATATAGTAATTATGATTTTTAGTATTTTGAGGAAGTGCCATAACTATTTTCCACAGCCACTGTACCATTTTACATTCCCACCAACAGTGCACAAGAATTCCAGTTTTTCCACATCCTTGGCAGCAATTATTTTGTTTTTTTGACAGTAGCCATCCTAATGGGTGTGAGGTGGTATGTCATTGTAGTTTTGATTTGCATTTCCCTAGTGATTAGTGATGATAGGTGTCTATTCACGTGCTTATTGGCCATTTGTTTATCTTTTTTGGAGAAATGTCTGTTCAAGTCTTGTGTCCATTTTTGAATCAAGTTTTTTGTTGTTGTTGAGTTTTAGTTTTCTATATATTCTGGATATTAATCTGTTATCAGACATATGACTTACAGATACTTTCTCCCATTCTGTGGGTTGCCTTTTTATTCTGTGGATAGTGTCGTTTGATATAAAAAGTTTTAAAATATTCACAAAGTCTAACCTTCCTTTTTTTCTTTTGTTACCTGTGTCTTTGGTGCCATATCTATGAAATCATTGCCAAATCCAGTGTTATGAAGCTTTCGTCCTGTTTCCTTCTAAGAGTTTTATTTTCTTACATTTAGGTCCTTGATCCATTTTTAGTTGACTTTTGTATGTGGTGTTAGGTAAGGATCTAACTTCATTCTTCTGTATGTGGACATGCAGTTTTCCTAGCACCATTTGTTGAACAGACTGTCCTTTCCTCATTGAATGGTCTTGCATCCTTGTCAAAAATCAACTGACCATTTCTTCCCCCTGGTCTTTTATCTCTGTTTTTATGCCAGTACCACAGCATTTTGATTTCTGTAGTTTGCAATAAAATTTGAAATCAGGAAGTATAAGTCTTCCATTTTTTTGTTCGTTTTTAAAGATTGTTTTCGCTATTTGGGGGTTCCTCAAGATCCTATATGAATTTTAGTATGGATTTTTCTATTTTTGCAAAAATGTCACTGGGATTTTGATAGGCATTGCATTGAATGTGTAGGTCACTTTGGGTGGTACTGACATTTTAACAATATTAAGTGTTCCAATCCATGAACATGGAATGTGTTTCTACTTATTTATATCTTAATTTCTTTCAGCAATGTTCTATAGTTTTTTTTTTTTTTTTTTTTTTGTGGTACGTGGGCCTCTCACTGTTGTGGCCTCTCCCGTTGCGGAGCACAGGCTCTGGACGCGTAGGCTCAGTGGCCATGGCTCACGGGCCCAGCTGCTCCGCGTCATGTGGGATACTCCCAGACCGAACCCGTGTCCCCTGCATCGGCAGGCGGACTCTCAACCACTGCGCCACCAGGGAAGCCCTGTTCTACAGTTTTCATTGTACAAGTCTTTCACCTACTTGGTTAATTCCTAAGTATTTTATTCTTTTTGATGCTATTGTAAATAAAATTGTTTTTGTAACTTCCTTTTGAGACTGTTCATCGTTTATGTATGGAAATGTAACTGATTTTTGTATGTTGACTTTGCATACTTCTACTTTGCTGAATTTGTTAGTTCTAATGGCTTTTGTGTGGAGTCTTTATGGTTTTCTACAGATAAGATCATATCATCTGCAAACAGAGATAATTTTGCTTCTTCCTTACCAATTTGGATGGCTTTTATTTTCTTGCTTAATTCCTCTGGATACAACTTCTAGTTCTACATTAAATAGAAGTGGTGAAAGCAGGCATCCTTGCCTTATTCCTGATCTTAGAAGAAAAGCCTTCAGTCTTTCACCATTGAGAATGATGTTTGCTGTCAGTTTTTCATAAATGGCTTTTATTATGTTGAGATAGTTTCCTTCTATTCTTATTTTGTTGAATGTTTTTATCATGAAAGGGTGCTGAATACTGTCAAATGCTTTTTCTACATCAGTTGATGATCATGTGATTTCCCCCTTCATTTTGTGGATGTGGTTTATTACAATGATCCATTTTCATATGTTGAAACATCCTTGCATTCCAGGAATAAATCCCACTTGCTCATGGTGTATAATTCTCTTAATATGTTGGTGAATTGTTTGCTAATATTTTGTTGAGGATTTTTACATCAATGTTAATAAGGGATATTGGTCTACAGTTTTCTTGTGGTTTTTTTTTTTTTTTTAAAGAAGATGTTGGGGGTAGGAGTTTATTAATTAATTAATTTATTTTTGCCGTGTTGGGTCTTTGTTTCTGTGCCAGGGTTTTCTCTAGTTGTGGCAAGCGGGGCCACTCTTCATCGCAGTGCGTGGGCCTCTCACTATCGCAGCCTCTCTTGTTGCGGAGCACAGGCTCCAGACGCGCAGGCTCAGTAGTTGTGGCTCATGGGCCTAGCTGCTCTGCGGCATGTGGGATCCTCCCAGACCAGGGCTCAAACCTGTGTCCCCTGCATTAGCAGGCAGATCCTCAACCACTGCGCCACCAGGGAAGCCCTTCTTGTAGTTTCTTTGTATGGCTTTTGTATCAGGGTAATGCTGGTCACACAGAATGAGTTAGGAGGGATTGGCGTTAGTTCTTCTTTTAAATGTTTGTTATAATTCACCAGGGAAGCCATCAGATCCAGAGCATTTCTTTGTTGGGAGTTTCTGACTACTGATTCAATTTTCTTAATATAGGGTGTATAAGTTATATGTATACAAAACTTACTATAGTTACAGGTATATTCAGATTTTCTATTTCTTTGTGATTTAGTCTTGGTAGGTTTTATGTTTCTAGCAATTTGTCCACCTAGGTTACCCATATTTTTGGTGCCCAATTGTTCATAATACTCTCAGAATCCTTTTTATTTCTGTATAATCAGTAGTAATGTCCCTACGTTCATTTCAGAGTTTAGTTTCAGTCTTATTTTGCCTTTGTCTGTCTGCCTAAAGGTTTGTCATTTTTCTTGATCTTTTTGAAGAATCAACTTTTGTGGCCTAACATATGGTCTCCCCTGGCAAATGTCCCATGTGCACTTAAGAACGTGTATTCTGTTATTACTGGCTAGAGTGTTCTGCATATGTCTGTTACGTCTATCTGGTTTATTGTGTTGTTTAAGCCCTCTATTTCCTTATGTATCTTCTGTCTGGTTGTTCTATCTATTATTTTGAGTGGTGTACTGAAGTCTCCAACTATTATTGTAGAGCTGTTTCTCCCTTCAATTGTGTCAGTTTTTCCTTCATATATTTTGATGATCTGTTATTAGGTACATAACTGTTTATGATTGTTATATCTTCTTGCCATACTGAAACTTTAATTAATATACAATGTCCTTCTTGTCATATATAACCTTTTTCAATTTAAAGTCTACTTTGTCTGATATTGGTATAGCTACTCCTGATCTCTTTTGGTTACTATTTGAATAGAATATCTCTTTTACTTTCTCAACTTGTTTGTGTCTTTGGATTGCATGTGTTTTATCCAGTCTGCCCATCTTTGTCTTTTGATTGGACAGTTTAGTCCACTTACATAAATTACTGGAAATAAGGACTTCCATATGTGGTAATTCACTTCTCTCTTGCTGCTTTCAAAATTCTGTCTCTGTCTCTTGATAGTTTGATTAAAATGTGTTTCAATGTGGGTCTCTTTGACTTCATTTTATTTAAAGATTGTTGAGCTTTTTGGATGTTTATATTCATGTCTCTCATCAAGTTTGGGACGATTTCAGCCATTATTTTTTCAAATATTCTGCCTTTTCTCTCTTTCTTCTAATACTGGGACTCCCAGATGCATATGTTCTTCCGATTGATGGTATCTCACAGGTTCCTTAGGATCTGTTCACTTTTCTTCAGTCTTTTCTCTTTCTGTTCATAGCCTTGATAATTTCCATTCTTCAAGTTTGACGAATCTTTGTTCCTGCCTGCTCAAATCTGTGTTTGAATCCCTGTTTGAATGAAATTTTCATTCAAAAATTTGAATGAAAATTTTCATTTCAGTTTTTGTACTTTTCAGCTCCAGAATTTCCTTTTGGTTTCTTACCTCTTTATTGATGTTTCCATTTGGTTCACACATTGTTTCCTTGACTTTTTCCCACATCTTCTTTGAGTTTGCTGAGAAACTTTAAGACAGCTGTCTTAAAGTCTTTGTCTAGTATATCTGCCATTAGGTCTTTTTCAGGGACAGTTTCTATTGATTTATTTTTTTCCCTTTGAATGGGTCATACTTTCTTCTTTCTTTGTATGCCTTATAAATTTCTGTTGAATACTGGACATTGGAATCTTATAATGTGATAATGCTAGAGGTAAAATTCTCTTTCCTTTAGGGTTTTTTGTTTGTTTTAAATTGTTATAGGATGTCTCCATGCCAGGGATTAGCCTGAGGTATACACGTAAGGTCTTCTCAGATCTTTTCTGAGCCTGTGCCTTTCCCTGGGCATGTGTGTTGACTTTCTGAATACTCCTGTATATGTGAACGTCCTAGTCTGACTCCCAAATGGGAAAAAGAAAACGTGAAAGAGGGGGAAAAAAGGCACCAGCCCCTTAACTCTCTAGAAGTCATTTCAGCCTGAGAGGTGGGGCCCTGCAACAGTGGCAGTGGGGTTTGCAACAATGGCTTCCTGCTTCTGTGTCTGCACCTCCACAATTAGAAGCAGGAATCAGCTATCTGAGCACAGATTCCCCAGTGTTTGGAGGACAAGGTCCTTATTCCCCACCTTGGCTCCACAAACTTTATGTAAGCTGCTCAAGGAATGAGTGCATGGCTACCTGCTAGGGGGCTGAAGGTGGGGAAATGGGTAGTTGCTACCATGGTAAGAGGTGAAATAAATCAAATTTGACAGTTCAAACCATCCCCTAGAAGCTGCAAGCCTTCAATGAATTCCTGAGTTCCAAAATACAGTTGACCCTTGAACAATGTCAGGGTTAGGGGTGCCAACCAACCCTCCATGCAGTTGAAAATCCATGTATAACTCAACAGTCGGCCCTCCATATGCTTGGTTCCTCTGTATCCATGGTTCCGCATCCACAATCAACCGCAGATTGAGTAGTACTGAAATATTTACTACTGAAAAAAATCCATGTTTAAGTAGACCCATGCAGTTCAAACCTGTGATGTTCAAGGGTCAACATCAGACAGATTCTGCAAGTCCAACTGTTGTCTAGGTGGGGAGATAGATTCCTGGTGCTTCCTACTCCATCTTCTCTCTAGCTCTATCACTGATTAATCTTAAATGTTAACCTAGCCTTGCATTCCTTAAATAAACCCAACTTGGCTGTTGTATTTTATCTTATTAAAAAAATTGTTGGATTCAAATTGCTCATATTTTGGTAAGGATTTCTTTATCTATATTCATGGTAAGACTGGTTTGTCACTTTCATTTCCTGTGAAATCTTTCACAGGTTTTGGTATTAAATTAATGCCCATAAAATCAGTTGAAGAATCTTTGTAAGACTGGTATTATTTCTTAGCTTTTGATAGAATTCAGTAAGTCCTTTTGCCTCTTTTATTTGTGGGAAGGCTTTTCATAACAAAGTCAAGTTCTTTAGGAGTACAGGTCTAGATTTTCTATTTCTTTTTTTCCTTTTCTATTTCTTCAGATTTTTTTAAAGCATAACTTTCAAACATAGAACAGAAATATCATAAATATATATCTTGATGAGTTTGCAGCAACTTACGCTTACCTGTATATCTGGTACCTAGACTGAGATAGAGAACATTACATCAGCACCTAAGTATCTGGGTGTCTTCACTCCAGTCACCAACCTACTCTCAAAGAGTAACCTCTATTTGATTTCTATAAGCAATGATTAAATTTGGGATCATGGAGTATATATACTTTTAGGTCTGAATTTTTTTTTACTCAAATTATGTTTGTGAGATTCTTCTATCTATACTTTTGTGTGTAGTTGGAGATTGCTCATTTTCATTACTGTAGAATATTTCATTTTGTGTGAATATGTCATATTTATGTAGGCTTTGATGGGTATTTGGATAGTTTCAAGTTCTTAGTTATTTAGTATAGTATTTCCAACTAATCTAGTACATTTCTTTGGTAAACATACGTAAAATTTCTGTTGAGAATATATCTAGGAATGAGACTTTTGAGTCCTAAGTTATGTGTATGTTCAGCTTTAGGAGATACTGTAAACAAGTTTACCAATGTGGATGTACCAATTTACACTCCTTTCAGTGTTATGAGCTTCAGTTTTTCCACATCCTTGCCAACATTTGGTATTTTTTCATTTTAGCTAGTTTAGTATAACATATGACCTTGTGGTTTTAACTTGCATTTCCATGATTAAGCATTATCTAAAATGTTTATTAACTATTTGGATCCTCTTGTGAAGTGTCTAAGTCCTTTGCTCATTTTTCTACTGGGTTGCCTGTGTTAACATTTTTAATGTCCACTGGATGTTTAGTGATATTCCCATTTTCATTCTTGATGTTATTTATGCCTTTAAAATTTTCTTTCCTTGATATTTCTTATTAATAGTTTTTTCAAAGAAAACATTTTTGATTTGTTAATCCTCTCTACCATATGTTTGTTTTCTAGGCTACTACATCCTCCAAATTTATTTACTTGACAATTTTGTTACCATTGAGTTCAAAACATTTATTAACTTATGGAGTGACTTATTCTTTGATCCACAGAATTTCCAAATATTTGGGGATTTTCCAGTGATCTTTTAATTATTCATTTCTACTCTAATTTCATCATGCTCAGAGATATTTGTTTTTAATCATTTGAAATCTGTGGCTTAGCATATAATTAGTTTTGGTAATTATTTTAAGTGCACTTGAAATCAAGCTGTAACTTTTGCAGATGTTGAGTGCAGTGGTCTATGTATGTCAGTTAGGTAAAGTTTCTAATTTGTGTTGTTGTATATCCTTATTTATTTTTTTATTTGTCTGTTTTCTTATTCTATTACTTTGTGATTCTTTTGTTACGTTCGCCCACTATGACTGTAGAATTATTATTTTTCCTATATAGCTGTTAATTTGTGCTTTAGATATTTTGAGACTGTGCTACTAAAAGTGCAAAACAAATGTATAAATATATCTTCGTAATGGAGTGAACCTTTAACTTCTATGAATGTTCTTCTTTATCTCTAGTAATACTTCTTACCTTAGAGTATACTTTGAAAGTAGTATAAACCAGCTGAATTTATTTACTGTTTGTATGGTATATCCCTTTTTTCTATTCTCTTTCAGCCCTTCCATAGACTAATAATTAAGGTATGTCTTATGAAAGCAACATATAATTGATGGGTTTTATAGCACACTATCCCAAAATATGGTACCTTGGCTTGAAGGAATTTGAAAAATGACAGGTACAGGAAGGACTCTCTGACCTTCCCCTGAAGCAGGTCAGTAAGACCCTCCTGTGAGAGGTGACCTCCCTATACCTGAAGAAAAGGACCATCCTTATCTCTGATGATGGAGGGAAGCTGAGAAGAATTTGAATGAACAAGCCTTACTAAGTTTCCATTAGTTTACTACCTTTAAGTCATATCGTCTGGTCCTATCACATTTTCCCATCACTCTCCCCTCATCTAACCTAGTATAAAAATGTTCAGGTTTAACCATTTCTTTGGGTTTTCATTTTCTTATGAAGGGTCCTATGTCATGTAAAACTTAAATAAATTTGCATGCTTTTCTCTTGTTCATCTGTCTTTTGTTACAGAGGCCCAGCTGAGAACCTGGAGGAATAGAAGGTAAAGATTCTTTTCCTTTTCTACAAAAGCAACATATAGTTATTTATTTCTCATTCCTCTATTCTGCCAATTTTTGTATTTTAATTGGACCATTTAGTCTAGAATTTAATTAATGAAACATTTGGGTTAATTTATACTATCTTACTATCTGTATCCTTTTGCCCCACCTATACTATGTTTCTATTTGCTCATTCCTCTCTTCTTTTAATATTTATTTAAATTCTATTTTTTGTCCTCTATCAGGTAAATATTTATGCATTATTTTATTCTCTTAATGGTTACTCAGAGCTGCACTGCCCAATTAAGTAGGTACTGGACACATGTGACTATTTAAACTTAAAAATTCTAACATATGTTACTTTATACTTTAGTATATTAACGTTGATGATTATGATAGTTAATATCGAGTGCTTATTTAATCCTCACAACAACCCTCTGAGTGGATATACTATTATTACCTGCATTTTACAGATAAAGGAATTGAGATGCAAGAAGGGTAAGTAAATTACCCAATCTAATAAGTAACAGAGACTGGATTTGTACTTAGAGGCTGTGCCTTAGGCATTTACACTTACATGATATTTTCCATGGATTTGGGTTTAATAAAAATGGAGATTGGGTAAAGTTGTGCAATCTGTAATCTCTTTATGGCATTTCCAGACACATCGAGGATACAGTGTTTGCCCTAAAACAGAGGGAATAGGGAAGAAAAACAAGTGAACCAAGTATTTTCAACTATATCAAAGGTACATTTCCTACAAGTACAAAATTGAATTATGATGTTTGGATCCTGTTCACTTTAAGCAAACTTGTCATTTCTGTTATGAAGACAATGAATAATGACTATGGATAACTGGTTTTCCATTCTCAAATATTACATTTAAAAAGGAATGAAAATACAGTTCCCTTACTCCTAGCTTTCACAGATCAGTAATCTCTCAAAACGGCAACCAATATGGGGTTCCTATCTTTTACTTCGCTGAGAAAGGGCACTAAAAAATACCCTAAGCTACCATCTTACCACAACCATCATTTCATAAAAGAATATATGATCAGGGCTTCCCTGGTGGCGCAGTGGTTGAGAGTCCGCCTGCCGATGCAGGGGACAAGGGTTCGTGCCCCGGTCTGGGAAGATCCCACATGCCGCGGAGTGGCTGGGCCTGTGAGCCATGGCCGCTGAGCCTGCGCGTCCGGAGCCTGTGCTCCGCAACGGGAGAGGCCACAACAGTGAGAGGCCCGTGTACCGCAAAAACACACAAAAAAAACAAACAAAAAAACAAACAAAAAAAGAATATATGATCAAACAAGAATGTAAAAGTGTAGAATAAAGGCGAATCTTTAAAACTGAATAAATTTAAATTTATAAAACCTCACTACCACTCTCTGTTCTATTTTTCATCTTACTGGTGACCAGTAAAAACTTTATCACAAACTGAAGCATTTGGAAACCCCAATTCTGAATTTAAGACGCTTTCCTGACATGCTTAAATTCACTGCCAAAGGCCATTAAGATTTTTAGTAAAGATGAGCATTTCCATGTTAAATAGGGTAGTACTTCTAATTTATCAAACAGATTTTATTATAACTTTTAAAGTCAGGTCTACCCCATAATGCGCCTTGTAATCTAAGGGCTTGAATCCACCCGAATGAATGATAATTTCAACTCAGTAGGACTATTTAAAATAAAAAAATTAATATTTTATGAATATTTCAAACATATAGAAGGTAAATAACATATATACATGTACCCACCACCTCCTTTTAGTAGATATTACTATTTTACCTGATTGCTTAGAAATTTTAAAAAACTTTACATTGAAACATTAACATTCTATCTTGTTTGCTTTATTTTACCTCCCTGTATATATATGTACACAATAGTTTAACAGTAAATTGCAAACATAAAACTTCTTTACCCTTATTTCCTAAACACAATGACATCTCTTAAATAACCACAGTATAATTTCAGTTGGTCATCTAGTATCCTTTACTGCAAAAGGAAAAAAAGTATTCTTGCTCTAGGGTCCAATCCAGGACCACACATTGCATTTAGTTGTATTGTCTCTTTAGCCTCTGTCAATCTGGCACAGTTCTTTAGTCTTTGTCTTTCATGATCTTGATATTTTTCAAGAGTACAGAACATTTTTTTTCATAGAATATGCCTCAACCTGGGTTTGCCTGAAGTTTCCCATCAGATGGCAGGATACACATTTTTGGTAGGAATACCACAGAAGTGAGGTTGCATCCTTCTCAGTCCATCATATCAGGAAGCATAAGATGTCTACTAGTGATGTTAATTTTGATCACTTTTTAATGGTTTCTGTCTGCCAGGTTTAGATTACTATTTTCCTTTTGTAGCTGATAAGTATTCGGGGCAAGGATATGTTGAAACTATGTAAATATCCTGTTTCTCATCAGGTATTGATTCACTCATTAATTTTAGCATACACTGATGATTCTTGCCTGAAACAATTATTATCATGGTGGTTGTCAAGACAGCTCTCCTAATTCCATCATTCCTTCTAACCTTATTAGTAGACATTCTAATAATGTAAGGTAAATCTTTCCCTTCTATCTACTTATTTATTCATTCATATATTTATTTATACCATTATACCATTATGGACTCTTGGATTCTTGTTCTCTGTTATAATCAGTTATTATCATTTATTTTAATATTCCAATTATGCCAGACTTGGCCACTGTGGGGCCTTACAGGTTGGTTTCAGTGTCTTTTTGACATATTTGTATCATTCTTTAAGCACTTCCTTAGTTTTCTGACAGAGCAAAATGTTCTAGGCTCATCTTGTACTTTCCCAGTGGAATCAGCCGTTATTCTAATGAGTTCTGGACCTTTTTAATGGAGAATAGTATTTAGAAGCCAAGATCTAGACACTAGATATTCTCATTGTTTATTGACGAGTCATCATTTTTAGGCCTCCTTTGTGGACAGAGCAAGAAAACATATATACACATTTATATTTCTATATCTGTATTAAGATGCATGGGTTTATATTCATATCTCTAATTCCAATCCAATTACCACAGAGTTTATTCTACCCTCTCCCCTTTCCATATTTCTAAAATCCCTTCTTTGACAGTGAGAAATCTAGCTCCCATCAATTGTCAATATATTAACTTATTTGCTCAACTCTAAAATATACCTTAAAGTAGTTTCAGATCTATTAACCCATACCACTCTAATTAGAGTTCAATATTTGTTCATAGGCTTTCTGTCTTTAGCCTGTCTTCAAGGATTATTGGGATTAAGACTTCTCCCCTCCCTTCCTCTCTTCAATGAAATTATTTGAAAATTAATTTAAAAATAACTATTTGAAACAGTTAGACTAGGTTTAGTCTGCTTATATATCATTCTGCTTTCCCCTCATCTTCTCTTTTTGTTTTTTTAATATACAAAATGTTAACACAGTTCTAAAGTCAAAATTATACAAAAAGGTATACTTGGAGAAATGCTGCACCTCCATCCCTTCTACCTCAATCCCAATCTCCCATCCTTTCCACTCCTCCCTCGTAGGTAACTGATCTCAGGTTTATCATTTTTATATCTTATTTTTGTGTGAATTGTGTATTTATTTCTTTTGTCCATTTTCTAATAGATTCTGGTCTCTATTCGCTCAATTTTTAAGAGTTTTTAATATTCGGGAATATCAGCCCTTTTCTCGAAGATTTTTTGTCAGTTGTTTTTTGACATTGGTAATGGTGTTTTCTCTTAGTTTTAGGAAAAGTTTTTTTGTCAAGCAAAAGTCTTTTTGTTTTCATGTGTTCAGAAGTTGTCAGTCTTTTACTGCATCTGAATTTTGATTCATGGTTAAAAAAACTTCCCTATGCCCAGGTTATATTTTCTTCTGTCAATTGTGTATGGTGTGAATTTTTGTGTATGGTGTGAAGTATGGTTCTTTTATTTATTTATTTGGTTGCACTGGGTCTTAGGTGCAGCACCTGGGCTCCTTAGTTGTGGCATGCGAACTCTTAGTTGCGGCATGCATGTGGGATCTAGTTCCCTGACCAGGGATTGAACCCAGATCTCCTGCATTGGGAGCATGGAGTCTTACCCACTGTGCCATCAGGGAAGTCCCCCAGAAGTATGGTTCTAATTTACCTTCTCTCCAGTTGTTCCAGCACTATTTACTTAAAAGCCCATTATTAAAAGCCCCTGTGATATGAGATTGCACCTTTGTCATATACTATATTTTCATATGAATTTGGGTCTTCCTGGATTCTCTTTTCTATTCTACTCGTCTTTTTGTCCTATTCATGGGTCATTAACACACTGTTTTAATTAAGAAGTCTTAATAGTATTCTTTAATATCTGGTAGGGCTGGAATCTCTTGCAGCTTTTCTTTTTGTGTGGTCCTGGCTTCTCTTATGAACTTCAATTCGTCTAACCCCATAAAAAAGCTGGTAGTTATTTTTACCGGGATTGTGCTCATTATAAATCAGCTTAGACAGAACTGGCAGCTTTACAATGTTGAATTGTCATAGCTAAGAACAAGGGATGTCTTTACATTTGATCAAGTCTAATATTCTGTCTTTCAGGAGTGTTTTACAGATTTCTTCATGTAAGTCTGCATATTTCTCATTAAATCTACTAAGTATTTTACATGCTATTTCTTACATTATAAATGGGGTTTTCTCTATAATAATCTTCTGATTACTGTTCATGTAAAAGAAAGCTATTAATTTCTGCATATTAATTTTATATGCTACCTTAGTCTAGCTTTTTGTCTTTGATTTTATGTCTTTAATTTTATAATAAATTTATATTTTACA
This sequence comes from Stenella coeruleoalba, assembly GCF_951394435.1. Taxonomy (NCBI): domain Eukaryota; kingdom Metazoa; phylum Chordata; class Mammalia; order Artiodactyla; family Delphinidae; genus Stenella; species Stenella coeruleoalba. The sequence goes on along the minus strand of NC_137150.1, from coordinate 72,394,284 downwards.
AAATAAATTTTATAATAAATTTTGTACGGTTTCTAGGTTACTATATTATCTGAAAACAGAGATAGTTTTATTTCTTTTCCAATTCTTATGCCTCTGATTGATTTGTATTGTATAATAGCATTGGCTAGTACCTTGAGTAGTAGTAGAGATAATGGACATCCTTGCCTTGCTCCTATCATAATGACACTGCCTCAATGTTTCTCCCATTAAGGATTTCGATCTGTCCCTCTCAATCTTTTTCTTTTTTCTCTTTAAAAAAATAACAACAATCTCTGTATTTTTGAGATTTCCCCCTCCCAGTAGAGGTACTGGATTTTACCAAATGCTTTTCAGGCATCTGTGAATATATGATTTTTCTCTTTAGATCTGTTAACGTGGTAGATTACATTAATGGATTTCCTAATATTGAGCTGACTTTAAATACCTTTAATCCCATTTGGTCATGGTATATCATTTTTGCAATGTGGTACTGGATTCTGTTTATTAAAATATTTAACACTTTTGTATTAATATTTATCAGTGATACTGATCTATAATTTTCACTGTCTTCATCAGGTTTAGATATCAATATTAGACTTGCTTCATAAAAAGAATGCTCTTGAACAGTACTTATGGAGCTTTAGGATGATCTAACCTTTCAAGATTTATTAGAATTCCCCCATGAAGTCATCTGGGCCTGATGTTTTTTGTGGCGTAGTTTCTTGATAACTTGCTCTATTTCTTCTAAAGATTTCTTCTTCTATAGAAATCTTTCCATCTCTAATAGGTCAATTTTGGTAAACTGTATTTTTCTAGGAAATTATCCATCTCAACCAAGTTTAAAATTTTATTTATATAAAGATATGCAATACAGTCTTTTATGATTTCATAATATTTCAATGGTTATGCCCTCTTGTCATTTCCTGTGTCTAGTGTTTGTGATTTTCCCCTTAAAAAAAATCAGGTTAGCTAGTAGTTTGTCTATTGTGTTATTTCTTTCTAGATCTTCTGCTTTTCTATTCTCCACCTTAATTTCTTACAAAAATCCATTTTATTATTTTTATTATAAAGAGTATGTATGCAAGTGACAAAAATCTTAAGTAGTTCAGAAAGCATATAATGTTAAAGATACAAGTTCTGTTTTCCCCCAAAGCACTAGGAGGAATGTCAGTTAAAAGAAAAAAAGGCTTAGTTAAGGCATAACTGATATACAATAAACTGCAGATATTGAAAGTATACAATTTGGTTAAGTTTTGACAATGTGTATATACCTTGAAATCATCACCATAATCAAAATAATAAATGTATCAGTCACTCCCCAGTTTCATGCCTCTTTGTAACCTCTCCTTCCTGTCCTTCTCCAAGCAACCACTAGTCTGCTTTTTGTTACTATAGATTTGTATGAAATTTCTAAAACTTTATATAAGTACAGTTATTCAGTATGTAGTTTACTGTCTGGCTCCTTTCACTTAGCATAACTACTTTGGGATTCATCCATGTTGTTGTGTAACATCAACAATTTATTACTTTTTATTGCTGAGTAGTAGTCCATTACATGAATATACCACACTTTGTTTATCCATTCACCAGATGAGGGACATCTGGGTTATTTCCAGTTTTTGCCCATTATAAATAAAGCTGTTACAAATATTCATGTTAAGTCTCTGTATGGACATATGATTTCTTTCCTCCTATCTCTGTCAAAACTTGGTAATGGTCAGTTTAAAAAAACTTAGCCATTCCAATCGGTACGTAGTGGCTCTTCATTAAGGTTTCAATCTGCATTTACCTAATGAATGACTGTGTTGAGTATCTTTTCACGTGTTTATTGGCCATTTTTATATCTTCCTTCGAGAAATGTCTTTTCAAATCCTTTGTTCATTTAAAAATAGGGTTGTCTTTATTATTGTGATGAAAGAGTTCTCTACATATTCTAGATACAAATCTTTTATGAAATATATGATGTGAAAATATTTTCTCCTAGTATATGTCTTGTCTTTTTATTCACCTAACAGTGCTTTTTTCTTTTTCCCCCAAGAGCAGAAGTTTTAATCTTGATGAAGTCCAATTTATCATTTTTTTCTTTTATAGATCGTGCTTTTGGTATATTATCTTAGGAATCACTGCCAAACCCAAAGTCATGAAGATTTTTCCTATGTTTATAGTTCTAGGATTCAGATTTAGGATCTATTTTGAGTTAATTTCTGTGTATGGTATGAGGCGTGGCTAGTCAACGTGGCTTGTTCCATCACCATTTGTTGAAAGAATATCCCTTTCTCCACTGAATTGCCTTTGCACCTTTGACCACAGCTGTCCATATATATGTGGGTCCATTTAAGGATTCTCTAGTATGTTACACTGATCTACCTTTTTTTTTTTTTTTTTTTTTGCGGTACGTGGGCCTCTCACCATTGTGGCCTCTCCCGCTGCGGAGCAGAGGCTCCGGACGCGCAGGCTCAGCGGCCATGGCTCATGAGCCCAGCCACTCCGCGGCATGTGGGATCCTCCCGGACCAGGGCACGAACCCTGTGAACCGCAACGAAGTAGTAGTGTCCCCTGCATCGGCAGGCAGACTCTCAACCACTGTGCCACCAGGGAAGCCCTGATCTACCTATCTTCATGCCAATATCTTTATGCATACCATCTTGATTAACTGTATTTTTATAAATTTCAAAATGAAGTAGTGTGAGTCCTTCAGCTTCGTTCTTTTTCAAAGTTGTTTTGGCTATTTTAGATCTTTTGCATTTCCATATGAACTTTAGTATTATTATCATGTCAATTTCCACAAAAAGAGCTCCTGGGATTTTTGATTGGGGTTGTACTGAGCCTAAAGTGCAAGTGAACAAAACTGATATCTAAACAACACTGAGCCTTTCAATCCATGAGCGTCGTGCATCTCTCCATTTATTTAGGTCTTCTTTAATTCTCTCAGCAATGCTTTGTAGTTTTTAGTGTACTGATCTGCAAAATTTTTTGGTCAGATTTATCTCTAAGTATTTAATATTTTTTTAATGCTACTACAAATAATGTTTTTTAAAATTTCAATTTGGTCTAGTATATAGAAATACAATTGATTTTTGTATATTGATCAATACTGTATCCTTTGATCTTGCTAAACTTATTTACTAGTTCTAGTAGCATTTTTTTTCTTTTTGTAGATTCTATCAGATTTTTTACATAGACAATCATGTTGTCTGCAAATAAGGACAATTCTACTTCTTCCTTTCCAATCTGGATGACTTTGATTTCTCTCTCTTGTCTTACTGCACTGGCTAGGACCTCTAGTACAATGCTGAAAACAAGTGGTGAGAGTGGGTATCCTTGACATGTTTCTGATTTTAGGGGGAAAACACTGAGCTTCTTTTATCATTAAGTATGATGATAGGTGTAGGATTTTTAGAATATTATTTATCAGTTTGAGAAAGTTCTTTTCTATTCCCAGTTTGCGGAGAGTTTAATCAAGAATGGATGTTGGGGGACTTCTCTGGTGGTGCAGTGGTTAAGAATCTGCCTGCCAATGCAGGGGACACAGGTTTGATCCATGGTCCAGAAGATCCCATATGCTGTGAAGCAACTAAGCCTGTGCATCACAACTACTCAGCCTGTGCTCTAGAGCCCGTGAGCCACAACTACTGAAGCCCGTGTGCCACAACTACTGAAGCCTGCGTGCTCCAGGGCCCATGTCCTGCAACTACTGAGCCTGCGTGCTGAAACTACTGAAGCCTGCATGCCTAGAGCCCGCTCTCCGCAACAAGAAAAGCCACCGCAGTGAGAAGCCTGTGCACTGCAACGAAGAGTAGCTCCCACTTGCCGCAACTAGAGAAAGCCCGCGCACAGCAACGAACACATAATGCAGCCAAAAAAAAAAAAAAGGATGTTGGATTCTGTCAAAGCTTCTGCTAAACTATGGATATAATCATATGGTTTTCCTTTTTTAGTTTAATATGGTGAGGTAAACTGACTGCTTTCTCATGTTAAAATTTACCTGGAATTCACTGGATAAACCCTAACTTGGTGGTTATATTATCTCTTTTATATTGTGAGATCAAATTTGTAAAAATTTTGTTTAGAAATTCTGCATCTATGTTCACAGAAATTGGTCTGTAGTTTTTTTGGTAATGTGTAGTCAGGTTTTGAAATCTAGGTAATGCTGGACTCAGAATAAATTGGGAAGCACTCCCTCTTTTTAGATTTTATGGTAGAAAATGGGTATTATTTCTTCCTTAAGTGTTTGGTAAAATTTATTAGTGAAGCCATCTGGGCCTGGAGTTTTCTTTGTGGAAAGAAAGTTTTCTTTGTGGAAATTTTTAAATACAAATCAATTTCTTTAACAGATGTAGGGCTATTCAAATTATCTATTTCTTCTTGAGCTTAAGTAGTTTATTCCTTTCAAGGAATTTATCCTTTTCATCTAAATTGTTGAACTCAGTGGTATAAAGTTGTTACTAATTTCTGACTTTTCTTTAAATATTTGTAGATTTTGTTATTTCTCTCATTCCTGATTTTGGTAATTTGTGTCTTCTCTCCTTTTTTCTGACCAGTCTGGTTAAAGGTTTATCAATAACTTTGATCTTCTCAAAGGACAAGTTTTGGTTTCATCGATTTTATCTATTGCTTTTGTTTTCTTATTAGTTTCCTCTCTGATCTTCATTTTCTTCCTTCTGCTTACCACATAATTTCTGCTTTTATTTATATCATGTTCTTCCTTTATCTTTTTCTAGTACTTTACACTAGGGATTTGGTTTATTTATTCTCATTCATAAAAAAAAATTATTTATTTAATTTTATTTTTGGCTGCGTTGGGTCTTCGTTGTTGCATGTGGGCTTTCTCTAGTTGTGGTGAGTGGGGGCTACTCTTCGTTGCGGCACGCGGGCTTCTCATTGTGGTGGCTTCTCTTGTTGCAGAGCACGGGCTCTAGGCACGTGGGCTTCAGTGGTTGCAGTGCGCAGGCTCGGCAGTTGTGGTGCATGGGCTTAGTTGTTCTGCAGCATGTGGGATCTTCCCCAACCAGAGCTCAAACCTGTATCCTCTGCATTGGCAGGCGGATTCTTAACACTGTGCCACCAGGGAAATCCCTATTCGCACTCATTTTTCTTTGGAAAAGTTCTTAAGGCTATGAATTTTCCTTTGATCAGTGTTTTAAATGTATCCCATGGATTCTGATATGTACTACTTTCATTTTTAAGAAATTCTGTAATTTCATTTTGTATTTTCTCCTTCACTTAAGAGTTAAGAGGTGGCTTTAAATTTTCTAACTGGGAGAGAGACTGGCCAAGATGGCAGAGTAGAAAGACCCTGAGCTCACCTCCTCTCATGAGCACACCAAAATCACAACTACCTGCAGAACGACCATGTATGAAAAAGATCAGAACTTACCAGGAAAGATCTACAACTAAACACATAGAGAAGGAATGACAACAAGACAGGTAGGAGGGGTGTACTTGTGATATAATCAAGTTGCATACCCCTGGATGGGTGACCCATTAACTGGAGAATAATTATATTACAGAGGTTCTTCCACAGGAATGAGAGTTCTGAGCCCCTGGGGACCCTGCACCAGGAAGACAAGTCTCCACAGCATTTGGTTCTGAAGGCCAGTGGAGATCAATTTTGTGAGTCCCAAAGGACTGGGGGAAATAGAGACTTCACTATTAAAGGGTGCACACAGAATCTCACATGCACCAGCACCCAGGGCAAAAGCAGTAATCTGATGGGAGCGTGGGCTGACCTACCTGCTGGTCTTGGAGAATCTCCTGGAGAGGTGGGGTGGCTGCCACTCACCCTGGGGACACAGACACTGGTGGCAGCCACACGTGGGAGTTTTCTACCACGTGGACACTGGTGTGGGTGGTCGTCATAGTGGGATCCTCCTTATGGCTCATTAGTGCCAAGAACTGGCCCCACCTAACAGCCTGTAGGTGCCAGTGCTGTGATGCCTCAGGCCAAACAACTAACTGGGTGGGAATACATCTCCACCTATCAGCAGACAGGTTGCCTAAAGACTTCCTGAACCCACAGTCACCTCTAGACATGCCCCTGCCCAAGAGAGGGCCATGACCCAGCTACATCTACCAGTGGAAAGGCACCAGCTCTGCCTTCCAGGAAGCCTGAACTAGCCTCTAGACCAGCTTCACCCACCAGGAGGCAGACACCAGGTGCAAGAAAACCATAATCCTGCAGCCTGCGGACCCAGCCTGCCCACAGAAGGCCAACAGAAGCTTTGGGACTCCCCGGACACTGTGACCAACTGTATGAGGAACCGCTCTGCCACCAGTGATCTGACACCAGCTCTGGGATCCCATGGCCCTGCAGCCAGACTCCAGGACCTGGCTTTGCCTGCTAGTAGTCTGGCACTAACCCCACAGGACCTGGCTTCACCCAACAGTGGGTGGACAACAACCCCACAGTCTTTTGGGCCCTAACTCTGCCCATCAGTGAGCTCGCATAAGCCCTGAGGCATCCTGGGGTTCTGCAGTCACCCACTGTGTGACCAGGCCATGCTAACCAACAGCCAGCGGCCAGCAGTACAAGGCAGGGCCTGGCAACTAACCGGGCTAGGGGCCAACCAAGCCTACCACACTGCCCACATAGTCAGCCTCTCACAACAGAATGACCCCCCTTCATAGGGGGATCACCTGAAACATGTATCTTGGGTGACGAGATGGGAGTGTGCTGCTGGGACACATAGGGCATCTCTTACAGAAGGCCACTTGTCCAAGGCTGGGAAATGTAACCAACCTACCAGACACATAAAAATACAAATAGCAACTTAGATAAAATGAGGTGGCAGAGAAACATGTTCCAGACAAAGGAACAAGATAAAACCCCAGAAGAAGAACTAAGTGAAGTGGAGATAGGCAATCAACCCAAGAAAGAATTCAAGGTAATGATTGTAAAGATGATTAAAGAACTTGGGAGAAGAATGGATGCACAGAGTGAGCAGGTAGAAGTGTTTTTTTTTTTTTTGGGCTGCTCTGTGCAGCTTGTGGGATCTTAGTTCCCCAAGCAGGGATTGAACCTGTGCCCTCTGCAGTGGTGTGGAGTGCTAACTGCTGGACCATCTGGGAATTTCCAAATTAGAAGTTTTAAACAAAGAGTTAGAAAATATAAAGAGCAACCAAACAGAGATGAAGAATACAATAACTAAAATGAAAAGTACACTAGAAGGAATCAATAATAAATTAAGTGATACAGAAGAATGGATTAGTGAGCTGGAAGACAGAGTAGTGGAAATTATTGCCACTGAAGAGAAAAAAGAAAAAAGAATGAAAACCAATGAGGACAGTTAAACAGACCTCTGGGACAACATCAAGCACATCAATATTTGCATTACATGGGTCCCAGAAGAAGAGAGAGAGAAAGGGGCTGAGAACATAAATGAAGACACAACAGCTGAAAACTTCCCTAACCTGGGAAAGGGAACAGTCACCCAAGTCCAGGTAGTGCAGAGTCCCAAACAGAATTAATCCAAAGAGGAACATACCAAGACACATTGTAATTAAAATGACAAAAATTAAAGATAAATAGAAAATGTTAAAAGCAGCAAGGGAAAAGCAACAAATAACATGCAAGGGAACACCCGTAAATTTTTGATTTTTCATCAGAAATTCTGCAGCCCAGAACGAAGTGGCATGATATATTTAAAGTGATGAAAGGGAAAAACCTACAACCAAGAATACTCTACCCAGTAAGGCTCTAATTTAGATTTGATGGAGATCAAAAGCTTTACAGACAAGCAAAAGCTAAGAGTTCAGCACCACCAAATCAGTTCTACAGCTAATGTTAAAGGAACTTCTCTAGGTGGAAAAGAAAAGGCCACAACAAGAAACAAGAACATTACAAAATGAAAATACTCAATGGTAAAGGCAAATATACAGTAAAGGCAGTAGGAAGGTTAAAAGAGAAAAGTAGTAAAATCATCTACATCCACAATAAGCAGTTAAGGGTTATATAAAACAATCAGATAAACAGTAATCGTGAAGGGAAGAGAGTACAAATGGCAGGTCTTTAAAATGCATTTGAAATGAAGAGATCAGCAACTTAAAACAATCACGTATACATACAGACTGCTATATAAAAGCCTCATGGTAATCACAAACCAAAAATCTGTAATAGATATACACACAAAAAAGAAAAAAGAATCCAAACATAACACTAAAGGCAGTCATTAAATCACAAGAGAACAAAAGAAGGGAAAAAAAGACATGCAAAAACAACTGCAAAGCAATTAACAAAATGGCAGGAAGAACATACATACTGATAATTATCTTAAATGTAAATGGACTAAACGCTGGAATCAAGGATACAAAAATAAGACTGGTGTATATGCTGCTTACAAGAGACTCACTTCAGATCTAAAGACACACACAGACTGAAAGTGAGGGGATGGAAAAAGGTATTCCATGCAAATGGAAATAAAAAAAAGCCAGAGTAGCAATACTTATATCAGATAAAATAGACTTTAAAATAAAGACTGTGACAAGAGACAAAAAAGGACACTACATAATGATCAAGGGATAAATCCAAGAAGACGTAACAAATGTAAATATATATGCACCCAACATAGGAACACTTAAATATATAAGGCAAATTTTAAAAACATAAAAGGAGGAATTGACAGAACACAGTTGTAGTAGGGGAGTTTAACATCCCACTTACACCAATGCGCAGATTGTCCAGATGGAAAATCAATAAGGAAATACTAGCCTTAAATGACACAATAGACCAGATGGACTTAATTGATAAAGAGCATTACATCTGAAAGCAGAATACATATTCTTTTCAAGTGCACATGGAACATTCTCCAGGACAGATCACATGCTAGGCCACAAAACAAGCCTTGGTAAATTTATGAAAACTGAAATCATATTAAGCATCTTTTCTGACCACAATGCTATGAGACTAGAAATCAACTACAGGAAAAAAAACTGCAAAAAACACAAATATGTGAAGGCTAAATAATAAGCTACTAAACCACCAATGGATCACTGAAGCAATCAACAAGCAAATAAAAAATACCTAGAGACAAATGAAAACAAAAACATGATGATCTAATAACTATGGAACACAGCAAAAAGCAGTTCTAAGAGGGAAGTTTATAGAGATACAGCTTACCTCAGGAAAAAAGAAAAATCTCAAATAAACAACCTAACCTTACATCTAAAAGAACTAGAAAAAGAAAAAAAAACCCTCCAAGTTAGTAGAAGGAAAGAAATCATAAAGATCAGAGCAGAAATAAATGAAATAGAGATGAAGAAAACAATAGAAAAGATCAATGAAACTAAAAGCTGGTTCTTTGAAAAGATATATAAAATTGATAAACCTATAGCCAGACTCATCAAAAAAAAAAGAGAGGGGGTCCAAATCAATAAAATCAGAAATGAAAAAGAAGTTACAACTGACACCACAGAAATACAAAGGATCATGAGAGACTACTAGAAACAACTATATGCCAATAAAATGGACAACCTAGAAGAAATAAACAGATTCTTAGAAAGGTACACTCTCCCAAGAGTGAAACAGCAAGAAATTGAAAATATGAGTAGACCCATTACCAGTAATGAAAACTGTATCAGTAATTAAAAACCGCCCAACAAATAAAAGCCCAGGACCACATGGTTTCACAAGTGAATTCTATCAAACATTTAGAGAAGAGTTAACACCTACCCTTCTCAAACTATCCCAAAAGACTGCAGAGGAAGGAATGCTTCTGAACTCATTCTATGAGGCTGGCATTACCCTGATACCAAAACCAGACAAAGATATCACAAGAAAAGAAAAAACTAGAGGCGAATTATCAATGATGAACATACACGCAAAAATCCTAAACAGAAATTTAGCAAACCATATCCAACAGTACATTAAAAGGATCATACACCACGATCAAGTGGGATTTATCCCAGATGCAAGGATTTTTCAGTATACACAAATCACTCAATATGATACACCACATTAACAAAATGAAGAATAAAAACCATACTATCATCTCAATAGATGCAGAAACAGCTTTTGACAAAATTCAGCACCCATTATGATAAAGCTCTCCAGAAATTGGGCACAGAAGGAACATACCTCAAGATAATAAAGTCCATTTACAACAAACCCACAGCTAACATGATACTCAAAGGTGAAAAGCTGAAGCATTTCCTCTAAGATCAGGAACAAGACAAGGATATCCACTCTTGCCACTTTTATTTAGTAGTAGAAGTCCTAGCTACAGCAACCAGACAAGAAAAAGAAATAAAATGAATCCAAATTGGAACTGAAGAAGTAAAACTGTCAGTGTCTGCAGATGACATGATACTGTATACACAGACTCCTAAACACATCACCAGAAAACTACTAGGGCTCATCAATAAATTTGGTATAAAGTTGCAGGATACAAAATTAACATACGGAAGTGTGTTGCATTTCTATACACTAACAACAAACTATCAGAAAGAGAAATTAATGAAACAATCCCATTTACCACTGCATCAAAAAGAATAAAATATGTAGGAATAAACCTACCTGAGGAGGTAGAAGACCTGTACTCAGAAAACTATAAGACACTGATGAAAGAAATTGAAGGTGACGCAAATACATGGAAAGATATATCATGTTCTTGGATTGGAAGAATTCATATTGCTAAAATGGGCATACTACCCAAGGTAATCTACAGATTCAATGCAATCCCTATCAAAATACCAATGGCATTTTTCACAGAACGAGAACAAATAAATTTAAAATTTTTATGGAAACACGAAAGACCCCAAATAGCCACAACAATCTTGAAAAAGAAGGATGTATGTGTAGGAATCATGCTGACTTCAGACTATACTACAAAGGTATAGTAATCAAAACAGTATGGTACTGGCACAAAAACTGACATCACTGGAACAGGATAGAAAGCCCAGAAATAAACCCATGCACTAATGGTCAACTAATCTATGACAAGGAGGCAAGAATAAACAATGGAGAAAAGACTTCACTCTTCAGTAAGTGCTGCTGGGAACACTGGACAGCTACATGTAAAACAATTAAATTAGAACATTCTCTAACACTACATACAAAAGTAAACTCAAAATGGATTAAAGACCCAAATGTAAGACCGGATAGTATAAAACTCCTAGAGTAAAACATAGGCAGAACACTTTTTGAAATAAATCACGGCAATATTTTTTTGGCTCTGTCTCCTAACACAAATGAAATAAAAGCAAAAATAAACAAACAGGACCTAATTAAACTTAAAAGCTTTTGCACAGCAAAGGAAATCATTGACAAAATGAAAAGAAAACCTACTGAATGAGAGCAGATATTTGCAAATAGTAGAACTGATAAGGGATTAATATACAACATATATACAGCTCATACAACTCAGCATCAAATAAACAAATAACCTGTTTAAAAAGTGGGCAGAAGTGAATAGACATTTTTCCAAACAGGCGATGCAGATGGCCAGCAGGCACATGAAAAGGTGCTCAACATCATTAATCATCAGGGAAATGAAAATCAAACCACAGTGAGATACCACCTCACATCTGTCAGAATAGCTATCATCAAACAGAGCACAAATAACAAATGTTGGCAAGGATGTGGAGAAAAAGGAACCCTTGTACACTGCTGGTGGGAATGTAAATTGGTGCAGTCACTGTGGAAAACAGTATGGAGGTTTCTTAAAAAACTAAAAATAGAACTACCATATGACCCAACAATTTCACTCCTGGGATATACCTGAAAAAACAAAAACACTAATTCAAAAAGATACACGCACCCCAATGTTCACACCAGCATCATTTACAATTGCCAAGATATGGAAGCAACCTAAGTGTCCATCAACAGATGAATGGATAAAGAAGATGTGGTATATATACATAATGGACTACTACTCAGACATAAGAAGAATGAAATTTTGCCATGTGCAGCAACATGGATGGATTTGGAGGGTATTATGCTAAGTGAAATAAGTCAGACAGAGAAAGACAAATACTGTATGACATCACTTATATGTGGAATCTAAAAACACAACGAACTAGTGAATATAAGAAAAAAGAAGCAGACTCACAAATACAGAGAACAAACTAGTGGTTACCAGTGGGGAGAGGAAAGGGGGAGTGGCAATATAGGGGTAGGGGACTTAGAGTACAAACTATTATGTATAAAATAAGCTATAAGGATATTCTGTACAAAATGGGGAATATAGCCAACATTTTATAATAACTATAAATGGAGTACAACCTTTAAAAACTGTGAATCACTATATTGGACACCTCTAACATATATAATATTGTACATCAACTATACTTTAATATGAATAAATAATAAAAATTTTCCAGTTGGCCTGGCTTTCAGTTTTTGATTTTCTAATAATTTATAGCTTTACTGCATTGTGATCACAGTGTTATTTGTAATATTTCTACTTTGTGGGACCTCCTGATATTTTCTTCTCCACAAGGTTTGCAGAAGAAATAGTTTGCTATGATATGGTGTTACTTTTCTATTTATCAATAATCTGAAGTTTGGATATTATTTGGCAGGCTGAGGTGTGTTTTTTAAATTTTTAAAAAATTTAAAAGAAATACAATATTACAAGTAAAGCTAAAGCTACAGTTTCCTTCCTTTTCTCTCAAAGGAAAACCACCGAATAGCAGCTACATATACACCTGAAGTAGATGTGTATCATTCCCATGCATTTTTTTTCCCAGTAAATATTTTTTTTTAAATTGAGGTACAGTTGATGTACAATATTATATAAGTTTCTGGTATACAACATAGTGATCACACTTTTTAAAGGTTATATTCTATTTATAATTATTCCCTGGGCTGTACTATATATCCTCATAGCTTATTTGATACCCATGCATGTTTTTATGTTTATGAAAACACGAAATATGTATTAATGAACTACCTTATGTTAATTAAAGTTTATATGAATAGTGTCATCCTGTATATATCCTTTGCAACTTCATTCATTCACCATATAATTTTGAGATTTATTAATGTGGATACACCTAATTAGTGGATATTTTAGTTTATTCACTCTAGCTTCTGTATCCTACTGCATGAATAAATAACAGTTAATTATCCATTCCCCTTTCCTGAGTCCAATTCTTCACTACTATAAAGTGCTACTATGCACATCATTATACATAATCCTTATGTGTGAATCTCTACTTAGATACCAAGAAATAGAATTTCTGAGTCACAGGTTATGTACATTTATTTGGTATTGCCAAATCATTCTCAAATAAAGTGCTATTAATTTTACCCCCATTAGCAACATCTAATAAGATTTTCTATTTTCCCAAATTCTTGCCATCACTGAACATGTCCATTTTTTCGATTTTTAAAAACTAATCACAATTAACCAAACCTCTTATTAAAGAAAGGAGCACTTACAGATGGAAAACTGAGATGTTGAATTACTGCTTTATATTTTGTAGGTATTTCATGACTAAGTCTTAAACTACTATAGTTTTGAAAGTATAAAATAATTTGTTGATGTTTATTTTCTAGGCCCAAAGATTGATTTAAGTATAGCAGCACATCTGGAGTACACTGTTTTGGCTTTACCATAAAACTGCCTTAACCCAATGTCAATATATCATCAGACTGCTTTCAAAAAATCTGTTGCTGTTACAATGTTACTGAGTATTTTTCCACACTGTCTTTTATTAAACGACCATTCAGGAGAAATTTTTGCCTAGTCTCAGTACCAGGAGCCACTTACACTTATCTTGAACATCTGGTTCATTTTTATTGATGATCTTAGCTTCTTAATTATGGTACTTGTTGGAAAGCTAGGGCTAAACACAAGGTCTATCTCTAGCAAATGTACAGGACCCCAAAATAATAACCTCCCCTCCTGCAGAGATTCATGTCATCATTTCTATTCTTATTTTCTTTGTTGCTCTTCTTTTTTTTTTTTTCAGTACGCGTGCCTCTCACCGCTGCGGCCTCTCCCGTTGCGGAGCACAGGCTCCAGACGCGCAGGCTCAGCGGTCATGGCTCACGGGCCCAGCTGCTCCGCGGCATGTGGGATCCTCCCGGACCGGGGCACAAACCCGCGTCCCCTGCATCGGCAGGCGGACTCCCAACCACTGTGCCACCAGGGAAGCCGGTTGCTCTTATTCTACTTTATCTTATATATATTTTTCTAAGTCACCTAAAAGTAAATATTTAGTTGAATAAATTCATAACATTGCTTAGATTAATCAATGCTGCAACATGTATCTATATTTTTTCAAAAACATGAATTAAAAGTTTCTATCCATCATTCTTTCATACTGTCAAAGGCATATCTGAAAAAAAAAAAGCGTATCTGATTAGAAACTTTATTCTGGGATCACTCTGATGCTTACCTTTTCTGCTACTTCTCGCACAGACTGAACACTTGTTCCATACAGATGGTTGTTATACTGCCCAGCTTCAATGAATTTATGTTCCTGGATATCTTTTTCCATTTGCTCTCTTGAAGTCACAAAATGATAATCTCTTCCATCTACCTCATAATCTCGTTTTGGTCTAGTTGTATCTTTAATAGAAAAGAACTTGAGGAAGTGTTTAATATTAAAAGGCACAACAAAGCCATTTTCTACTTAAAGAATCGTTTTGTAAAGTTCACTACAACAGAGATTGATTTAAATTTGAAAAGTGACAATAATATGGAGGATGAATAACTGATAAAATAAGTATAAACCATTAAAAAATGGTACTGTTTACTTTGACCACACACAGTGACAAAACGTTAAGAACAAAAATTAAGAATTTTTATGTGGGTTACTCACGAGGAACACATGATCCAAATTTGTCAGGAAATTCTGAGATCAAGTCATCATTTATCCTGTCTTTCATAGGTCCCAATATGATCACTGGTCGAGTATAATTAACTATAAAAATATACTGCATGTTAAAAGAAATAAACACTTAACAAACATCTGTGTATTTTACTTCACTAGAAAACAAAAGTATCCTTAACTGTTATGAAGAATTTATTTTTTATTCTTTCTCCACCAATGATGCCTAACTTGATAGTTTACAAACCTTTATTAAAATCTTACACTTCAGTCAATCTCCTGTTGGAAGTCATACACTTAGATAATTCAACCAAGTTATATTCAGCATTTCAGCAGATAATGTTTCTATACATTGCTAACATCATCTCATTACAAATGAGAAAACACAGTACAGTGTTTTACTGATCCCTTTTCAAGTAGAAACTGTAGGGAAGCAGATAAAAGAAGGGCAAAAAAGAAACTGGGTATAATCAGAGTAGTCATCGAGAAAGATGATCTAATAAAAGTGTATACGCTGGACTGTAAGGGACCATGTTGGAAGCAGGGAGATTGGTAGTGAAAATGAGACCTAACATTGTGGTAGGAGGGATGAAAGGAGGTTATAAATAAGAAAGGTATGATAAGAATAAATAGGGCCTAGAAACTGACTAGACAAGGGAGATGAAGAATAGAAAGATCAAAGATGATTCCAAGATTTTGAACAAGGATAGTGATACTATTATGAACACTGGAAAGAAGTTGCTTAGGAAATAAAACACCAATATAAAATGATAAGATTTTAATAATCTATGGGCTAAACCATGTTTCATAAAATACATATAGTAAATATATATATATATATATATATATATATGTGTATAGTAAGAAAAAAGGCTAAAATTCTAATGAAACTTTTTTTAAGGTATGAGTTAGATCTATTTTCCAAATTACGTTTTTCCATAAGATTGTAAAACATCAACAGGCTTCACAAACCTTCTTGTTGATTCACTGGCTCATAAGATAAGACATATTCTTCTTGACCACCTATTAGAAAGTTAAAATACAGATGAGAAAATCTATAAAGAAAGCTATACTAATTTAATTCTTTAATATAACATATAAATTACTAGAACTTTCCCAAGAAAAGTAGCAAAGATGTAAAAAAAAAGGGTACTTTATAAATTAATTATGGCAAGATTTAGGAAAAAAGTGATAAATTATCAAGTTTGGTATATGTAAAAACAAAATATAAATGTGCTAGTTAATAACTACCTTTCTGTTATTCTGGGTTTTACAGGTTATCAATAGACCAAATTAAAATCTTCACTTGGGATGTCAAGTATAAGCTATTAATTTTTTATTTAGAATCTAAGAGCTATTAAACAGTTCTTTAAAAATTAATACTTTAATGAGCAGTTCTACATATATGCATATTAGGTAATTTTCTGTTATTAATATGCTGCTTTTTTTGGTCCTACCAGGTATAACATTTAACATAGCACGAACATCTTTATAATTACAACTATTTTCTAACCAAAAGAATTTAATGCAAAGGTAAAACTAGTGTCACTATTTCACTGATGAAAAAAATTCATTATTATAATAATTGATTTATTCAATTTTTAAAAAATAACATTTTGAGTTAAAAAAATTTTAGATAAAATTAAATCCTTCCTTTTCAACAAAATGAATCACATAGATAGTAAAGGAGAAAAAATATATTTTGCTTTGATCTTAAAAGCACTTCAGAAGTTAAATTCTCTAGGATTAAATTAAAAGATTAGAGCTTATGAATATCCTAAATAGAAAAGTCTACGAATTATATCTCGACTCAATGAAAATAACTAAAAGAGTTAAAAATTTCAGGAGTTCTTAGCACACACATACACACACACACACACGTGTAGAAAACAAACAAGGAAGAGCTGTTAAATTCAAGTGGTTCAATGAAATCAATATTGCAGAATGTATTTGAAGATTTTCTTCTTGATTATTATGATTCTATAACAATCTTTTCACTAAATTTGTCATTGGTTTATATTACATGTATGCAGCTGTAAATCTTTTCAATTCATATACTGACATAAATATTCTTTCCAGCTTTAAAGTGTATTTTGTTGTTTTAAAATTTATAATACATAAAAAATGTATATTTACAAGCTGCTTTTTAAAGTACTGTATGTAAAACATGTTTTACATGTTATCAGAAACATGCAATTTGAATATTCCACACCTAATAATTCATGCAAATGGTGAGACAGACAGTATATACTTTCATTACCTCTTTTTAGTCTAGAAAGCTACTCAGCTACTCTCTGGTGAGTTCTGACTGTAAGTTAATAAAATGCTAAAATACGAGAAATCACATTCCCAAATCACATTCCCATTCCCATACCAAAAAAGAAAATCGTTAAATAACTATTATGCAGCAAAAATAACAACCAATCAAATGAATGAGGGTTAAAAGTATATACTGTCAATATGAAAAATATTAGAGACTGATATTAACAGGATGGACCTTTTGAGCAGCCATACTCATCTGTAATCAAGATTACTTTCATATTAGACAGCAGTAAAAAAAAAAAAAGTTAGAAAAGCAATTTTAATTTTTAAAGTGCTACAACTGGTAATATTCATGTACTCTCCCCTCCTCCCATGCCCAAATATGTTTAAAAAGTTCACACGCTTATATAGGTCCCTTAATAATATAATACCAAGACAGTACCATAAGAACCAAAAAAGAGATCAGTATTACTGTTTAAGCAACTGTTGAAAATTTTCCCTTCGCCATTTCTTATGTTCACCAAAAGCTGGCGATAAATAGTATCTTGACCCACACCAGTATTGGTGACACAGAATAAAAAAGGAAATAAAGCTAATTATAATTTAGCATTACTGAAAAATATTTTTATGATTAGTTAGAAACAGAATTACTAAATAAAATGGCAAAATACAAGTTTACTACTCATTTAACTAGGTATTTACTTCTTATAAAAGATACAAACACACATACACATACTGTGTACACGAATAGCACTTTTGTAAAATGAACTTTTGTATTTTATGAAAACCTTGGAAATTAACTTCTGTACATAGAGCGTGATTTTATTTATCAAGTAAAGAATTTTACTTGGCTCTACCTGATTTTAAAATATTAAGCACCTAATTTTTAGTTTTCAGAATACATCACTAAGGGAAAAAAACCCCAAAGGATATATTACTTGAGATAACAAAAGAACAAACAACTTAAAACACTTACGGTAACTACTTTCGCTATCACTGGCATTAGAAGTTACATGTTCTGAAATTGCAGGACAATGGAAAAAATAAAGAAAACACAGTGTCATGAGTTTAAAAAAAGCAAATTATCAAAATAAACACAAGGTGACTTAACAAAATGTCGAGATATAAACCACAGATACCCAAAGAGTTTTTAAAAACATTTCTGATTTTCTTTGAAAAGTTTAGTTATTTCAAGTAAATGAATATGAATTAGCAAGGAAAAAAAATCTGCAATCAAGGAAAATGTCTCATTTTCTGTTCAACAGTTTATGAACAAAATCTTATTATGAATAGATTATAATAGAATATAACAAAGTAGAATATAACAAAGTGATCCTAAATCAGTCCAACTGTCGTCATAAAAACCCCAAAGAGAAAATGTCATTGACACCATTTAATTTAGGTTATGATACAGTAATGACTAACAAAGGAAACAAGTTATATCTGAGCAAACAGATGCCCATTTCAATGAAGTGATATCTTAAAAAATAAATAATCTTGCTTTAGTTCAGCTTCTTTCTTGTTCCTGAAGAGAAATGAAAATGCATGTCTGAGATCATACAGATAAAGCATTTTGGATATCACAGATTCAGATGCCTCAAAAAAAAGTCAAATGGAACGGAATTCTAGAAGGTGGGATTGTATTTTAAAGTAGACTAATATTTCTGAGAAACTCTGCTTTGATAAAACTGACCATGGTTACTTTGCAAAATAAAAAAGATAAAGTAAACACACTCATCTGCTGCCTGGCCCCTCCTTCAAAGTGACCCCCATTTCATAACTTGACTGTTCAGTAAACAACCAGCACTTTTCTCATGTAAATATAATCTCTTGCACTCTCTCAATACGTGTCTCCTTTGAATTAAAAAAGGTAATTTTATCTATGAAAACTAAAAAACAAAATTTTCCATGGGAGAGAGGTAAATCTAAATTTCTTATGTCAGGCAAAGGAAAAAAAAAAATTAACGGATAAGGAAAAAGCTTGAGGAGAGATATCTGCTGTACCATATCACCCACAGTCTCCTAAAATCAAGTAGCACTACTGAAAAGTTTAGAGAATGGTAGACAGTTCTTGAAATGGTAGTACAGTTCTTGAAAAACTGTCATAGTGAAAAATAAGTCTGTTATTCTAACCTACAAAGACAAGATACAACTTTCTTAATCATTATTATGTATACAGGAAGAACATTAAAAATTATAAGACTGAATAATGTATGATAGCACATATAAAATGGTGGTTTTCTAAAGTTTATATTTAAAAATTTCTTCTCATGTTACCACACAGATGTCAAAACAATCATTTTAAATTGCGGTATAATATTCTATTGGACTGTTACATCATGATTTACCTTACTACTTATTTAGATATTTTAGTTTGCTTTAAATTGTTTTCCACAAACATCAACAAATTATTAATGAACGTGTTCATTTACATGGCTTTCACCTTTTGTCCTATTTCCTTAAAATTCATTCCCAGAAGTAGGAATGCCACATAGAAAAAAAAAATTCTTAAATTTATACTACGATTTGTATTACACTCTGCAATCTCTAATATACAAAAGAAAGAAATGTTATTGCACTCGAGTGAGTGGAAAGTGGGAGTATAGAAGAAACAAAATTAACCATGATTTGACAATTAGAGAAGTTGGATAAATGAATACTTGTGGGGTTTATTTTATTATTCCTCTACTATTGAATATGTCTGACATGTTATACATGTACAAAAAATTGAAGTTACTACAATCTCTTTTCTGGGAATTTCCCCTACTCATCTTGAGTTCTCTAAGATTACCAAGAGCTACGAAGCAGTCAAATTCTTCAAGTTCTTTCAAGTATCCTTTAAGTAACTCCTCTACAATAAACTCTTGCTACTTAAAGTACTGTCCTTGGAATGGCATCATTACCATTGTTTGGGAGCTTGTTCGAAAGTTAAAATGCTTTTTCCCTGAAAATTAAAAATAATCTTTTTCAAGGCATGTCATCAAAGAAGATGTTCAAACATCCAACAAGTATAAAAAAGTGTTCAAGCTTATTATCGGGGAAACGCAAATTAAAACCACAACAGATATCTCTATTATCCACCAGAATGACCAAAATGAAAAAACAAAAACAAAACAGGTATGTCAAGCGAAGAGAAAGATATGTAGCAACTGGAACTCACATACTACTTGGGGGTGGGGGTGGGGTAAACTGGTATAACCACTTTGGAAAACTACTTGGCACTATCTACTAATACCTAACATATTATATATCTGTGACCCAGCAATTCATTTCCTAGGTATTTTCCCAACATAAAAGGCACGTATGCATACCAAAAGATATGTATAAAAATGTTCAAAGCAACACTATTCAAAAATAGCCCTAAATATATGTGTTTATTTACAAATCTGAGATATATGTACAGTTTCATAGTTTACTTTTTTCATTTATATTGTGAGCATTTTCCAGGCCATTATGTTTTAATATGATTTTCAATGGCTATAAAATATTATACTATATAGTAAGTCATACTTCATTAACCACTTCCCAACTATAAGGCATTTTAGGATTATTTGAATTTTGGGGTGCTCTACTTTCTAAATAATATTAAACAAAACATCCTGATGTATAAACCTTTGTTTCCACCTCTGATTACATCCTATGGATAAATTCCTTGAAAAAGAATTAGTAGATCAAAAGATATGCTTTTCCAAAAAGCCTGTACCAATTTACACTCCCAGTAGTAATATGTTAAAAGTAGTCATTCCAAAGAACCATCTCCATCACTGGATTTGCCTTTAAAAGCAAAGTCTGCTAAGGTGATGGGTAAAACATGTCATTTTGTTTATTGATTATTAGGGCTGTTAAACATTTCTTATATGCTTATTTCATTTGCTTATCTTTTGAGCATTCTTCTTATATCCTTTGTCCAGTTTTCTAATGGGGAGTGTTTGTTTCTTATTGGTCTGTTAGAAATTTATGTGCAAGAATATTACCCTTTTGACATAGTATAATCAGATTCTTAAAATTTTAATTTTTGTTTATATGTTTGATGATCACAACCATTTCAATTCTCTCTGACCAAGTCTCACCTTTCTAGTCAAACATTTCTTCCTGAGACTATATCATGTGTTTTCTCTTTGCTCTCCCTAAATACGACATATCCTCAGTCTTAAACAATTCTTGGCATCTTAAGAGCTCTGTACCACTCTACTCAAGTAAGTCTTTAAAATAGAAAAAGAAGAGATGTAATAGGAAATCTATATGCCTAACTGTAGAAGTTTCTGAGGTGTTCTACAAAGTGGAAAGCTATAAAAATAAACTGCATACAAAAGGTACAAACCTTGTCTGAAACTGTATAATTTCATTTCTGAGCACCTTATATAACTGCTCCTGAACTACACTTACTTTTAGTCTCTTTTAAAGGAATCTTACCCACTTTTTTCCTCTTGAATTTTTTCAAAATTGCCTTCTAAAAGCATAAAAGCTACACAGATTTCTATTTCTAGCTTTTTACAAGTATGATAATTTAGTTGTATCCTCCCAGATTTCTACCATACTTTAATTAGTTCTGTTAGTCAAAATTAGTTTTGGAAAGGCAATTTCTATTATTGTTTCATCTACTGTCAACAGGATACATCAATAATTTATTTGATCCTCTTCTTTGTAGAATCATTGAATTCTTGTCTACGAAAAGTATTCTAGGGTGTCACTTTTGTTTCCCTCTCTGCTCTTTAATTAAATACCCTACTTTTTCATAGCTTGTGTGAAATTACACGCAGGTATACATCTTTCTTGTTATTCAGTGTTATTCCACATCTCTTTAACAGGTTTATCTGGAATAATTTGTCCTTCTGTTTTCAGTCCCTTCATGAGTCCTGTTCCAGCAAGGTTTAATGAATATGAGGTCACATTTATCTTCTTACATTAAAATCGCACAGGATTTTGCTTAGTTTTTTCCCTGTATCCTGAACTTTAGAATATAGATAACTGAGATCTTAAATAATGCCCTTAACCCACCCTTCTTCCCAGTATTTTCTACTGTATAATAATGAGCATCTTGTCAGCTGCTAGTAATGTTTTATGTGATAACCTCCATCATATCCAGTTTAGAATTTTACTGATATTTTTCTGTCTCCGTCAACCTTTTCTAAATAAAATCTTTTTGATCTGATCAAGTTACCACGTGAATAAATTCTTTCAGTTCTTGTGAGATGAAGCACAGAAACCTACCATTCAAGGGATCTTAAGTCACTGACCAGAAAATTAAATCAACGACACTGGTAATCAGTTATCATTTTTCATTTGTTTCTCTTCCCAAGTCTCAAACCTCAATTAAAATGAGAGATGAAAGTACGATGTGGTCAAGGTGTAGTTATCCACTATAAAAATATCAACGTGGGAACCAAATTCTTCATTTAGTTCCTTTTTCCATGAGCTTTCCATAGTTCTCTGATGACTCAACAGGTAACAAAAATATGTGGGTTCATTTGATGATCCACACCACCTTATGATCATTCTCAAAATAAATTATATAGCATTAAGAATCTGTGGAAATATTTTACAGTTTCTGAAGATTTCACTGATAATTTTTCCCAAAGGTAAGAGATTAAAAAAGGGTGCCACTAGTGATAGTAAATTTGTGGCTCTTGCCAGATCCTAAAATGGCAAATGCATAAATAATAAAGTGTGTGTAATAGAAATAATTACATATAAAGCATACTGCTTTCAATCTAATATAAACTTTTAATTGTTAAAGTTGAAATAAAAGTCAAGTACCTACAGTTAAGGTTAAAAGTCAAGTTAGCATTAATCAGGAAAAAAAATCTGTGAAATTTAATGTTTATTAAGGTAAACTTAGAAAGTTAAAAGATATTGGCTATATCCTTAATGATCAATGAATTATGAAGAAATAAGTTTTCAAGATGCTTAATAATGCAAACGGAAACAACTACTTAGAAAAAAACTTTAGCCTAAAAGATTACCTCTATGAGTCACCATCACCTAAAAGAACTTAGTAATATTTGGTAAAATTTCACATTTAATCAATCTGTAAACATTCACATTTAAAATTTTGTTTGCTAAAATGACTTCTTGTTTCATTCACTAATTCCAACATTTATTAAATGACTCCTACATTATCAGACTCTGTACCAAGCTTTATATGAAGATTAAGTACTAGCTAGAAAATTAAACAGGAACAACACACACAAAAGAACTCCCCCCAAACAGAGACAACACCTTCGTTAAAGAAAAAACAAAGGATAATATTTCTTATAATTCTTTTCATAACTTACAACTTCCTTAAAAAAATATACAATTTACCTACTACATAGACTGCTACTTGAACTTGAGTTCTACAATTCTTCTTTAATATTTAAGACCTATTGTGTTTTATAGTTTCACATTATAGCAATGCTTTTCTAACACAGGCTCAAAGCAATTTTAACTTGTTTTAACAAAAAAAAAGGGGGGGGGGTACATAAAACTGTAAGGAAGATTATATTCTACCTTCTAATAATGAGGGCAGATAGCAGTATTTTAAAAAACATTAAAAGTCTTTCTTCATATTTAAAAAATTCCTAGAGAAAGTAATTGCCATAAAAATTACAAAAAGGAAAATATAATTATGAGCAGAGAATTTTTCAAATGACATGTGAAAAATGGAGAAAAATAAAAGGTGTGTATTACAGAAATAAAAATCCCAAGCATATTATTAACATGAAGAATCTAAAAGCAATCTAAATCATACACCTCCTCATGCCAGCAGGGCGCTACCATGAATCTCAAAATGTATCTGAAAAAGGTAGGTCTGTAGATGGAGGTTAAAAAATAACTTGGGAGTATTTTAATCACTTACTCAGGCCTTTTGATCCCATGTCGTCAGGGATCTCCTGTAGAGAGTAGTTCCCAGAGAGCAAGCAATAAAAAGATAATCAAAGAAAATAGTTGTCAGTAATGCATAAAATTGGTGCTACAATAAGAGACAGTTCCAAGACCATTACAGGTGCACGTATCTTACAGAGCATTTTTGTATATTTCTGAAAGTTTAAAATAAGCTAGCAGCTAGATATAATCTAATAAAAGAACGGAAGTTTTATATAAGAAGCTGATTAGGGTAGAGAAGCAAAAATTTTGACTATTTCTTGCTATTTTAAAAGTAAAATTCAGATTGTCTACATATAATGAAGAAATGGGATAAAACGTAATGATTTGAGGTAATCCATTATCAAAGATTGGCAATGCTATACCTAGAAATCAATAAGTAGCTTCTCATGTACCCATGTTTTTCCTCTAAAATATTCTTCTGAGAGTGTAAATGTTTCTTATAAGAACCTTTATATAAAAAAATTCTATTTTAAACATAGCTAAAAATACCATTTACTTTAAATTAAGAATTCCTAAGGTGTTAGAAAAAGTTAAGATTGGTACGCAAATTAATTTATGCCTGTTAAATTGCCTCTAGTTAAGACAAGTAGTAACCTGTTGCAGCTCTTGAAACTGTCTCCATGGTAACAACCAACTGCAGGGCAGTAGGTCCCTCTACATTTATCTTCAGTTGACCACTGGATCCACATACTTACGGTCAGCATCACTTGTTTCCTGCTCACTCTGGTCCTTGTTCTTGTAGAAGGGGAATTTTCGGGAAAAGAGGTTCTTTTTACGCTTGTCATTGAATGACTGCTGAAGAAGAGAAGGAGGGGCAAAACAAAGGGATGTCTACTGTCTGTGTGTACAAAGGCCCAGCCTAGTAGCTCTGTGAAAGCTGACTCTTGTGACCACAGTGTGCAGTTTGTATATGAATTTTGCGTTAATCACATATACAGTGAATTTTTAATTTAGTATTAACTTCTCTAATTCTAATATTTTATAACTGAAAACAGAAAAATTTCAAGAGTGTAATTCAATGATACGTAAAAATAAGGAGGAAGTGCTATTTGATAAAAAAGGGAAGAGTAAATCAGATTAGCTACTACTATAGTCCAAATCAAGCTTGCATCTGTTCATATCCATCCATATTTTTCTAGATTTCCAAGTATTAGGTGCTCTACAGCAAAAGTTATTACTTTAGCTGTTCAGATATTTAAAATTTTCCTTTCCTTCATTTTCCTTTGGCTTTAGCACATTTTTTCCCTTTCTCTCTCTCTTTTTTTGTGGCTCCAACAAACTAACAAAAAGCCACTACTAAAAAAGAGAACCAAAACAACTGAGCAAGTTGCTAAATATTTAAAAACCATCTTTTTTTTTTTTAAAAGAAGAGAATTAGGATAACTAAATGCTTATCATAAAATGGGAAGAAAACTAAGACGTGTCCATCAAGCACAGAGTCCAGCAAAAGAATTATCAATGCTATCTAACCAAGGAAGAAGAGTCAACTCTCCTGGCCAATTTAAATGACATCATAACTGATTTATTAGCCTTTAAGCTCTACCATATTATCTATTTTTAAAGTATATATAAATAAAATAGAACCAAATTCAATTCATTAGCACCATGTCCTGAATAGGGAATAAAATGTTTGGTGCGGGCTTCCCTCGTGGCGCAGTGGTTGAGAGTCTGCCTGCTGATGCAGGGGACACGGGTTCGTGCCCAGATCTGGGAAGATCCCACATGCCGTGAAGCGGCTAGGCCTGTGAGCCATGGCTGCTGAGCCTGCGTGTCCGGAGCCTGTGCTCCGCAACGGGAGAGGCCACAACAGCGAGAGGCCCGCATACCGCAAAAAAAAAAAAAAAGTTTGGTGCTCATAATGTCAAAGAGGCAATTAAAAATCTAGTAGTTTATACATAATTGCTATGACAGCTGATTTGACGTCCCTTGTTGCACAGATGTCTGAGACAAGTTTTTTCTCTTCCTGAATGTCCCATTTGTGCATTCACACTTTTAAAAGCAGGTAGCACACAGAAAGATGATGCTAAAGAAGAGCAGCTTCTTCTGTAATGTCACAGGCACCCATGTCTTGAAGGAAATGGCCTTGCCTACCAGTGACAATAGGAATTATAATTTTTATCATTTTTTGAAGTGGGAACAATATAAAGGATAGAAATTCTGTTTTAATTTTTCTTGCGTTTATCCATGTCATAAGATGCTATCAATGTTGTGAAGTATATCAACACCAGGCAGTACTTTTTTCTGGCGTGCCGGTACTTTTAGTCATGTGATGCCAGGTGATTAAGGTGATGAAATGGATTAAAGTGACTTTTAGCTCAAATTCTATTACTTGAAAAGATTTATTTTGGTAAGACTCTTTACAAAAACTTTCATTTTTATCTTTTTCAGATCAATAATTCAAAATTAATAAGTTCATAGTCATTAGACAAGCTGACTGTCTTGATATCAATCTTAAAATCTGAAGGCTCAGATAACCCTAAGCAGAAGTTAAAAATTAAGTTGAGAAAAAAAATACTGTGGAGAAATCTAAGCTTATAATTGTTTTATAAACTGTCAAGTAGCATTACTTGAATAAAAGTCTTTGCTTGAATCCAAATTTTAGAAAAGAGAAAGAGAAGAAAACAAGTTTCAATAGAGAAAAATTTATGGTAATCTAATTTATGGAAGGACTAAGTCTTTTTGTTCATGACAATCACTGATTTTGAATTTAGTAATAATTTTTATGCTAACTGATAAAACGGATACATTTTTAATAAAAGGTTATTTACCTCTGCTACTGCATATATAGTGGTCAGAGTCAGTTTCACAGCAAACAACCAAAAGAAACATGAAGTTTAAAATGTTTTGATTTTTGATATCTTTTGCAGTTAGCCAAAATGAGATATCGTAAAGATATCATAATATAGGACAGAAAGAAATGCTTGTTAGTTAAGAAATGTATTAACTGTATTACATCTAACATCCTGCAGGTGAAGAATTTATTAAAAGTGAAAAATAGCACAAGCAAACAGGACAAAAATGTGTAGGGAAAACACAAAACTGAAAAAACATACTAACTCTAGTTTCTTTATATTTTCAATACAAAACAATCTGTTTAATTACTTATTGTTATTAATGCTATATTGCAAGAGAAAGTGTAATAAATATGAGGACTGATAAAATATTACAAATTCATGAAACATATCAAATATCTAATTTCCATATGTAGTATTTCAAAATAGCTAAATGAATGTTAAAAATGTTAATGAGAAACTGAAATGTTTTTAAAAAGTCTGTATTGGAAACAAAGTCCATAACCCACCATATAAGGAAAGGAAAAGAAGAGCTTAGAACGGGAAATGGTATTACAGAGAGAAATGCAGTTCTGTATCAATGGCAAGCGTATTTTTACCCCACTCAGTATCATGCATACTTTTGGTGCTGTGTTAGAACACAGTGACTGTGTATAAAGTTGGTTATAGTCAACAAACAAGACTAAGATTTAAAAATGTCGTTAATTCAGTTAACTTCTTACAGTTTGAAAGAAAAGTTACAACATGCAACCTCTTTTACAATACACTGACAGTGTATTTTACTAAAATACTTTAAAAGACATATATAAAACAAGCACAAAAACCATTGTATATATTTCAAATACTGAGCATTTACTTGGGATTTTTTCCTCCAAAGATTTTCTATTTTAAATATTGCTTCAGATTATACTATATAATTTTGTATTTTCTGAAAGGTACAAGTAAATTTTAAAAGAATTTATCATTTGTAAAATAACTGAATGCATTATATATAATTTACTCAGATTTTAATTTCTTTGATCAAGGATCATATTCCTTTAAAATTTTAAAACTTTTAAGTCTGAGTGCTTAGTGATATCAAACATGTACAAAGAGTAGGGTTAATTTTTTTGCTGAGTTAACTTTCCATATTCATTTGAAATTTGATCAAAAGATGTTGCTTTAGATAAAAAATTTTTATCTATTTATTTTTTAGATAAAAAATCCCCAAAACACAAAACATTGCTATAAATAGTATTTCAACACAACATGTGTTTCAGCATTTTCTTCAGGCCTATTGCTAGAATATTCCATTGCACTAATTACACACATACTATAGGGTGAAGCCTGTGATATCATCCATTGACATCCACTAGATTCAAGAAGGACAAAGTAAATGAAAACTAAAATACATCTAAAATATATATAAAAGAATTTTGATATATTTCTTGCCCACCTACAAAGTCCTCCTCTTGACTGTCCCTTTATTCCCTTAAGATAAAAATTCATACTGATTTAAACATTTAAAAGATGGATTTTATTAATGAGTAATATTAGCAATAAACAGGGAAAAAATAAGAAAATTTCCATAAATTCACTTGCAAAAACCCGTAAACTTACATTATGAACTAATTAATAGTTTTGGGAAGGCCTATTTTCTCAGATGTATTATTTATTAGCTTCATGACTAATACTGGTGACACAAGTTTATAGTTAATTGTTCATCTGAGTGAAGGCTGAAATCATTTCATTTATAAAAATAACGACCAAAAGTGTGTTGTTAAGAATATATCAAACGACAGTTTTGATAATTTGGAAAAGTCTGTGAAATGGATGCTTTAATTTAATAAATTGTTTACTTTAGCATATCTACTATTGTAGGCCACCACGGCAAGAGCAGTTGATAGTTAATTCTTATGGCAAAATCCTTCTCATTTTAATCATGTGCCTCAAACAAGAATTATGAAAAGGCCTATTACCTTCAATTATTAATTTCTAGAAATAATAGATTTCACATACTCACCCCTTTATCTCCTCTTGCTTTAGAATTGAATTTCACTGTTTTTAATCTGGCTCGTTCTTTCTTCTCAACCCTGGCAAAGTACAGATTATTTTTTAGTTATAATAAACATATTTAAAGTTCTAACTAGGAATCATCAGAACTGAGACTTTAATATGGAGCATTTTTATATTCTAAAGCCTTCAGAAGTCATTTGAATCCCATAATTTATAAGAATTTCTGAGAAATGAAATACAGGGCTCATTTTATTATGAAACAAAACCACTTGTGAAATATCAAAATACAGTACAAGTATGTGTACTTATATATGCACTCTATTCCATAATTACACTGAAATTATGAAGCACCACTTCTGAGTTTAGCAATTTTCCAGGTTTCCATTTGTTTTGTTGTTTAAATGTTATCTTAGCATGGAACACATATGCTAAAAACTCAGTGTTAGAGAGAAAGCAGATGGGGTAAAATATTAACTGATGAAAGTAGGTGAAGGATGATATGTGGGTGTTCTAAGTACTATTCTTGCATTTCTCTTATTTTTCTATAGCTCTGAAATTTTTGAAAATAAAAAGGAGGGAAATAAAAAAATTAAGCTTAATTCCAATGATATATTTGTGTAAATACATAAAGTAACCAATTATAGTGTACGAAATAGAGGGTTTTTTAAGAAAATATTTATTTGGCTGTGCTGGGTCTTAGTTGCGGCATGCGGGATCTTTGTTGCGACATCTTTTAGTTGCAGCACGTGGGATCTTTAGTTGTTGCAAGCAGAATCTTTTAGTTGCGGCATGAAGAATCTTCAGTTGCGGCATGTGGGATTTTTAGTTGTAGCATGGAGGATCTTTAGTTGCGGCATGCAAACTCTTAGTTGAGGCACGTGGGATCTAGTTCCCTGACCAGGGATCGAACCCAGGCCCCGTATTTTGGGAGTGCAGAGTCTTAGCCACTGGACCACCAGGGAAGTCCCCAAAATAGAGTTTTAAAGTATCTTTGGGAGGATATAGAAGAACTGGTAACCTTAGTTATCCCTAAGAAGGTGAAATGGGTGCTTGGGGAACAGGGTTAAGAGACAGCCTGTATAGCTTTTAAATCTTTTGAATTTTAAACCTTGTTAAAGATGTTACCTTTGAAATAAGCAAGCAAACAAAACTACAACAAATGTACAATCTGCAATCATGTAGATTGTTACAATATGAATCGTGCAAAATTTCATATAAATTAAGCTTTACAAACCCTTGATTTCAACATAGCAATTACATTAGTATATAGCAGAAAAATGTACCAAAACAGCCTATGAATAAATGCATATCTTCATTTTTTATTATCTAGCTATACAGTTTTACCATGGGTACAGAAGAACCCTAGCAGTCATGGATTTAAAACTTGCTTTTTCTAATTCCAGAGCAATCCCGAGGGTACATGATATGAATAATTAATTTATAATTCTGCCTAGGCACTTACTGAGGGCACTGAAAAACTAACATTTAGTGAGTAAACATTTACAACTCAAAATGGTTTTGTTTTCTAATCATTATCTAGCTGAGTGACTTCAATTGTGTTTATTTGTCAACACGGTTCCCAAAAGAAAGCTAAGGATTGTAGGAACTACAATTCCTCGCGCTATTATTAGACATAAAGAGGTCTAAGAGGTCTAAGAAAGATATCATTCTATTTAATGAAAGATATCATTCTATTTAAGAAAATACAAGTTTAGAATACACTGAAGAATGAAATGGCATAATTGGTTGTGATTTCATACTGCATTTTATGGAAGGAAAATTATATTCTATAATATTAGTCATGAATTTGGGGATCTGTAGAGGTCTCAAGGTATATCTCATCTCTTTTATCACTTCTGGCTTCAAAATACAACCTTATAGAATTTTTATACACAAAATGAAAAATATCTCTTTCTACCAAAGTCAGCTGTATTTCTCATTTGTTGCAAGCACATGTAAAACCTTTGCAAGATATAAGACTCCAAGGGATAAAGACAATTTTTAGGAACTCTGACCTTGATATTTAAGATGTGAGGTTTCTATTGACTCAACAAGGCACAGTGGAAGCATTTCTGGATTTAAAGTGTACTACATTCTATTCCAGGAAAAAAGTTATGCAGCTGAGGGCTGCATTGCTAAAAGAGGAGTTGCCACCAAGTGTAAGATCCAGCCAAATAGTTGGATCTTGCTAAAAATATGGATCTAGCCAACAACAGTCATAAATTCCAAAACCACAATTACAAACCTTGGCAATATTTTAACATTTCTACTCTTCAACGTCTAAAAACAGGTGTACAAATATATATAAGGTAGAGAGGTTTATAAACAGGCATATGATTTGGCATAAGTATCAATTTTAGAGACTCTTAACAAAATAAGTCCAACTTATTAATATGAAAAGAACAAGTTTATTACGTCATAAGCTTGACTTGAAGTGAATTAACTGGCTATAATAAACATTAATGTTTCACTGACAATTTTTACTGGCTATCTTAAAACTTTTAAGTTTTAGACTATGATTTGGATGAATCAGATCTTATAAATAAGCTCTTTTGAGGAAATTATGAACTGATGTTTTAATACCTTTCCCATAGAAGTAGACATTGAATAGCATTTCATTGACCTTAGAGGGGGTTCTAAGTTGGGATCACCCTTTTCAAAGACAATCTGCACTTAACCACTTTTGCCACTAGATGGTTAAGTATGTACCAGTGAGTGAATCACTACAATAAATAGTTAAAAGCAAAGAGGAAAGAGCAGTGAATGCATGAATACTTTTAAATTAAACAAGAAAACAGAGATGTGAAACACATTCTTACATATTTCTAAAAATTTTGCATTTACTTAAAATGCTTTCATTTTTTAAGTCTAGAGGAGGAGGCAATTCACACAATCAAAACTCCTGAAAATTTAGGTTTTAACACCATCTACATGGGAAAACTACAGAGGCTTTTAATTCTCTCTCCCTCCACTGGTATAGATATATGGCACAGTGACTTAAAATATACTCATTTTGTTTTTAGCAACTAGTAGGAGTTTTAGAGAAATTTCTATTTGGGGGCATCATATTCTCTTACTATGTCATTGGTTACAACATAAGGTG
Source organism: Stenella coeruleoalba (assembly GCF_951394435.1). Classification (NCBI taxonomy): domain Eukaryota; kingdom Metazoa; phylum Chordata; class Mammalia; order Artiodactyla; family Delphinidae; genus Stenella; species Stenella coeruleoalba. Next base: position 72,362,511 of record NC_137150.1, on the reverse strand, counting down.
AATAAAATTAAATGGTTGTGAAACACAATATATAAAACTGAGCATAAAATCACCACTTCAGTAAAAGAAATTTAAAGAAACAGCAATTATTTATGTTGTCCAATTTTCAAGTGGTAAAACTGTAACAGACTTATATTTACCTGCGTTTACTGGGAATCACCCCAACTTCATCACTTTCACCATCTGGTGTAACCTGCCTGGCCTGCCACCATTCGTCATCAGAAGCATTAATAACATGGAGGATATCTCCAAATTTGAAGTTCAATCCCTGACTAGGAAGGCCACTGTCTTTAGTCTTGTCATAATCAAAAAGGGCCCTAGATTAAGAAGAAAAAAGTCCATAATTATTTCTTATAATGATATTATGAATATTAAATAAACAGGATCCTAAAAATATATATATAATCTGGGTAGATAATTAAACAATGTACCATGGTAGGCAGAATAATGCCAAGCTCAATTTTGTGCTATATTATTGGGTCGACCAAAAAGTTTGCTCGGGCTTTTCCGTGAGATGTTACAGAAAAGCCCGAAAGAACTTTTCGGCCAACCCAATACAAGAAGACAATGAGACTAAAAAAGAAATAGCAAAATTAACTTGTTATGTTAATAGATATACTACCTTATTTCTCTCAATACTGTATGAGAAATAAAAAAATATACTTTTAGTACAATCCAATGGCAACCTGTATTGAATTCTAAAATGAAGACAAATCTGGTCAGTTGTTCTAAATTAATAAAGTAAATATTAAAAGAGACACTTCTCTTTATTTTGACTAGACACACTTGGGTAAACAAATTCCCTGACTGATCTGATTCATCATTTGTGGACTTTAATACTAGATCAACAGAGTGATTATTTTCCCAGTTAACTATTCCTTTCATTTATTCATAAAACTATAATTAATAGGGTTTTCAGAGTCAATAACAATGATGAAAACTAACTACAGATGACGATATGATGACTTTAACAGCTGCCAACCATTTTGGAAAAAATACTGTATTAATTTAATATAGTAATTGCAAAATGTTAGGAATATTGTAAAATTTGATAACAAGAAAATAGTGTACTGATACTTAATTAGTGTACAATATTTAAGCAAATTAAATTCTTTTTCTTTAACATCTTTATTGGAGTATAATTGCTTTAGAATGGTGACAAATTAAATTCTTATATTCAAAAAACCTCTAACAAGAGTACAGGAAGGATCCCAGGAATTACATTTATAATACAATTTATTCATTCTTTTGTTCTAATTTGGCAATGGGAAATTAGGATACAAATCATATTCCTTTTTATGCTACCCAACTCTTAAGACTATCTCTTGAAGTAAAACTGAAGAGGGGTGAAATTATTTGATGGCTAAATGAATGAACTAGTTAATGGTTTTCAAATGTGTTCTTTCAAAGTCTTTTCAGTGGCTAACAGTGTGAAGGAAGTAGGTGAGAATCAAAAGTGGGAAGGCTTACTTAAACATATATTAAAACATATCTAATACATTGGATTTTATTTGAAGAAAGAATTCTACAACTGTAAGATAAAGATTATAAATGATATAAATGTGAAGTCATTACTTCAGTAAATTCTGAATACTAAGGAAACGTCTTTCTACTGGAAAAGTATAGTTAACTTCAAATAATACAAAGGTTTGATATAGTTAGTAATTTACTAAATATTTATTTAAAAAGGTAATTAAGTAGATATGACAAAGATAAAGATGACAAAGATGATGAAGATACAAATAAACAGAATATAAAATAGCAAATAAAGTACCTTAAGAGGTAGAACAAATGCCACAGGATATTCAGAAAAGGGAAAATACTACATCTCAACGTTTTTATTATCATAAATTAATCTTTTGAATTACAAAATCAACACAACTATATTACCGATGAGCAACGAAGAAATCACTCACAATCTCTACTCCCTATGTTAGCATTTAAACTTTGTCTTTTAGTACTCGGATTAATAAAAAAAAGGAACTCATGGAATACTTACTTGAGCTATTAATCATAAGAATATAATGAACACCTGTTAATCTACTCTCCAACCTAAGACTATACACAAAACTTTTATCAGTAACTTACATTCACCTATGTATTTTTCCCCTTGATTCTGTTTCCCTCAGATTAAGAGTTAAGCACTGTTAGAAGGTAACCACCATTCTGAATAGTGTTTATTATTTCCTTGCTCCTTACCCTTTTTTGTTGGTTTGGTTTTATCACACACATATGGATGACTAAGTAATTATGTATGATTTTACCTATTTCAGAGCTTTATAAAAAAGGTATCATACTGTATGTAGTCTTTTGTAGCCTTAACTTTATTTTTACTTTTGAAATTAAAAATACATTTACTAAAAAGAACCATAAGACTTCTGGTTAACTATGGCAGACTGGCTACATGTATCTACAGGCATACCTCATTTTATTGTGCTTTACCTTATTGCACTTGCCAGATATTGTGTTTTTTTTTTTTTACAAGTTGAAGGTTTTGTGGCAACCCTGTGTTGGGTTGGCATAACCCTGTGGTAATCCCAAGTCTATTGGTGTCATTTTCCCGACATTTGCTCTCTGCATGTCTCTATGTCACATTTTGGTAATTCTCCCAATATTTCAAACTTTTTCATTATTATTATATTTATTATGGTGATCTTTAATGTTACTATTGTAATCATTTTGGTGCATCACGAACCATGCTCTTATACGATGGTAACTTAATTGATAAATGTGTGTGTTCTGACTGCTCTACCAACTGACCCTTCCCCATCTCCCTCCCATCTCCTTGGGACTCCCTATTCCCTGAGACACAATAATATTGAAATTAGGCCAATTAATAGACCTACAATGGCCTCTAAATGTTCACATGAAAGGAAGAGTCACAGGTCTCTCACTTTAAATTAGCTAGAAATTGTTAAGCTTAGTGAGGAAGGCATGTTGAAAGCCAAGACAGGCCAAAAACTAGGCTTCTTGCCATCAAACGGTTAGCTAAGTAGAAAAAAAATGAAAGTGCTACTTGAGTAAACACAGGAATAATAAAGTGAAACAGCCTTACTGCTGACACTAATAAAGTTTTAGTGGTCTGGATAGAAGATCAAACCAGCCACAACATTCCTTTAAGCCAAAGTGTAATCCAGAGTAAGGCCCAAACTCTCTTCAATTCCATGAAGGCTGAGAGAGGTGAGGAAGCTGCAGAAAAGTTCAAAGCTAGCAGAGGTTGGTTCATAAGGTTTCAGGAAAGAAGCCATCTCCGTAACATAGAAGTGCAAGGTAAAGCAGCAAGCGCTGATGTAGAAGCTGCAACAAGTTATCCAGAAGATCTAAATAAGTAATGAAGGTGGTTACACTAAAGAACAGATTTTTGATGTGGACAAAACAGCCTTATATTGGAAGAAGATGCCATCTAGAACTTTCATAGCTAGAGAGAAGTCAATGCCGGGCTTCCAAGCTTCAAAGGGCAGGCTGACTCTCTTGTTAGGGGCTAATGCAGCTGGTGAGTTTAAGTTAAGCCAATGCTCATTTACCATTCTGAAAATCCTATGGTTCTTAAGAATTATGCTAAATCTACTCTGCCTGTGCTATAGAAATGAAACAACAAAGCCTGGATGACAGCACATTTGTTTACAACATGGTTTACTGAATATTTTAAGCACACTGTTGAGACCTACTGCTCAAAAAAAATTTTTTTTCTTTCAAAATATTACTGCTCATTGACAATCTACCTGGTCACCCAAGAGCTTTGATGGAAGTGTAAAATTAGATGCTGTTTTCATGCCTGCTAAGACAACTTCCATTCTGTAGCCCATGGATCAAGGAGTAATTTTGACTTTCAAGACTTACTAGTTATGATAGTGATTCCTCTGATGGATCTGGACAAAGTAAATTGAAAACCTCCCATAAAGGATTCACCATTCTAGATGCCATTAAGAGCATTGGTGATTCACGGAAGAGGTCAAAATATCAATATTAACAGGAGTTTGCAAGAAGTTGATTCCAAACCTCACTGATGACTTTGAGGGGTCTGAGACCTCAGCGGAGGAAGTAACTACAGATGTGAACCCACTCTTGGTGAAGATGCTGTGAAGATTACTGAAATGTCAACAAGGGATGGAAATATTACATCAACTTAGTTGATAAAGCAGCGGCAGGATCTGAGAGAACTGAGTGCAATTTTGAAAGAAGTTGACTGTGGGTAAAATGCTGTCAAATAGCATTGCATGCTCCAGAGAAACTGTTCACGAACGGGAGAGTCAGTCAGTTTGCAAACTTCACTGGTGTCTTATTTTTAGGAAACTGCCACAGCCACCCCAACCTCCAGCAACACCACCTTGATCAGTCAGCAGTCATCAATATGGAGGCAGGACCATCCACCAGCAAAAAAAAAACTATGACTTGTGTAAGGCTCATTGATGGTTAGCATTTTTAGCAATAAAATATTTTTAAATTGAGGTATGTATTGTTTTTAAAGACATAATTCTATTGCACATTTAACTGACTACAATATAGTGTAAACATAACTTTTATATACACTGGGAAACCAAAAAATTCGTGACTTGCTTTATTGTGATATTCACTGTATTGCAGTGGTCTGGAACTAAACCTGCAAAATCTCTGAGGTAATGCTTGTATTTCCTTTCCATCCTGAAACTCACTAAAATGACGACAACATCACCACCACCACCAAAAACAAACACAAAAGAGAGAAGACAACAAGGAGAAAAGAGAGTTTAACATGGTTTTGGATGATGGTAAATTTAGCAGAGTAGAGGAAGCTCTAAATAGGGTGCCTGAAGAGAAGGATATTGAAACAAGATTTACTCCACGAGACCCCAGAAATGCTCACAAGTTAGAGGTGTACACTATCCAGGTAGGCAGAGATAAATTACTGCCATGAAAACAGAAGAACTGGTGGAACTTACTATAGAAATTAAATGTTACTCAAATGAAGAATATTTTATTATAAAAAGATACAGGTAAACAGAAGTGTTGGATGATATGACATATCAAGCTACACTAGTCACCCAGTAAAATATCAACTTAAAAAATTTTCTGGTTTGTATTTATTTTATATTTCTTTATCATACTATTATTATTCAAGAGGTTATATAACTTTCATTAATAAAATTATAATAATACTCCAACTCCTGAAAGACACACTATCAGGAAATCAATCATAAAAAAACATTTCCTTGGTTTGCAATACACTTTTCTACAGTAAAACTAAGTCATGGTGAAAAACCTGAAAGAATCTGCATGCATGCATAAAGACTGCAATAATCAGAAATTTAAAAAATTTACCTGACATAGAGGGATCGCTTCTGGCTAGTTCGAAGAGAACCTGAACCTGAACTAATGCTACTATTCATCATCTGCTCCCGTAAGTCATGTATTTTGGCTTCAAAACGACTGTATTCTGATGGAAGAAAAAAGAGAAATAAATTCATATTTTATATTCTAAAAAAATAAGTTACTTGAAGATAAAGTATTAAATATGTAAGCTGTCTTATAATTGATTAAATGTGGTCAGAACCTTAAAAGAGTAATCTATACAAGATTTTGCCCAAGATGCAAATTTTAAAACTTAACAATCTCTAAGTGTACCAGGAATTAGAACTGGTTGAAAACAGTATTTTCAGTATGCTATTTTAAAGTTCGTATCACATTTAATAAAGGACAATTTCCATGTATCAAATAGCAGTATCAATTTTACTGTCGAATTTAACTGTAAATTTTAAAAAGTAGGATTTATTCTAATTTTTATACTTAAAAAAGCCTAAAATAATTTATACTAGATGCTTTGTTTACTGACTTTTTCTGTGAAGAAATCAGCTAATCCTATATTTTCAAATTATAGAACTTGTGCAGGGTCAATAATATGTGAAAAATATGCCTTAATAAGTTAATAAATGAAATTAAATTTACTTCAACTCATTATATAATTTATAAATTTTCAAATGTTAAAATAAGATGCACAAAAGCAATCTGAAGAAATAAACATTTTATTTAAGATACTTTTTATACAAAAACAAATATGATTTTGAAGATGGACTATTTTAAACTATATCATACATTAAAAGCTACCAAACCTATTAATAACAAAAAGTTTAAGCACTTTTTCAAAAATACTGCAATTACACGGTTATACACACTTATACCTTTTTCTCTATTTACAACAAACAACTAACAGACAAGTCAGATTCCATTAGATTTTTTTTATAAAACCAGTCTTATAGCAAGAGCAAGTAACTTGTCTGGAGCGTGTGTAGTTTTAAGAAGACAGAGTAAGAGTAAGCATGATTATTGCTGAGTTACTCTTCCTTTCACCACAGTCATCAAGCTTGTTTTCTGGATACCAAGATTAAGGAATTGAAGCAACAATTCATCAAAAAACTCAGAAATATTTAAATGCTCACAATAATATGTAATAAAATATTCTTTTATTGCCCTTTAAAAATATAATAGAAAATTTAAAGTATAAACATTAGTAGACTGATTAGTAAAAATGAATCCCTGACAATTCAACAATTATCAACTCATGGCAAATCTTTAGTCTATGTAGACACAGCTAAGATACAGACAGATCGATGGATGAAGATAAAGATTAAAAATATGAAGTGAATCCTGAGTTTATACTGGTTCTTCTAATTAAAAATTAGGGCCATTAGGTTTTTACTTAATCTCTTCTTACTTTATATGCTTCCTTGCAATATGAAGAATCCTGGTTCTCAAGACACTGGGGGTAACAGAATTAGATGACCCATCACGACTTACTTGTTTTAACCCATATTATATTCACAACAGTCTTAAAATAACACCAAAACTACAACCATGACATGATTACTAAAAACAGTTAATTACCTTTGCTAGTTCTTTTTATCTTTGGAGTATGGCTTATTAGGAATATACAGTTGAATACTGTTTTAAAGTCACTGGGAATAGTTCCTTCCTAGGTGTTAAGGCTGCCAACTGGATATACAGCCAGGTTCATTTGTTCATTTTAATTTTCAACTTCAATTTTTAGGGGTTGCTTTTTACATTTTTCATTGTTTTTATAGGTAGGTAAAACAGTTCCAAAGTCAAATCTATAAAACAAGGATATCAAACAAGAATATCCCTCTCTCCCTAACCTACTCTGTCCTGGTCATTATAAACATTTAAAGAAATGTTTATACTTCCACTTTTAATAATATAAGTAAACATATATGTAACATACAAATATGTTTATACTTATTCTATATTATTTTAATCTATGTATATTTAAACTATATATATATTTTATAATTAATATGTATATGTACATACACATATATGTATTGTTCCTCCTTGTTTAATAAACAGTAACATACACATTTCTCCACATTGCTTAATTTTTTAAAAATTAATTAATTTTTTTGGCTGTGTTGGGTCTTTGTTTCTGTGTGAGGGCTATCTCTAGTTGTGGCAAGCAGGGGCCACTCTTCATTGCGGTGCGCGGGCCTCTCACTACTGCGGCCTCTCTTGTTGCGGAGCACAGGCTCCAGACGGGCCTAGCTGCTCCACGGCATGTGGGATCCTCCCAGACCAGGGCTTGAACCCGTGTCCCCTGCATTAGCAGGCAGATTCTCAACCACTGCGCCACCAGGGAAGCCCTGCTTATTTTATTTAATAATAAGTAGTCTTATTGCAGTAATAGTAAGAATGCTCCACAGCAGTATATACAGACGTCCCTCATTCTTTTTTTATAGCTATATGGTTCTTTTATTTCTAAACTCTAACTCTTTGTTACAACAAGATACTATATAGGGTTAGAGTTTGCTTTACTAGCAAATCTGAAAATTGTTTTCTTGTAACAATTAAGCTGAATTAACTTTTGATATAATTGAAGTTGTGTGATCTCCAGTTCTATTCATTCTGTTTTATATTTTATGTTCATATGCTGAATATATATATATACATGACTTTTATACACATAGCTTGTGGCAGATTATATATTCCAAAGATGGAATATATAATTGCCATTCCCTGAACAAGAGGTGGAGTCTAATCCCTTTCTTGAATTTGGGCTGGTCTTATGACTCAATTGTAAGCAAGTGAATGTGGTAGAAACGATCATATGTGACTTTCTAGGTTACATCAGAAGAGTCCATGGAACATTTGCCTGGTTCTTAGGGGCTGCTTGATCTGGAGGAAGCCAGACACCATGTAAGAAGTTCAACTACTCTCAAAGCACCACTCTTCAGAGGTCATGTGATAGTTCTCTGAGCCCAAACTTCTAGCTGATGCCAACAAAGTCCCAAGACAAGGGGAGTGAAGCCATTTTGGACCTTCCAAAGCAGCTCATCCATCAGCTGAATCTCATTAAGTGACCTCGGTCTATGCCACAAGAACCATACAAGCCAAAATTCCAGCGGAATTCCTAACATAGTGAATCCATAAAATGATGTTTTAATCCACTGAGCTTTGGGGGTGGTTATGAAGTAATAGCAACTGGAACACAGTTTCACTGTGCAGTCTATTTGTTCATATATATATACACATATATACATACACACACACACACACAAGGACAAGCCTTCCTAAGTTTATATATATATATATATATATATATATACATACATATATATATATATATATATATACGCACACACGCACATGCACACTAGATTCCTAAACAAGGGATCATATTATATGAATATATAAAATATTTATATAAAATTTGTATTTTAATAAATGTTTATAAAACACTTATAAACATTTATATATACTTAATAAAATATATTTAAATAAAATTTAAATATTTATAAAAGTAAATATATAAATATAAAATTAGGAAGCTTTATTCTGTTGTTCTAATGATAACTCTTGGTTTGGCTTTTGGCCCCCTACTATGAGCAATCTCCCCAGATCTAATTTGAAATATTATCCTTTTATATTAATAACTTCAAAGCAATCAGAAAGTTTATTCTAATTTTTTTTATCCTGTTGCGTTGGGTCTTTGTTGCTGCCTGCGGACTTTCTCTAGTTGCGGCGAGGGGGGGCTGCTCTTTGTTGCAGTGCGCGGGTTTCTCATTGCAGTGGCTTCTCTTGTTGCAGAGCATGGGCTCTAGGTGCACGGGCTTCAGTAGTTGCAGCACATGGGCTCAGCAGTTGTGGCCTGCAGGCTCTAGAGTGCAGGCTCAGTAGTTGTGGCGCATGGGCTTAGTTGCTCTGCGGTATGTGGGATCCTCCCAAACCAGGGCTTGAACCCATGTCCCCTGCATTGGCAGCTGGATTCTTAACTACTGAACCACCAGGCAAGTCCTTCTATTTTCACATTATCTACAATTCTACCCTCATTTTCTGATAACTGCATTTTTTCCAAACTGTCATAGCATACAGTTTTTTCATATTATACATTCTTTTCCTTATAACTACCTTAATTACTAACACCAGTCTTTATGTCAGCATCTCTTCCATTTTTGATGTCTGAAGTTTGTTCTTTCTCCTCAGGAAGGGTTTATGTGAACAATAACATCCTAATTCTCTGTTGATACATTTGATTGCAGTCTTTATATTTCAAGTCTGTTTGATTCACAGTTTCTTTCTTTGATTCTTAAATATGTTGACTCCATTGTCTCTTATAAATGATGGAGGATGAAGTTCTGATGACAACCTCATTTTCTTTTCTTTAAAAAAACATTTTTTGGGGGTCTGGAATTTCACCAAATTTTTTCTCTTAATTCCAATAATTTTATTAGAATGTTTCTCAGTGATGGTTATTACCTTAGGTACCTGGATTGTCCTTTCGATATGTAGCTTAAATTATTATTTTTAATTTCAGAAAAGTTTTCTTGTTTATATATTTTTATTATTTGTTTTGTTGTACTGTTTTGGTTTTTTCCTATGAGACTATTATATGCATGTTGAATATTCTCTGCCTACTTTCTACATCTGTCACTCTCAAACCCTTTCTTATTCTTTTTTAAAAATTAATATATTTTTAAAGATTGAAGCAATCACAAACTTTTTCCTGAACCATTTGAGAGTAACATGCTACTCTGACGTCACTCTTGAATTCTCAGTGTGTAATGCCTACAAATAAAGATACTTTCTTATACAATCACAAGACCATCAAAATCAAGAAAGCAATGTTAATACATTACTACATCTAATGCTCACATCCCACTGAAGTTTCTCCAATAATGTCCTTAATAGCAAAAGGATCCATTTTGAAATCATGAGTTATATCAGAGCATATAGACATTAAAATTGTCATATTTTTAAAGTCTCCTCCAGTCAGAGCAGTTTCTCAGTCTCTCCTTGACTTTGTAATCTTGCTACCGTTGAAAATTAGAGGACAATTATTTTGTACAATGTCTTCTTTAGATTTGTCTGATGTTCCCACATTTAGTCCTGCAACTTTGGCAGGAATGTCACAGAAGAGATGTATGTTCTTTTCAATGCACCCTACCAGGTGGTATACATTTCTGATTTGTCCCATTACTGATGCTATAAACTTTCAGCACTTGATGAAGGTTGTGTCTGCCAGGTTTCTCTATTGCAAAATTACTCTTTTTCCATTTGCAAATAGCAAGTTATTGAAACCATGTACACATCTCCATTCTCATCAAACTTTCAATTAATTCACTTATTTATATTAGTAAAGACCCATGATTCCTTAGTTTATTCAGTGGATTACTATCAGGTATTATTATCATCAATCTGATGTTCAAATTGTTCCCAATTTGGCCAGTGGGAACCCTTTCAAATTGGATTATGTGCCCTTTGACATGCCTCCATCATTCCTTGAGCACTTCCTTGCTTTCTGGCATAAAATATTACAGAGTAATCTGTAATATTTCCTTGCCCCACTCCTGGAACAGGCCATTTATCCAAACAGCCTTGGTAATTTAGATGGGGAATAGTATTTAGAAGCTAAGATCTGAGGCTTAGGTGTGCTCATTGCTACTGGGGTGGCATTGAGCCCAGGCCTTCTCAGTGGATAGAGCCAGGGAATTCCATATATATATGTAAAATAGATACACATTTATAACTATATGTTTATATTATGTAAACTGAAAATATGTTCATAAAAATTTCTCCAATTCTAATCTAATAATATATGGTCTATATTTAGTTTTCTCCCTTTCAATATTTATAACTCTCTTCTCCAACACTGAAAATCACAGACAACATTACCCTTAAAATATATATTCCTTTGATCAATCTCTCTGTATGTAACTAGCCTTCTGCTTCTAGTACCATCTACTTTCCAGACTGGGCTCTGACCAGTCCCATGTGTAACCATCTCACTCTGCTCAGGCTCCAACTCCTCACACCAGGACAGCTGCTTGTGTGGAAGCCCTCATCATGGTTAAGTCCTAACGGTTTACCATAGATGTCCCCCACCTTCCCAGCCCTGCAATGCACATAATTACCTTGCTATGCTTCACCTAATGGCTTTAATACAAAATTGATCAGGATGCAGAAGGGAAAGAACTCTTTATTTTTGATTTTTAAAAATTCCTCTTTTTTACCTACTTGCTTTAAATAACTATTGTGTGCTCCTTCTAGTTAAACTTAATTTTTAAAATAAAAGTTTTCTTTATCTCTAATAATTTCCTGAGTTCTATTAACTCATTTATGTTGTTCTTCCATATATTCATTTTCCTTTAACTTGTTTTGCAATATTAGGTTATACTTTTCATTTGTTTTGTGGGCATGTCTTTCTGGCATACTTTCATTGTAGAGACATTATTCTGATTCTTATTTTCATTTTCCAAATAGGTTTCCATTGGATTCAATCTTGATCCTTTTCTGTTGTTCATTTTTATGAGAAATTAGTTTTCCTAAACTTTTTAAGGTAAGAGTATTGCATCAGGATGGCTTTTCTATCTCCACAGCTCTAAAACTCCCTTTTGCTGTTTCTGTCAAGTGTTCAAAGATATATCTCATATACTGTGAGATCTCCTGGGCTTTCTCTCCCCCCACTCATCTGGACCTTCTATATCCTTTGGCTCTATTATCCCTATCCTGCTCAGTTTGGATTTTATTCCTAGTAATTGTTCCTTGGTGTGGGGCTTTGAACTAAAAGGGAGCTGTAGCTGGTTAATTGGGTCATGGGGCTCAGACTGCTCCAGCTTCTTCACACCTTATTGCAGATCCCTTGCACTCACATGTAGATTGTGCAAAAACCCTTATAGTTTCAGAGGCAGTTCTCAATAGATCCACCTCGTTTTTTAAATGAGTACAGATTGGCTTTTGGGCTTCTTCTACTGATTCTCCGGGTACAGATGCTGATATCATGGGGTCTTACAGCTGTTGACAGCTTGTTTATACCTGCTTTTATATTGAGGTTCATGGGGATACCTTTTCATCTGGTTTTGCTACCTTAATTTTTTTCTGGGGGTGAGGAGTGGGGAGTTCTGGGCAATTCAGTTTTTTTTTTTTGGTTTTTTTTTGCAATTCAGTTTTAAATTTAACTTTTTTTTTTTTAGATTTGAATTTTTATTTATTTTTAAAACACCTTTATTGGAGTATAATTGCTTTACAGTGGTGTGTTAGTTTCTGCTATATAACAAACTGAATCAGCTATATATATACATACGTCCCCATAACTCCTCCCTCTTGCGTCTCCCTCCCACCCTCCCTATCCCACCCATCTAGGTGGATACAAAGCACCAAGCTGATCTGCCCGTGCTATGCAGGCGCTTCCCACCAGTGATCTATTTTACATTTGGTAGTGTATATATGTCCACACCACTCTTTCACTTCATCCCAGCTTACCCTTCCCTCTCCCCACGTCCTCAAATCCATTCTCTACGTCTGCGTCTTTATTCCTGTCCTGCCCCTAGGTTCTTTAGAACCTTTTTTTTTTGATTCCATATATATGTGTTAGCATATGGTATTTTTCTCTTTCTGACTTACTTCACTCTGTATGACAGTCTCTAGGTCCATCCACCTCACTACAAATAACTCAATTTCATTCCTTTTATGGCTGAGTAATATTCCATTGTATATATGTGCCACATCTTTTTTATCCATTCATCTGTCGATGGACACTAAGGTTGCTTCCATGTCCTGGCTATTATAAATAGAGCTGCAATGAACATTGTGGTACATGCCTCTTTTTGAATTATGGTTTTCTCAGGGTATGTGCCCAGTAGTGGGATTGCTGGGTCATATGGTAGTTCTATTTTTAGTTTTTTAAGGAACCTGCATACTGTTCTCCATAGTGGCTGTATCAATTTACATTCCCACCAACAGTGCAAGAGGGTTCCATTTTCTCCACACCCTCTCCAGCATTTACTGTTTGTAGATTTTTGGATGATGGCCATTCTGACTGGTGTGAGCTGATACCTCATTGTAGTTTTGATTTGCATTTCTCTAATGATTAGTGATGTTGAACATCCTTTCATGTGTTTGTTGGCAATCCGCATGTCTTCTTTGAAGAAATGTTTGTTTAGGTCTTCTGTCCATTTTTGGATTGAGTTGTTTGCTCTTTTTATATTGAGCTGCTTGTAAATTTTGGAGATTAATCCTCTGTCAGTTGCTTCATCTGCAAATATTTTCTCCCATTCTGAGGGTTGTCTTTTCATCTCGTTTATGGTTTCCTTTGCTGTGCAAAAGCTTTTAAGTTTCATTAGGTTCCATTTATTTTTGCTTTTACTTCCATTTCTCTAGGAGGTGGGTCAAAAAGGATCTTGCTGTGATTTACGTCATAGAGTGTTCTTCTGCCTATGTTTTCCTCTAAGAATTGTATAGTGTCTGGCCTTAGATTTAGGTCTTTAATCCATTTTGAATTTATTTTTGTATATGGTGTTAGGGTGTGTTCTAATTTCATTCTTTTACATGTAGCTGTCCAGTTTTTCCAGCACTGGGAAAGAGGCTGTCTTTTCTCTACTGTATATTTTTGCCTCCTATATCAAAGACAAGGTGACCATATATGTGTGGATTTATCTCTGGGCTTTCTATCCTGTTCCACTGATCTATATTTCTGTTTTTGTGCCAGTACCATGCTGTCTTGATTACTGTAGATTTTTAGTGTAGTCTGAAGTCAGGGAGCCTGATTCCTCCAACTCTGTTTTCCTTTCTCAAGATTGCTTTGGCTATTTGGGGTCTTTTGTGTTTCCATACAAATTATGAAATGTTTTGTTCTAGTTCTGTGAAAAATGCCATTGGTAGTTTGATAGGGATTGCACTGAATCTGTAGATCATTTTGGGTAGTACAGCCATTTTCACAATGTTCATTCTTCCAATTCAAGAACATGGTATATCTCTCCATCTGTTTGTATCATCTTTAATTTCCTTCATCAGTGTCTTATAGTTTTCTGCATACAGGTCTTTTGTCTCCTTAGGTAGGCTTATTCCTAGGCATTTTATTCTTTTTGTTACAGTGGTAAATGGGAGTGTACCTTTAACTTCTCTTTCAGATTTTTCATTGTTAGTGTATAGGAATGCCAGAGATTTCTCTGCATTAATTTTGTATCCTGATACTTTACCAAATTCAATGATTAGCTCTAGTAGTTTTCTCGTGGCATCTTTAGGATTCTCTATGTATAGTATCATGTCATCTGCACAGTGACAGTTTTACTTTTTCTTTTCCGATTTGGATTCCTTTTCTTTTTCTTCTGATTGCTGTGGCTAAAACTTCCAAAACTATGTTGAATAATAGTGGTGAAAGTGGGCAACTTTGTCTTGTTCCTGATCTTAGTGGAAATGCTTTCAGTTTTTCACCACTGAGAACAATGCTGGCTGTGGTTTTGTCATACATGGCCTTCATTATGTTGAGGTAAGTTCCTTCTATGCCTACTTTCTGGAGGGTCTTTATTATAAATGGGTGTTGAATATTGTCGAAAGCTTTTTCTGCATCTATTGACAGGATCATATGAGTTTTCTCCTTCAATTTGTTAATACGGTTTATCACATTGATTGATTTGCATATATTGAAGAATCCTTGCATTCCTGGGATAAACCCCACTTGATCATGGTGTATGATCCTTTTAATGTGCTGTTGGATTCTGTTTGCTAGTATTTTGTTGAGGATTTTTGCATCTGTGTTCATCAGTGATATTGGCCTGTGGTTTTCTTTCTTTGTGACATCCTTGTCTGGTTTTGGCATCAGGGTGATGGTGGCCTCGTATAATGAGTTTGGGAGTGTTCCCCCTCTGCTATATTTTGGAACAGTTTGAGAAGGATAGGTGTTAGCTCTTCTCTAAATGTTTGATAGAATTTGCCTGTGAAGCCATCTGGTCCTGGGCTTTTGTTTGTTGGAAGATTTTTAATCACAGTTTCAATTTCAGTGCTTGTGATTGGTCTGTTTATATTTTCTATTTCTTCCTCGTTCAGTCTTGGAAGGTTGTGCTTTTCTAAGAATTTGTCCATTTCTTCCAGGTTGGCCATTTTATTGGCATATAGTTGCATGTAGTAATCTCTCATCATCCTTTGTATTTCTGCAGTGTCAGTAGTTACTTTTCCTTTTTCATTTCTAATTCTATTGATTTGAGTCTCCTTCCTTGTTTTCTTGATGAGTGTGGCTAATGGTTTATCAGTTTTGTTTATCTTCTCAAAGAACCAGCTTTTAGTTTTACTGATCTTTGCTATCGTTTCCTTCATTTCTTTTTCATTTTTTTCTAATCTGATCTTATTATTTCCTTCCTCCTGCTAACTTTGGGGTTATTTTGTTCTTCTTTCTCTAATTGCTTTAGGTGTAAGAGTAGGTTGTGTATTTGAGATGTTTTTTGTTTCTTGAGGTAGGATTGTATTGCTATAAACTTCCCTCTTGGAAATGCTTTTGCTGCATCCAATAGGTTTTGGGTCGTCGTGTTTTCATTGTCATTTGTTTCTAGGTATTTTTTTATTTCCTCTTTGATTTCTTCAGTGATCTCTTGCTTATTTAGTGTGTATTGTTTAGCCTCCACATGTTTGTAATTTTTACAGATTTTTTCCTGTAATTGACATCTAGTCTCATAGTGTTGTGGTTGGAAAAGATACTTGATACGATTTCAATTTTCTTAAATTTACCAAGGCTTGATTTGTGACCCAAGATATGATCTATCCTGGAGAATGTTCCATGAGCACTTGAGAAAAATGTGTATTCTGTTGTTTTTGGATGGAATGCCCTATAAGTATCAATTAAGTCCATCTTGTTTAATGTATCATTTAAAGCTTGTGTTTCCTTATTTATTTTCATTTTGGATGATCTGTCCATTGGTGAAAGTGGGGTGTTAAAGTCCCCTACTGTGATCGTGTTACTGTCGATTTCCCCTTTTATGGGTGTTAGCATTTGCCTTACGTATTGAGGTGCTCCTATGCTGGGTGCATAAATATTTAGAATTGTTATATCTTTTTCTTGGATTGATCCCTTCATCATTATGTAGTGTCCTTCTTTGTCTCTTGTAATAGTCTTCATTTTAAAGTCTATTTTGCCTGATACGAGAACTGCTACTCCAGCTTTCTTTTGATTTCCGTTTGCATGGAATATCTTTTTCCATCCCCTCACTTTCAGTCTGAATGTGTCCCTAGGTCTGAAGTGGGTTTCTCGTAGACACCATATATACGGGTCTTGTTTTTGTATCCATTCAGCCAGTCTATGTCTTTTGGTTGGAGCATTTAATCCATTTACGTTTAAGGTAGTTATCAATATGTATGTTCTTAATTGCCATTTTCTTAATTGTTTTGGGTTTATTATTGTAGGTCTTTTCCTTCTCTTGTGTTTCCTGCCTAGAGAAGTTCCTTTAGCATTTGTTGTAAAGCTGGTTTGGTGGTGCTGAATTCTCTTAGCTTTTGCTTGTCTGTAAAGGTTTTAATTTCTCCATCAAATCTGAATGAGATCCTTGCTGGATACAGTAATCTTGGTTGTAGGTTTTTCCCTTTCATCACTTTAAATATGTCCTGCCACTCACTTCTGGCTTGCAGTTTCTGCTAAAAGATCAGCTATTAACCTTATGGGATTCCCTTGTATGTTATTTGTCACTTTTCCCTTGCTGCTTTTAATATTTTTTCGTTGTATTTAATTTTTGATAGTTTGATTAATATGTGTCTTGGCGTATTTCTCCTTGGATTTATCCTGTATGGGACTCTCTGTGCTTCCTGGCCTTGACTATTTCCTTTCCCATATTAGGGAAGTTTTCAACTATAATCTCTTCAAATATTTTCTCAGTCCCTTTCTCTTTCTCTTCTTTTTCTGGGACCCCTATAATTCGAACGTTGGTGTGTTTAATGTTGTCCCAGAGGTTTCTGAGACTGTCCTCCATTCTTTTCATTCTTCTTTATTCTGCTCTGTGGTAGTTATTTCCACTATTTTATCTTCCAGGTCATCTATCCGTTCTTCTGCCTCAGTTATTCTGCTATTGATTCTTTCTGGAGAATTTTTAACTTCATCTACTGTGCTGTTCATCATTGTTTGTTTGCTCTTTAGTTCTTCTAGGTCCTTGTTAAATGTTTCTTGTATTTTCTCCATTCTATTTTCAAGATTTTGGATCATCTTTACTATCATTACTCTGAATTCTTTCTCAGGTAGACTGCCTATGTCCTCTTCATTTGTTTGGTCTGGTGGGTTTTTACCTTGCTCCTTCATCTGCTGTGTGTTTCTCTGTCTTCTCATTTTGCTTAACTTACTGTGTTTGGGGTCTCCTTTTCACAGGCTGCAGGTTTGTAGTTCCCGTTGTTTTTGGTGTCTGCCCCCAGTGGCTAAGGTTGGTTCAGTTGCGTAGGCCTTCTGGTGGAGGGGACTGGTGCCTGTCCTCTGGTGGATGAGGCTGGATCTTGTCTTTCTGGTGGGCAGGACCACGTCCGGTGGTGTGTTTTGGGGTGTCTGTGACCTTATTATGATTTTAGGCAGCCTCTCTGCTAATGGGTGGGGTTGTGTTCCTGTCTTGCTAGTTGTTTGGCATAGGTTGTCTGGCACTGTAGCTTGCTGGGTGTTGAATGGAGCTGGGTCTTGGCATTGAGATGGAGATGTCTGGGAGAGCTTTCGCCATGTGATATTATGTGGAGCCGGGAGGTCTCTGGTCAGAGGCACAGGCCTGACACCCAGCCGGAGCACCAAGACCCTGTCAGCCACACGGCTGCTAGTGCTGGAGGGTCTCCTGCAGAGGCAGGGGTTGGCTGTGTTTCACCACGGGGACAAGAACACTGGCAGAAGTTCTGGGAAGTACTCCTTGGCAAGAGCCCTCCAGAGTCCACCATTAGCCCTATCAAAGAGCCTGTCTAATTTTATTTTTAATAATGACCATGTTGGGACTTCCCTGGTGGCGCAGTGGTTAAGAATGCGCCTGCCAATGCAGAGGACACAGGTTTGAGCCCTGGTCCAGGAAGATCCCACATGCCACGGAACAACTAGGCCAGTGCACCACAACTACTGAACCTGTGCTCTAGAGCCCAAAAGCCACAACTACTGAGCCCGTGTGCCACAGCTACTGAAGCCCGCACCCTAGAGCCCATGCTCTGCAACAAGAGAAGCCAGGGCAATGAGAAGCCCACGCACTGCAATAGTAGCCCCCACTTGCCGCAACTAGAGGAAGCCTGCGCACAGCAACGAAGACCCAACACAGCCAAAAATAAATAAATTTATATATAAAAAAATAATGACCATGTTTAACAGCTAGTTTGCAAAATTCCTGAAAGTTTAACTGACCCTTGTAAGCCAGTACATCACTGCACTTATTCAAGTAACTTCTGTGATTCTTTAGTTCTCTGAGTTCCCAGTTTCCCTTCACTTTTTGTTTGATAATTCCTTACTGCCTTAGCAGCACTTTGATGCTTTTAATAAGACGCTCATTATATTCCACGTAACATTATTAGTTGTTTTCAGCCATCTTGCCAACTGAATTAACCAAAGTCCTAGTGATTTAAAATATTCTACGTTTTAGAAATTTAAAAACTTTCTGTAAAAAGATCACATTACCTTATTTTATAGTGAGGCAAAAAATTTCTTTCCTAAGAACTAAGTTACTACAAAGCAGTTACAGTCTCAGTCAACATTTAAGATATTGGAGACCTAAACTCAATTCCTGATAATTTCTTAAATACGTGCCTTTCTTATTTTGTTCACTCTGTTCAGATTTTCATATTTACGGTCTTTACTTACTATTAATAATTCCTCATAACCATCGGTCCGTCTGTTCCAAAGATACTTCAATACTTTCCTCAAAGTTACTTTTCCTTTAAGCCTTCCATTTCATTCACCTAGCTAAGATTCTCATCTTTTCCTTTTGTTTCAATCAATTCATACTTTCAGCTCTAACAATTTCCACCTTACACCCATCCTGTGTACCCTTTCTTATATTTTATTTTGGAGGAAGTCTCATTTCTTTTTTTCTGCTAAGTCATTTGCACCCCTCTTCTAGAAATTACACCACAACTAATTTCAGGAAAGCTACCATTGGAGAGAACTAAAATGTTACCTAAGAGATAATCTCCACTAAGCATTTCAGAAATTCCTGAACCAAACTATATTTCCTGTCATGAAATATATTAGGGAGTCTCTGAACTACTGGCTGTAAGTTAAATAATATGTGTATGGTTATAAGAGGAGAGAAAATGTTTAATAGCGAACTTTCTGCATTTTATTCCGTTTTCAACTTCTCATCTTAGTTTGCACCTCCACACTTCAAGTGAAAAGATGGAGGAAAGCAGGGGGCAGAAGAGTGGGGAGAAATTTTACCTCTCCCAATTTCTTTGAAACTCGCAATCCCAACTATGAAGAATAAAACTCATTTATACTCTATAATGAAATATATTAATTAAATACACAGTTAACATCTGAGAGCAACAAGTATCAGAGAATGGATATTATGACTGGTCTAGAAAAGAAAAATGGAAAGTTTCTGAGTAAGAAGTCAGGCTGGTTGTTTTAAGTAGTTAGGAAAGGGTAGAAAGGTATAGGAAGGAAAGTAAGATACTGAAAAAAATTAATTAGGAATCTGCTCCAGAAAACCACTTTAAGAGATGACATATGTTTCCAAAGAAATGCCACTAATCCAATACAACCTCTCCATTCAGTCTCCAGACTCTCTTTGGTTGTTACCAAAAGTAATTATGAAAATAAAATGAGAAGATGGGTTAAAACTTGATCTCTGCAACTCAGATTTAAATTAAACCTTTGAAACACGGAAAAGTGTCTATCGCCAAACCTCTCAGCTTTTCTAGACTTCAGTCACTTGAAGATTAGGGACAGTAACACCAATCTCAAAGATTTTTTTTCTTCTTACAAAAACGAAATAAAAATACCTCATAAGTTTAAGACATGTCCAATGGGAAACAGAACATATATTTAATATAAGTTTAATTCTTTCCCTTTGCTCTTTTTCCTTTATAATATCAATATAATTAATATTTTCTGAACCAAAAAATAAGGTCTGGAAGTTGGTATAGTATACCTGAGGAACACTGAGATAAAACATTTTTGAGTTTAGGGTTTGTGAAGGGAGGTAGCTTTAATGTATAGTTGAGAGGTGTTCAAGGTGTGGGGACCACTTGGAACCCCAGAGTTGTCACAGAGATTATTTTACGCTGAAGATATCTGAGGTTCAACAAATGTAGAAAAAAGCCTTCTTAGAGCTTTTGTTATCTGACTAAAAGGAGCTACTTCTGGGAAATGAGGCTATTGTAAATCTCCTCTCTTGGGGAGCTTTATGGCCTTGAAGAAGATGGAAAGACCACTCATACTGTAGAGACAAACATTATCACAAACTTTCTCCTAAAAATGTACTTTTCTTTCCTTAAGAAACCTATTTATTTTTCCCACAGAAGGCTTTTTATCTCCACTTCCTTTTCCATACTATGTTAGGTAAATAAGCCTTTAACTTTAATCATTTAATGAGCCAACTCCTTCTTTTGTTGGCTCTGTGTATGCAGGCAAAATAAAATATTTTCTTCTGTTAATCTGTCTTCTGTCAGTTTAATTCATAGGGCCCAGCTACTGAAACTAAAAGGGTAGAGGAAAAGTTTTTCCTCCTCTACAAAGGGCTAGAATGAATCTTAATCACTTAACAGCTATGTAACTGGCAAGTTACTTAACCTTTTTGTGCCTTATTTTACTCAACTGTAATGTAAAATGATGGTAAAAGTGCCCACTTTATAGGGCTTTATGGGAATTAAAAGAGCTAATAAATATGGTTAGATGCCCGGCACACATTTTTTTCTATTACAGTCTATCACCCAGCCCACAGAGTCTATAACTATAGACCAGGAACTATCTGTCCAAATTTTGTAACTTCTGGATATGGAGAAAAAACTAGAATTGTATTTCCAGTGCCCATGTTTGATTTCTGATTATAGTTCCCCAGAATGCTTAGTAGTAAAGCTCTAAAAACAAACTGTTGCTTGTCTCTGGAGTTAGCAAAACTGGGGGAGCTAGGAGTTAAAGTCATTCTAAATGTATTGTGGAGATTATTTTTTCATACTTAGAGCCTATGTCATAAAAGTTCAAAGTATACAGGCTGAAAAACTCATAACAGTATTTCATGGGAGACCAACAGGCAAGCTATAGATCCTAAAAGATAAAAACTTACTCTTACCAAGAAGTTTTCCTCTTCACTCTTTGTCTGTTTGTATGTATGTATATATGTCAGATTATCAATGAAGCAGAGAATCCCAATGGATTCGTCATTAATAAAGTGAAGATACTAACTGCAAGGAGATGACTGATTATCAGAGTATCAGGCGACTCCTTTTGTACTTTGTAAAATAGCCCCCTCACTGAGAAAGAAAATCTGACTCTTATCTTCAATTTATATCCTTGGCCCTCACAGAAGTTACACACTGATGACGTGGAATATGTTTTTTAGAAAAAGTGCTGTACAACCAAAGTACATTTGTTAAAACTACATAGTTAGTTTTAAAACAAAACATAAAGCCATCAAGTCACTACCTAATAAACAAACATAAGGTAAGTAGCAATACAGCAAGGAGGACAGGTAAGTTTTTAAAGTACCCAAAAGATGCTTTTAAATTTTAACTCTCTTATCTTTGGTCTTCTGTTATTCTTTATAGAATGTCATTTCTTCTCTCTGCCCATCTAAAGACTACCCATTTTTCAGGTTTCCAGTTGAGCCCCAATTGTACTCTATGGCATTTTTTCCTCATACCAGGCAGTATGATTTACCTCCTTTTGAATTCCTAAGGCAGTGTTTGTTTTCTGTGCTCTATTGGTACTTACCTTGTGTTTATTAGGCAATGACACCATAGCTATGGTAAAAGATTATAGTATAAATCAATACTGCCAGACTAAACACTCATCAAAATATTCCCAGTGAAAAGTATCTAGATTTTGAAGGCAACAGACCTGGGACTGAAGCCTAGCTATTACTAGCTTTGTTATTTGACTCTATATCATCACCTGTATGTAGGGATATAGCTATGTGTTTCATAAGCCTCTAGAGCAAGGCTTAAATAAACAAAAAGCCAACAGGCACCTAAATAAACATACAATTATAAACTGTGTTAAGTTGTTTAAAGAAAAAAATTGTCACAGTGCTATGACAAATGGAATTATGAGAAGGAGCCAATCATATAAAGAATAGGGGGAAAGAATATTCTAAGAACAAACAGAATGAACAGAGAATTAGGAAAATACCTGGTGTAATCAAGGGTCTGAAAGAAGAAGTCCTGTGTGGTTAGACCTGAAGGAGCAAAGGAAGGAACAGAGGGCATGCAGTGAAGCCAAATGTACTGTGCTATGCTCGATCACACAGGGCCTTGCAGGCACTATTAAAGGCTTTGGATTTTATTCAGAGTATAATTGGAAGTGTTTTAAATAGAAAGTGATACAATCCAATCTTTGTATTTAAAAAGATCATTTTGGCTGATGAATGGATTGGAGAAAGTCAAGAAAGAAGTAAGAAGACTTGCTAGAGGCTATTAGAATAGGTAAGATATGATAGTGGGTTTGGTAAGGGTAGTGGCGGAGACATAGAGGTTGAGAAAAGGGGAGGGAAGTCAAGGATGACTCCTCGCCTTTTGGCTTAACCATCAATGGAAGTGCCATTTACTGAGGGAGTAAAAGAATTGTTTCAGTCATGGTCAGTTTTGAACATTAAAGAGATATACACCTGGAGAAGTCAAACAGGACAAAAAGTCAGGTGTTGAGATGTTTGGAAAAAAAGATATATACACAACACTAATTAATATAAGGGTCTAACCTTGAAACATAGAAGATGTCTGCTAAATAGCAGCTACCTGGATAATCAACATACAATGCAAGTTCTCCTTGATACAAAAGTAGCTCCATCAAGATGAGAATAGTTTAAAAGTTTTGAACACAACTAAAGAAAAAGTATCAATCAGAAAGATTCATACAGAAAAAAAGTACAGAAATCACAAAAAAAGAGCAAAAGAAAAAAAATAGAGTACAAGCACAGAAAAAGATAATCTGAAAGAGAGATTCCTAGGTCCACGCAATAACTATCCTAGGAAAAGGGTAGCCCACCCTTGACAACCATCAGTGGCAAGTATACCTACTGCATACAGGGGTACATTAGGCTTAGTTAAGAGTCACTAAACATAAAAGTGGTAAAATTAACAATCCTTGTTCAGATCTATGCTCACCAAGCATTAGAGCAGTTCTTCCTTTTATCAATTTTTACCTCCTTATTAATAACTTAATATTTTTATGGGGTTCCAGAAGTTTCTTTTTTTTTCTAATTTAACTATTTTATATTGGAATATAGACAATTAACAATGTTGTGATAGTTTCAGGTGCATAGCAAAGGGACTCAGACATACATATACATGTATCCATTCTCCCGCAAACTCCCCTCCCATCCAGGCTGCCACATAACATTGAGCAGAGTTCCCTGTGCTGTACAGTAGGGTCCTTGTTGGTTGTCCATTTTAAATATAGCAGTGTGTACATGTTGATCCCAAACTCCCTAACTATCCCTTCCCCTACTTCTTTCCCCCAGGTAACCATAAGTTCATTCTCTAAGTCTGTGAAATCTGTTTCTGTTTTGTAAATAAGTTCATTTGTATCATTTCTTTTAGATTCCACATATAAGGGATATTATACGATACTTCTCTTTCTCTGTCTGACTTACTTCACTCAGTATGACAATCTCTAGATCCATCCACGTTGCTCCAAATGGCACTATTTCATTCTTTTTAATAGCTGAGTAATATTCCATTGTATATATGTACCACATATACATATGTATATGTACCACATCTTCTTTAGCCTCTGTTGATGGACATTTAGGTTGCTTCCATGTCTTAGCTACTGTAAACAGTGCTGCAGTGAACACTGGGGTGCATGTACCCTTTCGGACCATGTTTTTCTCTGGATATATGCCCAGGAGTGGGACTGTAGGGTCATATGGTAGCTCTATTTTTACTTTTCTAAGGAAACTCTATATCGTTCTCCATATAGCTATACCAATTTACATTCCCACCAACAGTGTAGGAGGGTTCCCAACTCTCCATACCCTCTCCAGCATTTACTGTTTGTGGATTTTTTGTTGATAGCCATTTTGACTGCCATGAGGTGATATCTCATTGTAGTTTTGATTTGCATTTCTCTAATAATTAGTGATGTTGAACATCTTTTCCTGTGCTTCTTGGCCACTTGTATGTCTCTGGAGAAATGTCTATTTAGGTCTTCTGCCCATTTTTTTATTGGGCTGTTTGTTTTGATGATATTAAGCCTCATGAGCTATTTGTAAATTTTGGAGACTAATCCCTTGTTGGTCACATCATTTGCAAATATTTTCTCCAAATCTGTGGGTTGTCTTTCCATTTTGTTTATGGCTTCCTTTGCTGTGCAAAGAATTTTGAGTTTAATCAGGTCCCATTTGTTTATTTTCGTTTTTATTTCCATTATTCTGGGAGATGGCTCAAAAAAGATATTGCTGCGATTTATGTCAGAGCATGTTCTGCCTATGTTTTCCTCTGGAGTTTTATAGGGTCCAGTCTCACGTTTAGGTCTTTAATCCATTTTGAGCTTATTTTTGTGTATGGTGTTAAAGAATGACCTAATTTCATTTTTTTACACGTATCTGTTCAGTTTTCCCAGCACCATTTGTTGAAGAGACTGTCTTTCCACCATTGTGTAGTCTTGCCTCCTCTGTTGTAGGTTAATTAACCATAGATGCATGGGTTTATTTCTGGGCTTTCTATCCTATTCCACTAATCTATATTTCTATTTGTGTATCAGTAGCATACTGTTTTGATGCCTGTAGTTTTGTAGTACAGTCTGAAGTCAAGGAGTCTGATTCCTCCAGCTCCATTTTTCTTTCTCAAGATTGCTTTGGCTATTCAGGGTCTTTTGTGTCTCCATACAAATTTTAAGATTTTTTACTCTAGTTCTGTGAAAAATGCCATTGGTAATTTGACAGGGATTGCACTGAACCTGTAGATTGCCTTGGGTAGAGTAGCCATTTTGACAGTGTTGATTCTTCCAATCCATGCCATCTGTTTGAGTATTCTTTTATTTCTTTCATCAGTGTCTTATAGTTTTCGGAGTACAGGTCTTTTGTCTCCTTAGGTAGGTTTATTCGTAGGTATTTTATTCTTTTTGACGTGATGGTAAATGGAATTGTTTCTTGAATTTCTCTTTCTGATCTTCCATTGTTAGTGTATAGAAATGCAACAGATTTCTGTATTAATTTTGTAACCTACAACTTCACCAAATTCATTGATGAGCTCTAGTAGTCTTCTGGTAGCATCTGTAGGATCTTCTACATAAAGTATCATGTCATCTGCAAACAGTGACAGTTTTACTTCTTCTCCAGTTTGGATTCTTTTTATTTCTTTTTCTTCTCTGATTGCCATAGCTAGGACTTCCAAGACTACGTTGAATAAAAGTGGCAAGAGTGGACATCCTTGTCTTGTTCCTGATCTTAAAGGAAATGTTTTCAGCTTTTCACCATTGAGTATGATACTAGCTGTAGGTTTGTCGTATATGGCTTTTATTATGTTGACGTATGTTCACTCTATGCCCACTTTCTGGAGAGTTCTTTTTTTTTTTTTATCATAAACGGGTGCTGAATTTTGTCAAAAGCTTTTTCTCCATCTATTGAGATGATCATATGGTTTTTATTCTTCAATTTGTTGATGTGGTATATCACAATGATTGATATGCAGATACTGAAAAATCCTTGCATCCCTGGGATAAATCCCACTTGATCATGGTGTATAATCCTTTTCATGTATTGTTGGATTCAGTTTGCTAATGTTCTGTTGAGGACTTCTGCATCTATGTTCATCAGCCTGTAATTTTCTTTTGTGGTATCTTTGTCTGGTTTTGGTATCAGGGTGATGGTGGCCTCATAGAATGAGTTTGGGAGTGTTCCTTCCTCTGCAATTTTGTGAAACAGTTTCAGAAGGATAGGTGTTAGCTCTTATCTAAGTGTTGATAGAATTTGCCTGTGAGGCCACCAGGTCCTGGACTTTTGTTTGTTGGGAGTTTTAAAATCACAGTTTCAATTTCAGTGCTTGTGACTGGTCTGTTCATATTTTCTGTTTCTTCCTGGTTCAGTCTTGGAAGACTGTACCTTTCTAGGAATTTGTCTATTTCTTCCAGGTTGTCCATTTATTGGCATATAGTTGCCTGCAGTAGTCTCTTATGATGCTTTGTATTCCTGTGGTGTCAGTTGTAACTTCTCCTTTTTCATTTCTAATTTTATTGATTTGCGTCCTCTCCCTTTTTTTCTTGATGAGTCTGGCTAAAGATTTATCAATTTTGTTTATCTTTTCAAAGAACCAGCTTTTAGTTTCACTGATCATTGCTATTGTTTTGTCTCTATTTCATTTATTTCTGTTCCGATCTTTATGATTTCTTTCCTTCTACTAACTTTAGGTTTTGTTTGTTCTTCTTTCTCTAGTTCCTTCAGATGTAAGGTTAGGTTGTTTACTTGAGATTTTTCTTCTTTCCTGAGGTAAGATTGTATTGCTATAAACTTCCATCTTAGAACTGCTTTTGCTGCATCCCACAGGTTTTTTATCATTGTGCTTTCATTTTCATTTGTTTCTAGGTATTTTTTTCTTTCTTGATTTCTTCAGCAATCCACTGGTGGTTTAGTAGCATATTGCTTAACCTCCACGTGTTTGTGTTTTTTATAGTTTTTTTTTGTAGTTTATTTCTAATCTCATAGCATTGTGATTGGAAAAGATGTTTGATAAGATTTCAATTTTCTTAAATTTACTGAGGCTCGCCTTGTGTCCTAGCATGTGGGCAATCCTGGAGAATGTTCTGTGTGCACTTAAGAGGAATGTGTATTCTGGTTCTTTTGTATGGAATGCTCTACAGATATCAATTAAGTCCATCTGGTCTCATGTGTCATTTAAGGCCTGTGTTTCCTTATTTATTTTCTGTCTAGATATGTCCACTGATGAAAGTGGGGTGTTAAAGTCCCCCACTATTATTGTGTTACTGTCAATTTTTCCCTTTATGGCTGTTAGTATTTGCCTTATATATCGAGGTGATCCCATGTTGGGTGTATTTACAATTGTTATATCTTCTTCTTGGATTGATGCCTTGATTGTTATGTAGTGTCCTTGTCTCTTATAACAGTCTTTCAAGTCTATTATGTCTGACGTGAGTATTGCTACTCCAGCTTTCTTTTGATTTACAGTTGCATGGAGTACCTTCTTCCATCCCCTCACTTTCAGTCTGTATGTGTCCCTAGGTCTGAGGTAGGTCTCTCGCAGACTGTGTATATATGGGTCTTGTTTTTGTATCCACTCAGCCAGTCTATGTCTTTTGGTTGGCGCATTTAATACATTTACATTTAAGGTAATTATTGATATGTGTATTTCTACTGCCATTTTCTTAATTGTTTTGGGTTTGTTTTTGTGGGTCTTTTTTCTTCCCTTCCTCTTTTGTTCTCTTCTCTTGTGGTTTGGTGACCATCTTTAGTGCTGTGTTTGAGTTGCTTTTTCTTTTTTTGTGTGTGTATCTATTGTAGTTTTGGGGCTTGCTGTTCCCATGAGGTTTTGATATAACAGTCTATATGTACAAGGCTTTTTTTTTTTTTTTTAAAGTTGCTAGTCTCCTTCCTGCCTAGAGGAGTTCCTTTAGCATTTGTTGCAAAGTGGTCTGGTGGTGCTGAATTCTCTTAGCTTTGGTTTGTCTGTAAGGCTTTTGATTTCTCTGTCAAATATGAATGAGAACTGGGTACAGTATTCTTGGTTGTAGAGTATTCTTGGTTGTAGGTTGTAGGTTCTTCCCTTTCATCACTTTAAATATATCATGCCACTCCCTTCTGGCTTGCGGAGTTTCTGCTGAGAAATCAGCTGATAACTTAATGGGAGTTCCCTTGTATGTTGTCATTTTTCCCCTGTTGCTTTCAAATAATTTTTCTTTGTCTTTACTTTTTGTCAATTTGATTACTACATGTCTCGGTGTGTTTCTCCTTGGGTTTATCCTGCCTAGGACTCTCTGTGCTTCCTAGACTTGGTTGACTGTTTCCTTTCCCATGTTAGGGAAGTTTTCAGCTATTATTTCTTCAAATATTTTCTCAGGTCCTTTCTCTCTCTTTTCTCTTTCTGGGACCCCTATAATGCGAATGTTGGTGTGTCCAATGTTGTCCTTAGGCTGTCTTCATTTTTTTTCATTCTTTTTTCCTTATTCTGTTCTGCAGCAGTGATTTCCACAATTCTGTCTTCCCGGTCACTTACCAGTTCTTCTGCCTCAGTTATTCTGCTATTGATTCCTTCTAGTGTATTTTTCATTTCAGTTATTGTATCGTTCATTTTTTTGTTTGTTCTTTAGTTCTTCTAGGTCTTTGTTAAACATTTCTTTCATCTTCTTAATCTTTGCCTCCATTCTGGATCATCTTCACTATCATTATTCTGAATTCTTTTTCTGGAAGGTTGCCTATCTCTACTTCATTTAGTTGTTTTTCTGGGATTTTATCTTGTTCCTTCACCTGCGACATAATCCTCTGCCTTTTCATTTTGTTTAACTTTCTAGGATTGTGGTTTTCATTCTGCAGGCTGCAGGATTATAGTTCTTCTTGCTTCTGCTGTCTGCCCTCTGGTGGATGAGGCTAAGAGGCCTGTGCAAGCTTCCTGATGGGAGGGACTGGTGGTGGGTAGAAATGGGTCTTGCTCTGGTGGGCAAAGCCTTGCTCAGCAAAATTTTAATCCACTTGTCTGCTGACGGGTGGGGCTGTATTCCCTCCCTGTTGGTTGTTTGGCCTGAGGCAACCCAGCACTGGAGCCTACAGGCTGTTTGGTGGGGCTAATGGTGGCCTGAGGGAGGGCTCACGTCAATGAGTACTTACCAGAACTACTGCTGCCAGTGCCCTTGTTCCCCTTGGTGAGCCACAGTCGCCCCCTGCCCCTGCAGAAGACCCTCCAACACTAGCAGGTAGGTTTGGTTCAGTCTCCTATGGGGTCACTGCTCCTTTCCCTTGGGTCCTGGTGTGCACAAGATTTTGTGTGTGCTCTACAAGAGTGGAGTCTCTGTTTTGCCCAGTCCCGTGGAAGTCCTGCACTCAAATCCTGCTGCCTGTCAAAGCCAGAATCCCTGGAGATTGCTAGTCCTGTTGCTGGACCCCCAGGCTGGGACGCTGATGTGGGGCTCAGAACCTTCATTCCAGTGGGAGAACTTCTGTGGTTTAATTGTTCTCCAGTTTGTGCTTCCCCCACCTGGCAGGTATGAGATTTGATTTTATCATGATTGTGCTCCCCCTTCCCATCTCACTGAGGCTTCTCCTTTGTCTTTGGATGTGGGATATCTTTTTTGGTGGGTTCCAGTGTCTTCCCGTGAATGGTTGTTCAGCAGTTGTGATTTCAGTGCTCTTGTGAGAGGAGGTGAGCACACGTCCTTCTACTCCGCCATCTTGAACCAATACTCCAGAAGATTCTTTCTTGATAAAAATTAACCAGAATATGTCTGAATTTTGACCATTCTGAGTTAATTTTTTATCATGCTGTGTCTTTTCAATGTAAAGTTACTTCTTTTTAATCTAGTAAAGTTTTCTTGAATGAATTATAATTGCAAGCATTTATTCTTTTCTTTTAAAAAAATTTACTTTTTCCAGAAAGTCTAATTAAGTATATCCTGTGTGTGTGTATATATATATGAAAGTATATATATATATATATAATATATATATATAATTGCCTGTCTTTTCTCTCTAACCTTTAAAAATTCTCTTCGTTTCTATTTCATTTTGTTTACTTTTCCTATTGTATCCTTTATGTCCCCTATTGATTGTTCTGCAGTGTCTCTTTGACTTTGTGTTCCAATTTAAGAAATTGGTTTGCTTTCTTCTTCTTTCCTGGGTTCTGCTAGCTCAAAATTAAACTCTTCTGGTTGTTAAGCCATCTCTTCCTACAGTTCTTTACATATCTACTGGTCTTCTTTCAAAGAAGTGAATGCATAAATTGTTTAAGAACATTAAAATCAAAGTTTCATCTGCTACGTGCCAATTTTTTTTGTGTGTGTGTAAATGCATGTTTGTGACAACTTTTATCTCTTGCTAAGCTTTGCTTTTTGTTTCCATGTCTCCTTATTAATATCTTTGTATGAATGCCAGGCTAGCTCCTTTTAAATTGCTTATTACTGAATGAGTTGGCTGGACCAGAAAGTTTGGGGTGCAGGGTGGGGATGGAAGCACAGGTTATTTTTACAGCCTTTAAAACCAAAAGACTGCCTTGATAGCATCAGATAATCTGACAGACTGTTTTAACCAAATACTTCCTTTAAACAAAACCACATCAAGGATGGCTTCCGCTCTAGTTTGCTCACTCACAATTTTATGTGGCCTGCCATAAACAAGGGATAATGTTTTTATACTTCAAAAACAAGCCCCCCACCTTTAGGAAGTACAATTTTCTGTCATATTCTATGTTCTGCTACCACTGAGCATTCTCAACATTCCATGCTTTTACTCTTCCCTTCTTTACATGTAGCTTTTGCCAGATCTTAACCTGCTTAAGCAGCCTTTGCCTGTATTTTGTTGTCTAGGTATTACACCTGTCTTCTTAGTTTTGCTTAATGTGAAGTGAAGCTTTATGGGTAGAAATATGTGTTTATTTTCCTTGTTGCTTTTGTGTGTTTTCTGGGGAGGTCAAGGAGCAGATATTGACTTACCCTTAATCATACCTAAATAGTCTATATTTCTCATAAACATATAAATAAGAGGCTTTCTATAATACTAAGCAAGCACTGATTATACTTTGTTTCTGTATAATATGCCTATTGGGCAAGAATGTGTTGGCCAGAAGATAAAAGCATGTGTAGTCCCACTGGTAGTTTTGTTTCTCACAAAAATTAATGAATTAGCATTCTGACTTCATATATTAATCCCTATTTGCTTATTAATGTGATTTATTTGGAACTTACCCCTTACATAAATGAATTTATTCTTGTTCAGTTACTGAACCTAGAATGCTGAGGTTTATAAGAAATATTATGAAATAGCAAGCAATGCCCAACATACTACTTTGATCAGGTAAAACACATATTAGGTTTTGTTACAGAAATAAATTCCACTCCAAGAAAAGAATAATACATGTAACAGCTGCTAAATCATAGAATGATTCACCTGGCTCCTTTACTCACATCATTCTTTCCTTCTTCACCTTGTTTATGAACATTAAATAGTGTGTTATGTATTCTTTTGGGTGTTTAAGCTTTTTAAATTCCACCTAGGTTTTACTGAAGTGGTTATGTTGATGTAAACTAGAATTTTATGTATGTTTAATATGACCTCAAACTTTCCATTATCACCTTCTCCCAGTAGGAACTCCGTAAGGTCAAGTCCATGATACCTCACTATTTAGAAAAATATCATATCTCAAACTTACATTCTTTCTCTTTAAGTAACAATAAAGGCTATTAGAAACATATCTTAAACCCTGTTATTAATAAATATAACCTAATTCAAAGGTCAAAAAATACTGAAATAACCTAATTTTCTTTGGCAAAATTACTATCTTTGCTTTTCAACCACTGAGTTAGTCAAAGGTATACTTAAAGGTATGTGTTTGGTGAGATGACACATTTAAAAAGATAAACTCCTGAAAATTAATCCAAATAATAGAGAAATATTCAAAGAGTTGGCAGATACAAGTTCCTACATTCTATTAAAAACTCTTTGGAGAGTGAATTAAGTTAAAACTAAACAAATAACATTAATAAATCAGACAAAAATATAAAAAGAAAGTTAAGCTTGGGAAGTTAAACATTATTAAGAGGAAGACTTCTAAAAACTGAAATAAAAAATAAATACAGACAACAAGAATTTATTACCTTCAGGTCGATATTGTGCAACAATTGTGACAGCTTGGCCAGCATTTTTTAAAGCAGCTGCTGCCTGCTCATGGCTGGCAGTTCTGAGGTCAACACTGTTTACCTGTAAATCAAACCACATATTAAATTCAAAAGAAAATCATCACACTGATTAGAAATCACAATAGCCTATTCTTTGAGTAGGCATAGATTAAAAAAAATTACTTGAAATTACTTTATCACTAAAATATTTTCTTGTTCTGATTTACTAAAAATGTTATACAGTAGAACAAAAATATATTGTATAGTCAATCAAAACAATTTTATTCACTTAAAATATTCATTTTTTCACTTTGTCAAGTGAACAAATGCAAAACACTTTCCCCTGAGTGTTCCAGAAGGTTGTCTACCAATCTCTTGAGAAATGTACCTTAATTTGACAACTTGAAAAATCAGCAAGTGTCATCATTTTGTACATTTCATTTCACCAGTAACTCAGGCAATGAGAGGGAAATTCATTTTGTTTACAGCATACTTTCAACTCCTGCCACATTTTCACTATTACTCATCTCAGTTTCAATTCTCTTCCTTCCTTTCCCAAACTAAAGCTTCCATTCTTTTGGAGTAACAGGAAAGCAATTACTTTAAGTATTAAAATAGCTCAGATTTCACGGACTGACATTTAAACACAGTAAATGTTATTAAATGAGCAAGAAGACTTTTTTTTTAAACAGGGACCTTCCTTGGGTAAAATAATTAATGAGGTGATCAATCCCACTCTAGAAGAATAGGCAACTTCATTCTTATTTCTGAAAGGCTGCCAGCACCTAGTACGCTGCAAGGTACACTATCTTTAGAGACTGAACCTTTTCCACTACAAGAAAAACTTAATAGGACATTAATGTGAGCATTAAACTTAAATGTAATTAACTTTAAATATTTAAGTTGGCTTTTTTCCCTAAGAACCATGAATGAATAAAATACAGCAATGGGGGCTTCCCTGGTAGCACAGTGGTTGAGAGTCCGCCTGCCGATGCAGGGGACACGGGTTTGTGCCCCGGTCTGGGAAGATCCCACATGCCGTGGAGCGGCTGGGCCCGTGAGCCATGGCCACTGAGCCTGTGCTCCACAACGGGAGGGGCCACAGCAGTGAGAGGCCTGCATACCGCGCAAAAAAAAAAAAAAAAAAAAAATACAGCAATGTTTAGGACCTTTACTGAATATTTTTGGAAAGAAGAACTGTCACACAATTTTAGTATGACAGCCTGCTTCATTGATGTCTAATCTAAGACCTGTTAAAAATTACATACCAATTTTGGAAAATTTGACTATAGCCCAGAAATTCCTGGGATCATAAAATTTACATAAAAGAACATTTTTAATGTTTAATGTAAAACATTTAAAGACCTGATGTTTTACATTATCTATAAAGGATATTACTATGTAACTAAGTTAAAATGTACAGACACCTCTTAAATGAAAATCAAGATCCAAAAACCTTAATCTAAACAGGTGTAACATAATGTGGTTTTATTAGAGAATATCTCTAGCTTAATATCTTATTAGAGAATAACTGAACACAATGTATAAATAGTTCTATATTGAACATAAAGAAAATCCTAATTTCTAGCAGAAAAAATTAGAGAATATAAAAGGTAGACAAACTTTCATAGATTATTTTAGAAAAGATCACAATTTTTAATGAATTATTCCTAAGCACTGGATCCCTTTACTACAGAAAAGATCTGAGAACAACCTACATAGATTCAAAGGAGAATAATTTGTTAACAAGACTACAAATTAAAAATGTTCCTAAATAACGCCAAACATTTTAATGGAATACATTATCAAGGATATTTTAGAAGAAATCCTGGTACTGAGAAACATATCATGTAAACAGATTTAGGGTCACTTTTTTATGGAGATACAATTTATATAAAATCCAAACTTTTAAAGTGTACAATTTGTGTTTTTCAGTACATTCACAAGCATGTGCAACCATCACCATGCTTTAATTCCAAAACATTTTCATCAGCCCCCACCCCCCAAAAACCCACTACCCATTAGCATTCATTCCCCCCTTCCCTCTCCCCTTAGACCCTGGCAACCACTATTCTTCTTTCTAACTCTAAGGATTTGTCTGTTCTGTACATTTTATATAAAATGAATATTACAATATGTGGCTATTTGTGTTTGCCTTCTTCACTTAGCTTGTTTTCATGGTTCATCCTTGTTTTAGCCTGTTTTAGTACTTTGTTACTTATTATGGCTGAATCATATACCCCATTGGATGGATATTCCATATTTTGTTTATCCACTTTGTTAAATTTATTCTTTTTGATACTACTATAAATAAAATTATTTTCTTAATTTCACTTTCAGGTTGTTCAACTCTGGTATATTAGAAACACAACTGTTTCTTGTATAGTGATTCTCTGTCCTGCAAACTTGCTGAGCTTGGTTATTATCTCTGATAGTTTTTTTGCATTTCCTAAGGTTTTCTATATATAAGATCATGGCATCTGCAAATAAGAGATAATTTTCCTTCTTCCTTTTTAATCTAGAAAGCTTTTATTTCTTTTTCTTGCCTAACTGCCCAATCTAGAAACTCCAGCACAATGTTGAATAAAAGTGGCATGAGTGGACACCTCTGTCTTGTTTCTGATCTCACAGGGAAACCTTTCAGTGTTTCAGCATTTAGTGTGACATAAGTTATCAGTTTTTCATAGACATCTTTTATCAGGTTGAGGAAGTTCTCTACTATTCCTAACTTGTTTGGTGCTTTTATGATGCAAGCTGTTGGTTTTTGACAGGAGCTTTTTCTGTTGAGATGGTCATGTGGCTTATATCCTTAACTCTATTAACACGGTGTTTTACTTTGGTTATCCCTGTGTTGAACCAACTATGCATTCCTTGGACAAATTCCACTTGGTTATGGGGTATAATCCTTTTTTAATGCTGGTGTACAATCCTTTTTTTATGCTGCTGAATCCACATGGCTATTTTGTTGAGGATTTTTACATATAAATTCATAAGGGATATTGTAGTTTTCTTGTGATGTCTTTGTTTGGTTTGATATAAGAATAATATTGGCCTTGTAGAATGAGTTGGGAAGTGTTCTTCACACCTATTCCCTTTTGGGGGAAGAGTTTGTGAATGGTGCTAATTCTTCTTTAAACGTTCTATAGATTGCACTAGTGAGGCCATCTGGTCCTGGGTTTTTTCCTTTGTGGGAAGTTTTGATTATCAATCTCCTTAATTGTTACAGGTCTACAGTTATAGTTTCCATTTCTTCTTGAGTCAGTTTCAAATGTTTATGTCTTTCTAGAAATTTATCAACAATTACACAATATGTATAACTATATATCACACATAATCTATATAACACATATATTATAAAATGTCCTTAGATTTTGAGAAATAATTTTTTTCCTAAAGTCTTTGTTTGATACTTGTATAGCCATTTTATGTGTTTCTTGGTTTCTGTTTGCATAGCATATCTTTTTCAACCTTTTACTTTCAACGAAGATTGAATCTAAAGTGTGTCTGTTGTAGAAAGTATATAATTTGATCTTTTTAAATCTACCCTGTCAATATCTGTCTTTTAGTTGGAGTATTTAACCCATTTACCTTCAATGTAATGTATCGAAAAAAAAAGATTTATGCCATCCATTTTGCTATTTGTTTTCTTCACACCTTGTCTTTTTTGTTCCTCTATTCCTCCATTACTAACTTCTTTTGTAAAATAGGTATTTTCCACTGTACTATCTTAATACCCTTTAAAAAATTATATATATTTTGAGTTATTTGCTTAGTGGTTTCTCTAGATCATAATTAACATTTTATAACCATTTACTCTGAATTAACACCAACTTAGTTTCAATAGTATATAAAAACTCTGCTCTTATAATTCTGTGCCCTCTATACTCCCTGTGATACTACTGTCATATAAATTACATCTTTATACAGTATGTGTGTGCCCATCAACACAGATTTAAAATTATTGCTTTATTTAGTTGTTGTTTAAATTATAAAGGAGAAAAAAAAGAGTTACAAACAAAAAATGCACTTATGCTGTTTTACATTTACCTATATAGTTACTTTTAACAGTGCTCTTTACTTCTTCATATGGATTTGGGCTACTCTCTAATGTCCTTTCTTTCTGGTCTGAGGGATGAGATGCTCTTTAGTACTCCTTGTAGGGCAGGTTTACTGTCTATAAGAGAAGTTAAGGAGATTAATAACTTCCTTAGCTTTTGTTTACCTGGGACTCAGATCTGTCCTTCGTTTCTGAAGGATAGTTTGACTGGGTATAGAAACCTGGGACAATGGCTTTTTTCTTTCAGAATTGCCTTCTGGCCTCCATGATTCTGACAAGAAATCAACTGTTAATCTTACTGAGGATTCCCTGTAATCAGTGATTTTTCTTTGCTTTCAGGATTCTCCCTTTGTTTTTTGATATTTGATTATGATTTATCTGTGGTGTGGATCTCTTCAAGTTTATTCTACTTGTAGTTCACTGAGCTTCTCAGATGTGTACATTAAATTTGGGAAGTTTTTTGCCATTATTTATTCAAATATTCTTTCTGCCTCTTTCTCTCTCTCTTGTCATTCTGACTTCATTATACATACATTGGTACACTTGATGGTATCCCCACAGGTCTTTGAGCCTCTGACAATTTTTCTTAATTCTTTTTTCTTTCTGTTCTTCAGCCTGGGTAGTCTTAATGGACATATCTTCAAGTTGGTGGATTTTTTTCTTTTGCCAGGTCAAATCTGCTGTTGAACTTGTCTAGAGGATTTTTTTTTCCCTTCATTTCAGTTATTGTACTCTTCAACACCAGAATTTGTTTGTTTCTTTTTCATAAAAGAAATCTCTTTATTGACATACTCTACTTGGTGCGTTATTGTTCCTATACTTTCCTTACATTCTTTAGACATGGTTTCCTTTAGTTCTTAGAATATATTTAAAATATCTGATTTAAAATCTTTGTCTAGTAGTATAGTGTTGGGCTTCCTTACAGTTTCTACTGATTGCTTTTCCCCTGGGTATATTTTCTTGTTTTGCTGCGTGTCTCAATTTTTTACTGAAAACCGGACATTTAAAATAATATAAAGTAGCAATTCTGGGTATAAGATCTGTCCTCCTACCCAGGGCTTGATATTACTGCTGTTTGTTATAGTAGTTGTTTGGTGACTTTTCTGAATTCTGTAAGGCTTGTATTCTTTGTTGTATGTGCCAGTGAAGTGTCTGCCTGATTAGCAGAGTGGTCAGTTAATGACTGGACAGAGACTGCATTAAATGTGCACATGTTGGGTAATGCCTTCAACAATCAGCTAGGCAACTGATGATTCTGCCTTAATCTTCACTTCCTTCTTGCACAGAGTCTCATGGTCAGCCAGAGGTGAGAGTTTAGGGCCTTTTCAGGTCTTTCCTGAGCAGGCACACAACCCAAGACCATGCATGTGTCCTCCTAGATTCCAAAGTATAAGAGCTTTTCAAAGGTCCCATGGAGAGTTCACTCCCTAGCTTTTCCTTTTAAGTTTTTGATTAGTCTACTGTTTGCTCCAACTGTTACCAATGTCTCAGGCAGCCATAATATGCCTGTAATTGTTTTTGCAATTACCCCAAGGGAAAAGGCTTTTGCACTGGTGGAGCTTTGAATCAGGTCAAATACAGGGAACCTTTCAAATAGGATGTTCCAAGAACCCACCAGACAGGTCAAATTATGACAGTTCTTTGGAAAAGAAGCTCTGAACATTCTACCACCATTTTGCTCTCTATAGTGGCTGTTGGGCCACTGGTTCTCACTGAAAAGGTGGGCTATTTTTCAAGGCTAATGTGGTGATAGAGAGCCAGGGATGGGACTTAGGCAAATTAAAATTCTACAAAGCTCATTCTTACAGAGATTCAGCAATTTTTTTTTTTTTTGAGTAAACACTTCCTGAATGGCTGTCAGTCTTTGGTTAATTTCCAGAGTTCTGAAAAAGTTTATTCTAAAAACAATTTTGGCCACTTTTCTCACTGTTTTTATGATGGAGAGAATTTCTGTTGAACTCTCTTGGGTCACTTTCCATGTTTCTAAATTTTCAGGGAATATCAACTATATCCTGCCCTATGCTTGTCATCACTGGAAATAACAGTAATATTTCCATTTATACCATAGTGAAAAATGCACTGTCCAACATCTGTACAATAATAAATCTTGACTTAAAAAGCTTCTTTCTTCAACAAAATTAAATATATCAAAGGGAATATTTTATAAAAATTATTATTTATTTCCCTGCCTTCCCAAATATTTATGCTTTTCTCAGTAATGTGGGTTATCATTAAGAACATCAATAACAGGGATGTCTTTAGAACAGTGGTTCACAAGGTTTGGTCCCAGGAGCAGCAACATCAGTATCTCATGGAAACTTGTAAGAAATATAAATTTTCAGATCCTATCCAAGTCATACTGAATCAGAAACTTTGGGGATGGAATCTAGGAATCTGTTTTTTAATAACGCCTTGAGGTTATCCTGATACAAGCTGAAGACTGAAAATAGCTAAATTTTGTGTAAAGAGGTACTTAAATAAGTGTTTCTGGGTTTTATTTTAGAATATCTTTTCTCATGTTTTTCTCTTGTTCCTAAGGTCTTTCCTATTGCTTCTCAGTGTATTTCCCTAGAGCAGCTTAGTAACCATTAAAATATTTAAGATAATGGATGTATACTGACAAACAGAAGGCTGAATTTAACTTACAGTAACATTAGGGCAAGCAACTGGTTGGGAGGGTCTGGGTCTTTCAGTTTTAAAACTTAGCCTAAAGGGGTTTCCAGACATGGGGCTTTCAGTGCTAAAATTGGGAAAGTTCTGGGTGAACCACGTTGTGTTCGTCAGAGTAACATATTCTAGCAGTGTGACAGTAACCCACATAAAGAGGTCCCACATGGACAATTTAAAAAACATATATTTTTGTTTTGAGTTTTTCACACATACCTCTAAGCCAACTGAGAATTAATTTTGACACAAGGTGTGAAGTGAGGCTCTAAGCTAATTTTATTCCACTAAGCAACTAGCTAATTTCTCCAACATTTATTTTTTAAAAATTCACTCCTTATCACTAATTTGCCCTTATACTGTAAATTATTTTTAAAACTTAAATTACAGTATAACTTACAAGCAATAAAATGTACAAATTTAAACAGTTCAGTTGGAAGGATTTTTGACAACTGTATATGCCCATGAAACTAAAACCCCAAACATACCTTTTCCATCAACCAACCCAGAAATCTCCATTATGCCTCTTTTATAATAGGACAATTAGCGGCAACCACGTTCTGACTTATCAATACAAGTTAGTGTTGCCTGCACATGATTATAATTAGAATCATACAGTATGTATTTTTGTGGTGTGTTCTGTTTTACTCAACACGATGTGTTTTAATGTCATCCATGCTGTTTGAGTTTTATTATGGATAGGCTATTATGAACATTCCTGTTATAGTGTAAACATAAGATTTCTTGGATAAAATCTGGGTGATAAGGTTAGGTGTATGTATAATTTCTTTAAAACTTCCCCAAAAGTTCTTGTAGTGGTTGTGTAGTTTTACATGCCCACCAGTAAAGAATAAGAGTTATAACTGCTCCACATCCTCTCTAATGTTTGTTGTCATCATTATTTTTTCTTTAGCCATTCAACTGGATAGGATATGGTATTTCACTATGGCTTTAAAAATGTTTTTACTTAGGCATAATTTACATTCAATAGAGTAATCATTTTTAGTTTACAGGTAAGAGTGTTGACAACTGTGTATGTTGTATAGCCACCGCCACAATCAAGATGTAAAAAAGTGACATTGCTCCCACCAAAATTCCTCTAACCCTGTTTTGCTTATTCATTGTGTTTTTTGCATTGCCCTGATGCCTAATGTTAAGTAAATTTTCATGTGTTTATAAGCCACTGATACACCTTGTTTTGTGAAATATCTGTTTAAGTCTTTTGCTCATTTATTTATTAGTATTATTATTTTGGCTGCGTTGGGTTTTCATTGCTGCACGTGGGTTTTCTCTAGTTGCAGCGAGTAGGGGTTACTTTTTGTTGTGGTGCACGGTCTTCTTACTGCGATGGCTTCTCTGGTTGCAGAGCACAGGCTCCAGCTGTGTGGGCTTCAGCAGTTGCAGCACGTGGGCTCAGCAGTTGCGACACGCGGGCCCTAGAGGGCACGGGCTTCATAGTTGCGGTGTGTGGGCTCTAGGGCATGTGGGCTTCAGTAGTTGTGGCACACAGACTCAGTAGTCGTGGCTCGCAGGCTACACAGCACAGGATCAGTAGTTGTGGTGCATGGGCTTAGTTGCTTTGCAGCGTGGCGTGTGGGATCTTCCCGGACCAGGGATTGAACCTGTGTCCCCTGCATTGGCAGGTGGATTCTTAACCACTGCGCCACCAGGGAAATCTCCCCTCATTTTTAAATTGAGTTACTCACCTTTCACTGCTGCTTTGTGGGAGATGTTTATATATTCTGGATATAAGTTTTTTGTGAGATATATGTACTGGGAATATTTTTTCCCATTGTATAGCTTGCCTATTTGGTTTCTTAATGGCACATTTTTTTATGGTTAGTGTTTAACATATCTTGTCCAAGAAACTGTCGCCTACCTCAGGGTTGCAAAGATATCCTTCTATGTTTTCTTCCAGGAGGATTATGGCTCTGGGCTTCACACTTAGATTTATAAGATTTATAATCATCTAGAGTTAATTTTTATATCTGGAGTAAGACTGAGTTGAAATTTGTATTTTTCCATAAAGATATCCAGCTGTTTCAGCATTTATTAAAAAGACTTTCCTTTCACCACTGGACTGACTTGGTCCCTTGGTACCATTTAAGAAATCTTTGACTAATCCAAGTTCACTAAGATTTTCTTGTATGTTTTTTACTAGAAGTTTAGTTCTACAATCCATTTCAAGTTAATTTTTATAGATGATGAGTGGTAAGGCTAAAGTTATTTTCTTCTTTTCTCTACTTATTCTACCAGTTATAGAAGAGGGTGTTTAAATCCCCAACTCTGTAGATTTGTCCATTTCTCTCTTAATTCTGGGAATTTTTGCTTTATGTGCTTTGAAAGGATTACTAGGTA
This sequence comes from Stenella coeruleoalba, assembly GCF_951394435.1. Classification (NCBI taxonomy): domain Eukaryota; kingdom Metazoa; phylum Chordata; class Mammalia; order Artiodactyla; family Delphinidae; genus Stenella; species Stenella coeruleoalba. The sequence continues at coordinate 72,321,253 of NC_137150.1, read as the reverse complement.
CATGCACAATGAGGGCTGTTATGTCTTCTTGAAGAAATGATGCTTTCATTATATAAAATCTCTCAGTAATAACACCATTTGCCTTGAAGTCTATTTTGTCTCATATGAATATAGTCACACCATCTTTCATATGTTGTTTATATAGCATAATTTCTTCTACTCTTTTACTTACAACATATGAATCTTTATATTTAAAGTGAATTTCTGACAAAGGGTCTATATTTGGGTCTTGGTTTTTTTGAACCAAGCTGACAGTTTCTGCATCTTAAAGTGCTAACTATAATGTAGATATTAATATAGTTGCATTTTAACCTCACACCTTGGCACTGCTTTTTTCTACCTTGTCTTTTCTTCCTTTCCTACCTTTGTTTGGAGGAAGCATGTATTTTTTCATATTTCATTTTATTTCCTGTATTGACTTACATAAACTATACCCTTTTGGAGTATTTTTAGTGTTTCCTCTAGAGATTATAACATGCAAGTATAAATTATCACAGGCTACTTTCAATTAATTTTACACCACTTCTCAAACTGTATAAGAACCATCCTCCCCCTTTCTATTTGTGCTTTGGTGGCCTTATATCTTACTTCTACATATGCCATAACTCACACAATACGATGAAGTTATTTTGTTTTAAAGAGCCAATCATCTTATAATGAAACATGTAAAATTATTTCCTAAAAAATGTACCTTTTATACTTATCCAGGTATTTACCCCTTCTGTTATTCTTATTTCCTGTCTGCAGATTTAGGTTCCATCTGATATAATTTCTCTTTAACCAGAACAATTTCTTCTAGTATATCTTGTAGGTCTGTCAAGAACAACTTCTCTAAGATATACTGTCTGTTTGAAAATGTCTTTATTTCAACTTCATTTCTGATGACTAATTTCAGGAGATATAGGATTCTAGGTTGAAGGTTTTTTCTTTCACCACTTTAAAGATACTGTTCCATTCCTTTATGTCTTCTAATATTTCCAGTGAGAATCCAGCTGTCATTTGTACTGTTCCTATATATGTAATGTGTTTCTATGTTTACTTTTAACATGTGCTCTTTAGCATAGCTTTCTAGCACTTTACAATGTATCTAGGTCTGGTTTCCTTTGCATGTATTCTGCCTTGGCTTTGCTATGCTTCACAGATCTGTGGGTTGATATCTTTCATCAGTTTTTGAAAGTTCTTTGTCATTATGTCTTCAAAGATTCTGTCTCCTCTTTATTGTCTGACATCTCCTCTTTACTTCCATAGACCTTGGATGCTCTGGTCTACTTTTTTTCCCCGATTTTCCCTCCACCCCTCCTGATTTACGTTTCAGTTTGGAAATTTTCTTTGACCTATGTTCAAATTCACTGATTCTTCCCTCTTCAGATTCCAGTGTGCTGTTATGCCTTTCAGACAAAATTTTCACTTGTGATAGTTAAAAAAAAAATTTCTAGCAATTCCATGTGACTCATTTTTCATATGTTCTATATCTTTGCTGAAATTCTCCCATCTTATCATCCATATTGTCTACCTTTACTCCTATATCCTTTAGTATTTTTATCATCATCATTTTATCTTATTTTAAAATACCTGTTTGATAAATCCAACATCTGAGCTTTTTCTCAAGTTACTTATACTGTTTTGTCTTGACAACCAGCTTTTCTTTCTTTTTTGCATGTTTTGTAATTTTTAATTATAAAGTAGACACTTTGGATAAAATAACAGTAGAGGTTGAAATAAAAAATAAATAATATTTAATTCCAGAATTGGGAATAATCCTTGTGCCAGGCCACTAGAGTGGGGCAGCTGTATCTATATGATCTATAGTTGAGCTGCTACTGGATTTTGTTGTAGCTTTAAGTTTAGTTTCAAATGTTTTGAGAGCAGAATTAAGACTTTTCTTTCTGAGGTGCTTAGGCTATGAGCACTGGTAAAATTCCCTTTACTGGTGTAAAGATCTCATCTCATTACACACACACACACACACACACACACACACACACACACACACACACACAAACACCTTTATAACCCTGCTGCCAGCTTCTGAGGTTGCTGGTAAGTTTTCTTTGCTCTCTAGACCTGTCCCAGGCTTGCTATTTCTTGGAGGTATCTCTGTCCACACTGCCTCAGAGGGCTTTTTCTCAGCTTTCTTGCCCCACTCTCATCCCTGAGCAGCTCAAAGTACGGAGTTGCTGAGATTAGTTTTCACAGATCTTCTGCTCAAGGTCCCCTATTTACTGGCAGGTGCCTTGTATTTTGGGATGCTCTGTATGACTCAGTAATAACTTTTTCTTAATTCCCTGTTGTTTCACAACCTTCGGTTTACAAGCGCTGAGGTCTTAGTGAAGACCCATGGAAAAGAGTTGGCAGGTAGGTAAGGACTTGCTCTGTGGCTTCCCAGAATTTTTTATCAGTTTCACCAGTCCACTGAGGCCATTACATGTTGGGGTAAAGTTTGGTTGGTTCCTCGCTATCCCCGTCTAACCCTTCTCTTTCTCCCACCGCTCTTCCAAGGAGCAGCTGCCATGGGTGTCTTCTCTTCTATGTAGGGCTAGTTACTATCTGGAAGTTACTTTACTTAGGTCACTTTGAATCCTCAGTTCTCTGATGAGTTTAGTTTTTCTAAACTTATCCAGATGGTTTGGGTTGTTATGGTTAAGAGTGATGGTCTCTTAAGGCCCTCAACATTCTAACACTGTAACTAAGGTGTATTTCTGCTTCACAGTTCTGTTCCAATAATCACTATTTTGGGGTGGTACTATGCTATTTTAGTTGCTGTAGCCTGAAGCATATGGGTACAATTTTCATTTACTTGCACTGCATATTAATAATTTCCTTTATTTTCTAAAATTGTAGTACTATAATCCTTAACAAAGTACCATAGCTTATTTGAAGACTCAAATTCCCAAGACTTTCATTCAAATATCAGTTAGTTATACCAGTATCTCAGAACAGCTAAAACCAGAAAGAGCTCTACTTTTGTAAATGATTAGCCACCTTCTTTCTGTCTTAGACTCAGTCTATCTTGAACTATAAAGAATCCTCAAAAAGGTAGGCTGCAGGAATATGATGATATGTCTAAGTATATGCAGGGAAGGATCAGGTGGCAAGAGGGACTGCAATCTGAAAACTGCAATAAAAGATCCAATTTTTGGAATGCTTTTCCTATCATGTTCCAGCCACATGTATCTTCAGTTTGAAGAGTACTTTCTGATTTTCTTTACTTTATATTGAAAAAATGATTTAAAATAGTTATCAATACTGAATAGCATTGCTGACCCAGGATATAGGTTTTATCCCTATATCTCAGATCCCAAAATTTCAGAAAGCATTACTTAAATTTTTAATTAAAAACAAAATGACGTAGCATAATATAGTGGTTAAGGTAAATCCTGCCTATACCACTTATTAGGTTTTATTAGCTACTATGAGCAAATCACCCTTTAAACTTCAGTTTTCTCAATGGAAAAATGATGATAAGAATGATGCTCCCAAGTCTACCACAATCGACTTAAGATATTTTTCAAAGAATACCACTCCCCAATTCAGGCAGCACTGAATACCCACATGTGAAGTACATAAAGTACTACTGACATTAAGTTCACAATGAAAAATTCATAACATAGGAAAACAATGTACTGTAAGTCACCATAAAGTAACATGTATTAGATACCTACAAACTTCAGAAAACAGAACTATTATTTATAGAATACAAGTTTATCTCATTTTACTGTGCTTCACTTTATTGTACTTTGCATTTTTTACAAATTGAAGGTTTGTGGCAACCCTGCTTTGAGCAAGTCTATTGGTGCCATTTTTCCAACAGCATTTGCTCACTTCGTGTCTCTGTCACATTTTAATAATTCTTGCAATATTTCAAACTCTCCACCAGCAAAAAGAGTATGACTTTCTGTAGGCTCAGATGATGGTTAGCATTTTTTAGCAATAAAGTATTTTTAAAATTAAGGTATGGACATTGTTTTTTAAGATATAATGCTAATCTAATAAACTACAATATAGTATAATTATAAGTTTTACATGTACTGGGAAACCAAAATATTTGTTTGACTTGCTTTATCGTAATATCTGTTTTGGTGGTGGTCTGGAACTGAACCTGCAATATCTTCAAGGTATGCCTGTGTAAGATAAATAGGTTTAAAAGAAAAACCTAAAAGAACATAAGAAACTTTAATCAAGACTCCCGCAAAACCACCAAGGAAGATTTGAAAAAGAATTAGAAAGAACTTCTAGAAAGAAAATGGTACTTTGAAATGAAAAAGTTAGTTTTAGCCTAAAGAGCAGATTAGACACAGATGAAGAAAATTTATGAGCTAGAAAACAGATCTGACTGAAATTAAGTACAAGGAGATAGAGTTGATAAATATGAAATTGGGATTAAAAGACATGGAGAACAGAATGGTAATGTCCTCTCTCATAGGAGTTCAAGAAGGACAGAATACACAAAATGTGGGAAAGGCAAAATTTAAAAGATTCCAGAATTGATGAGACAGGACTCCTCTGATTCAGCAAGCATAATGAATTCCAGATAGAATAAATAAAATGCTAGACACAGACACATTTTAGTAAAACTGCAGTGTACCAAAGACTAAGAGACTTAAAAGCAATCAGTAAAAAAAAAGAAATCACCTACAAACAACAAAGAGTGATCTTTTTTGTTAAACAACAACGAAAGAAGACAGATAGTATAAAGTAATATGTTCATAGTATTGAGAGACAACACTTGTCAACATACACTTCTAGACTAAATTTATAAGTGAGGGCAAATTAAAAACAGTTCCAGGTAAACGCTAAGAGTAATTACTATCAAGAAATCACTGCTAAAAGAACAATCTAAGAGCTCCCACTAAGGTGCATTTGGATATTTGAGGGACATTTTTGCTTTATGAAATAACTAAGGAGTTCTATTAGCATGAGGATGGGAGCTAGAAAAGCTAAATTTTCTACAGTGATCAAGATAGTCCTATACTATGAATCCAGTCCCAATGCTGGTAGTGACTTGCTGAGAAACACATAAGAAGTAAGATACAAGAAAGGATGATGAACAAAAAATTGTAGAACACTTGGATTAGCTGTTCATAAACAAAAAGAAAAATGACTAAGTTTGAGGGATATATAAATGAAACAGAAGTAAAATACTAGAAACAGCCCCATTATAATTAAGGTTTGCCCAAATCTGAGTCATTTGGGAGAACAGCTGAATTACTGATAAGGTTTTAGTCTAAAATTGTATGGGTAATAGCCACATAAGCACAGACACAAACTGAAAGTAAAAAATGGAGAAAAGATGAGGCAAATATCAAGCAAAAAAGTCAGCATAGCCACAGTAATATCAGGCATTATAGCTTCTAGGGTAAAAACCATTATTACAAGTAAAGAGGATCATAACCTAATGGTAAAAAATTTCAACTCACCAGGAAGGAATGCTGATTCTAAAATTAGATGCACATAGTAACATAGTTTCAAAGATATAAGGAAAATAATTGCTGCCAGGAAAAACTGTTAAACCCACCATTCCGATAAACTTAAAAGGTCTCCTTTAATAACAGATAAGGTTGGGCTTCCCTGGTGGCGCAGTGGTTGAGAGTCCGCCTGCCGATGCAGGGGACACGGGTTCGTGCCCCGGTCCGGGAAGATCCCACATGCTGCGGAGCGGCTGGGCCCGTGAGCCATGGCTGCTGAGCCTGCGCGTCTGGAGCCTGTGCTCCGCGACAGGAGAGACCACAACAGTGAGAGGCCCGCGTACCACAAAAAAACAAAAAAAACAACAAAAAAAAACAGATAAGGCGATAACAGATTGAAGTATAAAGAAGATATGAACTATGCAAGTAACAAGGATGAGTTAACAGACGTACAGAAAACCTTGCAGTCAACAAATAGAGAATACATACTTCCTTCAAGCACATTCATAAAGACTGATCTCTTATAAGTAAGTCAAATACCAAAAGAAAATCTATCATACAGAACATGTTCCCGGTCAACACTGTAATTCTACAATTAAGTTGTAAAATGTTAGAAGAAGATAGCCAAAATACCTCCCATAACTTTAGAATATAAAAAACAAAAGGTTTAATAATTAACAGGTCATAGTTAAAATAATAAAAACATTATTTTGATTAACATATCCTACCGATATAATACGATCTCCTTTCCTGAGCTCTCCACTAAGATCAGCAGGTCCGCCAGCCAAAATAAAGGAAATAAATATTCCTTCTCCATCTTCACCTCCTACAATGTTGAAACCAAGGCCTGTTGAACCACGATGAAGAACAACTTTTCTAGGTTCCCTGAAAATTAAAAAAATATTGAATACCTTAAAACATATAGAGAACTTGACTTTCTATCAATGAGAATTCCCTACTGATAAATCATATTTCCATATTATAAAAAAAGTCAGATGAAATTTAAAGTTTTCTAAACTCTGGGGTAAAGAGATTCTTTCCAAGCCTAGAAATTAAAAGGAAAAATCCTAATTTTATATAGAAGCTAAAAATCCTTGTTAAGAAACAAACATAAAACTAAAATAAAAAGGAGAAAATGTGGAAATTAAAAAATAATGATATAAAGAGCATACTCAAAAAATAATACTCATGAAAAGCTGATGTTGCACACACTTCACTGCCTAAGAAGCAGTCACTGTCTCTACTTCTTACATGTTGTAAAAGGCAGATATCCCTTTGTCTTAGAGAAGGTAGGAAGGCCCCCTTTCTACTCTCAAACGGATCAATCATGAATAACTTATGCCAGTCACTGCAATTTCACTCCTGTTTGCTAAGGTGAGGCTATGACCCTATTCTGGTCTCTAAGAAATAACAGGAAATTTTACTGTCACTTCCCAAAGAAAGACTCTAACAAGGACAAAGCATATTCTGTCCCCATACAAAGCGTATTTGTTCCCCTCCTTATTCCAAATCACTCCCACACGAAAGAATGAACTATAAAATCCTGTTACTGATTTGGACATATCACAATCATGAAGATAACCAGCAGAATCCCAGAGATACCATGGACCTAGTTTTGCTACACAAATGTTAGAAATGCCCATCTCTAGACTTTCTATATAAAGTAATTAAATATCTTTATTTCTTAAGTCACATCCCTCCAATTCATCTACCTATCTCTGCTTTTCATCCATTCTAAGATGCATCTCTTTTGTTCCCTCCAACTCCCAATTTAAAATCTCTGAAATCAGAATACATCTTACCACTAATAACATTTCCCATTTGCTGCCACTTATACATAATTGTGTGAAAACCATTTACATCTTCCAGTAAGACCATGAAAATTCCAAGAGCTGACTGTTTTAGATATGATGAATCACAGAATATCATTTGAGATTAGAATGTATCATATTTGGTAAATATTTTAAAAATTTAATTTGCTTTTTCTAAAACACTGCAGAAAGCTTTTGGTAACAAACGGCTTAACAGAAGTAAATATTTCTAAAAACTGTATTTTAGGGATCCTTCCATATAATGTGGAATTAATCTTCTTAAATATTTGTCTGCTCAAAACTTAAAGCGGTGTGTTTTCTAGTCATACATAGGTATTCATCATTAATCAGCTTTGTCAGTTCACTTACAGGATTAACAAAATTATACTGAGTATTTTCTTGTCAAAAATGGCAAAATTCAACAATATGTTGTTTAGGAAATATATACATAAACACCTATATGAAAGAAAAAAGGGAATAGTAAATCCAAAATTCAGGAAAGGAGTTAACTTGGTGGGGCAATGTAGGAGAAGCAGGGTAGGATCAGGGGCACAAGACAGGTTTCACTATACTGGTCTTACTTCCTTGTTAGATTGTGGACTCATGGTTTAGGGTTCCTATAATACATTAAAATATATGTATGAATTATAATTTTGCATTAGCAAATAATAATTAAAAAATACCCTGCTGAAATCCAATAGTATTTCCAGAGGAAAATAAATTGAATTTTCAAATAACATAAGCACTTGAAGAGATGCTCAACATCATTAGGCACTAGGGAAATGCATCAACATCACAATGAAATACGTCTCACCTATAACAATGGCTATAAAACAAAACAAAAGAGAAAAAACAAATGCTGCTGAAGATGTGGAGAAACTGGAATCCTCATATATTGATGGTGGGAATGTAAAACGGGGTGGCTGGTACAGAAAACAGTTAGGTGGTTCCTCATGAACCTAAACATAGTTACCATATGACCCAGTAATTCCACTTCTAGGTATGTATCTAAAGGAACTAAAAGCAGGTATGCAAGCAGATATGTGCATGCCAGTGTTTATCCCAGCATTATTCACAATACCCAAAAGGTGGAAACAACCCAAGTGTCCATCAACAGATGAATGGATAAACAAAATGTTGTACATACATATAATGAAATGTTATTCAGCCATAACCAGAAATGAAGTTCTGATACATGCTACAACATGTATGAATCTTGAAAACATCATTATGCTATGTGAAAGAAGCCAGATACAACAGGTTAAGTATTATAAGATTCCACTACATGAACAATTTAGAATATGAAAATTCAGAGAGAAAAAATGTAGATTAGAAGCTACCAGGAGCTGGGAGAACAGGGAAATGTGGAATTACTGCATAATGGTTATAGAGTTTGTCTGAGGTGATGAAAAGGGTTTGTTTCTTTTCTTTTGCTGCGCCATGCGGCATGTGGGATCTTAGTTCCCTGACCAGGGATCAAACCCACGCCCCCTGCATTGGAAGCGTAGTCTTTTTTTTTTTTTAAAAAACATCTTTAGGGGCTTCCCTGGTGGCGCAGTGGTTGAGAGTCCGCCTGCCGATGCAGGGGACGCAGGTTCCTGCCCGGGTCCAGGAAGATCCCATATGCCACGGAGCAGCTGGGCCCGTGAGCCGTGGCCACTGAGCTTGTGGGTCCGGAGCCTGTGCTCCGCAACGGAAGAGGTCACAACAGTGAGAGGCCCACATACCGCAAAAAAAAAAAAAAAAAAAAAAAATCTTTAATGCAGTATAATTGCTTTATAATGGTGTGTTAGTTTCTGCTTTATAACAAAGTGAATCAGATATACATATATTCCCATATCTCCTCCCTCCTGCGTCTCCCTCCCACCCTCCCAGGTGGTCACAAAGCACCGAGCTGATCTCCCTGTGCTATGCAGCTGGGAAGCGTGAAGTCTTAATCACTGGATCAGCAGAGAAGTCCTGAACAGGGTTTGGAAAAAGATAGTGGTGTTGGTCATAAACATCATAAATGCAATTAATGCCACTGAATCGCAATTTGAAAATGGTTACAATAGCAAATTTTATGTTATATATATTTTACCACAATTTAAAAAATTTATAATGTAATATACTAAAAATCACTGTGTTGTACATTTTAAATGGTAAACTGTATGGTTTGTAAATCATATCTCAATAAAGCTGTTAAAAAATGAACTTTAGAATTATTAACTGTTTGTATGTTGGGATTTCTTTTATTTTCTCTTTTTATTGGTAATGCGATATAATCTCTGAAAAATTGTTTAGGGTTAAATTGTGGAGAACTTCTAATATGAAGTAAAGATATCTGTACTTCATTATCTGGGCAAAGGAGTATAATGATCAAAAGGGAGTGATAAAACACTCACCATTTAGGAAGACATATTCAATAATCAACTGCCTGATTTTTACAGAAGAATACAGAAAACAGGTAGGCCTGTTGTGTAATACTACAGAGTCCAACAAATATTCTAGACAACAGATATGTAGTGAAAAAAGATGGGGAACAGCAATCAAGATGTTAATATGACATATTTTTAATTTGAAAAATATGCTGATTAAAGACTAGATAAGCCATTAACTACTTCCTCTTTACTTCTATAAATAAGCAGTATTAGAAAATAACAGCAACAATAAAACGACCATGATATGTCAGTATACTAGCACAGACTAAAGATTAACAGCCTTGAGAATTCACACCACAAACATATAATCACAAACACTATTCTTTCCAGTAATTTTCATCCTAAAACAATTACTGAGCACCTATTAAATTAAGTTCTCAATATTGCTAACTCCTGAAGAAGAGGACAAAGACAAACACCCCTATCTGACATTTAAGAGATCACTGCTTAGAGTCAGGAGTCTAACAAATAAAGAATAATTATAATTATAAAGGTTCAAAAATAATAATGCTAACAGTAATACAATTAATAAAAACATAAAATGACATGAATTGTCATACATTTTAACATTAAATGCTATAATATGAAATACTACTACATAATTTACTTCTACAAAAGCTATAAAGCAAACTGTTCAAACATATTATCATATTACTATGTTGGATAATGTGAAAAAGATCTAAAATATTTTTTCACTTTTTTTCCCACTTAGATAAAAGAGTTTTTTGGGGAATAAAAAGACAGTTAGGGCTTCCCTCGTGGCACAGTGGTTGAGAGTCTGCCTGCTGGTGCAGGGGACACGGGTTCGTGCCCCAGTCCGGGAGGATCCCACATGTCACGGAGCGGCTGGGCCCGTGAGCCATGGCCATTGAGCCTGCGCATCTGGACTATGCTCCGCAATGGGAGAGGCCACAACAGTGAGAGGCCCGAGTACCGCAAAAAAAAAAAAGACAGTTAATCTAAAAAACTGTTAGTGAGTAATGTTAGTAATGTTAGATGGAAGTAAATTTTAGGTGTCAGAATAAGTAGCAACACTAAAAAAAAGCAGTGATTTATTTGTAATATATATATATATATTTTTGTGGTACACGGGCCTCTCACTGTTGTGGCCTCTCCCGTTGCGGAGCACAGGCTCCGGACGCGCAGGCTCAGCGGCCATGGCTCACGGGCCCAGCCACTCCGCGGCATGTGGGATCTTCCCAGACCGGGGCACGAACCCGTGTCCCCTGCATCGGCAGGCGGACTCTCAACCACTGCGCCACCAGGGAAGCCCTCTAATATATTTTTACACTTATGGCCCTTCAATGAACCCTCCAATAAAAAAAAATAAGGTTTAGGTTCATTACCTGTTAATAAAATTAGTCCTGAAAATTGTGACTATCCTAGTTGGCTAACTATAACTCCATCTAATAGTTGGCTTTATGTAAGAAGGATGACTATTCAGTTCGTTACCTTGTAATTTCATCATCTCCAAGCACTGCTTTCGAAACAGGTGAATATCTGGCTGGTGATGCTGGTGTCTGGCCCAAGTAGGAAGATGTGCTAACATGGTTATCAACAGGCTGAGAAGAAGCTTCAAAATAAAGTAAGTAAAAAAACACTTGAAAAAGGAAACATACCATTTAGTACCACGTTTGTGGATTATCAGTTTCAAAGTTAATTAATGTATAATTCATATTCGCTCATTTATATAATAGAATTTGGTAGAGAAAATTTATTTACTAGGTAAAAAAATTAGAGAAGCTCAAGTTTCCAGGTAAAAACTAGCTTAGAAATTCAGATCAGTAAAGCAAACTTATTCCATTTGGTTTCTCTGAGAAAACAGAACTAAAAAGGAGTTTAGTTTTACAGTAACTGGAGTTACAGTAACTGATTTGCACAATGAAATCCAGGCAAGATTAATCAAAAGACTGTCATAGGAAAGACTGAACCAAATCAGTCTTAAGTACAATAACCTTATTCTTCTAAGAAGTTATTTTGCAGACTAATGTTTTTAGAAAGTATATATGGCTGATCCCTGAACAACATGGGGGTTAGAAGCACTGACCCTCCAAAAAATTGAAAATGCACATATAACTTTATAGTTGGGCCTCCATATCCATGGTTCTGCATCCACAGATTCAGCTAACCGCAGATCTGTAGTACGTACAGAAAAAATCCACGTATAAGTGGACCCACATAGTTCAAACCCATGTTGTTCAATGATCAACTGTATACTCAAAATCTGATTGTGAATAACGAAAACCGAAAGCTTTGCAAAAAGCTATGCTTGACAAAGTTTTAGAATAAATTGAGGGACTTCTGGTTTCCAGCTTGGCATATAAGAAGCTTTGAGTCATTACTCTGTCCCAACAACAACTAAAAAGGTGAACAAACTGAAAAATCAACAACCCTTTTTAGATGCTTAAGATAGAAGTCATAGGGCAAAACACTGTCCCCCAAATTAAGGACACTGAAAGGTGAATACAGAAAATCACAACTTACTAGAGCAGAAATCTCTGTGGTAACAAGTGCTGGGGTAGAGTAACCTGAACTGTAATTAACAAATTGTTGGGGGCTCAGTGTGGATGACTTTGGGAGTCAAAAACTCCAGGGGGACCCCATCATCAGGGGCCCCACATTTTTGTGAGTTTTACCTCCTAGAACTCTACAGGTTCTCACAGTGAATACTGGAGAAAAATTCTGTCATGCTTCTGGCAGGAGGAGGGGAAAAGGAACCATTTTGAAATATATTACAAGCATTTTGTTCTTCTTAACTGTCTGTCCTCAGAAGAAACTGTTTAACCAGAGCCTCACCTGCTGGGGTTTTGTCAGAGCCCAACAGAGCTGGGGGAAGGGAAATAACCAAATCTAGCCAATTCTAGCCATCCTGTCCTAAGGGAGCAGAACTGGGGAGAATACTGAGAAGCACTGTGAAGAGCACTGCAGAGGCACAAGGTCACTAAGGGACTGAGACTTGATCACAGGCCTATTCAACACTTTTCCACTCCAACACCTTATCACCATATTACTAAAGGCCTATTTACAGCAGTTCCTTTTATCCAGTACGTCATGCCTGGCTATCAAGAAAAAATTACAAGACACACAAAAGGCAAAAACACAGTTTGAAGAGACAGAGCAAGCATAAGAGCCAGACTCATATATGTCAGTGATGTTGGAATTATCAGACCAGGAATTTGAAACAATAATGATTAACGTGCTAATGGCTCTAATGGATAAAGAACACGATGGGCAATACAAGTGGAGAGATGAAAACTCTAAGGAAGAAACAAAAAGAAACACTAGAGATCAAAAACTCTGTAACAGAAATGAAGAATGTCTTTGATGAGCTACTAGTAGTCTGGACATGGTTGAGGAAAGAATCTGAGCTTGAGGATATCTCAATGGCAACCTCTAAAACTGAAAAGCAAAGAGAAAAAATGACTGGGGGGAAAAAACCAGAACAGAATATCCAAGAACAGTGGTAAAACTACAAAAGGTGGAACATATATTTAATGGGAATACCAAAAGCAGAAAAAGGAGAGAAAGGAATAGAAGAAATCTTTGAAACAATAATGATGAGAATTTCCTACAATTAATGTCAGACACCAAACCATAGATCTAGGAAGCTCAGAGAACACTAAGCAGGTTAAATGCAAAGAAAAGTTACACCTAGGCATATCCTTTTCAAACTACAGGATAAAAAAAAAGGGAAGAAAAGCCCTAAAAAAAGTCACGGGAAAAAACTGCACCTTACTGATAGAGGTGCAAGGTAAGAATTAAATATGACTTCTCAGAAACCATTCAAGCAAGACAGTGGAGTGTTAAGAGAAAAAACCCACCTGTGAAATTATCCTTCAAAAGTGAAAAAGAAATAAAGACTTCCTTAAACAAACAAAAATTGAGGGAACATTTATTGCTAGTAGATCTGCCTTTTGAAATGTTAAAAGAAGTCCTTTAGAGAGAAGGGAAGTTAGTAGGTCAGAAACTCAGTTACACAGAAAGAAAGGAAAAGCACTGATGAAGGAATAAGCAAAAGTAAAATAAAACTCATTTTTCTTATTTTTCTTATTCCTGATTGAGCTAACAAATAACACTTTGTTCAAAACAATAGCAATACTGTATTCGACTATGTCTGTATATATGTTTATGTATAAATGAAATGAATGTCAGCAATGATACAAGGGATGGGAGGGAGGAATTAGGATTATTTTGTTATTATAAGGCACTCACACTATCCAAAAAGCTGTAGTGTTACCTCAAAATGGAATTAGATTACTATACATGTATATTGCAAACTCTAGGGCAACCACTAAAAAAAAGTAAAAGAATGTAACTAATACACTAAGAAAGGAGAGAAAACAGAATCACGCAAAATGCTTAATTAAAGCCATAAAAGGCAGGAAAAAAAATGGATGACAAATACAGGAGCAAAGAACAGGGTAACAAACAGAAAAGAGTAGCAAATATCATAGACATTAATCCAACTATATCAATAATCACTTAGAACATCAATGGCCTAAATGCACCAATTCCAAGACAGATACTGTCAGAGTGGGTCAAAAAACCAAGACCCAAGATATACTGTCTACAAGAAAGCCAATTTAAATATAAAGGCCTATATGTTAAAAGTAAAAGGATGGAGAAAGATATACCATGCTAACACTAATCAAAAGAAAGCAGGAGTAGCTATATTAATTTCAGACAGAGAAGACTTCAAAGTAAGGAAAATTATCTGGATTAAAGAAAGGCATTTCTTAATGATAGAGTGGTCAGTTCTCCAAGAAGACATGATAATCTTTAACACCTAACAACAAAGGGTCAAACTATGTGAGGCCAAAACAGACAGACTGAAAAGAGAAATAGATTAATCCACACCTCTTTATCAGAAATGAACAAATATAGCAGGCAGAAAATCAGGAAGGACATAGCTGAACTCAGTAACATCACTAATCAACTGGATATGATGGACACCTATAGACTACTTCATCCAGCAACAGCAGAACACATATTTTTCTTAAGCTCCCACATAACGTTCACCAAGATAGATCATGTTCTGGGCTATGAAACATACCTTAACAAATTAAAAAAAAATAGAAATCATACAATGTCCGTTCTCAGATCACAGTGAAATTAAACTAGAAATCAATAAAAATATGATAGCTAAAAATCCCCCAATACATGGTGATTAAATAACACAAACACACTCTTAAATAACGCTTGGGTCAAAGAAGAAATCTCCAGAGAAATTTTAAAAATGTTTTGAACTAAATGAAAATGAAAACACAACCTATCAAAATCTGTGGGATAGGGGCTTCCCTGGTGGCGCAGTGGTTGACAGTCCCCCTGCCGATGCAGGGGACACGAGTTCGTGCCCCAGTTCGGGAACATCCCACATGCCGCGGAGCGGCTGGGCCCATGAGCCATAGCTGCTGAGCCTGCACGTCCGGAGCCTGTGCTCCACAACGGGAGAGGCCACAACAGTGAGAGGCCCGCGTACCGCAAAAAAAAAAAAAAAGAAACCTGTGGGATACAGCAAAAGCAGTGCTTAGAGGGAAATTTATAGTGCTGAATGCATATATTAGAAAAAAAGAAAGATCTAAAATGAATCATCTTAGCTTCCACCTAATAAAACTAGAAAAAGAGTAAATTAAATTCAAAGTAAACAGAAGGAAAAAAATAATAAAAAATTAGAGCAGAAATCAATGAAATTAAAAATAGGAAATCTGGGCTCCCTAGTGGTGCAGTGGTTAAGAATCCACCTGCCAATGCAGGGGACATGGGTTTGAGCCCTGGACCAAGAAGATCCCACATGCTGTGGAACAATGAAGCCCGTGCACCACACCTACTGAGCCTGCGCTCTAGAGCCTGCGCGCCACAACTACTGAAGCCCACGCGCCTAGATCCTGAGCTCTGCGACAAGAGAAGCCACCTCAATGAGAAGCCCGCGCACTGAAACGAAGAGTAGCCCCTGCTTGCTGCAACTGGAGAAAGCCTGCATGCAGCAAGGAAGACCCGATGGCAGCCAAAAATAAATAAATAAAATAAATAAATTAAAAATAAATAAATAAATAAAACAGGAAATCAACAGATTAAAAAAAATCAATAAAACCAAAAGTTGGTTCTTTGAAAAGGTCAATAAAATCAATAAGCCTCCAGCCAGGCTAACTAAGAAAAAAAGAGAGAAGACAGAAATGAAAGAGGGCACATCACTACAGATTCCATGGAGATTAAAAGAATAGTAAGTACTATGAAGAACTTTATGCCCACAGATTTGATAACCTAGATGAAATGGACCAATTCCTTGAAAGACACAATCTGCCAAAACTCACAAAAAAGAAACAGGCAATCTGAACAAGCCTATATCTATTAAAGAAATTGAATCCATAATGATAACCTTCAGTGGTGAGTTCTACCAAACTTTTAAGAAAAGAATTACACCAATTCTCTATAACCTCTTCCAGCAGACAGAAGCCAAGGGAATACCTCCTCATTCTATGAGGCCAGCATTATCCTAACAAAACCAGACAAAGAAATCATAAGAAAAAACCCTCTAGAACAACATCGCTCATGAACATAAATGGAAAAAATCTTCAACAAGATATTAGCAAATCAAATCCAACAATATATAAAAAGAATTATATACCACAAGCATCTGGGATTTATCCCAGGTATGCAAGGCTGGTTCAACATTCAAAAAACAATATGATCCATCACAACAACAGGCTAAAGAAAAGTTACATAATCATATCAATAGATGAAGAAAAAGCATTTGATAAAATCCAAAATATCAATTTATACGAAAATCTCTCAGTTAACTAGGAATAGTGGGGAGTATTGTCAACCTGATCAAGAATACTCGGGCTTCCCTGGTGGCGCAGTGGTTGAGAGATGCAGGGGACACGGGTCTTGCCCTGGTCCGGGAAGATCCCACACACTGCGGAGTAGCTGGGCCCGTGAGCCATGGCCGCTGAGCCTGCGCGTCCGGAGCCTGTGCAATGGGAGAGGCCACAACAGTGAGAGGCCCACGTACCGCCAAAAAAAAAAAGAATACTCTACAAAAATCCTACAGCTAACATAATACTTAATGGTGAGGAGCTTGAAGCTTTACCACTAAAATTAGGAGCAAGTGAAGGATGTCTTAGTTAATGCATTAACATAAGAAAAGGAAACAAAAGGTATGCAGATTGAGAAAGAAGCAATAAAACTGTCTTTGTAGATGTCATGATTGTCAATGTAGAAAATCTGAAAGAACTGACAAAAAAAACCTCATGGAACTAGTAAGCAATTATAGCAAGGTTGAAAGATATATTATATATATTGTATATATTAACCTTTATACAAGGTTAATATATAAAGTTGACTGCTTTCCTGTATACCAGCAATGAACAAGTGAAATTTGAAATTAAAAACACACTACCATTTACATTAGCATCCCCTAAAATGATATACTTAGGTATAAATCTAATGATCTACGTGAGCAAAACTACAAAACTCTGATGAAAGATATCAAAGAAGAACTAAATAAATTGAGAGAGAGCCTATGTTCATGGATAGGAAGCCTCAATACTGTCAAGATGTTATTAGTTCTTCTCAACTTGATCTACAGATTCAATGCAACCCCAATCAAAATACCAGTAAGTTATTTTGTGGATATTGTCAAACTGATTGTAGAGTTTATATGGAGAGGCAAAACACCTAGAATAGACAACCCAATAATGAAACAGAAGAACAAAGTTGGAGGGCTGATACTACCTGAGTTCAAGACCTCCTAAAAAGCTACAGTAATCAAGACAGTGTGATATTGGCAAAAGAAAAGGAAAATATTGGATCAATGGAATATAACAGAGAATCCAGAAATAGACTCATATATAGGCAACTGATCATTGATAAAGGAGCAAAGGCAAACACAATGGAGCAAAGGCAGTCTTTTCAACAGATGTTATTAGAACAACTGGACAACCACATGCAAAAAAAAAAAAAAAGAATCTAGATATAAACCATGTGAAAATTAACTCAAAATGGATCACAGACATAGTAAAACCCCAAACTATAAAAATCCTAGAAGATAACATAGGAGAACATCTTGATTACCTTGGGTTTGGCAATGGTGTTTTAGATACAACACCAAAGGCACAATCCATGAAAGAAAACTGACAAGGTAGACCTCATTAAAATTAAACATTTCTGCTCTGTGAAAGACACTGTCTAGTGAATGAAAAGACAAGTCACAGACTGAGAGAAAATATCTGCAAAAAATATATGTGATAATGAACTTTAGCCAAAACATGCAAAGAGCTCTTAAACTCAACAAGACAACAAACAATCCAATTTAAAAATGTGCCAAAGACTCTTAACAGACACCTCACCAAAAAAGATATACAGATGGCAAATAAGCATATGAACAGATACTCCTTATCATATGACATCAAGGAAATGCTTGTTAAATCAATGTGATACTGCTGAATAACTATTAGAATAGCTAAAACCACAGCACTGATAACACAAAATGCTTGTGAAGATGTGGAGTAACAGGAACTTTCATACGTTGTTGGTGGGAAAGCAAAATGGTACAGCCACTTTGGAAGACAATTTGGCTGTTTCTTATAAAACTAAACATATTCATACCATACGACCCAGCAATTGCACTCCTTGGTTATTTACCCAAAGGAGTTAAAAACTCATGCACATTACTACGTGAAAGAAGGTTTGTTTGTTTTTTTCAAACATCTAGGCCTTCTTTAATTCAAAAGTTTATGGAAAACTTTAGCCTGTGCTATATTTTAAAATATTTACTGAATTGTTATCTCAAATTTGACAAAATCAGCAGAGGGCTTAATTAATTACTTTAATTGTTTTTAAGGAGTTTGAGGCTTTTTGGTGTAATTTGGGTATTTCAATTGGACATATGTGATATATTCAATGCCATTTTGTGAGTTTCAGGTAAATTGGAAATGTTAATCAAATTATCTAAAATGTATTTTATGAAAAGTAAAACATGACATATTTGTTTTTTGTTTTTAATTTTTATTGGAGTACAGTTGATTTACAATGTTGTGTTGTTTTAGGTGTAAAAAGTTAAGATTTTAAAAGGCTACATACTGTATGATTCCAACTACATGGCAATCTGGAAAAGGCAAAACTATGGAGGCAGCAAAATGATCAGTGGATGCCAGAGGTTAGAGGGGAGGGAGGGATGAATAGGCAGCACACAGGATTTTTAGGGCAATGAAGCTACTCTGTATGATACTGATAGTGGGTACATGTCATTATACATTTGTCCAAACCCACAGAATGTACAACATCAAGAGTGAACCCTAATACTATGGGCTTTGGGTAGTGATATGGCAATGTAGGGTCATCAATTGTAACAAACGTACCACTCTGGCAGATGTTGGTAATAGGAGAGGCTATGCAGGTGGGACATTTCTGTACCTTTGCTTAATATTTCTGTGTACCTAAAATTGCTCTAAAATATAAAGCCTATTAAAAATAAAAAGGACATGCCCTGACACCAGCTCAGATCTGCCAACCCAATTTATTCTTTTTAATGCACCATAAAAGAATGGAAACCTGGTAAAAAACCGGAATAAAAAATAAGCAAACATTATTTATCGGTTCATTTCAATAATAAAAAACATCATTATAGGGCTTCCCTGGTGGCGCAGTGGTTGAGTCCGCCTGCCGATGTAGGGGACACGGGTTTGTGCCCCGGTCCGGGAAGATCCCACATGCCGCGGAGCGGCTAGGCCCGTGAGCCATGGCTGCTAAGCCTGCGCGTCCGGAGCCTGTGCTCCGCAACGGGAGAGGCCACAACAGTGACAGGCTCGTGTAACGCAAAAAAAAAAACCCCAAAAAAACCCCTAAAACATCATTAGAGTTCATCGACTGTAATTCTAGTGAGAGCTAAGAACAGAAAATTATAAAGCTATTCCTGACCCAGGTAAGCAACACATTTCAGTTGTAACTTCCAAAAGCACAACACATCTGAATTATGTGCATTACTATCAGTAACACATAGAAACAATATTTAACTTTCTTGAGGTATTAACTATGATAAAGTTACTAGGCATTTCAAAATCTAGCTGTAATATTTATTATTTAACCATGAATCTCTTCTTTCACTACATTACCGAGTGCCTTCTATGCACAAAGCATTATAACACCCACTGGGAAAACAAAAGTGCAAGGATCATTACTTCAAATTACTACAGTGGCCAGATAGGTTACATATATGAGTGAAGTAACCTGAGTGAAAGACAGTAGGTAGTGACTGGAAGTATGGTGTACTGGAAACAATTATGTGCTATCAAAAGGAGACAGCAAAAAAACAAACAAAAAAAAAAGGAGATAGCATCTATACATCTCTTTCTGTAATCATACAAAAAGGAAAAAGTCTACAATGTCTATTAATAGTATAGAGCTTAGAAGTCCAGAGCCATCTTTGATTTTATACGTTTGCAGTCTCCAATAGCAATTTCTTCCCATCCAATTCATATATAAGATACTCTTCTGCATTTGAGCCAAAGGATTTTCTACCAATGGCTCTTCTGAAGTCCAAAGTCTTTCTTGGGTGATATGTAAGAATATCTGTGATTTTCAAGGGAACCGGCATGTTGCCCTAAAGCAACAGACATGCACGTGAACCATTATAATCACTGGCCATTTAAAGTCTAGAGTTTACTGATTTTTTACTCAAATTTCTTTGCTGCATTATCAAGTTTGGCTGAAACAAACAAACAAAAAAACCCAACTGGGCAAGAAATTCGGTCAACTGCTCAAGCCAGAAAATGTACCTTTTCCCTACCATATCCAGACTGTGCCTTTATTCAATGGACCTTTTCTGAAAGAGTCATTCTCACATGTAAGGCATAGTATCTCATATGGCAGGAACTAAAAATTAATGCTCCTGTCAAAGAAATGACTGCCCAAAGAATGATTAGTTAAAACAGTGCTATTTCCTATACCCCAAATCCTAAGTAAAAAGATTCCTCAGAGAACTGCAAAACAAGGGAGGCTAAATTATTGTCCTTAGATACCAAGATTAATGACCCAAACCCTCCAAAGTTTAGGAAAGAAGCCAAGTGGAAGAGCTTAAAGTAAAAGCAGGAAGAGAGCAGTGGCCAAATCAGAAGTTTAACAAGGCCTTCCACCTGAACAGAATATAAAAGTGAAAAGATATATAAATGCAAAAGCATGAGAATTTTAATATCATCAAAGAAACTATGTTCTCTATCAGATCCGATGAACTTTTTTTTTTTTTCAGTAATAAACCTCCTTCTATTCCTGGGTACCATATTTTGTCTATTATCCATATGTGGATTACAGCTATAGGAGTGTGACCCCATCTGAGATTTATGGTCATAACTTAAACTACAATTCTGTGCTTTTCTCTAGGCATGTTCTGCTTTTTAGGGAGCAGGAATGGATGAAGACAGCAGGTTGAACCAGGGTTGGGATTCTGCCAGTGAAGATGGAGAGGGCAAGAAAGTAGAAGATATATGCAATGAAGTGAATATCACGACAAACCAAGGAGGCTAAGTTAAAAAAAAGCAGACAAGTAGAAACACAAGGGGACAACCAAGTAATGGTGTCAAATGATTGAAGGTCAAAATGAGAATGAATTGTTAGAACAGGAGTAAATAAACTGATGGATGTAGTCAGAGAATGGGATGATTTAAATCAAGATTTTGGAGGTGGTGAAGGTATTGACGATGATAAGATCTAAATTATTGTCTTGGAACCAAGTATCTGAGTTGGAGTGGAGGGCAGGAGAGCTAGAAAGAAGGAGATCAACAAAGAAGCCAGGTTGTTGAATGAATCAGTGTGCATTTTGCCTGGACATCACTAAGAATGACAATGTGAATGTGTACCAAAGGACAATGGACCTGACACTAAAATCTTCAGTGACTAAAGCCAGATTGATGAGGAGGAAACTACATGACTAACAACATAAGGGACAGGCAGGTAAGTTGAATAGTCTGATGGCAAGGGCTTCACAAGAGCTGACAGGTAAAAATCATTTATGCAAAAAGTTTTCAAGTACAAATGCTTTTTAAAACACACATAATAAGTTACTTATGAATTGCGTCTATAGTATAAGCATGGACTGTTAAGTGTACAACAAAATTCATAAGAAGAGAAACAGAACAGAAGTTGAACTAGCATGGTAAACTTCAACTTTTTCACAATATTCTATTAGTTTAATAACAGATGGAAAAAAAGGGATGAAATATTCTACATATGCCTATAGGGAAAACAATCATTATTTACTACTCTTTAGGACTAGCTCTGCCATTTTTTAAATGTCATATTATTTTATATAAAAAGAGATAATTCAATAAAAAGTAACATTTTTTCCAGTTCAACACATTTTTAAGAAGCAGCCTGGCTATTTGTATATTTGGCCATAATCAGGATGCCAACTCTCAATCTGTGGAACAACTGGGACATAGCTGTCTTGAACAGATAAAGCAGCATAATAAATAATATTTAAATTGGTGAATAAAAGAGCTCATCATTGAATTTGCATCTCCTAATAACAAATAAAATACATCAAGTCCTTATATAAAGCTTCTGTGAAAGACCAAATATATGGAAGAACTTTAAACAAGTAGTAAAGTTCTTTTCTGACACAAATGATGTATAAGACATCATTTCTGTCCATTAAAAAGACTGAATACTATTAAGAGAATAATTCAGCTATACTTGAGTAATTAATGAATCAATGAGCAGATAATGAAGATGCATCACTGGAGGACAGTATATATACACTTTAAAATATAATTTGTATTTAGCTTCTAATGATTAATGATTGTAATGAACTTTTTGACATTTTAAAACTGGAAACATTGCCACTTACAAAATCACAAATATCTTTAAAATTCTACAATTTAAAAAAGGAAAACTTGGAAAAGCAGATTACAGAGTACACTTATGATCTTTATTACACATGGATGATTCTAGTATTGACTCAACATACCAAACAAATAAAACTTTCA
Source organism: Stenella coeruleoalba (assembly GCF_951394435.1). Classification (NCBI taxonomy): domain Eukaryota; kingdom Metazoa; phylum Chordata; class Mammalia; order Artiodactyla; family Delphinidae; genus Stenella; species Stenella coeruleoalba. Next base: position 72,298,637 of record NC_137150.1, on the reverse strand, counting down.
TTTTTCAAACAACATGAACACATTAAGAATATATTTAAATCTCATCTCGGCTTGTACATTAAAAAAGAAAATCAAATAGGAAACTTAAAATTATAAGTACTTTCATTACAGTTCATTTCTAGGCAATACAATTGTACTGTGCACAAACAGAGTTAGGTAATACACTAAGAGTTTGAAGTACAAAGATAATATCTATGCTCACACAGTTGAGAGTATAGAAAAGCCCAGGTTTTACAAATATTTTAAGTTACTGTTTCTCAAAGTGCAGCCCATGAACCAGCAGCATCAGAAGCATCAGAATTGCCCTGCTTGTTAAAAGAATTAATTGCTTGCTAAAGTATATTTCTGTGCTCCATCCAAAAATTATTAGAACAAAATAAGAAGCCACATTACTTGCAAATACCTTTGGTGACTGTTACTTATATAAAAGTTTGAGAATCAATGCCTTAAATGTTAAAAGTAATTACTGCTATGAAATTACAGATGAAAAGGTGAAAAAGCCATCTCCACTTATTATTATGAAGATTCTGACTTAAAATTGGTTTTTAAAATGATTAGGTTAAAGTGCTTTATAGTTCTTTTAAAAATATTTGTATAATGTTTAAACTTTATATTGGGAATCTTCATTAAAATACATCACATCTAAGGAAACAAGATTTAAGCAAACAGACTTACAGTTGGTGATATCAGGTGGTGCATAGCCATCATTCATATACATACTTGTGGGTTTTGCCACTTTCAAAAAAACAAAATCAGATGTGTTCTTTAAGGCAGTTACTGCTTCTTCATGAGTAACTTCTTCTAAACACACAGTATTCACCTAAAAGAAAATCCCAAAAGTTTTACTTCTTCCTTCCCACTTGGAATGTCATTTTTTTCGCCCCTATTGCTCTGGGTATAATCTTCGGTACAATGTTGAATAGGAGTGGTAGTTTGTGTCTTTCTAGGACTTTGCCCATTTCATCTAAGTTACCTACATGCGTTGGTATAGAGTTATTCATAAATAAAAGTATTCTCTTATGTTCTCTCTTTCATTCCTACTTTTAGAAATTTGAGTCATTTTTTTTTTTCCTGGTCAGTCTAGCTAAAGGTTTGTCATTTTTTTTTTTTTTTTTTTTTTTTGCTGTACACAGGCCTCTCACTGTTGTGGCCTCTCCCACTGCAGAGCACAGGCTCCGGACGCGCAGGCTCAGTGGCCATGGCTCACGGGCCCAGCCGCTCCGCGGCATGTGGGATCCTCCCGGACCAGGGCACGAACCCGCATCCCCTGCATCGGCAGGCAGACTCCCAACCACTGCACCACCAGGGAAGCCCAAGGTTTGTCAATTTTGTTGATCTTTTCTAAGACCCAAGTTTTGGTTTTGTTGATCTTCTCTACCAACATAGACAATATGGTTGTCCTATTTCCTATATTGTTAATTTCTGTTCTAATCCTTTCTCTTCTGCTAGCATTAGGTTTAGACTGCTCCTCTTTTTGGTAAACATTTTCTTTTAAAAAGAAATAAAACACTATAAATGTTTCTAGTGTTTTAAATTACAGTGCACTAAACAAATGTTCATTTTAGTATATTTTCCATTTCCCTAATACGTGACTTTATAATCGACTGCAGGAGACTTTTAAATGTTTTGACGAAAACTTCTAAAGGTCACAGAACAATCCTGACTTTCACCACTGATTACTAATAATGCTTCGCAGGATTTCAACTGCATGGTCATTTTTATGGTCCCACCCTACTGTGTACAGTGAGGACTTGCTGCATTTTGAAATACACAACTGTGGTATACTGTTCTTCTGATGGCCTGAAATGAGACATTAGTAACTGTGATGCAAAGAGAGGATTAATAAATGCCACACATTAGAGCTGTCTTCTTGGAAAAGCTCACTCTGGCATGTCCCTCTTGGAACCTGGCCACCACTTTGTGAGAAGCTCAAGTTAGCCATGTGGACAGCCCACTGGAGAACTGAATACCTGGCTAACAGCCCCAGTTGAGTTCCTAGATGACAGCCAAAACCAACCGGTCCACTATATGTGAGCCAACTTGGAGGTGGACCCCTGGCCCTAGTTGAGCCACCCCAGTAGACATTATATGGAATAAAGACAGGCTACCCTGGCCAAACATATCCAAATTGCAGAAGTGTAAGCAAATAAATAATTGTTGTCATTTTAGCCACTAATTTTTGTTTTTTCTTATGCAGCATTAGATAACTGATAAAAGAGCTGACAAGATTTGCTGAGGTGATTCAATGTGGAGTGGGAAAGAAAGAGAATGATCCTAAAGTTTTAGACTTGGGGAAATTAGAAGGATAAAGTTCCCGTTTAATGAGATGTGAAAATTATGCAAAGAGCAGAATTTTGGGGGGCAAGGTGGGGTGGGTTGCCGTGATTTGAAAGTTCATTTTTAGATACAGTTGTACTTCGGTATCTGTGGGGGAATGATTCTATAACCCCACTACCCCCCATCACCCTCCTCGAGGATAAAAAAATTTGCAGATTCTCATGTTCCTTAAGTAAAATGGCGTAGTATTTGCATATAAGCTACGCACACCCTCACCTTATACTTTAAATCATCTTTAGATCACTTACAATACCTAATATAAAATAAATTGTCATGTAAATTCAAGTTTTGCCTTTTGGGAACTTTCTGGAATTTTTTTCCACCAAATATTTTCGATCTTCAGTTGGTTGAATCCACAGACGTGGAACCCACGGATACAAAGAGCCAACTGTATATTATATTTGAGATGACTCTTGAGACATAGAGAAGGAGACTGAAGTTCAGAAAACAATACTTATTACTATCATGTACAATAAGACCCAGTAAGTTATTTGACCACCTATCAAAGAGAGAAGAGAATATGTTCAAGTATTGAGTCCTGGATCACTTCAATGTTTAGAAGTTAGGGAGAAGATGCACCGAAAAGGAGAACGAGAAGGAATGGCTGGTGAGCTAAGAGGAATAGCAAGATAGAGGGTGACTATCAGGCGAACTGGAAAGAGTGTTTTAAGAAGGAAGAAGGTACGTCAAATGCCTGATACATCAATTAAGGTGAAAATTAAGAACTGAATAATTTCAGTGGAATTATGGCAACAACTAAACGGTAAATCAGCATGAATTCCTGGCTCCCTACCCCTAAAATTGATTTTGGAAGAAGGATAAAGAAGACACAGTATGTAAGAAATTAAAAATAAAAGTGAGAAACGTAGTGGAGAAAGAAGGTTGTTTGGAACTGGTGTGTGTTGGTGGGGGTGTATGCAATGATGAGGGAGTGTTGGTTGTAGCTTGGGGGAAAGAGTGGCAAGTCATAGCTGTGAGAGGATAAGTTAGAGAGAAGTAGTTGAAGGACAGTTCCTTCCTCCTCCCTGTCATTAACTCAAAAATAATTAGTTGCTCTTCCTAGCATAACTATTAAAAAAGGGCAAATAAATAAATAGGAGATAGACCAAATCATCACTATACCAGACTTTGTTTGTATGCCTTTTCAGATTCACTTGAGCCTACGTGTCCACTAGGCTTTGGTTGCTTGGTTAGGGGAGAGTCCTAGCTACTGCTACTCTCATATTGTCCCCTAACATTATGAGCTCTTCCAACCTCTTCTGGAGTAAAGGCTGGGCTTGGGTTTGGCTGACGTGTTCCACATAGTGAGAGCTGTAACATATTAGAAGACCACATCTGACCTGTCTAGACCACGAGGCTCTAGCTCTTCTCACGACTTCTGGGTTCCGGGGAAGTGCTGTGCCAGAGTGTGGGAACTGGCTTCCTTAGCATTTGTCCAGAGGGGCTGGGTAACACAGTCGAGAAATCTAGGACAGTTAACCCCCATGGGGTTAGACTCTAACTAACAAGAGACAAGAGACTAAAAGGCGTCAGCAGATAAAATCCTTTCTTTTCCCTGGATGGCTGGATCTAAGGTTTAGCAGTTCCACATTGCCTGCCTGGGAGACTGTCCTACATAACAAGCAATCAGCTACATTTTCTTATGATTTTATAGCCAGTTCAGAAACATAATACATTGTATTGGCTTTCCCTCATTCTCTGCCTCACTTTTCATTTTCACTCACTCTAGCTTCTCTGAAGTTATACCTCCCAATAATACCTTAGCAGAGTAGCTTTTCTTCAGGTTTTGTTTTTCTAGGGAACATGAACTAAGACAGTTATTGATGAAGATTGGATAAATAAATTGTGATACAGTCTACAGTCCCAGAATAGAATATTATGAAGAGGGTAAATGAATAAATCTCAGCTCTAGGCAACAATATGGATAAGTCTCAGTAAAACAATACTGAGTGAGAAAAGTATTAAAAAAGACTATATACAGCACAATAGCCTTTAAAAATTTTCAAAACACACACTACTAAACAAAACATTTAGGAATATGTATGTGATAAAGCAATCTTTAAAAAACAAAGGAATGAGGAACACAAGTTGTTGATATTCTAGTTCTTGGGTTGGGTAATGACTAGCAGTTTTTACTATATTATAAATAAAATAATTGATTAATTAATTAAAGTAAGAAAGGGAAAAACAAGGTCACACATGAACAAAGGATGATGATGTTATGAACCTAAGGATTATGACTAAACAATTCTGTGCATCCAAGCCCCTAAACAGAATGAAAGAAAAAGAGAGGGGAGCTAGTAGAGGAAATGGTAGTGGCAAATAAAGAATCATTTTTCAGGTTTTGACTAAAGCAAGACTAGTATTCACTCATGGAAATATCATTTAAACATTTTTGGCACATAGAAATTCAGTCTGTCAGGAAAAAAAAGACATCAAAGTGATTTTTAAAACAATGGATTTCTTATACTCACTGCTAAAAGTTTATCTCCAATCTGAAGTTTACCATCTTTATGTGCTGCACCTCCTTCAATTATTTTGGTTACATAGATGCTATTATCCCCAGGAATATGTTGATTTCCAACACCTCCTGCAATGCTGAACCCAAGACCTGTATGGAAAACACTAGTTTTAGAATTTCACCAATATATGTAAACTTAAGTCCAAATGACTGAAAACTAGGTGATAACTTCACCAAACTAATGTTTTTTAAAACAGAAAATTATCTATTTACCTATTTTAAAAATCCTAAGTATTTTGTAATCAGGGGCAATTACATATATAGGTGCTCCTATAGTTACAAATGAGAACCTTTTTACCCCCAGGTTACTTAAAAAAAAAAAAAAAAATTATTTATTTATTTATTTATTTATTTAATTGGCTGTGCCAGGTCTTAGTTGTGACACACAGGATCTCTGTTGTGCCGTGCGGGATCTTTTAGCTGCGGCATGCAGGCTCCTTTAGTTGTGGCATATGGGATCTAGTTCCCTGACCAGGGGTCAAACCCGGCCCCCTGCATTGGGAGCGTGGAGTCTTTAGCTGCTGGACCACCAGGCAAGACCCCCCCACCCCCAACCAGGTTACTTCTTAAAGTGTCTTTGTAAAATGCATTTGTTTATTAGTTCAAAGAGATGGTGTAAAATTGCTTCACTTTTGTTTCCATCATAATTGCACTTCTTACTAACACTTTTAACACTTCCACAAGATTAAAACTGAGAAAAAAAAATTAGTGGTGGGCAGAACCAACAGCTTCAGAAATGCAGATGCTGCTTCTCTTTTCAATATTCTATGAATTAATTTTAAGTAAGGAGCTTCAATAATTCATAAATCCCATAGCTTTGATGCCAAACCTGTAGCTCTCTATGCATTTTTCCATGAAGCCACAAATTAGAATCAATATTTCCATTTATCCTCAATCCCATCCATGTTTTCAAAATTCAGATCACATCCTAACAGTCTTCATTGCAGATGTAACTCCTGATGACATGTTCATAAATATTTTTTTCTTTTAGCCTGTGTATCTGCATTTTATGCACTTAGTAGATTAACGATTACAAGTTAATATCAACACTACACATGACTGCAAAATGTTTGCATAGTATTCTACTTAAGACAAAAATCAGTAGAAATAACACAGAAATTCTAAAAATTCACTAAGTTCTGTAGATTACCAGCATTGTTAATCTTAGAATGTGTGTCATAAATAACTTCATAGTTACATTTCACTTAGAGATTTCTTACTTAATAATTTGTCTTTGTTTGATTTATTTCATACCTTTAGGACCTTTAATGAGCTTTATTTCCATTATTTTTTCTGATACTGGTTTCCGTCTTTTTACGTACAAGCGTACAATAGATCCCGCTTCTTTCAATGCTTCAACTGCTTTGCTATGTGTCACATCACGAACGTCTACTTCATTTACTCGCAATATACAGTCATTGACCCTGAGGAAAAAAACCATTAAAAATTAAATATTAAAATTTTAATATCAATTTTTCTCTTTGCCAATTTTCTTTTCTTGATAAGAGAATTATTTACTAGAATTATTTATAAGAAACTGCATGTTAAATTCCAATGTATCAAAAACTCATATAAATACAAACATTTCCCAAGGGCCAGCAAAGGAAACAGTGCAAATAACAGATCATTATACAAAAATATTAAATAATAACGACAGCTATAATTTTTTTTTGGGGGCGGGGCTGTGTCTGGGTCTTCGTTGCTGCACGTGGGCTTTCTCTAGTTGCGACGAATGGGGGCTACTCTTTGTTGCGGTGCATGGGCTGCTCATTGCAGTGGCGGTCTCTTGTTGGGGAGCACAGGTTCTAGGCACGTGGGCTTCAGTAGTTGCAGCACATGGGCTCAGTAGTTGTGGAACACGGGCCTTAGAGGGCGTAGGCTTTAGTAGTGGCTGTGCATGGGCTTAGCAGTTGTGGCTCGCGGGCTCTAGAGCGCAGCCTCAGTAGTTGTGGCACATGGGCTTAGCTGCTCTGCAGCATGTGGGATCTTCCCAGACCAGGAAGCGAACCCGTGTCCCCTGCTTTGGCAGGCAGATTCCTAAACACTGTGCCACCAGGGAAGTCCTGACAGCTGTAATTTGTACGATTATGTATAGAAATTAAGATATTTTAGAAAAACAGCAAATATTTATTTAGCACTAACCACATGCTAGGAACTTCTTTTAGTGTTTTAACCCTTACAACAATCTGTAAGGTAGATACATATTTATATCCCCATTTTATAGATAGAAAAACTGAGGTACAAAGTTTAAATAACTTTCCCAAGGCCACCCTGATAATGACTAACAGAGCAGTGATTCAAACATAAAAAATCTGAGGCTCAGACTGAATAACTAGCTTAAGGTCACAGCAGCAAAATTGAGATTAATTCATTGATTTGCCAAAAAATAAACTAATCTCAGTTTCAACTGCATGGTATTCATGTAGAAAAAAAATAAGAAAACAAATTAAAAGATGGTCATCTCAAATTGGGCAGGGATGGGGAACAAAACAATTAAAACATTTAAAGTGATCATGATAAACTTCTATATCTAATTAACTTTTTTAGAGAAAATAAATTCTATATCCAAAGACAGTGACACCTCAGAGTTAGTACTATAGGTATGTTCTCCAGTGAAACAAATGGAACATACTAATTTTCACACATGAAGCACAAATAAAAGGCCAATAGCAGGAAGCAGGAAGTAAATATTTACATTTACATGAAAGTCAAATTATTGATTTCATATTTAATTTCATTAATATACCACTTATCATATCCAGTGAGAAGTTTAGAAACTGAAAAGCTGTATAAGGCATGAACAGCCTTAAAATAAGATACTGTTTTTAACAGACCATATATAATCCTTAGTCCTAAAACTTTAGAAAACCATCACATCACCATGTATAAAAAGCAACAAATAAGGCAACAAGAAAAGTGCCACAATCTATGGTCTAAGGAAACAACAAAGTATGCTAAAGATATTTTCTGAAATGGAACCTTACATTTAAACAAAAGACCAATATTACTTACATTTATTCAATTTAGAAAATAGATTAATTTATTTAAAGTCTGCATAATCTTTACTACTCTTTGTGGTCTGGGATACCAACTCAGATATATATGATTCCCTGTACCTTAAATAAGCGTATACACGTTTCCCACTCAGAAAATAACACATTTTGTGAATGTATTTGAACATACAATGGGAAATCTATGATTTCTATAAATTTGCTCAGAAATATTTAAACAGTCAAATTTATTATTCAAAATGCTTAACTTCTAAGATAAAACTGAATTCCTAATTGAAAAGAGGGAAAATGCTTAAAGCACAATTATCTCATTCATTCATTTGATATCTGAGCATCTACCTTATGTTAGTTATTATGATAGTGTTCATTTGTATTTATTCATTGTACAGTTGCCTCAAGAAAAAGATACAAAGAGGATTTGGTATCACAACATAAAGTGCAAAACATACCGCAATCTTCCATCTTGGGCAGCTGCTCCCCCTGCAATTATTTTGGTAATGAAAATACTTGAGTCATCTCCAATGTGTGGGTTGTCTGTACCTCCTGCAATGCTGAAACCAAGCCCTGAATTTCCCTGGGGATAGAGGGGAAAAAAATTGACACTGAATAATAATTATCTTTATTGATAGGTTCCCGTCATTATAGGACCTAGAAACTGTACTAACATAAGGAACACACACATAAAGGCATACGTATAGGAAATATGATGATTTTAAATTAAGAAATATAAGGAAAGCTCTTTTTTCTCTATAAATTCAGAGGTATTACTGCTGAATATGTGAGGCTGATGATGTACTGAGTACTTCTGGACTCTGGTCTACGATTCCTTCTTCAAAATTATGTGCAGTTTGTCCTTGGAGAGGTGTCACTATTAGGTCTCTTTCTTTTAGACTGCATCTTGCTCATGTTTGGTAAGGCAAATTGCTCCCAAGAGAAAAACAATGAAGTGATCCTTCTGTTGCTGTTATTTCCGAGTAGGTAATACCAATATATTATTTCATCCTAAATTTTTAAAAAAGAGGTACTGGGTGGTGCTTTTCTTCTGCTAACTTTGCCATCAGCTTATTTTAAAATGACCAAATTGTATGAGCTAAGTAACACAGCCATCATCCTTGATGTGTTTAACCAAGATACCTGACCAGCAAAAGGCAGTTTTTAATACTGAAGTCCAACTGGAGAACTTAACATTGGTGTACTTTCTTGACAGCAGTCAATTTTGCCAAAGTAGCATTACACTTCTTGCTTATTTTATTTATGTACTAGATTTCTGAATAATATTTTCTTTGAAGAAAGGGTTCTGCTACAAAAAGCAAAACTGATCTAAGCAAAGGTATTAAACGTTTATTTTTGCAAGAATGTTCTAACTTTGGTTTTCAGGCAGCTCAAATAAGTGGGTATATCTGGATCTATTACTAAACTGTTTGTATTAAATAGCTTAGAATTTCACTAGACTATGACATGTCCTAAAATTCTATTTTAATAAAAAAATTTTTTCAGTCTAAACTCTTCAAGAGTTACTAGAGTATCAATAATAGTATCAATAGGTTGTATGGGGCTACCACGTTACTCAGGTATTCGAGTTCTCGTTTTTACTTGTTTTTTAAAGAATTGAGATATAATTACAAATAACTTTGTGTAAGTTTAAGGTATACAACATATTGATTTGATACATTTATATAGTACAATATGATTACCACCTTAGCTTTATTTAGCTAACACCTGTATGAGGTCACATAACTGCCATTTATTTTTTGTGGTGAGAACATTTAAGATCTAGTCTCTTAGCAATTCTGAAGATTATAATACAGTATTGTTGATTATATTCACTACCTGTGCATTAGATCTCTGGAACTTATTCATCTTCTAGTTGCAAGTTTTTATACTTTAACAACATCTCCCCAATTCCTGGTACATAAGCTCTTTAATCAATGAAAAATACAATGTACAGTTCTGACTAAATAGAGGAATTTAAAAGGTACTGGGAAAAGATGAAAAGATGAATAAGATAAAGAGTTAGGACTATATGTCAAGAAATCTCAATAAAGTTGGGAAAAAACCAACAAAATGCCACATTAAAATGTGTACAATACATTAATACTCTATTTACTTGTAAGACTCAGTCATCCATGTCACTTGAACAGGTGGGTCCAAATTCAGGTAAACAGGCAATAAAAATCTATTATCCCTCTGAAGTCTATTTTTATTCAGTTTATTCTGGCTTCAAACATAAACAAATCTAATTACCTAGGATTTTAAATATACAGACATTCAGTTACTTAGAAAATTCACTTATGCAGAGCACTTCATTTCTCAAAAATGCTGGTCAGACAAGGTGGCTCTGCTAAAATACAGTATCAATTAAATGCAGATATTCTTAAGGGGAAAATACATCAAGAAAGTTTACACATCTGAATTGTATCCTTAAATTATTTTCTGACTGGGGGATTGCATAAGAAGTTTTCAATAAGGTCTTTTCCATTAAATCTATGGTTTTTATCTTGCTGGGAAACAAAACTGATACAATGACCATATTACTAGGATATTAAATACTTATTTAAAATAAATATTTTACTATATGAAAGATAAATAATAAAATTAAAAACTGAGAAAAATCTGAGAAACTGTCAGTCTAGAGGAGCACAAGGAGACATCATAACTAAATGTAATGTGGTATTCCAGTTGTGATCCTGGAAGAGAAAAACATAAAAAGTAAGGAAATCCAAATAAAGTAGACTTTAGTTAATAATAATATATCACTATTGGTTCATTAGTTGAAAAAAATGTATTCTAGTAATGAAAAGATGTTAATAATAGGTGAAACTGAGTCCAGGGTAAATGGAAACTCTCTGTACTACTTTTCTGTAAATCTAAAACTATGTTAAATAAAAAGTTTATTTAAAAAAAAAGGTTATTAAAGAAAAGCAACAGGTTCTGAAATGCCACGGCTAATTTTATACGTGGACTCATTAAAGAAACTAATATTATATGGTTCTGAAATGTGATCTTCCTTGGATCCTATATGAAAGAGCAGTATATTTAAAGAGTTATTTAAAGCAACAGGTTTATGCATAAAAACTTAAGATAATTAACAGTTTTTACCCTTTCAAGTGTGATTTCTTCATATTCATAATCTGCATCAGTGCCATTAACCTAATGGGGGAAAAAAAAGAAGTAGCACAGAAATTTAGGGTGTGAAATTTAAAATGGCAAGACATAATTTTTGCATGATTTCTTAATAAAAACCTGTTAAATGTGATAGTAATCAAATAATATAGCTTGATTTTAATAGTTTTAGGGAAGATTTTCAAAGAATGGAAGAATACAAATGTATTAATGAGTTGACACTCATGATATTGTGACTTTCACATACAGAAAGCGTACATTCAGCTTTTAATACTTACTGAACTCTTGACTCTCTTCTCTGCCTTGATCCACACATCTAATCAGCTGCCAATTCTTACTGACTTAAATATTTCATTTCTTCCTAAAACCATCACCCCTTCATTTTCATTGCTATTACCTTGCTTCAAAAGGTACCTTGCTTTGTTAACTCATCTGGACTACTGCAAGTGTAATCTACCCAATCTCTTAGATTACTGTTCTCCATTGCTCAAATCATTCTAATGTGTTTTAGTTACACAGATGGATCTTTATGGAGCCCATGTATAACATACTTGTTCCAAAATTCTCAAAAACTCTCATACAAGGCTCTGTATGAACTGACCCCAATCTATCACTCAACTTCATTCTAACATGTTTCTCACCTGTTCATGAGCCTTATATACCATCACACTTGAATGACTTGCTCCTTCCTTTACATATCCTGCAATTTCCTCCCTCCACATCTGTTACTTTATTGCTTCCTCTGTCAAATTTCAGTTACATATTTCATGTCCAACTTTGATTCACCATTCACAATCTTGCTTACACCATACAGACCAAGCACTTTCTCTCATTCCTTCTAATTTATTCCATGTCTCCTCCTGGAAGAAGTAATTCCCATAGCAAAGGCCACTGGTGAAGGCTGAATAGTGCTTGGAATCACATTAACTGGGATTCAAATCATTGCTTTAACATTTCTGGTGACACGAAGCTGGGCAAAATACCCAAACTAATAAGTCAAACAGGGATTGTGATAAACTTCATCTCTAGGTGCATCCCATCCTTCCATCCCAAGTGCTCTTCTGCAATATGATTGAACCATCCTACCACCAAGAGATGTTATCTACTTTCCCTTCCCTTGGATCTAGGCAGGCTCTAGATGACCTCTGTTAAAAAGAATGTGGCACAAATGCTTTGTGGTTTTTGAATCTAGGTCATGTGATGCCTTGTAGTGTTTGCCTTTGTCTTAGAATGCACATTCTTAGAATCCAGAAGCTATAATGTGAGGAAGCTCAAAGATCCTATGAAGAGATTGAAATGAAGGCGCATCAAGACCCCTGGCCAAAAGCCCCAGCTGCACCTCTAACCGGCAACTAGCACTAACTGCCAGCCATGGTCAATGAGGCTATTTTGGATCTTCCAGTCTTCTCCAGTGCCCCAGCCAAGACCGTGTAAAACAGAACTATCCAGTTAACCCAGAAAATCATGAGAAATAATGAATTATTTTTAAAGCCACAAAGTTTCAGGGTGGTTTGTTATACAGCAATAAAATAATGAAACAACAGAATAATGAAATCCATGTAAGGTAGTCTGTTTTCTTCACCATACTATAAGAAGCAACCCCTAATTCAGGTCCAATGCAGGAGCTAGGGGTTTTTTTCCTGAGGATTTTTGAAACTCATCTCTACTACTTTTTTGGGTTCTTAATTCTTATGGTTCTAATGGATACAAACCCAAATGCTACTTTGTTTCATCTTCTTTTTCAACTGAAGATATTTTCTTCTTGTTTTTGAAATTATGTTATACATATGTGTGTATACACACACATATACACATACATATATACATACACACAATATATATGTATATATATATATATAAAAATCTATGATTTATATGCCTATGGAGTGCAGGAGGAGGGTTATACATATGCATATCCTGCCAACTTGACTGGAAGTTTTTTTTTTTTTTTTTTTTTTTTTGCATACGTGGGCCTCTCACTGTTGTGGCCTCTCCCGTTGCGGAGCACAGGCTCCAGACACGCAGGCCCAGTGGCCATGGCCCACGGGCCCAGCCGCTCCGCGGCATGTGGGATCCTCCTGGACCGGAGCACGAATCCGCATCCCCCGCATCAGCAGGTGGACCCTCAACCACTGCAGCACCAGGGAAGCCCTGGAAGTTCTTTTTTATGAGTAAAAATAAAATCTGTATCTGCAGCTATACCACTCTTCTTATTCTAAAGGTTATTTGTATCATCTATATTTTTTCATGCTCAGACTTGCTAAAGGTCTATCAGTCTTTATCAAAGAAGTACTTTTAACATCACTGATTTATTACATTCTATGCTATTACATTCTGCTTTTATTTTTTATCAATTCTTTACCCTTTCCTTAGGCCCTTTTTAAAGCTTCTTGAGTTGAATGCGCAATTCATTTATGCTTATTACTTTTTCTATTTTTAGAAACACCCATTAAAGTTAATAAATTTTCCTTGGCATATGGCTTTGGCCAAATCCCCAAACTGCTACATTGGGCTCTATTTTTGTCCATTTGTTCATTTCCTAAATAGCCTGAAATTTTATTCTACAAAACATTTCCAAGTCAGTATACTTATACAGTCCTTTTGGTGTTAATATGTAATATAGTATAAATTTTTGTGCTGTGAGCTTATGGACTTCTGATTTAAGGTATTTGAGATTTTCACCATTAAGCCTTCTCAAAAGGTAGGTACTCCAAGCTCGACCCACCACCAGTCCCTCTCATCAGGAAACCTGCACAAGCTTCTCAGATAGCCTCATCCACCAGAGGACAGACAGCAGAAGCAAGAAGAACTATGATCCTGCAGCCTGTGGAACAGAAACCATATTCACAGAAAGACAGACAGGATGAAAAGGCAGAGGGCTATGTACCAGATGAAGGAACAAGATAAAACCCCAGAAAAACAACTAAATGAAGTGGAGATATGCAACCTTCCAGAAAAAGAATTCATAATAATGACAGTGAAGATGATCCAGGACCTCGGAAAAACAATGGAGGCAAAGATCGAGAAGATGCAAGAAATGTTTCACAAAGACCTAGAAGAATTAAAGAACAAACAGAGATGAACAATACAGTAACTGAAACGAAAACTACACTAGAAGGAATCAGTAGCAGAATAAGTGAGGCAGAAGAATGGATAAGTGAACTGGAAGACAGAATGGTGGAATTCACTGCGGCAGAACAAAGAAAAAAGGATAAAAAGAAATGAAGATAGCCTAAAAGACCTCTGGGACAACATTAAACGCAACAACATTCGCATTACAGGGGTCCCAGAAGGAGAAGAGAGAGAGAAAGGAACCGAGAAAATATTTGAAGAGATTATAGTCGAAAACTTCCCTAACATGGGAAAGGAAATAGCCACCCAAGTCCAGGAAGCACAGCGAGTCCCATACAGGATAAACCCAAGGAGAAACACGCCAAGACACACAGTAATCAAACTGACAAAAATTAAAGACAAAGAAAAATTATTGAAAGCAGCAAGGGAAAAATGACAAATAACATACAAGGGAACTCCCATAAGGTTAACAGCTGACTTCTCAGCAGAAACTCTACAAGCCAGAAGGGAGTGGCATGATATACTTAAAGTGATGAAAGGGAAGAACCTACAACCAAGATTACTCTACCTGGCAAGAACCTCATTCAGATTCAATGGAGAAATCAAAAGCTTAACATACAAGCAAAAGCTAAGAGAATTCAGCACCACCAAACCACCTCTACAACAAATGCTAAAGGAACTTCTCTAAGTCTAACACAAGAGAAGAAAAGGACCTACAAAAACAAACCCAAAACAATTAAGAAAATGGTCACAGGAACATGCATATTGATAACTACCTTAAATGTGAATGGATAAATTGCTCCAACCAAAAGACACAGGCTTGCTGAATGGATACAAAAACAAGACCCATATATATGCTGTGTACAAAAGACCCACTTCAGACCTAGGAACACATACAGACTGAAAGTGAGGGCATGGAAAAAGATATTCCATGCAAATGGAAATCAAAAGAAAGCTGGAGTAGCAATACTCAAATCAGATAAAATAGACTTTAAAATAAAGAGTGTTACAAGAGACAAGGAAGGACACTACATAACGATCAAGTGATCAATCCAAGAAGAAGATATAACAATTATAAATATATATGCACCCAACATAGGAGCACCTCAATACATAAGGCAACTGCTAACAGCTGTAAAAGAGGAAATCAACAGTACACAATAATAGTGGGGGACTTTAACACCTCACTTACACCAATGGACAGATCATCCAAAATCAAAATAAATAAGGAAAGAGAAGCTTTAAATGACACAATAAATCAGATAGATTTAATTGATATTTATAGGACACTGCATCCAAAAACAGCAGATTACACTTTCTTCTCAAGTGCGCACGGAACATTCTCCAGGATAGATCACCTCTTGGGTCACAAATCAAGCCTCAGTAAATTTAAGAAAATTGAAATCATATCAAGCATCTTTTCTGATGACAACGCTATGAGATTAGAAATGAATTACAGGGGAAAAAAATGTAAAAAAACAAAAACACATGGAGGCTAAAAACTACATTACTAAATAACCAAGAGATCACTGAAGAAATCAAAAAATACCTAGAGACAATGACAATGAAAACATGACGATCCAAAACCTATGGGATACAGCAAAAGCAGTTCTAAGAGGGAAGTTTATAGCTATACAAGCCTACCTCAAGAAACAAGAAAAATCTCAAATAAATAATCTAACCTTACACCTAAAGGAACTAGAGAAAGAACAAACAAAACCCAAAGTTAGCAGAAGGAAAGAAATCATAAAGATCAGAGCAGAAGTAAATGAAATAGAAACAAAGAAGACAATAGCAAAGATCAATAAAACTAAAAGCTGGTTCTTTGAGAAGATAAACTAAATTGATAAACCATTAGCCAGGCTCATCAAGAAAAAGAGGGAGAGGACTCATATCAATAAAATTAGAATTGAAAAAGAAGTTACCACAGACACCACAGAAATACAAAGCATCCTAAGAGACTACTACAAGCAACTCTATGCCAACAAAATGGACAACCTGGAAGAAATGGACAAATTCTTAGAAAGGTATAACCTTCCAAGACTGAACCAGGAAGAAACAGAAAATATGAACAGACCAATCACAAGTAATGAAATTGAAACTGTGATTAAAAATCTTCCAACAAACAAAAGTCCAGGACCGGATGGCTTCACAGGTGAATTCTATCAAACATTTACAGAAGAGCTAACACCCATCCTTCTCAAACTCTTCCAAAAAAATGGAGGAAGGAACACTCCCAAACTCATACTGTGAGGCCACCATCACCCTGATACCAAACCAGACAAAGATATTACAAAAAGGGAAAATTACAGACCAATATCACTCATGAATATAGATGCAAAAATCCTCAACAAAATACTAGCAAACAGAATCCAATGACACACTAAGAGGATCATAGACCATGATCAGGTGGGATTTATCCCAGGGATGCAAGGATTCCTCAGTATACGTAAATCAATCGATCTGATACACCATATTAACAAATTGAAGAAGAAAAACCATATGATCATCTCAATAGATGCAGAGAAAGCTTTTGACAAAATTCAACACCCATTTATGATGAAAACTCTCCAGAAAGTGGGCATAGAGGGAACATACCTGAACATAATAAAGACCATATATGACAAACCCACAGCAAACATCATTCTCAATGGTGAAAAACTGAAAGCATTTCCTCTAAGATCAGGAACAACACAAGGATGTCCACTCTCACCGCTATTACTCAACATAGTTTTGGAAGTCCTAGCCACAGCAATCAGAGAAGAAAAAGAAATAAAAGGAATACAAATTGGAAAAGAAGTAAAACTGTCACTGTTTGCAGATGACATGATACTATACATAGAGAATCCTAAAGATGCCACCAGAAAACTACTAGAGCTAATCAATGACTTTGGTGAAGTTGCAGGATACAAAATTAATGCACCGAAATCTCTTGCATTCCTATACACTAATGATGAAATACCCAAAAGAGAAATTAAGGAAACACTCCCATTTACCATTGCAACAAAAAGAATAAAATACCTAGGAATAAACCTTCGTAGGGAGACAAAAGACCTGTATGCAGAAAACTATAAGACACTGATGAAAGAAATTAAAGATGACACCAACAGATGGAGAGATATAGCAGGTTCTTGGATTGGAAGAATCAATACTGTGAAAATGACTACACTACCCAAAGCAATCTACAGATTCAATGCAATCCCTATCAAATTACCAATGGCAATTTTAATGGAACTAGAACAAAAAAATCTTAAAATGTGTATGGAGACACAAAAGACCCTGAATAGCCAAAGGAATCTTGAGGGAAAAAAACGTAGCTGCAGGAATCAGACTCCCTGACTTCAGACTATACTACAAAGCTACAGTAATCAAGACAATATGGTACTGGCACAAAAACAGAAACACAGATCAATGGAACATGATAGAAAGTCCAGAGGTAAACCCACGCACCTATGGTCAACTAATCTATGACGGGGCAAGGATATACAATGGAGAAAAGACAGTCTCTTCAATAAGTGGTGCTGGGAAAACTGGACAGCTACATGTAAAAGAATGAAATTAGAACACTCTGTAACACCATTCACAAAAATAAACTCAAAATGGATAAGAGACCTAAAGGTAAGACCAGACACTATAAAAGTCTTAGAGGAAAACATAGGAAGAACACTCTCTGACATAAATCACAGCAAGAATTTTTTGATCCACCTCCTAGAGTAATAGAAATAAAAACAAAAATAAAGAAATGGGACCTAATGAAACTTAAAAGTTTTGCACGGCAAAGGAAACCATAAACAAGATGAAAAGACAACCTTCAGAATGGGAAAAAATATTTGCAAATGAATCAATGGAGAAAGGATTAATCTCCAAAATATATAAACAGCTCATGCAGCTCGATATTAAAAAACAAACAACCCAATCCAAAAATGGGCAGAAGACCTAAATAGACATTTCTCCAAAGAAGACATACAGATGGCCAAGAAGCACATGAAAAGCTGCTCAACATCACTAATTATTAGAGAAATGCAAATCGAAACTACAATGAGGTATCAGCTCACACCAGTTAGAGCGCTTCATCAGAAAATCTACAAGCAACAAATGCTGGAAAAGGTGTGGAGAAAAGGGAACCCTCTTGCACTCTTGGTGGGAATGTAAGCTGATACAGCCACCATGGAGAACAGTATGGAAGTTCCTTAAAAAACTAAAAATAGAATTATCATATGATCCAGCAATCCCACTACTGGGCATATACCCAGAGAAAACCACAATTTAAAAAGACACACGCAGCCCAATGTTCACTGCAGCACTCTTTACAACAGCCAGGTCATGGAAGCAACCTAAATGCCCATCAACAGATGAATGGATAAGGAAGATGTGGC
Organism: Stenella coeruleoalba; assembly: GCF_951394435.1. Classification (NCBI taxonomy): domain Eukaryota; kingdom Metazoa; phylum Chordata; class Mammalia; order Artiodactyla; family Delphinidae; genus Stenella; species Stenella coeruleoalba. The sequence goes on along the minus strand of NC_137150.1, from coordinate 72,280,197 downwards.
ACATATATACAATGGAACATTACTCAGCCATAAAAAGGAATGAAATTGGGTCATTTGTTGAGACGTGGATGGATCTATAGACTGTCATACAGAGTGAAGTAAGTCAGAAAGAGAAAAATAAATATCGTATATTAACGCACATATGTGGAGCCTCGAAAAATGGTACAGATGAACCAGTTTTCAGAGCAGAAACTGAGACACAGATGTAGAGAACAAACGAGTGGACACCAAGGAGGGAAAGCTGCAGGGGGCTGGGGGTGGTGTTGTGATGAATTGGGAGATTGGAATTGACATGTATACACTGATGTGTATACAAACTGATGACTAATAAGAACCTGCTGTATTAAAAAAAAAAAAAAAAGGTAGGTACTTAGTAAACATCCTTGACATTTCACTTAATGCCAAGTCATGATGTATTGATATCTGGTGAGGATTCCTGGTAGCACAGAGTAATTTAACAAAGGTGAAAAGTGAGAAGGCCATATGAACCCCAGATGACTTTATTCCTATATGCTTAATAACTTGAAACTGTCTGATAATTTCATGTATAGAGACAATTCAATAACATCATTAAACACATTCAAACTGGGCTTCTAAATGCCAAGAAGACATTATCAAAAGCACAATTACTCTACAAGTACCACTTTATTAACAGTAAATGTACAAAAATATAATGTTGGTGTAATATTTTCAAAAGCTATATGGTTTCCAGCAAAACTACAAAATGGTTGATTTGCTTGGTTTTCTTTTTATAATAGCTTTACAAAATGTGGCTTCCAACAGGAAAGAAATGCTTGGCTAATGGGTTTATCACTCTCAATTAACAGGATAACATGAGAGGTAAGCTGTGTATAAAATGAGAGAAGAGAGGTCAATCTTTAGATAACGTAGTATTTTACTGACAAAATATTTTTCCCCCTTAAAAATAGAAAAGAATAGATTTAGAATACTTCTTGAGAACTGTCATTTTAGTACTTCCTAGGTTTTGAATTTAGTCCTATTAACAAAATGGGATTGTGTATCAGGGGTGGGGGGGAAAGCTGGAGAAGAAACTAGAAGTGGATTGGAGCCTGATTGTGAAAGGTCTTGACTGCTTCCCTGATGAATGAGAAATATTCTTGAAAGTTTTGGAGCATCAAGTAGGTTTAATAGATTTTCCAGAAAAAGAATTGTGGCAGTATGTAACAGAAATGGAGAGAAACTGGAGAAAAGTAAATTGATAAAGAAGTTATGGCAATAATTTGGGTAAAAGGAAGAAATTCCAAAGACACTTAAGAATTGGTAAATTTCTAAATATTAAAAAAAATCTTAATATTAATGGGGAAAAAGTCCCATAAAGTCATAACTAAGAACAACTACTGTATAATAAACCTGACCAGGAAAAAAAATCAGATTATATAACATATAGCAAAGATGAGTTGTACGCCACTGATCTAATATGGTTTGGGACAAGAACTATGCTGCTTTAATTAAACAGTGTTTTATTATCTGCAGGGGAATCCCCCCAAATTACTTTTATTTAAAATTTTACTTTGTTATTTTGAGTTTTTAACTTTGCTATATCAACACTGTCCAAAAGAAGTTTCTGTGATGATGGAAGTGTAAAATAATCTGCCTTTTCCAATACAGGAGTTACTTACCCACACATGGTTACTAAGTGCTTGAAATGTGACTACTGAGACAGAGAAACTATATTTTAAATATTATTGAATTTTGATCAATATAAATTAAATACCAACACATGGCCAGTGGCTTACTGTTTTGGAAGATGCAGCTCTAGATGAATCATTAAGTCTAACTCCATCCCTCCAAACCACACGTACATATTCTCTTTTTTCTCTCCTCCTTTTAAGTATTAATATCAATTAATACTTAAAACTGAGTATAATACATCATACTTAATGGTAAAAGACTGAAAGCTTTCTCCCAAGGATCAGGAACAAAACAAGAATGTTTGCTCTGCAACTTCTATAAAACATTTTAAGGGAGGTTCTAGCCATGGCAATTAGGCAAGAAAAATAAATAAAAGGCATCTTCATTGGAAAGGAAGAAGTAAAACTATCTTTGTAGATGACATGATCTTATATAGAAAGTCCAAAGGAATCTACATGAAAAAACCATAAATGAGTTCAGTAACATTGCAGGTAGAAGATCAATACCCCCAAATCCATTATATTCCCATGTTAGCAATGAAAAATCCATAAATGAAATTAAGAAAACAATTTCATTTATAATAGCATTAAAAGAATAAAAATACACAGGAATAAATTTAACAAAAGAAGTGGAAGACATGTACACTGAAAATTATAAAACATTGGTAACAAAATTAAAGATGTAAGTGAATGGAAAGACAGTCTGTGTTCATGGACTGAGAGACATAATGTTGATAAAATGACAATAATCCCCAGATACTTGTGTGCCAATGTTTACCACAGCATTATTCACAACAGGCAAAAGGTGGAAACAACCCAAGAGTCCATCAAGAGAAGGATGAATAAACAAAACGTGGTGTGTGTGTGTGTGTGTATATAAAATGAAAAATAATTCAGCCATAAAAAGGAATGACATTCTGACACATGCTACAACACAGATGAACCTTGAAAACATTATGCTAAGTGAAAGCAGCCAGATACAAAAGGCCACATATTGTATGATTCTATGTATATGAACAGTCCAGAAAAGACAAAGCCATAGTGACAGAAAATAGATTAGTGGTTGCCAGGGGCTGAGGTAAGGGCAGAATGGGGAGTGATTGCTAACAGGTACAGGGTTTCCTTACAAGGTGATGAAAATGTTCTGGAATTTGAAAGTGGTGGTGACGGCACAACATTGTGAATAGACTAAAACCACTGAATCGTATACCTTAAAAAGGTAGATTTTGTGTTACGTGTCTCAACGTAAAATTTTTTAAGGTGAAAAAGTTGAAAAAGGTGAGATATAACATAAATTCAAGTTGAAACAATGAGTTAATACATTTTAAACATTATGCTAACAAAAGATCAAAAAGTTTATTAACACACCATGCTAGTGACGGTATGGGGTAAAAACAGTAGTAATTTTTGTTGAAGTATAAATTGATATAACTCTGTGAAGTACAATTTGGCAATAATGATCAAATCTAAAAATTGACACACCCTTTGAGCAATCTATCAATATATAAATATACTCTGATTATATAATTGCATATAAACACAAAAATATCTATACAAAAATTATCAGTGGGGCATTGATTTTTATATGGTAAAAGTTTGAAAACAACACATATATGCTTGTACATGCACAGAATGTTTACAGAAGGATATATATATTATATATATATATAAATTACTTAATTTTAGAAAGCATGGTGACAACAATCAGGAAAAAAAAGTGTTATAAAGCAATAGTTGCAAGTCTTCTTATTTTTATTCATCAATACATAGTTGGTATTAAACGATCAGGACTTAACAAAGGAATAACAAGTAAGTTTAAAAACCATTCTGGAATATATTTTAAATTTCAGGATTAAATTAAAAACCTACAAAGAATAGTTATTAAACATTTTACACAGTGTTCTTCAAGTATGATAAAGTACCACACTCTGAAAAATCTTGCTTAAAGAATTGGAATTTATCTCATATCCTTATGTACAGAAAAGGTTTAATAAAGCATGCCCAAGGGTGTTATCACTAGAAGGCTCTTAGCAGGTATTTGAGAAATTGATTTTGGGTGTGTTCCCACCATTCCCTAAATGAAAGGGTTGCTTACTGTGGCTAGACTTTGCAAAGACAATGCATTTTATGCTGAACGCCTGTTTTCCTTCTGGGAGCTTGGAAATTTGGTATGCGCTGGACAAAGGGTGCCTATGTGATCATCACCAATAAATAACTTTGTGCTGTGTCCATAATGGGCTTCCCTGGGCAGAAAAACTGCATACGTGTTGCTACATTTTCACTGCTAGGTGAAAAGAGTGCTCTGTGGACCCCTCTGGGGAGGAAGAAAGTAGAAGGAAATCTAAACATGGACTCTTCTAGGCACACAGCCTTATAATCTGACTGTAGATCCTGACTTATCACATAGCTGTAATAAATCTTAGCCATAAGTACAACATGCTGAGTCTTGTGAATCCTTCTAGCAAATTTCTCACCGTGGGTAGTGAATGGTTTTCAAGACTCCCAACATACCCTGCTTTAGCAGGAAAAGTATTTTTTGAATAATATGTCATACAAACTTAAAATTAATACAACTTTTACTCTAAGTTTGCTGCTTGTATGCTAATCCTGCTTTTAATTTGTTGACATTTCCCCTAAAATGCATGTGTATTTATTTTCTTTGTTGATATCATTTTCTCTGTTAGTTCTTACATATTAACCTTTCAGTTGAAAGGGTTTTAAAATAAAAATAATTAATCACTGATTCTGTCCTTAAGCAAAACATAAGTCAACAAAAAGAACAAGTGAGGGAGAAAGAAATGTGAAGAAGAAAATATTGACAAAAGTACAAACAAAATTCTGCTTAAGTATTCTTTATCCATGTGAAAGGTGACATTGACTGAAAAGAGTATTTTTGGTTTGTATTATTATTTGAAGTTTTCAAAAATTCCCCCAAATTTGATATACCCATATAAACAGAAGATAAAGCCAAATATAATGTTTTAAAGTATAGACTGAAATCAACTATAGTTAAAAAATGGGAGAAAAAGATTTTTACAATCTATTAAATTATGCACCATTTGCTGTTTTTAAAATGTGCGAGCACAACTTCTACTTAAACATCTCTGAAGATATTTTAGTTGGGGTGAAAAATGTTAGATTCTGCTGTTCTGGCTATTTATCTTTAGGAGAAAGAAGGCTTTTTAACAAAAGAAGTTTAGAGAGAAGCACTAATCAATTTAAAGTTATAAAGTTATAACTAATTATTTTAATATGTGAATACCTATAAACCCGGTCACTAAAAATCTAGTCACTCAATTAGACTTCAAAAATGACCCTTTGAATATATGGCATTGTGTAAATGACCATTGGTCAGATAGCGAAAGTTATTCATTTTAATTTAAAAATAAAATTTCTCATTTCAACATTTCTGCTTTGCAAGAGTATAGAAAAAGAACAACCAAAAAAGGATGGTACTGCTTCATTTACTTTAACAATTACAGCTTAGTAACAGAACACTGTAAGTACAATGTATTAGAGAAAATAATGCTGTGAGTTTTGTATATCAAAACCTACAAAAGGGAAAACAGAATTATTTAAATATGGCAATGAATGGAACTTACATAAGTTGATGTTTCCAAGCTATCTGTGTTGACCAGTACTGGAGGAGGATTTGCCTTAGAGAAAGAATTGTAAATGTATTAGGCTTAACAGGAAAATTGACACATTACATAATAATGTTCACAAATGTTAGAAGCATATAAAAGATTTCCTATTTCTTTAAGTATAATTTTATATGAACTTTTCATACGTTAAACTATGTATCCAGTTTCTAGCACCAATGGAAAGATTTAGGTATAGGCAGTTGTTATATTTGCTTTTGAGAAATAAGTTCTTATTTCTGCTAAAACAGACACAATTTTCTTAAGATTTGCAAAGAATCACCAGCCTTCTCAAAAAATCCACAAATATTCTCTAGCGTAACAAACAACTCTTCCCAAATTGGTTAGAAATCATTTGCTTTTCTAGTCTCAAGGATCCCATGAAGATTCCAATCATTTTATCACCCAGAAAAAAAATTCTGTCCCACACTGAACTGTGTTTAAATACTGGAATTAAAAAAAAAAAGCCATACAAAGAAATCAATCGCAAACTTTTAGAATACTGGAAACACACTCAACGTAAAAGCCCTCAATTGTTATCAACTGCAATTACTGCTTTCCATGTGTTATTCTAGACCACTCACAGAATAACTAGTGGTCAAAAAACCCACAAAAAAACAAAAACAAAAAAGCCAAGTAGAATAATAACATAGGTCTAATTAAGTTTGGAATGAAAAAAGCTTGGCTTTCTGCTTAAGTTGAAAAGTGTTTATTATGTAGGTGCAATAAAATTTAAAGAATAAAATGCAATTAATACCAAATGAAAAACAGACCAGAATATACTAGAAAACTGATGTGATTCCTCTTAAAATTATCTTTCTTCTGCATATTTAAAAGTATAAAATTACCAAGTCAAATGACATCTTCAGAGAATCAAAAAGACGACTATCCTTTAAATAAATTTTAAGAGATGTGTTTAAATATTAACAGTTCTTCTACTCTAATTAAAGAATTACACAAAAAGGTTGTATGAAAGAAACGTAATACACAAAATAACCATTTTCTTCCAAGTGTATGGGCTTTTCTAAAAGGTGAATGAATATTCAGAGTTCAAATGTTTTACATTATTTTCAGCGAAGTACTAGATCTGGATGATCATACGATAAAATGCTTAAAGACAACACCACTGCATGCTTAAACAATTGTACAGTATGCGTCTCAGCTACATAAAGCAGCAAGTTAAAAATGAGTAGGGACAAGGATTTACTGTACAGCACAGGGAACTATATTCAATATCTTGTAATAACCTATAATGGAAAATAATCTGAAAAAATGTATATAACTGAATCACTTCGCTGTACACCTGAAACAATAAAAAGTACCCTGAAAAAAACAAACAAACAAAATGAGTAGGGAATACTTTATTAAATATAAACATGATACTAACTACTTTATGTGTAGTCCTACCTTTGACTATAATAGTCTGTTTTCGAATGATTCAGTGAAAAGCAAACCTAATAGGTAAAAATACTATTTGTGAGAATGATATTTAAGCAAAGCAAGTCAATTAACAGACATTTGAGATTTTATGAACATTTGAAATTATTCATTTCCCAATGACTACTGAGACTTCTCAAATTGATATTTTAATTCATTAAAAAATTAATGGTACTTCACCTTTTTTTGCTTACGAAATTACAGAGGAGGACAAGAAAGAACAAGGCTATTTAAAGTTATAAAAGAAGTTACATTCTTCAAAAATTATGGCAAGAAAACCATTTGGTTCTCTCTGCTCATTTATTACCAAAAATATAGTGGAAAAAGTTGTTTATTACCAAAATCTAACTTATACAAAAATTATCACAACACTAGCTGTTCATGATCACCAACTCATCATCACTGTAGATAATTTATCTTTTCATTCTAGTCATATAAAAAGTCTAACTGATATTGAAATACATACAAACCAAACTATATGAAGGGTTAAATTTACTTCAAAATAAAATAATGACAATGAGAGATCAGGAGAAGGAGGGGCTATGGATCATATAAGAGTACATGAACTGAGGACTGTTGTAGTTGGGTGATGAGTATACATGGGAGTTCACTGTACTACTCCCTTTATGTCTGAGCATTTTTGAAGTTTTTCATAATATACAGCAAAACAATTATATTGAGTCAAGTACTCAGTTTGTAAGAGGTTAATAACTAATATAGTTGTAAAATATTATAGGTTAGAGTTGCTATTAAGATATTAGCATTCCCATCATAAAATTAATTTCAATTTTAAAGTTCAGTTCTGAATAAAGAATAATACAGACTAGTAAAAATAATTTGTAATTCTGACTTAATGAATATGATTAGATAATTAATATATGCATAATGTTTATTTGTAGATGTATCTTAGAATTAATATGAGTGAATGATCACACCTGAAGGGAAAGTGTGGGAATAAAGGACTTGAAACTGAACAAAACCTGGGAATGTTCACAATGAGGATTAAGCAAGAATTTCATTCAAAACTAATGTCAAGACAAGACAACCTAGCAATTTGAAAAAGACATATCACAAAATATAGTCTAAAATAAGAGCCTACGTAAATGACGCTCAAGAGGCATGATTTGACGGCCTCAAGTTTTAGCCGCCTAAAATAATGATAAAAATATTTAAGACTGTGTTAGCAGGTAGAGAATTAAAACATTACCTTAAAATTTACCCTTACTAACTTGAGATTTTCTAAATTCTTATATTACAGAATACAGAAATGGTATCTGACAAAGTAGTACTCCATTCCTCTCAAATTTGGAAGTGGTGGGAATGAGGTAGCACAATGGGCTTGGAGGGTACGATATACAACTCAGAAAGACATAATAACCTAGCGCCAAAGCCAGAACAGGTACTTCTGAAGCAAGAGATAGAGAAAAATTTGGCCATGGAATTTGCTACTTTCAGATAGCTAAAGTAGAGAGCACTAAAATAAAAAACAGTAGCAAATCTGGATAGTTTAAGACCTCAGGATCTGTATCTAGGACAGGGGATAGCAGAATAGGTAACAGGGAATTATCAGCTTTGCTTAGGGAGGAAATCAAACAACAGCATAATCTATGTGAAAGTTAGATTATTCAAATAATCTATGTGAAAGTTATTTCAAATGAAGGGGAAAAAACCCTTCCCTGCACCTCACCTTTAAGTGACACTTATCAAAAGATATGGTTCTAGATCTCTCTCTACCCTCACTCTACCATTCAACAACTTTGAATATACAGATAAATCACAAGTATTATTGAAACTTATTTTTTTACACCTGTAAAGCGATATACCTTTACTCAAGAGGACTGTGTGAGGACCTAGTGAAGTAATATAAAAAAAAATGTGTTGTAAACCACAGAAACCTATTGCTAATCCATTATTATTTACTAATAATATATACCATTGTGTATGTTTCAACTTAGACAATAATGAAGTCCTATATTCACTTAGAAATGGGGGGTGATTAGTAAGGGGGCAGGGATATACCAGAAAGAGAAACTTAACAAACCCCTAAAGAATATGACCCATGAATTAATAACAAGACTTAAGAAACGTAATTTTGCTCATCCAACTTTTACTATTTTATTTCATTATTAAAGGGCCTCATAGGGTCTACTGCTGTTAACACACTGCAGCATCCTTACACAATTTCAGAGCATAATATTACAGCTTAAAAATTCTGTGTTAAAATAATTCTAAGATCCAGTTATTTAAAAACAGGCCAAAATTAGGAGTTTAGAAAATGCTTTTATGCTGTATACTATATTTCTCCTTCTTAGCATGTATCAAAGTTTCATTGTATTATTGGCTTAGTGTCTCTTTCTCCCCTACTAAATTATAAACAAATGTTTTTCAAACACAGAACTCCCAAACCCCAGAGAATACATCTTGGATTCTAATTTGAGACACACTGCATTAAAAGTTAAGTGCTGTCACTTCAGTGATCATTGTAAGTTAAAGTGATTGTAAAAACAAATAGGGTGAATTCTGGGAAGATGGCAACACAAGAAGTCCCACAATTTTGTCTCTCCACCTAGATAACAACTGCACTGGCAAAAACGCAACTGCCAGTGTGATGTAACTATTTTGGAATTCTAGTCTATTGAAGGCTTACAACTCCCAGGGGAAGTATTAGATGGCAAACTGTGGTTAATCCAGTAAATTTCAGTTCTTAGCACAGTAGCAGCTACCCAACTCCCACCCCTCTTAAGTGTTCCTAGAGCAGCTGGCACAAACCGGGGTGGAGTGGGGATGGGGGTGGGCAGCAAAAAACACCCTGTTCTCCAAACATAGGGAATCTGTGCTCTTACTGCTGTTTCTGATCATGAAGGTGCAAAGAGGCAGTGGCCATTGTTGCTGAACCTCCTCCAATTGATATAAATCTCTCCCTCTCTGGCTGAAGTGACTCCCAAGAGATTTAAAGGGCAAGTGTCTCCTCCCACCATTTCATTTTCCTCTTTTTCCCCTTCTGAAAAGGGGAAAAGCCAGACATTGAAGATTAGAATATTCAAAAGCAACCACATATATGAGGGAAATTAGAAAATCACTGCGTATACCTGGGGAAGGTACAGGCATAGAAAAAATCTGCGAAGATCTGAAAGTTATACCATAGGCTGATTTTTAGCACAGAGATAGCCCACAGAAATCAAAAAAACAAAACACCCAGCAAACCCTAGGAAAGGGGAGAATCAGGTTTCCAGAGAAATCATAAGATTCAAACGTCCAATTTTCAACAACAAAAAAATCACAAGGCATGCAAAGAAACAGGAACATATGGTCCATTCAAAGGAGAGAGAGAGAAGAAAAAAGAAACTGCCTCTGAAAAAGAGCTGGCGGCATACCTATTAGACAAAGGATTTAAAAGAACCACCTTAAAGATATCCAAAGAACTAAAAGACATGGTAGACAAAGTCAAGAAAATGATGTATGAACAAAATGGAGATAAGAGATAGAAAACCTAAAGAGAAACCAAAAGGAAATTCTGAAGCTGAAAAGTACAATAACTGAAATGAAAAATTCACTAGAGCAGACTGGAACACGCAGAAGAATCAGAAAACTTGAAGATAGGACAACGTAAATTATTAAGTCTGAAAACAGAGAGACTGAAGAAAAGTGACCAGAGTCTAAGAGACTTGTGGGCCATCATTAAGTGGACCAACACACACATTGTGGGAGTCCAAGAAAAAGAAGAGAGAGATCAAGGGGCAGAGAAAATATCTGAAGAAATAATGGCTAAAATATTCCCAAATTTGATGAAAGACACGAATATAAACATCCAAGAAGCTCAACAAACTCAAGGTAGGATTAACTCAAAGAGATTCACACTCAGACACATTATAATCAAACTCCTGAAAAGACAATGACAGGGAGAATTTTGAAAGCAGCATAAAAAAGTGACTCAATATACAAGGAATTCTCAATAATATTAATAGATTTTTCATCAGAATTCTGGAGGTCAGGAAGCAGTGGGTTGGTATATTCAAAGTGCTAACAGAAAAACACTGCCAACCAAGAACCTTGTATCTGGCAAAACTATCCTTCAAATATGAGGGAGAAATTAAGACATTCTCAGATAAACAAAAGCTGAAGGAGATCATTACCAATAGACTGGCCCTGAAAGAAATGCTAAAGGGAATCCTGCAGGTTGAAATGAAAGGACACAGGACAGCAACTTGAGGTGTTTGGAGAAATAAAGACCTTGGTAAGGATAAATACAAAATAACTCTTATTATTTTAATAGCGTTTTGTAACATCACTTTTTGTTACCTACATGATTTAAGAGACTAATATTTTTTAAATTATATTTAAAAAATTAGTCTAAAAGCTACTTATTAGTACAGAAGTGAAGTCAACATTAGTAAATAACTAAAATCAATTACTAGTCCAGAAGCTAGTATCATAGTAACTTTGCTTTGAGATTCTACATTTGTTTTCTACATAATTTAAAAGATGAATGCATTTAAAAATTGTTGTTTTTGTACATACAATGTATAAAGTTGTAATTCTGTGATATCAACAACTGAAACAGGTGAGGATGGAACTGTTAAAAGGAGCAGAGTTTTTTTATATTATTGAAGTTAAGCTGGTTTAAATTCAAATTAGAGTGTTATAACTTTGGGATGTTAAATGTAATCCCCATGGTAACCACAGAGGAAATAGCTAAAGAATACACACAAAAGGAAATGGGAAAAGAATTTAAACATTTCACTACCAAAAAATCAACCAAACAAAAAATAAGACACTAATGCAGGAAATAAGGTACAAAAAACCTATAATGAATACAGAAAACAAATAGCAAAATGACAGAAGTCTCTCCTTATCAGTAATTACTTTAAATGTAAATTGATTAAACTCTCCAATTAACAAAAACAAAAACAGCAGAATGGATAAAAACACATAACCCAACTCTATGTTGTCTACAAGAGACTCGGCTGAGATCCAAAGACACAAACAGACTGAAAGTGAAAAGGTGGAAAAAGATATTCCATGCAAATAGTAACCAAAAGATAGTAGGAGTGACTATACTAACATTAGACAAAATAGAATTTAAATTTTAAAAAGTTACAAGAGACAAAGGACATTATATATTAATATAAGGTTCAAAACAGCAAGAAGATGTAACAATTACTAACATTTATGTACCTAATGACAGACCATCAGAATCTATGAAACAAAAAAATGACAGAATTAAAGAGAGTAGACAGTTCTACAATAATAGTTGGAGATTTCAATGCCCACTCAAAATAATGTGTAAAATAACCAGACAAAAGATAAGTATGGAAAAAGACGACTTAAATGACACAATAAAGCATCCTGACCTAACAGACATATTTAGAACATTCTGTCCAACAACAGGATACATTCTTCTCAAGTGCACTTGGGTCATTTTCCAGAATATACCATATATTAGGCCACAAATTAAGTCTCAGTAGATTTAGAAAGTCATCATACAAAGTATCTTTTATGGCCAAAATGGATGAAGATAGTAAGCAATAATAGAAGCAAACTAGAAAATTCACCAAGCTGTGGAAATTAAACAACATACTCTTAACCACTGAATCAAAGAAGTAGAAAAGCAAACTGGAAAAGACTTAAAGAGATGAATGAAAATGCAAATACAACATACCAAAGCTTATGAGACAGCAAAAGCAGTGATAAGGGGGAAGTTTACAACTACACGTTTATCTTAAAAAACAAGAAAGACCTCAAGTCAACAAACCGAACTTTACAAATCAAGGAACTAGAAAAAGAACAAACTAAACCCAAAGTTAGTACAAGGAAGGAAATAATAAAAATTAGAGCAGAGATAAGTACAATAGAGAACAGAAAAATAATAGAGAAAAAAGACCAACAGTTGTTTTTTTGAAAAGATCAACAAACTGACAAACTTTTAGTTAGATGGACTAAGGAAAAAAGAGAGAAGACTAAATTACTAAAATCAGAAATGCAAGTGGGAACATTATTACTAATTCTACAGAAATAAAAAGGACTATAAGAGTGTTATGAGCAAATGTAAGCCAACAAATTGGATAACCTACACAAAATGGACAAACTCCTACCAAGGCTGAATCATGAAGAGAAAATTTAAATAGACTTTATAATTAATAAGGAGATTGAATCAGTAATCAAAAATCTCCTGACAAATAAAAGCCCTTGAAATCTGATTGCTTTCCTGGTGAATTCTACCAAACATCTGAAGAACTAACATCAATTTTTCTCAAACTGCCCAAAAATTGAAGAGGAAGGTACATTCCCTAACTCATCCTATGAGCCAGCATTACCCTGATACTAAGGTCAAAGGCAAGGACACTATAAGAAAACTGCAGACAAATATCCCTTATGAATATTGATCCAAAATTCTCAACAAAAACTGAATTCAGCAACATATTAAGAAGATTATACACCATGACCAAGTGGGATTTTTTCCTGGAATGTGAGGATGATTCAACATATGAAAACTGATCAATGTAATACACCACATCAACAGAATGAAGGAAAAAAACAACACGATCATCTCAATCAATGCAGGAAGTATCTGACAGTATGCAACATTCTTTCATGATAAAAACGTTTAACAAACTAAGAATATAAGGAAACCACCACAGCATAATAAAGGTCGTATATGAAAAACCTACAGCAAACATCATACTTTCATGGTGAAAGACTGAAAGCTTTCCCTCTAAGATCAGGAACAAGTCAAGCTGGCCCACTTTCACCACTTCTATCCAACACAGTATTAAAAATCAGTCAATTAGACAAATAAGAAAAATAAATGACATTCAAATGAGAAAGAAGGAAAATTATGTCTTCAGATAATATGATCATACATGTAGAAAACCCTAAAGAAACCACACAAAAACCTGTTCGAACTAATAAACTTAGCAAAGTAGCGGGATATGGTCTACACACAAAAATCAGTTGCATTCCTATACACAATCTGGAAAGAAAATTACAAAAACAATTCCATTTATAACAGCATCAAAAAGAATAAAATAATTTGGAATGAACTTAGCCAATGAGGTGAAAGATTTGTGCAATGAAAACTATAACGTTGCTGAAAGAAATTAAAGACAACAGAAATAAATGGAAACATATTCCCTGTTCATGACCTCTTAATACTGTTAAGATGTCAATATTACCCAAAGCAATTTACAGATTTCATCCAATCCCAATCAAAATTCCAATGTTTTCTGCAGAAATAGAAAAACCCAACCTAAAATTCATATGGAATCTCAAGGGATCTGAATAGACAAAATAATTCTGAAAAGGACAAAGCTGGAGGACTCATACTTTCTCATTTCAAAACTTACTACAAAGCTATAGTACTCAAAAGTTTGGTACTGGCATAAAGACAGACATACACCGATGGAATTGAACAGACTGCAGAAATAAACCCTCACATATATAGTCAAATTGTTTTCAACAAGGGTGCTAAGACCATTCAATGGGGACAAGATAGTCTTTTTAACAAATGGTGCTGGGAAAACTGGATATCCAAATGCAAAAGACTGAATTTGGACCCTTACCTAACATCATATACAAAAATTAATTTAAAATGGACCCATGACCTAAATCAAAGACCTAAAAAACTATAAAACTATAAGAAGAAAACACAGGGTAAAAGCTTCAGGACACTACATTTGGTAGTGATTCAATGGATATAACACCAAATGCACAGGCAACAGAAGAAAATGTAGACAATTTGGACTTCCTAAAAATTAAAAGTTCTGTGCATTAAATGACACCATCCACAAATTAAAAAGGAAATCCACAAAATGGGAGAAAATATTTGCAAATCATATATCTGATAAGGAACTAATATCCAGAATATATAAAGAACTCCTAAAACTCTCAATTAAAAAAACTGCAATGCAATTCAAAAATGGGTAAAGGACTTCAATAGACATTTCTCCATAGAAGATATGCAAATGGCCAATAAACATATGAAAAGATGTTCAACATCACTAATCATTTGGGAGCTGCAAATCAAAACTACAATGAGATACCACCTCATACCCATCAGGCTGGCTACTATCATGAAAAGAGAATATAAGGAGTGTTGGTGAGGATGTGGAGAAATTGGAACCATTGTGTTCCACTGGTGGGAATATACAATGATATAACACCGTGGAAAATAGTATGATGGTTCCCCTAAAAATTAAAAATTAAGTTACAAAGTGATCTAGTTATTCCACTTTCAGGTATACACTCAAAAGAATTGAAAGCAGGGTCTTGAAGAGGTGTCTGTACACCTATGTTCACAGCAGCATTATTCACAAGAGCTAAAATGTGGAAGCAACTCAAGTTGTTCATTGACAGATGAATGGATAAGCAAAGTCTCATATATACATAAAATGGGATATTATTTAGCTTTCAGAAGAAGGGAAATTCTGATGCTACATATGCTACAACACAGTTAACCTTAAGGACATTATACTAAGTGAAATCAGCTAGCCACAAAAAGACAAATACTGTTATGATTTCACTTCCATGAGGTACTTGAGTCAAAACCATAGACACAGAAAGTAGAATGGTAGTTGCCAGGGCCTGGGGGGGGAGGAATGGGGAATTAAGTGTTTAATAGGTATAGTGTTTCAGTTTTGCAAGATGAAACAAGTTCTGCAGATGGATGATGGTGATGTTTGCACAACAATATGAATGTACTTAATACCACTGAACTGTAAACTTAAAAAGTTAAGGTGGTAAATTTTACATTATGTGTATTTGATCACAATTAAAAAAATGGAAAACAAATATATGACCTCAATCTAATTATTAAAATGCATAAAACACAAATTGCGGGATATTCTATAAAACGACTAGCCTGTTCCCTTGTAAAAGGTCACACACATGAAAGACAGATTGTGTAGCTACTTCAGATTAAAGTAGACTCATGAAAACTAACTGTGGTCTTGGATGGGCCAAAGTACCTTTTTGTTTTTCATATAAAAAAACATTACTAGGGCAACTGGCAAAACAGAATTACAGTGGGTAGTATTATATTAATGTTAATTTTCTGGTTTAGCTCACTGCACTATGGTAATATTTTTGTTCTTTGGAAAAATATTTAGTATTGTGAAGTATTAATATTTAGCGGTAAGAGGGGCATGAATAAAATTCCTTTTAACTGGTTTACAAAAAATAATATTATACTCAATTACAGAAGAACAGAAATGATAAAGCAGATGTGGCAGGTAAAAATATTAACAATTGGGAGATGTGGGTCAAAGTATATGGAATTTCTTTGTACAATTCTTGCAACTTTCTGTAAGTCTGAAATGATTTGAAAATAATATAAAAACAAACAAACCAACATAAAACCAACAAAAAAACCCAAAACACAGATAGAACAGTGGCACTGCAGTCAGATATTAGTGTGTGGCTTAAAAAGGCTCATCAAGGCAATCCAAGTATACTATTCTATTTAAGATTACTAGTAAAATGAAAATGGATCAAACCATGCTTTAGATTATACTAATGATCAAATCATTTAAGAGTCAACATTCAGATGTTCTGTGGAACCTGAATTATCCAGAAGCAACAGGATGTTCTATACTGGTTATACCTCTAACGTTAACTACTCTCATGTCATGTGGGAGTTATTTGTTAAGTTATGATTTGCATAAACAGAAAGTAGGCTCCTAGAGGACAAGAACAATGTTACATTCATCTTAGTATCTACATGATTGGAACAATAACAAATAATTGAACAAAAACCAATCCCTCCAAAGCACCTGTTTGCGTGTGAACAGAGACTTTCATACAAACACACAAAATTAGCTCTAAAGCATTTTCAACAACACTTTAATTACCCGATAGCTCCTCACAACTGGTAAAAAAGGAGGTCTAAAGAATCTGGTTTTAAAGCAGAGTATTTATTCTGGGTGTATATTTAATAGGCCAGTATCATAGAGATTATATGATTTTATCTCCAGCAGGAAGAGCCAGCATCTGTTATACAACTACTATGTGCTCAGTTTCTATGCGGAGAAACTGAGGCTATGAGAAACTGAGTAATGTCCCCACCATCACACAACCAGGCAAGGGTGAGGCCAGGAAGTGGTAGGGTCAGGTGTCACCATAAAGTCCAGGTTCTCTCTGCAACTTCAAAAAGTCATTCAATGTATCCTTTTCTGTACCACTCTGAGTAATAAGCATGATAATTCCTACTGCAGAGGGTTTTCATAAAATTTAAATGACATGATCAATATAAAAGTACTGTGAAAGTTTAAAGTTCTACAAATAATCAAAGACATATTAAAAAAAATTATCATCTACCTAGCTATCTGTCCTCAAACTCACTTTGAAGTAGTCAGGGAGGCGTCAGCCACCCTTTTGAATAGATGATGGGAGTAGAAATTCAGAGAGGTTAAGTAACTTGTTTGAGTCACAAAGTAGGACTAGAATCTAAATCTTATATCTTCTGTTTCTATTTCTATTACATCCTGATGCATCTAAAATATAAAGTAGATCTTTAGAAGAAAAATATCTATTTAAAATGTTAAAATCAGGTTGTGTATTAGGTGTGGATTTCAAAATTCAATTGGGGACAAATATTTTAATCACTTTTATTAATTTTATAATGCACGTTATACTCAATTACTCAGGCACACACTTACTTATTCTGGAAAATGAGGCACACCCACAGCCTTCTCACATAAACAACATCAATGGTTAAACTACTCTACTTTTGGACTTTTGTAAGTATATTTAAAACCTAAAATGAAGCTAGGTAGTATAAATAAGCCTCTTCTGTTCATTTGCTTTTTTAACTTGTTCCTTGGTTTACTGTCTCAAGGAAATATGAAACAACACTAATAACACAAATAGCCAAGATCATGTGCCAGCTGCACACACACACTCTTATTCTTTCAATCACTGTAAAACATTTCAAGTAAGTACTATCATCTTCAGTGTTACAGATGAGTAAAGAGAAGATCAGTGTTAAGTAAACTGCTCAGTTACACAGCCAGTTAAGTGGTAGGACTGGAATTCTAAACCAGATCAATCTGACTCTAAGTCCTTTATTTATAACTACATGGCTATGCAATGTCTCAACAATTTCCAAGTGTAGTGTGATGCTAAGTTAGGGACACTGGAGTAAATAAGTCAGAGAACTCTGAACTGGAAGGACTGGTTCCCTATTGAATATAAGAACAGAAACTACTACAAAATTTCAAAGGATTCTAGAAAACTATTTTAACATCAAAAGACAAATTGAGGTGACAGTAAAATAAACGTTCAAACGTCCTACTTCAAAAAATATTGTACTACTAAATCCTAGTTACTTGGAAAGGTGTTACATTATTACAATAACGCTTTGGCTGCTTATGTAGAATTATATTTATAAATTCAATTTCTTCTCTGCAATACAGAGGAAATATCCAGCTGGACTTATCTATTCAATTCTTGGTAGTTTTACAATGATTTGACTTTTAATGATTTTCATAAAGGGTCAGAGATTATATAGAAGCAGTAACATAATAACATGGACTGAAGTTTTAGTGTAATACCTATAATTTCCCCTAGAATCCTATTTTGTATAATGTTCTTACTGATTTTCATTTTTAGGAGAGGGGAAGGGCACTGAGATGTGAACAATCACAGCTGATAACCCATTTCTTCCCACAATAGGACTTACTTTGACACTGTGTTTTCACAGCAAAAACACCATTTTTACTAGATTTTATGCTATAGATCAATAATAATAAAAATACCTAAAGATGCATTTATTTACACTTTAAATGAGGTTGAGATCTTTCACACCAAAGATCACTATTATTATACATAATAATACTATCATTATTTTAACTTTGGATGACTCTGTTGGTTGGGTAGTTAATGTCTTAATAAACCATCCCTTGGAACTATTAAGTAAAGCTCTGAAAGCTAAAAATGTTCAGATTCTCTGACATTTGGCTATTGTTTCATTTTATTTTTTGACTGTTATACATTAACTTTAAAAAAATGAACTTATGATTTTAGAATAGTTTTAGATTTACAGAAAAGTTGCAAAGATACCACAAAGAGTTCCCCACTTTATATACATTAGCTATTGTTTTTAAATAATAAATGTGAAGTATGTTACCCTACCAAGTGACAGAAAGATGAGTATTTCCAAAGATAAATATATACTAGAAAACAAAATGCTATATATAAAATGACACATCCAGTACAAGATCAGGAGGACAATTATTTTTATTATCTTTAGAAAATAAACAAAATTTCCCAAAGCAAATAAATTAAAAAACTGTTTCGAACAGATTTACAAATATAAAAGGCATGATAACAAATCTAAGGCAGTTCAATATGATGAAGTTTAGAATGTATCTTATTTCACAGATAACCTAATAAAATGGCAAATATTAACCCATTTTATATTAAATCCCAGATATTTAACTCCCTAAAAATACCGTTTGAAGCCCAACGTGAATTACCAAATCTAACAAAGAAATAGTTAAAATGATTTGAAAAGAATACAAATGGAACATTAAAAACAAATGAAATTTTTATAAAGAAAAAAGAAAACTAATAAAAACCTGTGGTATGGTGGGTAGGATGACAGTATTCTCAGCAGGGACTGGCAGGACAGGGATCACAGGGACAGTGGGAGAAGAGGGAGGTACAGCTTCTGTTGGCTAAAAATCATCAACGACAAAAAATCAGGAAAAATATCAAATAAAAAGGAAACATAATAGAAAGTTTTGTCATAAAGATAAATTATAGTTTTCAGAAATAACTGAAATAGGTAAAATAATATATTACTTCAACTTAAATGAGAAAACGCTCAATTATACCACCAATAATAATTTTAATAACTCTGTAGTTAAAACGAGTGACTACTCTTTAGATGTTTAAATGAAAATAATAAAAGATAATGATTTAACAATACTCCTCCACCGGGAGGCAAGACACTCACTTCACAGACAGACTACAAAATATTTTTGTAGCATTCAGTATATATTTGACTACTTTCCTCCTTGCATTCAAAGAATCAAAAGTAATTTCCTTAGCCCATGAGGTAGGCAATTGGGGCCTATAAATCCACAAACAGAAGATTCAAAGGACTTAAAAACTGAATTTATATCATTTTAAGGAATCTGTGCTGTTAACCTCTACTGTCAAGAACTGTAATAACCTGTCTTAAACCTGCCTGTAAAGTCATTAAGTGGGAACTCTAGTGACATAATTTAAACTAAGAAGTTTTGATATTTATACTCAATCAAGCTTAATTACTATTTTAAAAAAAGGTGTAACTGGAACACAAAAGAGGTGTCTTGTAACGAGTCCCAATCTCTATAAACTGGATTAATTAATAAATATTTGCTATACCAATGACATATACTACATATATAAGAAAAACATTAAAATCAAATCTATAAGAAAACAATGTACATTAGAAGACACTTGAAACAGGAAGAAACAATTGCCAAACTTGAAACTATGCTTTTCCTCATTGATAAATACAAAATAAAATTATAATGTTGACCTTTTGCTGTCAATCAAATGAATCAAGATTTATCAAAAATGTATGGCATCTCTTCAATAATGGTGCTGGGACAACCAGATAGCAACATGCAAAAGAATAAAGTTAAACCACTACCACACATCCTATATAAAAACTAACTGGAAATTTATCAATGACCTAAATGTAAGCATTAAAACCATAAAACTTTTAGAAGAAAACATAGGGATAAATCTTCATGACCTTGGATTTGACAATGGATTCTTAAATATGATATCAAAAGCATAAGTAAAAAAAAAAATCAATTAGACTTTATCAGAATTAAAACCTTTTGTGCACCAAATGGCATTATCAAGAAAGGGGAAAGACAACGCATGGAATGGGAGAAAATCTTGTAAATCATACATCTGATGATAGTTTAACATGAAGAATATATAAAGAACTCCTACAACTCACCACAGAAAGACAATTAAAAATTAGGCAAAGGACTTGAACAGACATTTCTCCAAAGAAGATACACAAATGACCAATAAGCACATGAAAGTATACTCAGCATCATCATTCATTAGGGAAATGTAAATCAAAGTTACAATGATATATCACTTCATACCTACTAGGATGCTGTAATAAAAAAGTGAAAACAAAAACAGAAAGTAACAAGTGTTGGCAAGGATGTGCAGAAACTGGAATCCTCAAAAACTGCTGGTGGGAATGCAAAATGGTGCAGTCACTGTGGAAAACAATTTGGTTTGGCAGTTCTTCAAAAAACTAACCCTAGGATTACCATATGACCCAGCAATTCTACTCCTAGGTAAATACTCAAAAGAACTAAAAAGAGGGACTTGAATACTTTTCCCCAGTGTTCAATGATGCATTATTCACAACAGCCAAAAGGTAAAAACAATCCAAGTGTCCATCAACAGATAAATAGCTACAAGATGTGGTATATTTATACAATGGATATTAATTCAGACATAAAAAGGGATGAAATTCTGATACATGCTACACATGGATGAATCTTGAAAACATTATACTAAGTGAAATTAACCAGACACAAAAGGTCAATATTGTGTGATTCCACTTATATGAAATATTTAGAATAGGTAAATTCATAAAAATAGACTAGAAGTTACCAGGGGCCAGGGAGAGAGGAGCATAAGGAGTTTACTGCTTAAGGGTTACAAAGTAAGTTTGAGATAATGAAAAGGTTTTGGAAATAGTAGATAGTGGTGATGGTTGGGCAACATTGGGAATGTAATTAATGCCACAGAATTGTGCAGTTAAAACTGGTTAAAATGGCAAATGTATTTTACCACAATTAAAAAACTCAAAAAAATTTTAATGCATGGAAACATGTCCTTTCACAGTGCTGCTGGATATATAACTTCATACAAACTTTACAAAAAGCAATCTAAGTAATTATCTGTAGCTTTAAAAATGTTCCAACTCTTTGACTTAGTATTTGTGGAAATCTATCCTAAGGGAATAATTCAAAAAGCAAATGTCTTAACAGTCACTATATTCTTTGTTTTTTTCTTTCTTTCTTTCTTTTTTTTTTTTTGCGGTATGTGGGCCTCTCACTGTTGTGGCCTCTCCCATTGCGGAGCACAGGCTCCGGACGCGCAGGCTCAGCAGCCATGGCTCACAGGCCAAGCCGCTCCGTGGCATGTGGGATCCCCCCAGACCGTGGCACAAACCTGTGCCACCTGCATTGGCAGGCGGACTCTCAACCACTGCGCTACCAGGGAAGCCCCCTCACTATATTCTTTTGAGCATTGTTTATACTTGGGGAAATGTAGGATATCCTAAATATAAGGTGTTGGAAGGGCTGAGCAAATAATGACAATTTTATAAGATTAAATATTATGCATCGGTTAACAAGAATCTGTAAGAACACCTGTAAGTCATAAAGGATATTGCCTATGACATGACATTAAGTAAAAAAGGGAAGATAAAGCTTTTATTCAAAAAATGGAAAGAAATGTTTGAAAAGTAAACCTCTGAGGGCAGAACTATGAATGGTTTTTCTCCCCTGCCTCTTTATTTCGAATTCTACTTTTCCAGTTGTCAACAATGAATACACAGTGATGCTATAATGCTGGGTGAGGGATGGAAGATCTATTCATATTAAGAGAAAAACAATTATTATGATCTTTTACCATCTCATTCTCTAGAAAATAAACTGAAAATGCGTTTCCCATTAATTGTTCTAAAAGGTGTTAACAAATTTCAATGATTTTACAAGACTATTAGAATTGAAGAAGCTAGGGATCAATTTTAACCCTTCATTTTACAACTGAGCTAGGCTCACAAAAGGTAACCTGTAAGGAATTAGGAAAAGATATGCTAGATTATTGTTACCTGGATTTCTTATATCCTGTAGAAAGAGATTTTAAGCCATTAAATTTTGTTTCTTTTTTTCTTTCTTTTTAATGTTCCCAGTCTAAACCAGTTCCCTGTTTGGGATGACGGAAAAAATTATGGAGATGGACAACGGTGATGGCTGCACAACACTGTGAATGTATTTAATGACACTGAATTAATTGTACACTAAGAAAGGTTAAAATGGTAAAATTTTGTTATGTATATTTTACCACAATTTTTTAAAAAAAGGACATTAGGAATAAAGCCTCTGTGGGTCTTACTTGGGACTCCAGTCACCAATTATACATTGCTCCTATAGAAAAAGAAAATTCAAATTCCATAGTATGAGCTTAAAACAAATAATTTAAATGCTAACTAATTTTCAATGGAATACTTACAATTTTTTAAAAATGTTTGAAAAACCCAGAGATTCTAACTCCTAATTTATGACAAAGAGAAAAAGATAGTTTTAAAAGAATTTATGTTAAGTGAAATAATTCAGAGAAAGACAAATACCACATGATCTCACTACAAAACAAAACAAACAAAACAAAATGAAAAGAGACTCATAGATACAGAGAACAAATGTGTGGTTGTCAAAAGGGAGGGAAGCAGTGGGGCGGGGGTAGAGTGGACGAAAGAGGTGAAGGGAATTAAAAGGTATAAACCTCTAGTTATATAAGTCACAGGGATGTAATATACAGCACAAGAAATAAGGTCAATAATATTATAATAACTTTGTATGGGGAGAGATGGTTACTAGACTTACTGTGGTGATCATTTCACGATGTACGTAAATATCAAATCATTTAGTACACCCAAAACTAACATAATACTGTACAACAACTATATTTCAATAATTTTAGAAAACTGCTGCTAAATCAACTGGATATACATATGGAAAATGAAATGAACCCTCTTCACTCCCTTACACCATACTTAAAATTAATTCCAGATGGCTTACTGACATAATTAAGAGATGTACAAAAATTAGGTTTCTAAAAGATAGTATTGATAGAATATCAGGATCTTGGTGTAGGCAAAGACTTCTCGAATAGGAAAGTACAGGTTGTTGAAATCGAGCAGGGTGAGGAGAGCCTCTGCGCACAGGGAGTGGAAGGGTGGCAGCAGTCTGGAGCAGGGTGTTGCGGAGTCTGAGCAGGATGAGGAGGGTATCCCATGTGGGCAAGTAGTGGCAGCAGCCTGATGTGTTTTGCTGGATCCCAAGTGTGATGGAGTATCTATGTGGCAGTAGTAGTAGTCTGGCAAGAAGTACAGGGACCCCAGTGGAACAAGGTGGGGATATCTCTTGGATCTTGAGCTGGGTGGGAAGGATGTCTACCTAGAGCATCGACAGTGACAGGAGATTGCTTATATACAGGGGATTTTTGATCCAAGGATAAAGGAAGCAAGGTTCCTCACGTCAGAGAACAGAGTCACAAATATGGAAAGGGAGAAAATTGGCCTGAAATCTATGGTTTTAGATTAGATTTGGAGGTACCTGTATGACTGCATGGTTTTCAATATATATAAATACAGAAATAAATGCATGTGTTTATATGTACATATATACCCTAGCTCTGTCTACAGAGAAGACCTGGGAGCAGTAACACCTCAAGAGCATGAAAATACTTGGCATTCAGATCCTGGTTTATAAATACCCATTCTTTGATTCAAAAAAAAAACAACAAAAGAGGAATCTTTGGAGAAATGGCTGATTCCAGTGCTAGAGTCCAGCAAGTACAATATAAGCCTAGAATATTCTGCTGTTCCAGAAAATAAGGAGGTGCTCGAAGAATAACGAGGGCATGACAAAGGACACTGGCAGTCAGCTTGAAGGGCTCTTATCAGTCAGACTGAGAATAATTTGAGACTCAAAATAAATAACAATAATGATGACATAAATCCCACTGAATTAAACAGGACTCCAGGAGTCTACACTGATATAATTACATAAAAATTAAATGAACAGAGAGAAGAGAGAGCATTTCCTTACAGCAGAATGCCCATTAAGAAATGTAGAAGGAATGATGGAGTTACAAAATCATCATTTGGCAACCACCATAGTAATAATTCATTCAAGAAACATCAACAAATGTTAAAACTTCCATTGCTGCTGAATGAACCCTCCATTTCATTCTAGTGGAAGAAAGTTTGAATGTGAGACACACACACACATACACACACATATCTCCCCTACAAAGATTTATTAATTACAGTGCAGAAATGTAGCAGACACTATCTTAAAGTTAACATCACTCACCAGGACAAATCAAAATCATATGCTACCTGATGGGATGTAATAAGAATACATCGCTTCTGTGACATTCTTATCAAAGATGCATAACTTGAACATTAAACATCAGACAAACCCAAATTGAGTGACAAACTACAAAATAACTGGCTGTAGTCATCCAAAATATCAAAGGCAAGAAAGTCTAAAGTTTATCATTTTTTTATTTAATTTTTTTAAACAGCTGTTAAAGTATAACTGATATACAAAAACTGCACATATTTAATGTATACAATTTGATGAGTTTGGACATATGCATACACCTGTGACACAATCACCACAGTCAAAGTAGGAGACATATCTAACACCTATAAAAGTTTCTTTATGCCTCTTTAATAGGGTCAGCTATTAGCTAATTAATAATCCATTTTAACATAAAAAAGACAAAGCTGTATGCTTATATCAAATTTCAAGGCCAAGCACAAAAATTTCCTCCATTAGGCAGTTGCTCTCCAAAACCCTTTATGATAAACTATAAATTCTTTAATATTACATTTAAACCTCACTGTAATACTGGCTCAGAGCCTATTCTAAATCTATTTCCTTTCGATACGATAATCTAAAGGATCTGAATACCATTTTTTAAAAATCCTAAAAAAATGTACACCATCTGAATCCACCCCACTCTCTACAGGGCACTGAGCAAGTACTATGAAAAAGAACATATGCCCCTGCTTCTTCCTTAAGAAAGGCAAATACTGCTGAGAAAGTCTTCAAAACCAAATGGGTACCAACACACACAATTTCCTAGCCACAGCCAATAACCAGTTCAGGTAACACAGAATTACAGAACAACAAGTCATTTAGTTCATATGAAACAAAAATACCACGCTAAACAAATAATATCTAATCAAATGAACGTTGAGTGATGAGGAACAGCACAGATGTTAGATATGATAATACATATGAAGAGACAAGAGGCTATTTTCAGTGCAGGATTGAGAGCATGGTAAAATTCTGGGGAGTTGTATAACAAGATTCTAAATTGGAAAATGGCAAACTTAAGACTCTAATATAAATAATGAGGCAGCAATATACAGTAACCATTATATGTGGGTTATTACAGAAAAGAAGGAATTCACCATAAGCATTTTAAACTTGAAAAATCTTACATACATATTTTATTAGACAATATGACTTTTATGCCATCATCCTTCTCCTGCTCCATTTGTATATATCACTCAATAAGATCAGCTCCAACGAGTTTTAGTTGTTTTTTTTTTTTAATCTTGACCATGTGACTAACAACGGGCTCAGTTGTTTCTATCCATAGCAACACCACGGAATCATTAGCCTCGGAGGCTGCCTTCAGAGACTTGTTTCCATGACAACAGAGGCTATAATATTAACACTGTCTCAAAGAACACTGCAGAAAATTGTAAATTCCAGGAAAGTAACTGGATTGTACATATTTTTAAAGTACCTTTTTAATGCCAGTATCGAAATGACAGCTTTCTGAAAAATGTTTTAACTAATTTTTAGAGATTCTTGTTATTTATTCACAGCTTTACATTTTAAATTTCATTTAAGATCTTAAAATTATGAAAGCAGCTTTTAAAAAAATTTTGATACAAAGTGGTCTGAAACCTCGTTAGGTATAGCCACATGCTTAATGTGTACTGCACATCTACATTTATGACTATGTACCTCCCTCTTTCACTTCCATTAATTCAACAATAAATGAAAAACAATATATAAATTGAGTGCCGTTACCTTTAATAAATCTCTATTTGCTTAAAATAGTTAAAGTGTTTTTTTTATATGTGCATCTGACTCCTGACTGATACAGGAAGAGACAGAAGGAACAATTAGGAGGCTGCTATAATAATCCAGCTGAGGTTATCAGTGGCTGTAACCAAATGATGGTGATGGTGAAAATGGACATGAGTAGTCAAATAAAGATAGATTTTGAATTGGTATATCTAGTGACTGATGGGAAGTTGGGAGGAAGGACTATTAAGAATAACACCAACAATGGCCACTAAAAAGTATCTTTTACATCATAGTTAGACCCAATCACAATAGATTTACAAGGCTTTCTGAACATATTTTTAAACTCTTTTTCACTTATTTTCTTTTTAATTTTTGGCTGCACCCCATGGCATGTGGGACCTTAGTTCCCTGACCAGGGATCAAACCCGCACCCCCTACGCTGGAAGGCGGAGCCTTAACCACTGGAGCACCGGAGAAGTCCCTCTCACTTATTTTCTTGCTTATTAAAATGGTCATCATAGCATAAGATCAAACTCTGAAGAAAGATAACTAATACCATACTACCAAGTAATTAATAATTGTTTACACCTTACATTAACATGTCACATGAATGGGGTAAACTGAGCTTAGAATACACACAAAGATTCAATAAGGTCAAAATAAATTTATACCACATTTACGGAAAATGAAATATATGAAATAGCAACTCTTTTGTTATCAATATCTTAGATAACAAGGAAAAAAAATTACCCCTATGCCACTGTTGGTCAATAAGGATTTTATTTTGTTTTTGTATGGCACAGTTTAATATTCTTAATCCAAGTTCCTTTGCTTCAATATCTACTATGTGGTAATGAGACATGTTTCTCTGAATAAATGTCAAAGAAGCTATCTAAGAGGAAAAGAGAAACCAGGGGAAAAAACTTCAAGCCTTTTGTATGTTTATAGAAGGATAAAATACAGCACAGCAGATTTATCAAAACTGTTTGGGAATCACTGTACTTAACAGGGGTCCAGTATCTTCAGAATAAAGGTGTTTTTCATTGCTTAGATCTGGTTCTTATTTGATTCAAATGCTCTTTTTGCCACAGTTACTCCAAATAAGTACCTTCCATATAAACTCCATGTTATTTGAACCAGCTGTATATGATACCTGTGTCATAATTATCTCAGAAGCAAATAGCAACGAAACCAGATACATTTTTTAACAAATACTAAGGGATTAAATATAAATTTTTGATTTTAAAATAACAAAGGGGGGGTAGGGAAATAGATGTAGTGATTAACAATCCTAGTATAGAAGCATGGGTACAAATTTGTTAGTTCACACACACAGAACATCTAGTTTACGGATCTATTTCTGCTTGCAAGATGCATGATAGTTAAGGTATGTCATCCCTTCATTATAAAAAGATGGTGTTCTATCAGCATTCAGCTGATTACTTTGTATTGGTAGAAGGATGAGCCAACAATCATTAAAAATTTCAAGTAGACAGAGACCCAAAAATTGGATTCAAAGATGTGGTTACATAATTAACAAATAGGTATGAAACTACCAACTGCAATATGCTGCCTGCTCCCCACCCCCCAATCTTATCAGACTATGGCTACAGAAACATACGCAACCGTGGAATCCATAATGACTAACCTAAAACGGGCCCTTAAATCTTCCTAGTAATAATATATTTACCCTATTCTATTCATTCTTGTACAAGTTCCTAGTGATTCAGGCCGCTGTTACCTTTCTGAAGTCGTCTTCTACTATTCTCCTCCCACTCAGCGTTTCGGCCATATTGACCTCTCTGTGCTCCAAACACTCTAAACATGCTCTGGCCTCAGAGTTTTTATTCACTCTTCCTCTGCATAGAATGCTCTTGCCCCAGATATCCATATGGCTCAACTCCATAACTTCTCTTATGCCGTTGCTCAAATATCGCCCTCCAGCTGAAGACACTCTTATTCTACTAACCCCACCCCGCCCCCACCACACACACACAAACATACACATTCCTGTTGCCTTCTCTTTTTACCTTTCCTCCAGCATACTACGTATTTTAATTACATTTGCCATCTGTCTTCCCCCCCTTTAATATAAGCTCTAGAAGAGCGTGGATTCTTGTTTTATTTACTCCTATATGCCCAGTGCCTAGAATAGTATCTAGCACACAGTAAGTATTTAATACATTTGTTGGACGAATGAAACCATGTGATTGCCAAAAGAGATTGAGTTCATCAGCACTCTAAAGTGATAAAGTGACTCGGAATGGATTGTGTACATCCTCCCTCCCCATGCTATACACATAGCAGATATTGCTAAAAGATTCTGTGTGGTTGGGCGGTCACTACCAATCAGAAAGTGTTCAAGATGTTCTACCATTTGATAACCTTAGAAGTTTCAAAATAAAAAAATGCCAAAAAATTGCCAGTTTCATGTTGTTCTCTATCTAGCAACAGCTAATTGCCTAATAATATCCCAACTGAAAATAAACATGTCTTGGTGAAGAACACTTGCCCCAAAGATTTTTACCTCTTTCCTTTTTAAGCTGTATTAGAAAGTAAATATCACTGACAGCTCATATTTAAAACCTGTGGTGCCCTTCCTCCAAACTTCTGGGTTCTACTAACCTTAACTTGGTCCCTAGGTCCCTCCTCAGAGGTTAGCTGCTTCTCTGTTTACCTTGGTGTTCCATGTTTCCTCTTCAGTTTCCTTTTTAACACTGACCCCCCCACCATATTACATTTTCCTTGTTAAAATAATTACTGTGGTTTCTCTTTTCCTGGCTGGACCCAGTCAAGGTTACCAATCCTCTTGTTAAAACATAATTCTTCATCATTCTGTAATGAGGTTGCTTCTCCGTATCTCCAGATTCCTCACTTTTTAAAAGGCCAGAATATTCTGTGGGACGAATAATGATGGTGGTTGTGAAAGTGGTGATAAAGATGAATGATGATGATGATAGGTACTTTACTGATGTCAGATATTATAATAAGGGCTTCGCATGTTTGTCCCATTAATTTTCACTAGATCTTAATCCCTGTTTTCTGCAGGTGGGAGAAAGAGACTCAGAATTTAGGTTATTTGTCCAAGGTGCTACAGCTAATAAATACAATAGAAATTTAAACCCAGGCCATCATCCTCTAAAGACAGCATTCTCAACTACTATACAACACTGTCTCTTCAAAATAGTTCAAAAAAAGAAAAAAGTTTGATTAGGTCATGAAAAGAACAGAATATAACTTTGAGACACCTACATTAGTTTTTACTAACTATAGTTGGTTTAATTCTCTTGTAGTGCTTAACCTATGATAATAAAAACAAGCAACTCCTCCCCCAAAAAAGGGAATGAGAGAATTAAAAAAACAATAAATAGATATGAATATTTCAAGTTTCATCTAGAGTTCTTTAAAATATTTTTACAAAAAAGGCCTATACAGTAAAGCTGTGTTCTTATAACTGAAAGAATTTAGGATCTATACTGTATGTAGCCTTTCAGTTTGGAAAAAATGATTAGAATGATACGATTTTTGCTCTATTTCCCCTCTCCAAAATTCTGCTACGGCATTTAGTATAGCTGAAACAATTAATTCCTAAGGTTGGTATTCATCTTTCTCTTTTTCTTAAAATTAATTAATTAATTTCTGGCTGCATTGGGTCTTCATTGCTGCACACGGGCTTTCCCTGGTTGTGGCGAGTGGGAGCTACTCTTCATTGCGGTGCGTGGGCTTCTCATTTTAGTGGCTTCTCTTGTTGCGAAGCACGGGCTCTAGGCACACGGGCTTCAGTAGTTGTGGCTCACGGGCTCCAGTAGTTGTGGCTCACAGGCTCTAGAGTGCAGGCTCAGTAGTTGTGGCACACGGGCTTAGTTGCTCTGCGGCATGTGGGATCTTCCCAGACCAGGGCTCGAACCCGTGTCCCCTGCACTGGCAGGCGGATTCTTAACCACTGCACCACCAGGGAAATCCCATTCTTTATCTTTCAAAATACTTACAAACTGATTATTTTTCAAATTTATAACGCTTTGATATATTAGATGGTTCTACCAAGATTAGTCAGAGTTAAATACAGAAAAATTACGCTGGGATATGTTTTGATTCAAATTGCAGATTATAATCTCCAGTTATTTTCCTCAGGACCAACAAAAATTCTGTAAGGCAATCAGCTGGTCCCATTTTGTCATAATAATAATTTCTTCACACTCCACAGCTGGCTGAGTCAATAGTCACAGATCAGATTTCAAAAATACTGAAAATACTGTTCAGAAACAGGACTAAATTGGGGTTTACTAATGGATAAAGAATGAATAGGCAGGGCTCCTGTTAAGAGGTGAGGGGGAAAACATCTTTTAAATAAATTTATCTAGGGGCAGAAGTTGTATTTAGGATTCTCCTAAAATTCCACTGCTTCCAGATGTGACACCAGTTGCTTTAAACTTGCACAAAATAGGTCCAGTCTTTGTTGATTGATTTGCATATGCCTGTAAAATTGCCACATCAGTTAGTTTATTTAAAGTCTGTAAAATAAGGTGATAATTGTAGGCTACTGTTCTCCACATGGTCTGCACAACTATTTTTAGCTTTATCAAAATTCTAAATTTTGATATGAAAATGGAGGATTGAAAAAGTTATCTAAATAACAGTGCCAGGAAGTACAAAGAATAACGCAGTGAGAGCTCTTTAAAGAAAACGATACTAAGTCAAATTTTGACAATAAGAATTTAAGTTCTTCATATGTTAAGAAGATATACGCTTCAGTTTTTTCACAGAGGGCTTTGAATTACTTTAGAAATATACATGATTTTATAAAATCCTGTAATGGAGACTTGCTAATTTTAAAGCCATAGTTCTATATAAAAATGGCTTGGGAAATTTACAGTGGCCAAACCATATTTAGAAGTTCCAAATTTCCCTGTAGCCATCATCAGATTAAATGAAAACAGACACATATTAACATTTGTTTATTCATTCAACAAACAGTCAACACGGGCGTTCACTATGCTAGGCTCTGGGGATATAAGAGAAGAAAACATACATCTGTACTACCAGCTCTTGTGAAGCTTATGGTTTAGCAGCTGATATTAAACAAATCATTACCCAACTGATTACTGAAATGCAGCTGTGATAAGAGGTATGGAGTACAATTCTCAGGAAAACAAACACTGCTTGAAATAAGCAAAGGGAAAAAATGTTGTGCAGGCTGAATATCCTATTCTGACCTCAAAGCATATGGGTCAGTCATTCTTCAGCACTGTTATTAACACATTATTTTAAAAGTTAACTCTAAAACTATATATATATATATATATATATATATAATACACATATACACATATATAATATACATACTAAAATACATAAATTGCAGCTTGTGAAATTTCTTTTTACCTATTTGTCCTTGACAAAAGGACAATCTAACAATCATGACACTCTATAGAAACTACAAAGATGAATGCAACACACTTCCTAATTATAAAGAGCTTATATAACAAATTTCACTTACTTAGTTCTTCAAACTATAGCCAATCTAATCCACCTTAAGATACCAATGTTGCTATTTTAACAGACTTTATTTTTTAGAGCCGAAGGTACAGAGTTCCCATATAACCTCTGCCCACACACATGCACTGCCTCCCACTATCAATACTCCCCACCTGAGCTGTACATTGTACAGCTGATGAACCTACACTGACACACCATTATTATCCAAAGTTCATGGTTTACGCTAGGGTTCATTCTTGGTGTTGTACATTCTATGGGTTTGAACAAATTTATATATAATGTCATGTATCCACCATTATAGTACCCTACCTAATAGTTTCACTGGCCTAAAAATCCTCTGTGCTCTATCTATTCATCTCTCCCTCTTTCCTAACCATTGGCAACCACTAATCTTTTTACTGTCTCCATAGTTTTGCCTTTTCCAGAATGTCATATAGTTGGAAGCATACAGTATGTAGCCTTTTCAGATTGGTGTCTTTCACTTAGAAATATGCATTTAAAGTTCCTCCACATCTTTCCATTTGTTTTTAATGATTAATAACATTTCATTATCTGGCTGTACCACAGTTTATTTATCCATTTACCTACTGAAGGTCATCTTGGTTGCGTCCAAGTTTTGGCAATCATGAATAAAGCTGCTATAAACATCTGTGTGCAGGTTTTCATATGGACATAAATGTTCAACTCATCTGGGTAAAAACTAAGGAATGCAACTGATGGATTGTATGGTCAATCTGTTTTTGTTTTAATTAATTTTTTTGCCTGTGTTGGGTCTTTGTTTCTGTGCGAGGGCTTTCTCTAGTTGCGGCGAGTGGGGGCCACTTTTCACCGCGGTGCGCGGGCCTTTCACTGCTGCGGCCTCTCTTGTTGCAGAGCACAGGCTCCAGACGCGCAGGCTCAGTAGTTGTGGCTCACGGGCCCAAGTTGCTCCGTGGCATGTGGGATCTTCCCAGACCAGGGCTCGAACCCGTGTCCCCTGCATTGGCAGGCAGATGCTCAACCGTTGCGCCACCAGGGAAGCCCCAATCTGGTATTTTTTAAAAGCGAATACAACCATTGTAAACTTTTTGTTTAATCTTCATCTTTATGCTTTTCTAAAGTGTCCAACTATATAAATGATTGGGTCTCAAACACCATTTAAACATATTTTTGAGTAGATATTCTTTGGGTAAAAAGGGAAACAATTAATTTCCAAATCTGAGTAATGTTATTAATTTTACAAAATTACTGGCCTTTTGAGTAGGAAATTAAACTTTGCCAAGAGACAGCATTTCACAACCAAGTATAACAGAGTTTTTATCCTAACTTTGATTGCTTGGTTAATCAATACTCAAAGAGACTATTTCTACCCATTCTCCTGGAAACTATTCTACTATCAGACTTGGCATTTCCAAAGTCGTTTAAGAGGATTATCTACTTACTCTCTATATATTTTAGTTTAATACAAAGGCATTATACTACTGAATATAAGCAATTTTATTCCTTAGAGATGAAGAAAAAAAAATATATATATATATTTGATCTATCACTTCAAAACACAACTATTATTAGGCATGAGACCAAATGTTTGAAACATACATAGATAAGATTAGGCCAATCCGTGTTGGTCCAATGTGGAAATGTCTTGGTGTGAATATTTAGACCTGCTGCCTGGTAGAACTGTCAGAAGATAAATGGTTATAGATGATGACACCACATGCCTCTGTTTGCCTGGGAAGTTCCCTCTTTCCATAAAAGTACTCCAAGTTTGGTCGATGAATTATATACTCATCCTAGTTATAAGGAAACCGAATGTTTTTTCTCCTCTTCTCTCCCTGTCTCACCTCCTCAAGGGTATTTCTTTCCATAAGGGTAAATAACAAGAGAATCATCAGCTAGAGGATCAGTATAACACTGAAGTGTGATATGTTTCACAGAAGGTCTAAGAGAGAATTCAGACAGATTAAAAATATATAATAATAAAGAATCAAGTAGCATTAAGTGCTATGAAGAAAAATATTTAAAAAGGTAAGAAGTCAGGGACATTTGGAGTGAAGAAGTGCCTGCTACCTTAGACAAGAATCTAGGAAGACCCTCTGAGAAGGTAACAGATGAGCAGAAATCTGAAGGAAGTGAGGAAATGAACTATGAGAATATCTGAGGAAAGAATGTTCCAGGCAGAGGAAACAGCAAGATTAAGGTTCTGAGATGGCCACATGCTTGATATATTTGAGGAACAGGAACAAGGCCAATACAGCTGGAACAAAGTAATTGAGGGAGCAGTAGGAAATGGGATTAGAGATACTGCCAGGGGCTAGATAATAAAGGGCCTTTTGGACTATGGTAAAGAAGGATTTAGAATTTTATTATATATCGAATTGGAAGCCACGGGAGAGTAAAAAGCAAGGTACTGACAAGAACTGACATTCCGTAAGGATGACTCTGGCTGCTGGGTGAAGAACAGACTGGTGAGAGTAAAGAATGGAGCTAGGGAGACCAGATAGATATCTACTGCTATAGTTCAGGCAACAAATTAAATAATTTGAATTAGTAGTTGTAGAAGTGGTGAAAAGTGGTTAGATCATAATATATTCTAAACACAGAGCCCTCAGAATTTGCTATTAAGTTGCATGTGGAGCAAAGGGAAAAAGAACCGAAGATTATTCCAAGGGTTTTCATATTCAACATCTCAGTGACTGGTACACTGAATGAAGATGGGGGAGAACAATAAAATTAGAAACTCTGTTTTTGACATGTTAACTTTCAGATACTTAATCCAAGTGGAGATACTGAGTAGGAAAGCCAGACACACAAGTCTAGTGTACGGGGAATAGCTCTGGACTGAGATATGAGTACTGATGTATTTAAAGGCACCTGGATGAGCTCATCTGAAATATGAGTATAAAAAGAGAGAAGTTCAAGGACTAATGCCCTGAGTTACTCTAACTATTAGTGGTAAGAAGAGGAGGAGGATACTGCAAAGGAAACTGAGGTAGGGAGAGTATCAGGAGAATGGTGTTCAAGAGTCAAAGGAGAATTTAAAGGAGAGAGCAGTTAGTTGTGTAAAAAGCTGTTGTGGGGTCGAGTAAAATAAAGATTGAGAACTGATCACTGGATCTGACAGTCTACTCCTAGAGGGGTTCTGGCTGGTTGTTTTAATGAAAGGTATTTTAGCGGGTATGTACGCTGATCGGCATAATCCAGTATGGAGGGAAAGACGGACAATGCAATGAAGAGGAGAGAGAATTTCACAAGTCCCTGAACAGTCAAAAATGAAGATCTAGTACAGAAGTGAAGGGTGAGATTTAAGAACACAAGTGGATCATTTATTTTAACAGGATGGAATACACAATAAGACCATCAATTGAGAATGAGGGCCAGGAAACAGGTATTGGAAGTTTAATGGGCAGCTTTGGAGCTGATGTGGAGGAGGCAGAGTTGCAATTAACCAAGGTTAGATCTTACCAATGAAGTGACAGAGGAGCAAGAGAGTTAAGATTATGAAAGGCAGTGTTTATAGTCATGGACCAAGGAATGTGAGCAAAGCAAGGAGGGAAGTGAGAGCATGAAAGAAATGATAGATAATAAAAAGTTGGGCTGGAAGTCTTTAAAGGGTAAAAAAAAAATTGTTGTAGGGGAGGTGAGCTGAAAAGAAAGGAAGTGCTAGTCAGTTTGAAATGCTTGCAGCTGAGATTTTGTAAGTGGTTCAGTCAATGGTAATGAGGTCTTGAATATAACCATTTCAGCAGGTCACTCAAGTGAAAGAAAAAATAAAGACTCCTAGAGGCAAGGATATCAAAGAACTGAGAAGTCAAGATTTTGGAAGGATCATACCAGGATACTGAAAATCACTAAGAATGATTACATGAATAGTGGACAGAGAAAAGACAGTTCAAATCATCAATGAGTAGGAGTGATTGTGAAAGATGCAGATGACTAGACAAGGAGGGGAAGTAGAAAATACTGTCTGATGATATATACATTTTTAAAAGGGAGGAGGTACAATCATCCATAAATACCAATGATAAGCAAGGAAGACATCAACTCCACTTGTTGGTCCCAAGGTACATGGGACGTGACAGATAAAAATTCCACTTTTTGTGAGGGGTAAAGAAAAAACAGTACTCTCGGGGGAACACCAGTTTTCTATGAGAGAAAAAAAGGTGAGATGAACCATCACAGAAGAGTTTGAGGAAAAAGGAAATTTTGCTGATCACGAACTGGGAGTTCCAAAGGGCAGAGTGAAAGAAATTGGGAGGTCACAGATAAATGGGAGTTTAAAACATACTGGAGATATACCAGAGTCAAACAGAGATAAGGAAATTAAGTGAAGGTGATCTGAAAGGCTTCAACTTTTTTTTTTTTTTTTTGCGGTACGCGGGCCTCTCACTGCTGTGGCCTCTCCCGTTGCGGAGCACAGGCTCCGGACGCGCAGGCTCAGTGGCCATGGCTCATGGGCCCAGCTGTTCCGTGGCATGTGGGATCTTCCCAGACTGGGGCACGAACCCGTGTCCCCTGCATCGGCAGGCGGACTCTCAACCACTGCGCCACCTGGGAAGCCCCAAGGCTTCAACTTTTTTTAGTGATTAAGATGTCCTGATGGTATGCTTGGTAAAAGGTGGATAATCAGTTAAATTTAGTTGTCTGCTTGTGACTGGTTTAGCATTTGCAGAAGGGGTGTTGGGCGGGAAAGCAAGGTCAGGAAATTGGTGTCTCACCAAGAATTTGAAGTGCTCTTTGGGGTCCCTCCTTTATATCCTGCAATTGAAGGTGTTGAGATATGTGGTTCTTTAAAAACTGTACAGCCTGCACTCACAGGAACTTATTCAGTCAACACTATTTACTGAATGTCTGAATGAACTGCACCATCCTAGATACTGTAATTCCTAATTATCTAATTTGAATTTGTTGAAGACTATTAAAATTAAGCAATATAAAAATAAAATAACAATAATAATAATAGCTTTCAGGCACTCTTCTAAGTGTTACATGCATTTAATCATTTAATACAATTAACTCAATGAAGTTGATGCTATTATCTTCATTTGGGGACAATATAACCAATGCATAGCTCTAAAAATTAAATCCTTTCTACTCCAGAATGTACCTGTTTAGGACAAACCATATTCTTTTCATACAAATTAGCCTATTTATTTTTCTGGTATCTGAACAGTGGGCATCTATCTGAACAGCGTTTTCCTGTATTTTAATTTAGGACAGAGTTTCTTCCTCTAAAAAGCATATTATTCAATTCATGTGGCTAATATTCACTCTTGTTAAAATTTTATTGTTCTGCTTCAATTATAAGTCATTATGCCTGTTCCATTCACTCCTAGGAAGAGAATTTTGCTGTTTTCAGCTTAATTTGGCATGTCAATTATCTGGGGGAGGGTGGAAATTCTATTTGAATATTTATAATGACCCACAATAGGGATTTTGAAGTAATCCAAAACATGGGAACAATTGCCAAATATACATCCGAAGTGACCTACCACATTACAGCTGTTCAAAGTTTATATATGACTACTATTTTCGTTAATAAACATTGACATCACCAAGTAGATAAAAGCTTTTACTTAGGAGATAATCAAGTAGCAAAGTCTAGAAGTATTGTGCTAGAGTTTTTTAAAGCCCTGTTGAATATAAAAATTGGTCTTGGATTTAACAGAGCTGCATCACTAAACAGGACAGGGCAGATTGGCATCAAAGGATCATAAATACAAGAACAGGAAGAAGGCTGAAGTGAGGAACTGAGGAGGGCTTGACAATGAGTAGCCCACGTTTTCTATATTATAATGACTATTCAAAATTAAGAACATAAGTAGTATGAAGCTCAAAATAGAAAACCTTACACCAAAGTAAAATAATTCACAAGAAACTCATCTTAGTTTAACACTAAAAACAAACAAACAATAAAACCTCACATTGTAAACTTTTGGGATACAGCCAAATGACAAAAATTAGACATAGTCTTTAAGCTGTATGGTTATCATCATGGGTAAAGATTCAAAGGGGTGAGGAAATCAGGTACATGGGGAGTTTGTGCAGCTTGAAGAAAATCTGAAGAATGGAGGGGAAGAAAAGGGAAGTGGAGGAAGAGATGGGCTACTGTGAAGAATCAAAGGCACGTATGACGGCAATAGAGTGAATCCAATAAATATAGGTACCCAAGAGGTTTCAGGTTAGGTGTCATTATTTCGGAAGGCCATGAGCTAACAAGGTTTCAGGTGACTGAAATGGTAATTAATCAATCAATTCCATAAACATTTACTGAGCACCAACTACATGGCAAGTCCCATCCTAGAAGCTGGGGTCCTGCAGAAATTTATAACCACTTGGCTTCCCTAACATTTAAAAATATTAATGACTTCCTACTAAGTTCCACATATTACAGTAGAATCTGACACAAAATCTTAGTTGTGAACACAAATATCTTAAACAGATGAGCAATTTAAGTGAATCTGTAAAGTACATTTTATTTTTTATTTATAGAGGCTATTTGGTGGGATATGAAATCATATAATGACTTTCAAATTACTAAAACTGCATTTAATAACAACTCTCCAAACTGCTAAAAGTACCATGCATCATAGTTATAAGGAATTAGATTCAAAGTTAATCTTGCTATCCAATCTTAGAAAAGAATATTTCTGACAATAGTGAAACAGGAGACCTGGTAATCACTTTTGCCATTTATTATTGACAGAACAAAACACTATCATACATATATATTCATAGGTATATAGCATATGCTCAATAAACTAAAATTTCATTAATCTACTTTGTTTTTAACAATATAAAAATCCTCTTATGTTACAAAATAAAACTGCTAGCCATGAGTCAGTAAATGAAACAGAAAAATGTATCCTAGCATCAACTAAAATGTAAATACGCCTAACATTCTTTCTCAGTCCTATTATATTTGATCCTGTAAAATGAATTCCAGTGAGTTACAACAAAAGACTTGGATATATAAAATATCCAACTCATTAGTGAGAAAAATAACATAGAATGCAAAATGATGTTGGTTCTCCAGAGCTGGGGAAATATAAGCTAAAACTCTGACCTCAAGTCTACATTTATAGATATGAAATACAAAGATAATGAAAAAGACAAAATAAGTAACAGAAAGAGGGCTGAAAGAATGAAAAATAGTAATTTTTCAGTATACACAAGTGATCTGAACCAAACGGGAGGAAGATAAAATTTTAAATGGCTTTGTAGGATCAATTGCAAATAGAGTTTTTATTAAAATTGTGGCTATTTTAGTGCAATACAATAGCAACTTTTTGGCCCAACTCCTAAGTAACTATAATGTAATTCCATAGTTTCAGTAGTTTTATATGTAAACTATTTTGCTTGTCTTTCATTTGTATGCCTTTTACAAGATGAATTATATATCTTTGGTTGTGTTTGTGTATATACATATAGTTGTGTGTATTTGAAGTTTTTAACAGATCTTTCTTATTGACAATGGAAAAATATCACTTAATACTAACATAGAATGAATAACAATGCTAAGCTTTAGTCTCTGTGTCCCTTTTTGGTATATGTAATTGTAGTCAAAATCAAGTTAGTTAAATTCTTGGGGCAGTATTCAATCTAAGAGTTAAATCAATCGTTGCCTCTGAGTAAGTTTTGATTATAAGTAATCTCACTGCCTACATAAAAACTATTAATGACTCTCCCTAGCCCAGTAATTCCATTCCTCTCAAACATCTAAGAAAAAACAAGAATATTTTTACTTAAGAAATATGACATTACTTAAAAATAAAAACTATTGAAAGAAAATTCTAGTAACCAAAAACAAGAAGAAGCTGTTGACAGTTACTTTATACTTACTGTGCTGCTTCTAATTACTAAAAAAAAAAAAAAAAAAAAAAAGATGGTTTTAAAGGAATTTATTTTTAAAAGGTCCTAAGGTATGTGTATATATTTAAATTTAAAGGACAAAAGCATTCTCACCTTGTTTTTTAAATTAGACTAATTTTTATGCTTTCATTTTTACTGAAGTTGAATATCTATTAAAAATATGTTTTAAAATGAAAATATTCCCCCAACCCTCCTTTAATACCAAATAATAGGTATTTCACTCAAATTATGATTAACTTTATATTTTCCTTATATTTTTAATACTCACTCCTCAAAAAGAAGTGGTTTTATGTGATTTTTTTTTAAAATTTGAGGACTTTTAGTATTTGCTCAGCTCTTTACACTGTCAATTGAATATTTGATAAAATATTCCTATAATCATGTAATTACACAAGTTTACTGCTTTCCAATTAACCCTAGATAATATATTTATAGAAATGGAAGGATTCATTAAATCCCTTGAATAAACCATAATGTAATAATTTTAAGATATTAGTATATACAATAGCCAACTGTATTCAGTTTAATCTATACTCAAAACACTAGAAAATAAAAATATTTCAAATTATCTTCTGTTTCTTTACTATAACAACCTCCTGAGGTTATCTAATGACATATAAAAGCTATACAAACAGGTATTTTCTTTGGTCAAACATCATACTTTATAGCGTTTAACACAATCTGAAAATAAGGAGACAAGCATTATTAATTTACATTTTAATTTATGTATGAATGGCTTTATATTTTTAGAGAAGTCATTCAACAGAATCTGAGACTGTTTTGTTTGGCATTACATAAGAGCAAAAGGGAAAATATTTTTGTTTCCCCTTTCACGCTAAAGACCTGCATAGATGGACTGAAAACATACATTTCTGCGTATCCAAGGTTTCAGGGCATAAGACTGTGTTTTAATAATAAGAAATCTATACTGATACATTTTTGCAAAGCAACATGAACCGAAAATAATTTCAACAAGTGGTATGTTACCTGGGTGGAGCTGGTGGCTACCGAGATGCAGTCAATAAAGCTGTGTCTTCGAGTGAAAAATGCAACTATCTGCTGCCAGCGTGAAGGTTCTGGCTCAGCTTGCAGTTCATCTGATGAGCCCTTTTTCGCCCAGTGTTTCTGCTTTGGGCCTACTGAGCCATGGCTAGAGCTAGTATTGCCTCCTCGACTGGCGCGAGAGTACAGAAGTGTGTTGTTCCCGAAAATGTAATTCATCTCTGCAGCCCTGCAGGTGGTTGCCAAGCAGTCTTACTTCTCTACCAGCTGCTGAGTGGTGAATGATCGGTAAAAACTGCAGCTAGAATTACAGCAGCATCACTTGTAGATCAGGGAAAATAAAAACCTTGAGAAATGATGCTCATTTTCTCTGTAATTTCTTCCCATGAAAGAGCTTGTATCTTCCCTCTGTACCTGTTAGCTGTATGATGGCTGAGTTTATATTTCTAGACAAAAAAGACGACATAAGGTGGTTTTCTTTCTCATGATTATTTTTTCACCAGCGTCTGCAGGAAAAGCTGTTCTTTTGTTAGCTGATAACTAGACGGACTGAAATCCAGGAAGTGAGGTCGATTAGCAGGTAAAGAAGGATGTTATAAACACTGGACTACCAAGACCCTTTGGGGCTGCCTGATTTAATGCACTGGGTGGAGAAACCCTGGATTACCAAGTTTCAATCACAGTCTGAAGTAAAATCCAATGGCATCTTCGCTGCTTAAATAAATTATAAATATGAACTGAATTTAAAAATACAAGAGGATTCTCTCTGCCAACAGTTCTGATTGTTTAAAACAATTTTACTAAAGAAATCTTTCTATTCACATATAAATTTCTACATCAGGAAGGCACTTACATTAAATAGCACTAAGGTTTTAAAAGGTACTATCTACATTAAACTCTGAGGATCTAATGACAGAGAGAAATCCATTTGGAATGTAACTTGATAATTTTATTTAACATATTGGTTTTTTTGATTAACTGAGTCTGAAGACAGAAACAGAATAATTAGCTAAATAAGTATTTGGCTTCTGGGACTTTTGTGATAAAAAAGTGCTATTATCAGCATTATCTCTCTCATATGTTATAAACATTAAGATTACCAAGTTATGAATTTGTAAAAATGCAAAAGAATTAAACATAAATTTTTTGTTTTATAGCCAGTAAAACATATTTTATCCAACATGACATAAAATAATACTCTGGTTCAAAAAATAGTACTGTTTGATTGCTAAATAGATACTTTCTAACATCTAATATCTAGGTCTGTGTTTCTCAACACACTAGTCCACCTCAGAATCACCTCGGGTGCTGGTTAAAAAAAATACAGACTGATATCCCCTTCCCATTAGAATTTTTAGGGGTTAGGGAGATCTGGGAATTTTCATTTTTGAAAAGCCCCCCTAAGAGACTCTTAAGCACCCTCAAGTTTGAGAACCACAGATTCCTAAGTCTGTCCTCTTAATACTATGCTACATTAGTATATAAAACAACATTTCGCCATTAAAAACAATATATGAATAAAAATGCTACTTGATAACTTACTAATAGTTGAGTAATTCAATTTTTAAGTTGATATAAGTACATCATAATCCCCAACCTCAGCCATGAATGAGGACCAACAAAATCTTGCTTGCTTTTGCTTACCAGCACCAACTAAATGCAGTCTATTGGAAAGTAGCATTGGCAAACTACAACCTCTAGGACTACTGCAAATCCTGATTTGGCAAGAAAAGATGCGAACACTGTCTCTATGATTCCGTCTCTAAGATACAAACACATGCCCAAGAAGGGTTGAGAGTCATGTGGGACTTCTGGAAGTAAGATGTTTTGTGACAGATTATAGCAAAGTTTGCTTCTTCCCAAGAACTGTACAGACAGTAGCTGGCAGCTTTATGGCCCTACACAGATTGATCTTATCTATTTGGGGGTAGGGGACTAGAGGAAAACACTAAGGGTAGACAGAGAACTAAGAATCCTCTCTAAAAGAAAAAAAATAAAACCTCCTAAAAATAAATTTTACTATGGACCAGATACTTAATAAAGAACTGATTAGTGTGGTTTATACAAATGCTCTAGTAATTGGTTTGACCCCGAAATATGTGTCTTGATCTGTATATGATAGAAAGCCAGGGTGGGAGGGGGAACCTTAGAATTTATACAGATTCTGTTACTCTGGATTTGTAAGAATGAGGATATTTAAAAAATTTTGGCTACACTGGGTCTTTGTTGCAGTGCGCAGGCTTCTCTCTAATTGCGGCATGCAGGCTCCAGCGCGTGAGGGCTCCAGAGGGCATGGGCTCAGTAGTTGTGGTGCACAGGCTTAGTCGCCCTGTGGCATGTGGGACCTTAGTTCCCCAATCAGGGATCAAACCCACGTCCCCTGCACTGGAAGGCAGATTCTTAACCACTGGACCACCAGGGAAGTCGTGGATAAGGATACTGAAAATGAATGTTGAATGCAAATATCCTACTCAAGTTGCAAACAGTACCAACACAGATGGAACAGTAAGGCATTCGTATACAATGATTTCTTATGCTAGAGAGCCAAAGAGCTTGGGAACAATCGAAAGTTGATGAACGCTCCATCCCATATATCCCGAGTACAGAGAAGAAATACTTCTCAATATATAAATTTCCTATTCAAATCGACTGACATCAAGAAAACAACTTTGAGTTTTGAGAAAGGCTTTTTTATGAAAATGTCCCATTACCTGAGCTACGGAAATCTAGGATCACCTCATCGACTGCACAACAGTCAATACACA
This sequence comes from Stenella coeruleoalba, assembly GCF_951394435.1. NCBI lineage: Eukaryota > Metazoa > Chordata > Mammalia > Artiodactyla > Delphinidae > Stenella > Stenella coeruleoalba. Next base: position 72,236,485 of record NC_137150.1, on the reverse strand, counting down.
CATACAAAACCATATATGTACCTAAATCACAATTGGTTTCATATGATTTGATTGGGAAGCAGAGGCAACCAACTCCTCACTGATCTCTGCTTTAGAATAACCATACCCGTGTCACATATTGGAAATATAAGCTCTATTCCGTTAAACCAAAATTTAAATTCATTATAGAACCTGGAAAGTCTATTTAAAATAGTGAATTTTAAAAAATACTACACAACGTTTAAATCATCAAAAAGAACACTATTAAGATTTTAATATGATATATAAAGAATGGACATTTTTTTTCTGCAGTCAATTACTCTACCACTGAGCAATACTCTGCACCTAACATTCTTTTTTCTGTACAGTTTTTCTTTTTCACAGAATGATAATAATATTATCTATAGCAGAACTCTAAACAGTAAGAGAAAGCATAAGTAAACTAAGTACATCCATTTAGTGATTACATACTTTAAATATGATTATGAAAAATTTATGACTGTTAGAAATGTTTATTTTATAACATTAAATGGAAGTAAAGACAGTTCAAAAATTTATATAGGATAGGCCCTCAATTATTTGTACCCTTTTCCAAACTTGCAAATAAACCCAGAAGTCTTCAGGTATAGTAACAAAGGCAATGATTAAGTAATTTTAGTGAAAATTTTTAAAAGGTTGAAGGATGAGAGGAAAAACAATATTGAAACTCTAAAATATTAGGAAAAAAATTACTAAGTAACCACAAAGCCAATGTACTGTAAATGCAACAAGCATTTTCCTTACCTTTTTATCTTTATAATACGGCCTATTAAATTTCAAAACATGCAGCTGTACTAAGACAAGACTAAGAAGATTGATAACACAGATTTGTTATTTATCTAGAAAAAAGTGATCATACATATACAAATCGCTTCTGTATGAGCGCCATCTAGTGGTCAAATTGTATGCAAACTGTGTGCTCAACTTAGTACTCCAGGGTCATCCAAAAAAGATAAAATTCAAAAGTATTTTAATATATTCCAGAGTTGTAAAAACAAAGTTGACTTCAACAAAGCACTCAGTATGCACTCAAAATAGGAAAGATTCTCTTCCTGCAGCATTTAGTTCAACAGGCATATGTTTGCTTATAGCCATTCTTCTGCTACCTCCATTTCTCACAATATTTGAAAAACTACCGATTGCTGCTGGTGATTTCATTTGATAGTATTCTCAGTACTAGTGGATAAAATGTGTCCAGGCTAGAAGATACACTTATTTATAATAATTATCTGTTCACATACCCTGTTCTGTCTTCAATTTCAAGCCCCTTGTAACTACATTTACTTTGCACATATTAAACATAATTTTCCGTCATTGAAGACAAAAGCAAAATATGAACTCTTTTATTCAATGACCATTGCAATATCCCGCACTAAGCCATGTCACCCTTGTCATTTCATCTAGATTTAAATCTATTTTGAAAAAGGTTGAGGTTTTGTTTACTTGTTCAATTTACTGTTCTGACCATTTTTCCTAATTCTTAGATCATTTTCAGTTTTAGGAATCTTGACACTGTTCTTATTAGTACCATACTACTATATTTAGAACTGTTTAAAATTGAAGCTTACTTTTAAAGATTTTCATATACCACAAGAATTTACCCACTGTGTCTGTCCTTTTCTTCCACATTACAGTTTTTCACCATTATATCACCAATTTCTTTCTTGAAACTGTCTAGCACTGGCAAGAAACTTTCCCTTTTAAAGTCTTAAATCATAATTACTTTTTTAAAAAACTATTTTTTTTTGGCTGTGCCACGTGGCATACAGAATCTTAGATCCCTGACCAGGGATCAAACCCGTGCCCCCTGCAGTGGAAGCACGGAGTCTTAACCACTGGATGCCAGGGAAGTCCAAATCATAGTTACTTTTACGTTTTATGCTAAGGCCTGAATAAAGTAACTTTCAATCACTATCTTATTTCATTCATTACTTCAGTAATGAGAATCAGCACTAGCACTACAAGATCCTGACAGATTATTTCACAGCATGTTTCATGGTGGCAAACCCTTCATAAGCCCACTCATCAGCTCAGGATCAAGGTCCTTCACACCTTGTCCTCATTTCCTAACAACCATCCTAAACATCAACTACAGTATAATGAACTTTTCTGCATTTTTAGTCTCTTCAGACTAACACTCTCCTACTGTACTTATTTTCTCCAGTAACTGCCTTCTCCTCTGAATTAGCATATTGTATACATCCTTCAACACCTTGTCCAAATATCAACTTTGGTTTTTTACAATACTTCAAGAATTTAACTTCTCTTTATTTTTTCATGTTACATCATACCGTGTTATAACTATCTCTCCATAAAAAAATACCAGTCACTGAAGCCTAACAAACTTACTAACATAGATGTTTAATAAATGCTAAATGCATGTTATTTGATAAACAAAACTAATATTATGTTGATTTTTAAAGCAATCATCTATTAACCTTATTTTTCTATTAGCTTTTATAAGAACTGTGAAGAACAAAGCAGTGCCTAATTTACATTCTACTCAGCAAACTGCTACTATTCAAAGATAATTTTTCAAATTACAAAAATAATAATTCATATACTGAGTTCTATGTATAGTACAACAGTTATTTGCTTCATTCCAAACCACAATACTATAAAAGTGGAAAAGTTCCTTATATTAGCTTTTTTGTTTCTAAAAAAAGACTGCTAATCTTATTTATATTTTAAATAACATATATTCCATTGTTGAGCTTCCTAAAACATTTGCAGTTATTTGAAAAAAATTTAAAAACATTAAAACTTGCCTTATGTCAAAACAAAGTTATTTTTTAAAAATTTGGTTCTCTAGCAGAAAGTTAAAGTAATCCTAACCATTCTGCTATTACACTACCCCAATCCTATGCTCACTCCTCAAATTTTAATCTATGCATGAGATAGGAGAAGCAGGAAGAAATACCCCAAATGGGGCAGCTTTAATAATTCTTAAATTACAATTGTATCAGAATATAGTTTGTCAAAAGTCCAGCCTATCAAGATTTCTGACCCAGTAATTTGACTTCTGGAAATCCATCCTAAGAAAACAACTAAACATACTTTTTATGCCCCAAGATGATTCACTGCAGCCTTCTTTACAAAACCTAGTAAAAATGGAAATAACAAATAGCGAAGACCAGAAGTGTTCAGCAAGTTAAGGTACTAATATACTATGTAATGTTACGTATCAAGTTTTAAAAAAATTTAACATGGGAAAATGTGTAAAACAAGTTTATAATAGGAAAAAACTCACATTTAAAAAAGTAAGATGTAAAGTATGATTTAGAAACAGATGAAGGAGTAGATAATTTCTTCTACTGGAAATGAAAATCCTAATCAGAGAGCCAGCAAGCCAAAGGGGGAATACGATGATGATACCCAACTGCTCTACCTATTTGCATCAGAAACTTATATTTATAACTGTTTCAGAGACTGATGCTGTTAATATCTAATAAAAGAAAACAAAATGAAAAGGAGCAAGAGAATGCCATGTAAGGATGGATAGATCCAGCTGCTTTTCACTGAGACCAGCTGAATTATTACCACAGTATACTAAGATGCTTTGAGGCTAGTACTTTCTTGATCTTAACCAAAATTTGTCAAAGATTTGCATACAAATACTCAAACTGCCACTGCACTAAGGCAATAGTATAACACCAGCAACTATAAGATGTATGTCAATTGCAGAAAAGATAAACTGAAAAAGATGTGTTTTATAACTGTTAGTAAAAGGATATTTTAATCTCAATAACATACTCCTTTAAATAAGCCTCCGTCAAATTTGTCTTTTAAAAGCCCTCGGGGGGAAAAGTGCTATGGGAGACATAATCCTTTAACATGTAATAATTAACTGTATGCAAAGGACAAGAGCATTTTTAAAGCAGATACCAAAAGAATCAGGCAAAATTCACTTAATTCTCTTATGGTAAGAAAATCAAGGGAAAAAGAGTCAAATTAAGGAAGCAAGTGAGAATCTTCAAAAAGTAATAATGCTTTCTCACTCAATAACTAGAAACACTTAAGTCTCACTGCAGAGTGAGGATTAAATAAAGAAATGTCAGAAATTTACTTTAAAATACTTCAAGACAGACAGTAAAGAAATATGTGTATGGTGGTTCAATTAAGCTAGGTTCTAGTGCATTACTTCTCAACAGTGGCTATCCCCTAGAAACACCTGGAGAACCTGTAAAACTCTCCAAAGCCAGACTATACCCCAGACCAATTAAATCACAATCTCTGAGATGGCACTCAGATATAAATTTTAAAACCTTTTTAGGTGGTTCCGATATCCCACCACAACTGAGAACCATTACTATGGACAGTCAGTTGTCCTAATCAGGAATTAACATTCCTAGACTGGTCAGCTAACATTTAATTATAAAGTAAATGGCTGCTATAAGATTTTTGTTATGTTAATCTTTGATCAACACCAAAAGTTTGCCAATTATCATAATGAATGAAGTGGGCTTTCATTGGTGAAATCCATTGTATTTCAGTTATATGGATTGGCTAAATTAGACACAATCCACCCTTGCATAAGGGAAAGAAAGACTCTGAAGAGGCTTATACCCTTAGAGATGGCACCTTAAGGTTTAATACCTAAGATGTCTGGAAATTCTGGGTAACAAAATCTTGGTCTCTGGAATATTGTTTTATTTGCCTAGAGTGAGCATTTTATGTAACAAAAAAAAGTTGAGGCTTCATCACATTTAAAGAGGCTATATACAATATGTTATGTGGCTCACTGTCTGTTTAAATGTCTGCCTGTGTCAGAATCTGCATACACACAGAACTACCAAACAACCACCAAAAGACTGAGGAGTTGGGTGTGTGCAAATTGGCTTTGGATAATTTGTAACAATCATAAACATCAAAAATTCAAAATATCAGAAACAAAAGAATTATACATACCCGGGAAGGTTTTTCGACTGAAGTAAGAAATAGGCTTTATTAATTCAGTCAAGAGAAAATAGGCATAGACTGATAAGAACAGCATATAAAGCAGGAGGGAGTGCTTAGAATTCAAGTGTTCTAAGGTTCTTATGTTGTTCAAAATGAGGGTAAAAGATATATATTGAGTCTAAATTTTTGTAAGTGAAATATGTATATTAGAATTTCTAAAATAAAAAAAATTTCTAGGATAACCATTAAAGGAAGAGAAACAGAACAGCTTCCAAGCTAAGAAGAAGGAAAAATGAGATGAGAAAATAAAATCTAAAAGAAGACATGTTGGAATAAATGTCTCGTATGTTTAAAATTAAGAAACATACTTTTAAATAACTCATGGGGCAAAGAAAAAAATAATAATGAAAGTAAGAAAAAAAGTTTGAATTATGATAAACATTTCATATTAAACCTGTGGGTTACAGCTAAAGTGTATTTAAAGGAAAATTTACAAATTCAAATACCGTTAGAAAAGGCTGATAATGCAGTTAAGTAACCAACTTGAGAAACTAGGGGAAAAATCCCAAACAGAATAAACTCAAAGAAAGCAGAAGAAAATAAAATAATAATGATAAGAGGAGAAAGGGGAAAAGATAAAATGAAAACTGTCTCTGTCACTAATAGACAACTGATTTTTTTTCCCATGTGTATCTCTCATTTAGCGTCCCAAAGTAAGATCAGATTGCCTTGGCCAAACGCAATCTTTGATTGATATGTAGGCTATCCACACATTTACATATTGCATAAACGTGTATATATTCATGTTTATGTGTGTATGAGAGGGGATGGAGGTGACAGCACATGGGGGAGGGGCACAGGAGAGGGTTTTTTTTAGACTTTTTTTTTCTTATTTACTTAAGTATAGTTGATTTACAATGTTGTGTTAAATACTGCTGTACAGCAGAGTGATTCAGTTATATATATATACATTTTTAATACTCTTTTCCATTATGGTTTACCATAGGATATATAGTTCTCTGTGCTATACAGTGGGACCTTGTTGTTTATCCATTCTATATATAAAAGTTTACATCTGCTAATCCCAAACTCCCATTCCATCCCTCCGTCAACCCCCTCGCCCTTGGTAACCACCAGTCTGTTCTCTATTAAAAGACATGGTTCTTTGAAATTGATCATCCTTTGGCAAGAAGGATCAAGAGGATAAAAAGCACAAATAAACAATACTAGGAATGAAAAAGGGGCTACACCTAAACATAAAATAATAGGATGTTGAGAATATTTCGAAGTAAGTATGAAATGGGCAAATACCTAGAAAAACTATTAACTGAAATCTGACTGGTACTATATAATCCATTACAATTAACCAGTAATATGAAATCATCCCTCAAAGAGAATTACAAAACCCACTTCAAGGTTTACAAGTAAGAAATGATCCTTATACACGATACATACAACTAACAAAGGATTAGTATCCGGAATATATAAAGAACTTGCACAAATCAGTAAAAAGAACAACCCATTACAAAAATGAAAAAAAATCTTGAGAGGGTATGTCACAGAATAGGAAACCTGAATGATCAATATTATCAAACAGTGAAATGCACATTAAAATCACAGTAAGATACTACTTCAAACCCAAAACAATGGCAAAAATAACAATACCAAATATTGATGAGAATATAGATCAATTAAAACTGTTACATACTGCTGCTGAAAATGTAAATTATAGAACCTTTTGAAAATAATCTGGTGTTATCCACAAAGATGTGTATACATAACCTACGATTTTAACAGCATTTTTAATACTAGTAATAATCCAAAAATAACTTAACATCCATCAAAAGTAAGGTAAATTATAGTATATTCATAAAATAGAAAACTCTAGAGCAGTGAAGATAATGAATCTCAGGCATATAATGTTGACCAAAAACTGCAAGTTGAGAGTAGACACAGTATAATGCCAATTATATAAAAACCAAAACAGGCAAAAGAAACAATATATTGTTTAGAAATCTAAATATGTGAAACCAGGACTGTGGTTATTTCTGAGGGGAGAGACAAGGTGATGGGGTCAGGTAAAGTCACACACTGGACTTCAAAGATACTGTTAATGCTCTTTTTCTGTACTTACTAATATATTTTTTTAAAGTTTAAAGATATTTTGATGTGGGTATTTGAAATATAATAGTTACTTCCTTCATGAGAACTTTTAGGCTTAAAGATCGTTATCACTGAATAAAATTCATTTATAATATATATTTTTAAAAATGTTTTTAGAATGCTAACAAATACTATGAAATTCCTTATAATTACAAAACCAGAAACATCAAGGGGGGAAAATCCTACATGAAAAAATAGTTCTCTCTAAGCATGAGCTACATTAGTAACAAAAGTAATAAATAATTCATAGCAACAAAATAAAGTTACTATCTTACCTTTATTGGTGAAATATGAGAGTGAGAAACAAATCCATGGACATTTTCAATTTCTGACAGGTTCTTCTCTGAGACATGAACCAATTCCGGACCTATCACCTCATTAGTGATTTGTGGGGAAATGTGCTCTTGAGGAGGTGTATCTTCATCCTGATACCGGTATTTCTGTAACGTACAGCAAATTATTAAATATGAGGAAGCTCTGAAAAGCAACATGTGTTCAATCCAAATCATGATTTTCATAACTACCCAAATCATAATATTTAACTAAATGAAAAGTGTCTTTTACAGTTTAATACATAAAGTCTGAGAGAAATGGTTCTCCATTTTAAAGTCATGCCAATATTTTAATAAACTTATCTGATTATTAAAAATAAGTCAGACTCTGGAAAGATGGCAGAGTAGGAAACACCAGGAATCTGTTGCCCCACCTAAACAATAATTACAGAGGCATAATCTGTCTGATGTAATTTTGGAACTCTGGAGTCTGTTTGAGGCTTGCAACTTCAGGGGAAAATTTGGATGTAAACTGTGTTTAATTTGGATCAGTTTTACCACCTCTGTTCAGCATGGTACCAGAAGTCGTAGCCAGAACAATTAGGCAAGAAGAAACAATAAAAGGTATCCACTTAGAAAGGAAGTAATATTATTTCTGTCTTATATCAATAAACACTCAGCAAAAAAGCTGTTAGAACTACTGAATGTAGCAAAGCAGTATGATATACTGCTTTGTATCCTACAAAAGCTGACACACAAAAATCAGTTGCATTTCTATACACAAACAGTTGCATTTTATACACAACCTGAAAATTACAAAAACAGTTCCATTTACAACAGCATCAAAAAAAATAAGGTGAAAGACTTGTGCAATGAAAACTACAAAGACTTGTGCAATAATTAAGGTGAAAGACTTGTGCAATGAAAAGACCTGCTGAAAAAAAAAGTTAAAGACAACAGAAATAAATGGAAACACATCCCATGTTCATAGGTTGAAGATTTAATATTGGTAAGATGTCAATACTACTTAAAGCAATTTACAGATTTAATCCGATTCCTATCAAAATCCCAATGACATTTTTTGCAAAACAGAAAAACCCATCCTAAAATTCATTTGGATCTCAAGGGATTCAAATAGTCAAAATCACCATGAAAAAAAAGAACAAAGCTGAAGGACTCACTCTTTCTCATTTCAAAACTTACTACAAAGCTACAGTAATCAAAACAGTTTGGTACTCGCATAAAGACAGACATACAGACCAATAGAATGAAAGAGAGAGTCCAGAAATAAACCCTCACATACAAAAATTATTTTTCACAAGGGTGCCAAGACCATTCAATAGGGAAAGACAGCTTTTACAACAAATCGTGCTGCAAAAACTGGATATCCACACATAAAAGAATGAAGTTGGACCCTTACCTAATACCATATACGAAAATTAACTCAAGGTGGATCAAGGACTTAAATGTAAGACCTAAAACAATAAAACTCTTAGAGGAAAAGCTTTAAGACATTGCGTTTGGCTATGAGTTTTTGGATATGACACCAAAGGCAGAAGTAACAAAAGAAGGAACAAATTTGACTTCATAAAAATTGAAAAATTTTGTGCATCAAATGACTCTAATCACAGAGTAAAAAGGCAACCCACAGAATGGGAGAAAATATTTACAAATCACATATCTGATAAGGGATTAATACCCAGAATATACAGAAAATTCCTAAAATTCAACAAAAAACTAAACAACTCAATTCAAAAATGGGCAAAGAACTCCAAAGAATATATACAAATAGCCAGTAAGCACATGAAAAGATGCTCAACATCACTAATCATTACAGAAATGCAAATCAAAACTCGAGGTACCACCTCACAACCACTGGAATGGCTACTATTAAAAAAAGCCAAGGACCTACTGTATAACACAGAGAACTATATTCAATATCCTATGATAAACCATAATGGAAAAGAATATAAATAAAAAAGAATGTATACACATATACTTATAACTAAATTGCTTTGCTGTATAGCAGTAATTAACACAACACTGTAAATCAACTATACTTCAATAAAAAATTATTAAAGAAAAGAAAGACTGGTTAAAAAAAAAAAAGCAGAAAACAAGTGTTGGTAAGGATGTAGAGAAATTGGAACACTTGTGCACTATTGGTGGGAATGTAAAATAGTCCAGCCATTGCAGAAAATGGTATGGTGGTTCCTCAAAAATTGAAAATACAATTACCATATGATTCAAGAATTCCACTTCTGGACATATACCCAAAAGAACTGAAAGCAGGGTCTTGAAGAAATATTTGTACACCAGTGTTCATAGTAGCATTATTCACAGTAGGTAAAACATGGAAGAAACCCAAGTATCTATGAATGGATAGATAGATAAGCAAAATGAGGTGTATATATATGTGTGTATACACACACACACACACACACACACACACAAAATGGAATATTATTCAGCCTTTAAGGAAGGAAATTCTGCTATATGTTACAACATGGATGAACCTTGCAGACAGTACGCTAAGTGAAGTAAACCAGTCTCAAAAAGACAAATACTATATGATTGAACTTACATGAGGTACTTAGAGTAGTCAAAATCATAAAGACAGAAAGTAGAATGGTGGCTATCATGGGCTGGTGGGAGGAGAGAATTCTGAGTTACTGTTCAATAGGCACAGAATTTCAGTTTTACTACACTAAACGTTATGGGGACGGATGGTGGTAATGGCTGCTCAACAATGTGGATGCATTTAATACCACTGAACTGCAAACTCAAAAATGGTTAAGGTGGTAAATTTTATGTTATGTGTATTTTTACCACAATAAAAAAATAAATACAAATAAGACTTCAAAGCTAGGTGAAAAAGAAACCTGAATACTGATTTGTCCATTTTTTACCCAATGTTAGCTGAACACTGTGTCTCTAAAGATACAGCTGTTTAAGTGAAGTCAACATAAAAAGCCAAAGTTGTTCAGCTAATTAAGTCTGGTCTTCTTATTCAATTAACTTGTACCAAAAAAAAAAGTCAGCCTTTTCAAATTCTAATTGAAAATTAATTACTAGATAACAGTATTTTTCTTTTACCTATAAAAGAATACTTGTTTCTTTCTCTCTCTCTTGCATGCTCACGCACGTAGAAAACCAAATCTACCTCACACCATACACAAAAGTAAAGGAAATCCTAATTATAGGAACTGGGAGAAAATAAAAGTGCATGTTTCTCAAATCAGGCTGGGAATGTGTATGCACATACACAAAAACAAAACAAACTTAGATACTACACCCCCCCCCCCAAATTAAACACACATATAATGAAAAGACACAAAAAAGGTACAATAGAAAACAAATGTTTCTAACAATAAACACGATTATTAGCCACTATAAGCTGGCTTTTAGAAATCATTGAAAAAAAGAGTCAGTAAAGATTAATAAAGGGATACTCATAAAAGGCATACAAATGGGTCAGTAAACTTATAGGAAAAACATGCTCAACTTTTTTAGTAAGTAAGAATTACAGTGCCAACATTCAGAGAAATGGGCATAAATCATCACATTCCTGGCAGAGGTCTTTTTCTGGTGGGCAGTCTGGCGAAATGTTTCAAAAGTCCTGAAAATGTTTCTATTCCTCCAGTAATTCCACCTCTAGGAATTAATCTTAGAAGATATAGCATCAGTGAGGAGCATAAATATTTGTTGTGTATAGACAAACATGTACATTGTAAAATATATTTTTAAAAACTTAGCTATGAATTTGCTGAAAGTTATTACACAACTTCCAGCATCACTTTTTAAACAACATCCTTCTGTGAAATGGTACAATTACATGGAAAACAACAATCAGGCCCACATCAACATCAGTTAATTTAACATGATATAAGAAACCTGGTTTTACATGTAGACTTCAATTATTTTCAAAACCAATGAAAAGAATTCACTAACTTTATCCTGAGTAAGGCTGAAATTAACATAGACATACTTACAAAACTTAACAGGTTATATGCTCAATTGAGTGAAAGCAAAATTTAAGTATTCTTATACCTTAGTAGTAGATACACTATAAGGAAGGAAACTTGATACCATGTTTTCAAACTTTAAGGATACTCCACAACTTAGTATGTACTTTAAAGAGAGATACATGTGGAAGGATATTCCCTATAGTACAGTCTGGAATAAAGAAAAACTGGAAACAAGCTGCCTTTCAATAGATTTTTTTAAAAAATTATGGTACAGTCATCCTAGGAAATGTTATGTGGAAGTTAAATTGGGTAAAAAGCTACTTATTCTAACAGAAAAAGATGAAGACACAATTACTGAATGAGGAAAGCATGTTTCAAAGCTAACACACACAACTTGAACATTTTAAAACAAAGCAATAGTGTATTTATATATGTGTACGTATGAATTAACATTATATGCACATGCAATATGTGTATGTGAAGCGTATCCATGAAGCATATCCATATGCAATTTGGGGGGTATGAAAAGATTTAAAACAAGAAATGGTTCATTCTGAAAAGTAAAGAAAGAAATCACTAAAAATTTTATGTCTTTTATGTATCTTTAATGTATGTTGCCCCCTGATCCCTTTTTACTCCTTATAATTACTGAGAAACTCAAGGCATTTAACCTGTAGGGTCCCCAGTATAATCACTTCATATTCATGGGACCATTCAGTGTGCTCCCTTGGCTTCTGTACTTCCTGCAAATTGGCAGCTAAATGTAATAGCTTGATCAGTCTCACGTTCAATCCTTTGGCAAGACTATAGATGGTACTATGTTCTTCTATCAAGAAGCACATAATGTCTTGGTTACATCTTTTTGTGATGTTAGGAGCTCTTGATACTCAATGCCTGAATCAATTCATTCAATGATGGTTGCAAAGTGATGACAATCTAATTCTATTATTCCTTTTTATTTATTAAAAGATATATGTATAAAAAGAGTAAGTCTCTTCACTTACTATTTGGTTACCTATTGGTATGATTCACACATGAATAACATGTCATTTTATCTACTAGTTTTCAAGACAGATAAAAAACTGGTTCCCTATCATCCTCCTAAAGCAATTAGGAGGTTTTTATATATCAATCAATGCAATTCCGATCAAAATGCCATCTGGCTTTCTTCAGAAATTGACAAGCTGACCCTAATACTCATAAAGAGCTGGAAAGGACCCAGAATAGTCGAAACAGTTTTGAAACAGAAGAAGAAAATGGAGGACTCACACTTCCCGATTTCAAAACTTCCTTCAAAGCTACATGAATCAAGATTGTCATACTGGCATAAGGATAGACACAGAGCAATATAATAATAGAATTAAGAGTCCAAAAATGTATCCTTAGATTATGGTCAACTGATTTTCAACATGAGTGCCAACAGAACTTAATGAGAAAAGAACATCTTTTCAACAAATGATGCTCAAACATCTGGATGCAAAGGAGTTAAATTAGACCTCTTTTCTCAAAATGGATCAACACCTAAATATAAGAGCTAAAACTATAAACATCTTAGAAGAAAACATAAGTGCAAATCTTTTGACCTTGTATTAGCCAATAAGCAACCAAAGTGGGGGGGAAAAAACATAAATCTGCCTTCATACAAATGAAAAAAATTTTGATCATCAAAGGACATTATCAAAAAGGCAAAAAGATAACCCACAGAATGGGAGAAAATATTTGCAAATTATATATTTGATAAGGCTATTCACAAACAGTACATAAGGTAAGTATCTGATAAATACCCAGAATACATAAGAAAGTCTTTCAACTCAACAATAAAAAGACAACCCAATTTTAAAATGGGCAAAGGATTTACACAGACATTTCTCCAAAGACGATACACAATTGGCCAATAAGCACATGAAAAGATGTTCAACATCATTAGTCATTGCAAAAATGCAAATCAAAACCACAATGAGATATTACTTCACAGCTACCAGGATGGCTATAATCAAAAAGACGGGCAAAACATATGTTGGTTAAGGATGTAAAGATATAGGAATCCTCAAACAGTGCTGGAAGGAATGTAAAATGGTACAGGCACCCTAGAAAGCAGTTTGGCAGTTCCTCAAAAGGTAAAAAGAGTTACCATATGACTGAGCAATTCCACTCCTAGGTATATATCCAACAGAACTGAAAACATGCATCCACACAAAAACCTGTACACAAATGTTCATAGCATCACACTTCATAACAGCCCCAAAGTGGAAACAATCCAAATGTATATCAATTTATGAATGAATAAACAAAATGTGGTATATTCATATACTGAAATATTATTCAAATATAAAAAAGGAATTAAGTATTTATACATCCTACAACATGGAGCTTTGATTACATTATGCTAAGTGAAAGAAGCCAGATGCAAAAGGCCACATACTGTATAATTCCATTTATATGAACATATGTTCAGAATAGGCAAATTCACAGAACCAGAAGGTAGATTAGTGTTTTCCAAGGATGGGGTAGAGGGAAAATGGGAATCAAGTGCTGTGAGTATGGAGTTTCTTTGGGGTGTGACAAAAATGTTCTGGAATTAATTAGTGGTGATGGTTGCACAGCCTTGTATACAGAACTGTACAGCTTTAAAAGGTTAAGTGTTATGGTATGTGAATACTTTAATTTAAAAATTATTATAAAATGATGGACTACACATATATGATTGCTTTACATCCACTAAAAATGTCCTTGAAATTGTTTCATCTCTAGCCAGTAGAAACTCTTAATTTTCTGAGTTCCCTTGTACTTGGCACCTTTAAGAAAGCCTAATAAAACAAAATACAGTTACCAAAAGGAAAATTCTATTACTTATTAGTGATTTAAAAAAGGGATTTCTTTGGTTACAATTATTATTTGAGAAAGCATTTCCAAGTAGCTTTCCAGGCCCTCTATTACATTGCACAGCAACATTCATTTGTATTTCTTACTACCTAAAGGTTGATCTCAACATATTTTCAAAATAATTTTAACATAAAATTTCATATAAACACTGTTAATAGTTAGAATGCATAAAACTAAGCCTCCTACTGTGGTCCAAGCATAACTTATCTAATACCTAAACTAGAAAATAATTACAAAATGGGAATGAGAGAGTAGGGATAAAGGAGGAGGGGGATTTTAAAATGACTGTAATAAGAGCATTTTAAAATGATTGTAATAAGAGCATTCTAAATACATTTCCCCATCTTTTTAATGTTTTTAAGGCTTGTATCCTTAGTATAAAGCCTTCTACTGTCTTTAATCTAGAAAATATAAAAAAGAACCAGTCAGACTGAAGAATAACTGAAACAAAAACACACTAGAAGGAATTAACAGCAGACTAGGCGATACAGGAAAACAGATAAGTGATCTGGATGACAGAATAATGGAAATCACCCAATCAGAACAGCAAAAAGAAAAACAAAAAAAATGAGAACTGTTTAAGGGATCTCTAGGACAACACCAAGTGTACCAACATTCACATTACAGAAGGCACAGAAGGAGAAGCGGGAGAGAAGGGGGTCGAAAACGTATTTGATGAAATTATGACAGAAAATTTCCCAAACCTGAAGAAGGAAACAGATATCCAGGTATGAGGAGTACAGAGGGTCCTGAAAAGATGAACCCAAACAAACTCACGTCAAGACATATCATAATTAAATTGGCAAAAATTAAAGAGAGAATTCTAAACGCAGCATAAAAAAACAAAGAATCAGGCTATCAGCTGATTTTTCTGCAGAAACCTCTCAGGCCAGAAGGGAAGGGCAATTATCTCTGATAAATATAGGTGCAAAAATCCTTAACAAAATATTAGCAAACCAATTTCAACAATATATAAAACGAATCATACAGCATGATCAAGTGGAATTTATTCCAGGGATGCAAGGGTGGTTCAATATTCGCAAATGAATCAGTGTGATACACCACATTAACAAAAGGAAGGATAAATTAAAAAATCACATGATCATCTCAATAATCACAGAGAAAGCATCTGACAAAATTCAACGTCCATTTATGATAAAAACTCCCAACAAAGTGGATATAGAGAGAATATATCTCAACATATTAAAGGCCATTTATGATAAACCCACAGCTAAAATCATACTCAACAGTGAAAAGCTGAAAGCCTTTCCTCTAAAATCAGGAACAAGACAAGAATGTCCACTCTCATCACTGCTATTTAACACAGTACTGGAAGTCCTAGCCACAGCAACCAGACAAGAAAAAGAAATACCAGGCATCCAAATAGAAAGGGAAGAACTAAAACTGTCACTATCTGCAGATGGCATGAAACTATATACAGAAAACCCTAAAGTTTCCATGCAAAAACTATTAGGATAAATGAATTAAGTAAATTTGCAGGAATACAAGATTAATACACAGAAGTCTGTTGCTTTTCTATACACTAATAATGAACTATCAGAAAGAGAAAGAAAACAATACCACTTGAAATTGCATCAAAAAAATAAAATAAAATACCTAGGAATAAACTTAACCAAGGAGATGAAAGACCTATACTGTGAAAACTGTAAAATACTGATGAAGGAAACTGAAGATGATACAAAGAAACAGAAAGATATTCCATGTTCTTGAATCAGAAAAATATTGTTAAAATGTCCACACCATCCAAAGCATTCTACGGAGTCAATACAATCCCTATCAAAATACCAACAGAACTAGAATACATAATCCTAAAATTTATATGGAACCACACAAAAGGCCCTGAAGTGCCAAGGCAAATTCTATGTGATTCTTTACAGGAACATTTGCTGACCCCGGATTTAAACTAAAAGCAATCAATCAGATGCTATAATGAAATAAAAGACTACATTTACAACAGAAGCAAAAAAGGTATGCCTAGGAATTAATAAATCTAAAGTATCCAAATGTCCAACTTCACCAAATACAAAGGTATACCATGTTCTTGGCAAAGAAAGCTAAGACGCCAACAGTAGTTAAATTAAAAGGGAGTACTTAAAAATATTCAAATAACCCAAAAGGAGACAAGGAGAACAAAGAAGCCTAAGAGAGAGGGTATAAAGATGAAAAAAAATTTTTTAATAAAAAATAAAAAGCAGATGTTAATCTAATCTTATTGATAATTATAGTAAATGTAAATAGACCTAAACACTAAGTAGAGTTTATCAGAATGGATAAAAAGGCAAGAGATGTACTTTATACATAAAGACAGAGATAGGGTGAAAGTATATGAATGAAA
This sequence comes from Stenella coeruleoalba, assembly GCF_951394435.1. Classification (NCBI taxonomy): domain Eukaryota; kingdom Metazoa; phylum Chordata; class Mammalia; order Artiodactyla; family Delphinidae; genus Stenella; species Stenella coeruleoalba. The sequence goes on along the minus strand of NC_137150.1, from coordinate 72,219,926 downwards.
AAAGATATATCCTATAAATTGTAAGCATAAGAAAACTGGAGTGGCTACACTTATATCTGATAAAACAGACTTCGAGAAAAAGAGCATTACCTAAAGAAAAAGAGATTTCAAAATGATAAAAATTTAATTCACCAGGAGATAAAACAACCATAAATGTGTGCACCTAATCACAGAGCCTTAACATACACAAGCAAAAACAAAATAATTAAAGGGAGAAACAGACAATTCCACAATCTTGGTAAGAGATTTAAACTCCTTTATCATGAATTGATAGAACTATACAAATGTCAGTAAACAGACAATCTAAACTATCAACCATCTTGATCTAACTGATATTTATAGCTCGCTATGCTCAACAACTGAAGAAAATATATTCTTTTTGTTGTACATGATATGTTTGCCTAGATAGGACATGTGTTAGATCATAAAACAAGTCACAAATTTAAAAGGACTAAAATCATAAAGAATTTATTCTCTGACCACTACAGAACTAACTTGGGAACAAACAATAAGACATCTAGCTAAAACTCTTAAATCTGAATAATAAACAACATACTCCTAAAACTCATGCATCAAAAATGAACTCAATAAGGAAATCAGAAATATTCTGAAACTGAATGATAATGAAAATAAAAGTTTTAAAATTTGTAGAATGAAGCTAAAGCAGTACTGTGTAGTAAAGAATTTAACTTTGCCCAAAGAGAGGTTTGGCCTTTGTCCTCAGCTCCTGGAAGGTAATCTCTAAACCCTTGGAATGTCCTACCTGATATGAATGTCTTTGCCAATCTGGGGGCTTTGTGACACACCAGATAGTATAACCATGTAATTTATAGTGGAGAGTTTGGATCACATATTATCAGCTTAGCCTCTAAGATGGGCTGGAGATAGGTCAGCATCATGAGCAGGCACCCATATAGATGTGACTGGGTCCCAGTAAAAACTCTGGACACCAAGGCTTGGGTGAGTTTCTCTGGTTAGAAATATTCAGTGTGTATTATCACACATTGCTGCCAGAAAAGTTAAAGTCGTCCATGACTCCACAGGGAGAACACCTGGAAACTCCTCATTTGTAACTCTCTCAGACTCTACCCCATGTAACTCTCCCTTTGCTGATTTTAATTTCCATCCTTCACTATAATAAACCATAACCATGAATATAACAGCTTTCAATGAGTTCTTTGAGTCTTCTATTGAATTACTGAACCAAAGAGTGGTTTCGGGAACCCCTAAACCTGCAACTGCTTTCAGTGAAATCTTTGAGTCTTCTACTGAATTACTGAAACTAAGAGTGGTTTTGGGAACCCCTACACCTGCAACTGGTGTCAAAAGTAAAAGTGGTCTTGTGATCTGTTCCTGAACTTTACAAGCACTTAGAAATAAATTTGTAGCTTCAAATGCTTATACTAGAGAAGGAAGTTTAAAATCAGTGACCTAAGGATTCACCTCAAGAGGCTACAAAAAGAAGACTAAAATAAACCAAAAATAAGAGAAAGAAGAAAATAATAAAGGACAGAAATCAATGAAGTTGAAAACAGACAATTGAGAATATTAACAAAGTCAAATGTTAACAAACTGAATAAACCCTTTTTCTAGACTGGTAGAGGAAAAAGAGAATGCAATCACCAATATCAAGAATGAAAGAGAAGTTATCACTACAAAAAAAAAAACTACAAACTTTAAAAAGACAAGAAAATAATTACGAACAACTTGAGGCCAAATAATTCAACACGTTAGATGAAATCAAGAAATTCCTTGAAAAATACTATTTTCCACACACAATATCTTGACACAACATGAAAACAGGTCTGAAGGGCCCCATATCTATTTTAAAAAACTGAATTTGTTATCAAAATTCTTCTACAGAGAAGTCCCAGATGGGAATTCTACCAAACATTTAAAACAGAGATGACATTTTTACACAAATTCTTTTAGAAAACAGAAACATTTCCCAACTATAAGACCAGCACAGCCTTAATATTAAACCCTGACAAAGACATTACAGAAGAAAATGATGAACCAATGTCCCTCACGAACACATGCAAGAAACCCTTTTTAAAATGTAGCAAATTCACCATGAAAATGATAATCCAAACAATAACACATCATGACTAATAATATTTATCACAAGACAAGGTTTATTTAACATCTAAAAAAAAAGTGTAATTTTCCATATTAACATAATAAAGGAGAAAACCTACATGATCATTTCAACATATGGAAAACATATGACTCAATTTAAGCCAAATTCATGATAAAATTCTCAGCAAACTAAAAGTCCAGAAAAATCTCAATCCAGTAAAGGTCATATACAAAACCCCACCGCTAACCCGTCTAATGATGAAATGCTGAACATTATCCTCATTAAGATGGGGAACAAAACAAAGGATTCTCATGCTTCTTATTTCTATTTAACATGATGTTGAATGTCCTAACCATGGTTAGAGGGCAAGTAAAAGAAATAAAAAGCTTAAGAGCCAGTAAGGAAGAAGCAAAATTGTCTCTATTTACAAATGACATGATTGTTTATACTGAAAATTTACAAAGAATTTACAAAACTACTAAAACTAATAGTTAAATTTAATAAGGTTGCAGGATACTACATTAAGCAATCAAACTGTATTTTTTTCCTAGCAAAAGCAAATAATTGGAAACCAAAACTTTCAAAAAATTCCATTTACACCAACTCCAAAAAAGATAAAATATTTAGGACTAAACTGTAGTGAATGATATGCAAGACGTCTTCACTGCGAATTACAGAACATTGCTAAAAGAAATTAAAACCTGAAGAGAGACATAATATGTATGTGGGTTGGAAGACTCAATATTCTTAAGATGTTTGTTTTCTTCCAATGATTTATAGATTCAATGCAATCCCAATAATAATTCCAACACACTTTTTTAAAAAAATTTTATTTATTTTTGGCTGCGTTGGGTCTTCGTTGCTGCACGCGGGCTTTCTCTAGCTGCAGCGAGGGGGGGCTACTCTTTGTTGTAGTGCGTAGGCTTCTCATTGCAGTGGCTTCTCTTGTTGCAGAGCATGGGCTCTAGGCACACGGGCTTCAGTAGTTGTGGCTCGCGTGGGCTCAGTACTTGTGGCGCACGGCCTTAGTTGCTCCACGGCATATGAGATCTTCCCGGACCAGGAATTAAACCCGTGTCCCCTGCATTGGTAGGCAGATTCTTAACCACTGCACTACCAGGGAAGTCCCTCCAACACACCTTTTGTAGAAACTGATAAACTGATTGCAAACTGTTAAAAATGCAAATGACCTAGATTAGCTAAATCAAATTTTTAAAAAGAATGTTGTTGAAAGGCTTACACTACTTGATGTCAACACAGTGTGGTATTGGTCAAAAGGTGGACAGACTTATCAATGGAACAGACAAAAGAGTTCAAAAATAAATGTACACATATATGGTTAATTGTTTCTTGACAAAGTGCAATACAAATTCAGTGAGGGAGGGAAAAAGGCTTTTCAACAAATAATGCTGTTAACTACTGGATATTCATAAAGACATTAACATTGACCCTTACCTTACCTCACATGCAAAACTGATTCAAAATGAATCACAGACCTAAAAGTAAAATCTAAAACTATAAAATTTCTAGAAGAAAATATAAGAAAAAAAATTGCCAACTTTGGGTAGGAAAAGATTTACTATACAGAACACACAAAACAATAATAAAAACATTTCACAACCTAGGCTTTATTAAAAATTTTGCTCTTTAAAATCACCACTAAGGAAAGTAAAAGGCAAATTACAAAATGAGAGAAAATATTTGCAATAAATAAATCTGACAAAGGACTCATATCTGAATATATAAAGGCCTTTTACAACTCAGTAACAGGAAGACAAACAATCCAGTTTTATGAACTGGGGAATAAATTTATATAACACTTCATGTATTAGTTTCCTAAGGCTACTGTAACAAAGTACCAAAAACTGGGTGGCTTAAACAGCTTAAACAACTGAAATTCATTACCTCACAGTTCTGGAGACTACAAGTCTGAGATCAAGATATTAGCAGAGCTGGTTCCTTCTTAGGACTGTGAGGAAGAATCTATTCCATGCCTCTCTCCTGGTGGCTTGCTGGCACTCTTTGGCATTCCATGGCTGTGGATGCAGCACCCAGATCTCTGCCTTTATCTTCACATGGCATTCTTGCCTGTCTCTTTGTCCAAATTTTTCCCTTGTTATAAGCACACCAGCCATAGTGGATTAATGCCCACTATAATGACCTCATTTCAAATTAATTATATCTGTAGAGACTCCATCTCCAAATAAGGTCACATTCTGAGGTACTAGGGGTTAGGACTCTAACATATCTGTTTTTTTGAGCGGATACAACTGAACATGTAACACTTTCCAAAAGAAGAGCTACTAATGTCAAACATGAAAGGATGGGCAACATCACAAGTCATAAGGAAATGTAAAATAAAACCAAAATGAGATACTACTGCATAGCCACCAAAAGGGCTAAAACTTTTTTAGAAAAGTCAAGTGTTGGTGAGAACGTAGAGAAAGTGGGATACTCATATACTGCTAGGATATGAAAATAACCATTCTCATACCTAGGATATGAAAACAACTGTTACATATCCAAAAGAAACAAAAACTGCTGTCCACAAAAAAACTTGTACATGAAGGTTCATAGAATCTTTATTCAAAATAGCCAGAAACTGTTAACCCAAATGTCCATCAAAAGATATGAATAAGGTTAAATATATCCATCTGTATAGAATATACCTCTGCAAAAAAAGAAGCAAACTACTGACACAAGCAACAACCTAAATGACTCTCAAAAGCCTTATGCTGAGTTAAAGAAGCCAGAAACAAAACAGTACTTACTATATGAATTCATTTATATAAAATTATTGAAAATGTAAAATTATTTATTGCAACAAAAGGCAGATCAGTGGTTATCTGGTAGGGAATGGAAAGTTGGATGGAATGCAAAGGAGCACAAAGAATACTTTTGGAGTGGAAAATTTGCACAAGCCTCTTAGATAGCCTCATCCACCAGTGGGTAGAGAGCAGAAGCAAGAAAAACAACAATTCTGCAGCCTGTGGAACTAAAAACACATTCACAGAAACACAGACAAGATGAAAAGGCAGAGGGCTATGTACCAGATGAAGGAACAAGATAAAACCCCAGAAAAACAACTAAATGAAGTGGAGATAGGAAACCTTCCAGAAAAAGAATTCAGAATAACGATAGTGAAGATGATCCAGGACCTCGGAAAAAGAATGGAGGCAAAGACCGAGAAGATGCAAGAAATGTTTAACAAAGACCTAGAAGAATTAAAGAACAAACAAACAGAGATGAACAATACAATAACTGAAATGAAAACTACACTAGAAGGAATCAATAGCAGAATAACTGAGGCAGAAGAACGGATAAGTGACCTGGAACACAGAATGGTGAAATTCACTGCCATGGAAGAGAATAAAGAAAAAAGAATGAAAAGAAATGAAGACCTCTGGGACATTAAATGCAACAACATTTACATTATAGGGGTCCCAGAAGGAGAAAAGAGACAGAAAGGACCAGAGAAAATATTTGAAAAGATTATAGTCAAAAACTTCCCTAACATGGGAAAGGAAATAGCCACCCAAGTCCAGGAAGTGCAGAGAGTCCCATACAGGATAAACCCAAGGAGAAACACGCTGAGACACACAGTAATCAAATTGGCAAAAATTAAAGAAAAAGAAAAACTATTGAAAGCAGCAAGGGAGAAATGACAACATACAAGGGAACTCCCATAAGGTTAAAAGCAGATTTCTCAGCAGAAACTCTACAAGCCAGAAGGGAGTGGCATGATATACTTAAAGTGATGAAAGGGAAGAACCTACAACCAAGATGACTCTACCCAGCAAGGATCTCATTCAGATTCAATGGAGAATCAAAGGCTTTACAGACAAGCAAAAGCTAAGAGAATTCAGCACCACCAAACCAGCTCTACAACAAATGTTAAAGGAACTTCTCTAAGTGGGGAAACACAAGAGAAGAAAAGAATCTACAAACAAATGCAAAACAATTAAGAAAATGGTAATAGGAACATACATATTGGTAATTACCTTAAACATGAATGGGTTAAATGCTCCAACCAAAAGACACAGGCTTGCTGAATGGATACAAAAACAAGACCCACATATATGCTGTCTACAAGAGACCCACTTCAGACCTAGGGACACATACAGACGGAAAGTGAGGGCATGGAAAAAGATATTCCATGCAAATGGAAATCAAAAGAAAGCTGAAGTAGCAATACTCATATCAGATAAAATAGACTTTAAAGAATGTTACAAGAGACAAGGAAGGACACTACATAATGATCAAAGGATCAATCCAACAAGAAGATATAACAATTATAAATATATATGCACCCAACACAGATGCACCTCAATACATAAAGCAACTGCTAACAGCTGTAAAAGAGGAAATCAACAGTAACACAGTAATAGTGGGGGGCTTTAACACCTCACTTACACCAATGGACAGATCATCCAAACAGAAAATTAATAAGGAAACAGAAGCTTTAAATGACACAAAAGACCAGATAGATTTAATTGATATTTATAGGACATTCCAACCAAAAACAGCAGATTACACTTTCTTCTAAAGTTCACACGGAACATTCTCCAGGATAGATCACATCTTGGGTCACAAATCAAGCCTCAGTAAATTTAAGAAAACTGAAATCATATCAAGCATCTTTTCTGACCACAACACTATGAGATTAGAAATCAATTACAGGGAAAAAAACATAAAAAACACAAACACATGGAGGCTAAATAATAAATTACTAAATAACCAAGATATCACTGAAGAAATCAAAGAGGAAATAAAAAAATACCTAGAGACAAATGACAATGAAAACACGACGATCCAAAACTATGGGATGCAGCAAAAGCAGTTCTAAGAGGGAAGTTTATAGCTATACAAGCCTACCTCAAGAAACAAGAAAAATCTCAAATAATCTAACCTTACACCTAAAGGAACTAGAGAAAGAAGAACAAACAAAACCCAAAGTTAGCAGAAGAAAAGATTTCATAAAGATCAGAGCAGAAGTAAATGAAATAGAAACAAAGAAGACAATAGCAAAGATCAATAAAACTAAAAGGTGGTTCTTTGGAAACATAAACAAAATTGATAAACCATTAGCCAGACTCATCAAGAAAAAGAGGGAGAGGATTCAAATCAATAAAAATGAAAAGGGAGAAATTACAACAGACACCGCAGAAATACAAAGCATTCTAAGAGATTACTACAAGCAACTCTATGTCAATAAAATGGACAACGTGGAAAAAATGAACAAATTCTTCGAAAAGTATTACCTTCCAAGACTGAACCAGGAAGAAATAGAAAATATGAACAGACCAATCACAAGTAATAAAATTGAAACTGTGATTAAAAATCTTCCAGCAAACAAAAGTCCAGGACCAGATGGCTTCACAGGTGAATTCTATCAAACATTTAGAGAAGAGCTAACACCTATCCTTCTCAAACTCTTCCGAAAAACTGTGAAGGAAGGAACACTCCCAAACTCATTCTATGAGGCCACCATCACCCTGATACCAAAACCAAACAAAGTTACTACAAGAAAAGAAAATTACAGACCAATATCACTGATGAATATAGATGCAAAAATCCTCAACAAAATACTAGCAAACAGAATCCAACAACACATTAAAAGGATCACACACCATGATCAAGTGGGATTTATCCCAGGGACGCAAGGATTCTTCAATATACGCAAATCAATCAATGTGATATACCATAATAACAAATTGAAGGAGAAAAACCATATGGTCATCTCAATAGATGCAGAAAAAGCTTTTGACAAAATTCAACACCCATTTATGATAAAAACCCTCCAGAAAGTAGGCATAGAGGGAACTTTCCTCAACATAATAAAGGCCATATATGACAAACCCACAGCCAACATCGTCCTCAATGGTGAAAAACTGAAAGCCTTTCCACTAAGGTTAGGAACAAGACAAGGTTGCCCACTCTCACCACTCTTATTCAACATAGTTTTGGAAGTTTTAGCCACAGCAATCAGAGAAGAAAAGGAAATAAAAGGAATCCAAATCGGAAAAGAAAAAGTAAAGCTGTCACTCTTTGCAGATGACATGATACTATACATAGAGAATCCTAAAGATGCTACCAGAAAACTACTAGAGCTAATCAATGAATTTGGTAAAGCAGCAGGATACAAAATTAATGCACAGAAATCTCTGGCATTCCTATACACTAATGATGAAAAATCTGAAAGTGAAATCAAGAAAACACTCCCATTTACCACTGCAACAAAAAGAATAAAATATCTAGGAATAAACCTACCTAAGGAGACAAAAGACCTGTATGCAGAAAATTATAAGACACTGATGAAAGAAATTAAACATGATACAAATAGATGGAGAGATATACCATGTTCTTGGATTGGAAGAATCAACATTGTGAAAATGACTCTACTGCCCAAAGCAATCTACAGATTCAATGCAATCCCTAACAAACTACCACTGGCATTTTTCACAGAACTAGAACAAAAAATTTCACAATTTGTATGGAAACACAAAAGACCCCAAAAAGCCAAAGCAATCTTGAGAACGAAAAACGGAGCTGGAGGAATCAGGCTTCTTGACTTCAGACAATACTACAAAGCTAAAGTAATCAAGACAGTATGGTACTGGCACAAAAACAGAAATATAGATCAATGGACAAGGACAGAAAGCCCAGAGATAAACCCAGGCACATATAGTCACCTTATCTTTGATAAAGGAGGCAGGAATGTACAGTGGAGAAAGGAGAGAAAGGACAGCCTCTTCAATAAGTGGTTCTGGGAAAACTGGACAGGTACATGTAAAAGTATGAGATTAGATCACTCCCTAACACCATACACAAAAATAAGCTCAAAATGGATTAAAGACCTAAATGTAAGGCCAGAAACTATCAAACTCTTAGAGGAAAACATAGGCAGAACACTCTATGACATAAATCACAGCAAGATCCTTTTTGACCCACCTCTTAGAGAAATGGAAATAAAAACAAAAATAAACAAATGGGACCTAATGAAACTTCAAAGCTTTTGCACAGCAAAGGAGACCATAAACAAGACCAAAAGACAACCCTCAGAACGGAAGAAAATATTTGCAAATGAAGCAACGGACAAAGGATTAATCTCCAAAATTTATAAGCAGCTCATGCAGCTCAGTAACAAAAAAACAAACAACCCAATCCAAAAATGGGCAGAAGACCTAAATAGATATTTCTCCAAAAAAAGCATACAGACTGCCAACAAACACATGAAAGAATGCTCAACATCGTTAATAATTAGAGAAATGCAAATCAAAACTACAATGAGATATCATCTCACACCAGTCAGAATGGCCATCATCAAAAACTCTAGAAACAATAAATGCTGGAGAGGGTGTGGAGAAAAGGGAACACTCTTCCACTGCTGGTGGGAATGTGAATTGGTACAGCCACTATGGAGAACAGTATGGAGGTTCCTTAAAAAACTACAAATAGAACTACCATATGACCCAGCAATCCCACTACTGGGCATATACCCTGAGAAAACCATAATCCAAAGAGTCATGTACCAAAATGTTCATTGCAGCTCTATTTACAATAGCCCGGAGATGAAACAACCTAAGTGTCCATCATCAGACGAATGGATAAAGAAGATGTGGCACATATATACAATGGAATATTACTCAGCCATAAAAAGAAACGAAATTGAGCTATTTGTAATGAGGTGGATAGATCTAGAGTCTGTCATACAGAGTGAAGTAAGTCAGAAAGAGAAAGACAAATACCGTATGCTAACACATATATATGGAATTTAAGAAAAAAAAATGTCATGAAGAACCTAGGGGTAAGACAGGAATAAAGACACAGACCTACTAGAGAATGGACTTGAGGATATGGGGAGGGGGAAGGGTGAGCTGTGACAAAGCGAGAGAGAGGCATGGACATATATACACTACCAAACGTAAGGTAGATAGCTAGTGGGAAACAGCCGCATAGCACAGGGAGATCAGCTCGGTGCTTTGTGACTGCCTGGAGGGGTGGGATAGGGAGGGTGGGAGGGAGGGAGACGCAAGAGGGAAGAGATGTGGGAACATATGTATATGTATAACTGATTCACTTTGTTATAAAGCAGAAACTAACACACTATTGCAAAGCAATTATACCCCAATAAAGATGTTAAAAAGATAAAATAAAATAAAAATTTTTTTTAAAAATGGTAAATTTGTTTGCACTCTTGGAATGGCAAAGTCTAAGTAAGAAACGACATCTAGAAACAAACAAAAAAACTAATAAATCTGAATACACAAAGTTTAAAACATCTATATCACTAACTTAACATTCTGACTGGTTGTGGGGCTGGGGTAGAATTATACTACAAAAAAGCCAGTTTTCTAATGTATAATAAAGTCTTATTACTCCATTTAAAAAATTAGTAAGAGGCATAAACCAGCAATTCATTTAAAAAGGAATTACAAACAGCCAATAAACAATATGAAAAGATGTAGGGACTTCCCTGGTGGTCCAGTGGTAAACAATCCGCCTTCTAATGCAGAGGATGCGGGTTTGATCCTTGGTTGGGGAACTAAGATCCCACATGCCGTGGGGTAACTAAGCCTGAGCGCCACAAGTACTGAGTTCATGGTGTTCAACAAGAGAGCCCGCGTGATGCAAACTACAGAGCCCATGCACTCTGGAGCCCGCACACCACAACTACAGAGCCCACGCACCCTGGAGCCTGTGCGCCCCAACTAGAGAGAGAAAAAACCTGCACGTCACAACTAGAGAGAAGCCCCACACACTGCAACAAAAGATCCTGCGTGCCTCAACTAAGACCCAACACAGCCCAAAAAAATAAAGAAAAAAAATATGAAAAGATGTTCACCCTTCCATTCATAAAGAAATACACTTATCTGGGCAGATCAACAAAAACATAAATGCCTAATGATACCTAGTGTTGATGAAGGTGTGGAAAAAATAGAAACTCTTAACATATAAGTGGAAATGTAAATGAGAACAGCTTTTTCTTGCCAGCAATTTAACACTATCTATCAAAATATAAAACACACATAACTCTTGACCCAGGAATTCATTTTTTATGATAGCAGCTAAGCTGTCAGTATTCACAAATGATATTACTGTTTGTATAGAAAATACAAAATAATATATAAGTAAACAATTAGAACATTTATAATTTTAAACGGGTAGTGATTAAGATAATGAGTATTGGGCTTCCCTGGTGACGCAGTGGCTGAGAGTCTGCCTGCCGATGCAGGGGACAGGGGTTCGTGCCCCAGTCCGGGAAGAACCCACATGCCGCGGAGCGGCTAGGCCCGTGAGCCATGGCCGCTGAGCCTGCGCGTCCGGAGTCTGTGCTCCGCAACGGGAGAGGCCACAACAGTGAGAGGCCCGCGTACCGCAAAAAAAAAAAAAAAGGTAATGAGTATTGGCATAGGGTTAGATAAACCCTATGCGTGGAACAAAAGAAAGAATCTAGAAACAGACTCATATATGGGAATTTATGACACAATACAGATCACTGGGAGAATGGAAAAGAATCTGTCAATAAATGAGACTGGGAAAACTTGATAGCCATTAGAAAAAAATGAAATGGGACTCCTATATCTCATACCAAAACAAAAGTTAATTTCAGGCAGATGAGAAAGTCAAAACCATAGAACTTTTAGAATATAATATGAGATGTTACCTTTATGACTTCTGGCTCTGGAAGAAAATTCAAAACAAGACATGAAATGTATAAACCTTAACAGAAAAGACTGGTAGCTTGACACTAAAATTATGTGATTCTAATGATCAAAAGATATCAAAAAAGAGCTGGACAAAAAAACACCATAAGCCATAGAATGGGAGAAGGTATTTCTAACCCTTACAACCAACAACAAATTCAAATTCCGAATATATTTTAAAAACCTCCTACAAACCAGTAAGGAAAAGAAAAACAATCCAACAGAAAGAAAAGTAGGCAAAAAAATGAATAGTCACACCATTACCCAGTAGTCCAAAACTGTGCAAAACAATTGTTTAAAAATTATAAAGAAAAATAAGGAATTCTAAATACAGAATTATGATTATTGAATATGAAAGGAATGAGACTGGATCTGAGGTGGGCAAATGGGGTGCTTCTAAAGGACTAGGAAATATTCTTTGATTATTCTTAGTGTTATGTAGAGATTCTTTATATCTAACATGTTTCTTACATACTAGTTTGTATTTACTCAATATTTAATAAACGCAAATTTTAAATAGCATGCAACTGACTAAGAAACTACACTTTATTAAACCTTTTGTAGACCATCAGGATTTAATGAACCCAGTTCTAGTTTGTGTGTGTGTTTGTGTGTGTGTGTGTGTGTGTGTTTTAAGCAATTCTAACTATTTGTAAGGATTGCATGATACAAATGAACTTACTTACAAAAACAGAAACAGACTCACAGACTTAGAGAACGAATTTATGGTTACCAGGGGAGAAGGGTGGTGGGGAGGGATAGACTGGGAGTTTGGGATTGACATATACACACTGTTATATTTAAAATAGATAGCCAACAAGGACCTACTGTATAACACAGGGAACTCTGTTCAATACTTTGTAATAACCTAAGTAGGAAAAGAACTTGAAAATGAATAGATAAATGTATATGGAAAACTGAGTCACTTTGCTGTACACATGAAACTAACACCACATTTTTAATCAACTATACTCCAATATAAAATAAAAAGGATTGCTTTCCCATAATTTTTGTTCTTTCGTAAGGTCTTCCATTTAACAAAGAGGAAATTTACTTTTTATATATAGAATAAAAGTCATTCTATCTTGAAATAAGTCATCACTATTGCATCATCCTTCAGACATCACCTTTGTAGAAGGAAGTGTTATTCAGCATAAATCATACTGTTTGCACAAACAGTTTAGGCACAGTAACTTTTATCAGTTAGTGGTGGGCATCCTCTTGAAATCTAAGTTCCCAGACACCAGCCAAGGACCCAACCTTGCAAGCAGACCTTGTCAAGGATAGCAACTTAGGTTATGTTAATTCTTTTCTGCACACCATCAATGGGAAAGAGAAGAAAATTGACAAAGACATTTTCCAATTACTAGCTGATCAGAAGAATGAAATGAATTAATGAATGAAAATAGAGCACTGTACATTAATGATGATGGTGAATTTGGTTATATATGTGAAATCTGAGACTACAAGTCTTCAGATGACAATACTCTAAATAAATTTTCTCAAATTCAAGAACAGAAGAGTGAAAAACTAAGGATAAAAAGGAAATACAGCATTTTCATCCACTTAGTCAAGGACTTTATTATGCAACATTTTGTGACAATAACTTGGACCATACCACTATCCTAAAAGAAAGTGTGACAGCACACTCTTAAATTTTATATTTAAGCACCATAATTTTCTTCACGTAGTTCATAAGTAGACAACTGTTCAAGCTAGCTGTGTATATACAAAGGTGAATGGAAGGAAAGAGATGATGCAAAAATGAAAAAATTCACTGAGTCGATCATACTAATTGATGTTGATAATCTAAAAATGAAATGCTTTGCAATTATGGATCAAAGACAAATGAATGTCCTCTTTACTACAAAATTATGAGCTATCAAAACTTATAAAAGTATCATACTTTGATGTCAAGTGAAAAACCAGAAATTATTTGATATTTTGAATCAGTATGTACCAAATGGATATATATTACATGCACATATATGTTAGTTGATGAGTGGTTAGTTATATTCAAAGGACATTGCACATTTTGGGTATAAATATCTTCAAAACCAAATGTGTTATATACATATAATGGAATACTACTCAGCAACTAAAAAGAAGGAATTACTGATAAATGGAATGATGTCAGTGAAACTCAAAATAATTAATCTGAAAGAAGCCAGGTTAAAAAATCGAATGTATTTTATTATTTCATTTATATAAAACTCTAGAAAATTCAAACTAATCTATAATGACAGAAATAAAACCAGCAATAGTCTGGGAGGACAAGAAAAAGGGATTGAAAGAAGGAAGCTCATGGGAGTGATGGATATGTTCACTATCTTAATTGTAGGGATGGTTTCAAAGGTGTATACATATGTCAAAACTCATAAAACTGTACCCTTTTAATATGTACAGTTTATTGTATGTCAATTATATCTTAGTAAAGCTAATTTTAAAAACTGGGTTTGTCATGTTTAGATTCTAATTAAAATTTCAAATGAAGTTTTTCATTATTCCTCTTAAATTATTTATAAAATGACTTAAAATATTCAAAAAATAAAAAGAATAGCAATAAAAAATAAAAGGCTCACAAAGAATGATGAATAATTTTCCAGGTACACTGAGGGTTAACTGATTGCTAGCTAAGAGAAATGATCAAGGCAGTCTGTATAGCAGACACCTACCTTCACGAGAATAATGAAAAGAACATAATGGAATTTACAAGAATCATAACTTACTTTACATTTGAGGTACAAACTACTAAGTATAAAATAAGCTACAAGGATATATAGTACAGTACAGGGAATTAGCCAATACTTTATAACAACTTTAAACTGAGTATAATCTATAAAAAATATTGACATACGTTGTATACCCAAAACTAACATAATATTGTGAATCAACTATACTTCAATTTTTATACTTCAATTAAAAATTTGTGAAATTTGTCAAACTTGAATTGCTTTTTTCCCCTCTAAAACCAACTGAGGATCCCTTTAAAAATTCTGCCAGGAGCTCCCACTGGTCTGGTGCACCACATTTCTTAATGGCTATGAAATTCAGGGTAAGATTTCCTTTACATGTATTTTAATTCCAGCAAATGCCAAGGATAGTTTAACATAGATTTGTTTTTCCTTTAAACAAAAAAACCCCACAGCTATACTATCAGAACAAACCCACTCTTGGACCTTAAGTCCAGAAAAACATAGACAATTTGCTTCACTCCTCAAAACATAACTGTCAAACAGAAGTTATCATTACTTTCTACTTCTGCAGGACAAATCAGGAACTACAACTTCTGCTGCTGCCCAATATGTTATTATAGACAGTTCCCAATTGATAAATAAGTTGTATTCCAAAAATCAGTACTTTTTGATTGTTTACAAACTTGAAATCCTTACAATATAAATTATAAATAGGTTCCCCCAAACATAGGTAGCCATCAAACACACATAGGTACACATATATAGAGATAATACTGTTTTGAAATTAAAACTCAGATTACCAAAACATTCTTTGTCTTCTTTCCTACCTTCCACTCCCAAATATAAGCTCAAGAAATTTCTTCTTTGGTAGTAGCAAATAGGAATAGGGTGGCCAAATTGAGAAGCAGAGGCTGCACTGACTTTCTTAATCTGAAAAATTCAAGTAATTTTTAAAATAAATATTTTAAAATCAGAGCACCCTTACTTATTCATTTGGCAATCACCACTGATAGAACATGTTCAAACCAGCTTTATGAATGCTCAGTAAACTTTATAATAAAATGTTTTCCAAGAATGTGATATATCATAAATGTCTCACATTCAAAACTTCCCTCACATGTTTGTGGAACTTTGAAGTCCTAATTCTTCCTTAATTAATAAGATCCTTGTTTTGGGTTGAACTGATCCCCCCAAATTCGTCTGTTGAAGCCCTAGAGTCCCAATACCTCAGAATCGGACTGTATTTCGAGATACAGCTTTTAACGAAATGATTATGTTAAAACGAAGTCATTAGGGTATAATAATCCAATCCGACTGGTCCTTAATAAGAAGAAATGTGAACACTGAGAGACACACCAGGGGGCGCCTGTGCACAAAGGAAATAGGATGAGAAAAGGCAGCATGAGGACTGCCGTCTGCAAGCAAAGGAGAGAGATCTAAGAAAAATCAACTCTGCCAGCATCTTGGACTTCAGCTTCCAAAAGAGAGAGAAAATAAAACTTTGTTGTTTAAGCCATTCAGTCTCTGATATTTTGTTATGACAGCCCTAGCAAACTAATATAGAGCTTAAAAAGCAATCACTAATTATGCACACTGCAGATTTTCCTACTCTGAGTTTTTACTCCAACATGCTTGTTGACAGAATTTCTAAATTAGAGCAGGATTTCCTCTGTTCACTGCTATATCCCCAGACACAGATGCTCAATAAATAATTACTGAATGAAATGAGGAGAGAATGCATGAATCAATAAATGAGTCAATCAATTAATGACTATGATTTTCAATTAATGACTGATTTTCTTTGTAAAAATTATAAAAGACATATATCCTCTTCTAACTTCCTGAAATAATTCCACTGTTTCAATGTTATATAATCAAACAAGTGGCGTTTGTCTTAAAGTGAAATATTCTTTCAAAACTTGTCAAGTTTTCCATTCCTAACAATTGTGTAAAATAAAATTTCATCTATATATAAACAATACATTCTTAAAGGAACATAAGAAAAACTACATTCAAAAGTAATAGATTTTCAAATAAAGAAATTAAAAGGCTAATTATTAATACAGCACCATAGTTCTAAATGGATATGAGGGAAAACAAATAAGCAACTATTTCTAGTTGTAGACTTATTATGGGCCCAGTGCTATCAACAAACTGTTACTAGAAACTATTTACTGGTACATGAAATAATTATTTACTTTAAACATTCACTTTACGGAAGGAATTTAATACAGCATACTGAAAGACTGAGGAATTAACTTAAGTCTGGAGTTACCGAAGAATACCTTTTCTCCCTTGAAGAAACCATGCAGTCAATAAAAAAGGATTCCAGGGAATTTCCTGGTGGTCCAGTGGTTAGCACTCTATGCTCTCACTGCTGAGGGCCTGGGTTCGATCCCTGGTGGGGGAACTAAGATCCCACAAGCAGCATGGCAAGGCCAAAAAAAAAAGGATTCCAAAACAGAACAGTACACTAAAGATATTGGTTTAATGTCAAAGTTTGGCAACAAAGCCAAGAAAAATGTATATTCAATCTTAGAAAAAAGAGAAGATATTAGAGGAAGCTTGTGCTTTAACATAAGGCATTTAACATTACTGTTAAAAATTATTCTTTGGGCTTCCCTGGTGGTGCAGGGGTTGAGAGTCCGCCTGCCGATGCAGTGGACACAGGTTCCTGCCCCTGTCCAGGAAGATCCCACATGCCGCCGAGTGGCTGGGCCCGTGAGCCATGGCCGCTGAGCCTGCGCGTCCGGAGCCTGTGCTCCGCAACAGGAGAGGCCACAGCAGTGAGAGGCCCAAGTACAGCAAAAAAAAAAAAAAAAAAAAAAAAATTATTCTTATCCAATTAGAATGAATGGTCTGCTATTAGTCATTATCCCTTAAGTATTTCTCAATTTGTAATCTATTTTGAAACTGTATTCTTAAATAAGGATATTTTAAGTCACCTATTAATGTTTAGTAAACTGGTTTGAAGGAAGCCTTAGCTACTATATACCATAACCTAAGGCTAAAGGGGCATGCTCCTTATACTTCAGCATCTACAGAACTAATCCAAAGGTAGGTTTTTGCAAGTTTGCTTTTGCTTCTGAAGGTTGTGGCAAAGAAGTGAAAGAAGTGAAGAGAGCTCCAATTGGACTTTTCTACTTTATTTTCACTAAATGGACATACCACTTGATCAGCAACATCTACTAGCATGTCTGCAATCACTCACATTTCAGGAAAAAAAGTACTCCACTTATACATTAAGTCAGACTCTTAGGTTACTTCACCTAATACTACAATGTTTTCTTTGCTTTTCTCTAATATAGAGGCTATAAAGCTAAATACTAGGTTTCCTACTTTCCCTTACTACTATGACATTTGACAGTCTGTACGACACAGTTCTAATCAGGGAAATATAAGCAGATGCCTTCTAGCTTTATAAACCACCCTGTTTCCCCCTTTCTACTTTTCTCTTTTTAGGGGCTACAGATCCAACAGTCACCTTTTCAAGGAGGCAAAGGCCGAGATGTCAGCAGCTGTAGCAGCTGCATACTTCCAAGCTGATTATAATTATGAAAAAAATAAAGGTCCACTTGTTTCAAGCCATTTTCAGCTTAGTATTTAATTATGTGCAAACACAATCTTTAAGCATGAGTGAACTAAGTGAAGTAAATGGGCCACACTGGTCAAATCTATGCTGTAAGACTTCTTCCCTCCAGGGAAGGGTGCGGTGGGAGGTGGTGAGAAGGGGAAGGCAATTATATAACAGAAAGACAGTGCTTCTCAAACTTTACCACCAAATGTCTTCTAACAGCAAAAAAACAAAAACAAAAAACAAATCATCACTTCAAGGATAGGAGGAGATATAGCAAGGAATCCTAGCTATACATACAATATTTCTTAAAAGCCTTACCTCTTATGTTATGTGAACTCCACATATACAATTACACCTATACAAATTATCCATATAAATTATCCATTAACCTACTCAAACAATTTATCACAAGTTTCAATATGAAAATATTTTAAAGTCTCTTTTTATTTAAAAATACATTCAAGAAAAACTGATTATATATATACTTTTTGATCTCCATTAACACATCATGTTTGTTCCTGAAGCTACCTGTATTCTAGGCCAAGAACCATAGCTGTAAGGGAACTGCATCTCTTCTGATAAAATAGAACCACCAAAGCTTAGCATCTTGGGATATCTTCCTGTGATAAGACACTGACAAGAACATTCCTGACTTTTTACTGGCTGTGTTGAGTTCTCTCTGGGATTCTCTCACTTTAATAACTGCTGCCACCAAATACAATTTAATGTTCTATTACAAAAAGCTTTATAATGGCTTCCCTTAGGGACAGCTGGTAAAAGCAAGAACTTATAAGAGCTTCTACTCTTGTATTACAGAAGAGTAAAAAAAAGGTAATTTCTCCTTTACAAAATACAAGTTTTGATCTTATTAACACAGCTAATTTCCTCCCAAGGAATCTTAGGCTCTGGTCTTATTGCATCTACTATTTTGAAATAGCTAATTCTAATCTAGAGTGGGCACACCCTGGCACAATAAATCTGCTCAGTCTGTTAACAACCAGCCCTAAGGAAATGTACCCTAGACAGCTTTGTAACCTAGATTAGGAATCTGAGTACTCTCTGCATTTGCTCTACATTCTCCAGGGTCTTTACTCTGAGTTCTAATACTAGAGATGAAAGATAACCAAGCCTCTTTCTGGAGACTGACATTAGAAAGTAACTTACCTTTTGGTGATACTACTCCACCTACCTACCTACCAACCTAACTACCCACACACAGACGCTTTAACAGTTGACTCCTTCCTCATGATAACCAATTACTGTAATTGTCTTGGGTGGTTGTCTCATAAAGACTCATACAGTCAGAGGTACGCTCCCATCACACAGAAATCTGACTTTTAAAAAAATATTTCATTTCCAACAAAAAAGGTGGGGCTTTTATTACTTTTCAAAAGTTCACAGCCATAAATGAAAATACTAAGTTTATTTTAAAATATGATTTCGAATTTACATGCGTAGCTTACTTGCTATTTACCTATAAACTAAGTAAGCAAACAATAATTGATATTAAAAGTACTAGCAGTATTAGAAAATAAAGCTCATGCTCACGTACAGTACTGGTATTATGCTTATGCACTGGAAAGGAAGGTCTGTTTATCCTTATCACTGCAAGCTATTTTTAATATGTATTAACCAAAAGTTGCAGGGTAATTTCACCTTTTATTAGTATTTTCCCCTGTCCTCCCCAAAAGTGCTCTGCTTTGATTGCATATTAAAATTTTAAATCCAAATTTAGTTGTATTTAGATACAATGCTTTAAATGATGAATTCTGAATATATAAAAATACATTAATGAAACATGCAGCTAGGACACTTGCAGTCTTAAAAACTTTATTTCTGTACTCAGGTATTCCTCCATTTTTCGAAGTTCACTTTAGGCCCCTTCGCTTTTATGAAGACCTACATTATTACCTGTTTTCCCTAACTGAAAGAAATCCGAAGAAGATTTTGGTTTTTATGAACAAAGGCAAAAAGCAAAAATAGTGTTCATCACTTGTTTTGCATCTCGCAAGCAGGGAGAGCGGCACCGCCAAGCTCCTTCCCTGGGAACTACAAGTCAAGCTGCCACAGCTTTGAACTGTGTCTGTGAGTATCTGTGCTTTATCTCAATTTATTTCCTACATCCATTTAGTAAGATATGTCCTAAGGTAATTGCTTCCTTTGGCTTTCAGAAGGGTTTCATAGGAACGCTCTACTTTTGGATAGTGGGGGCAACCTGTACAGTCTTTTATCAATGCTATCTGCTGTATAATTCAAACAATTTCGAAAAAAGGCTTGAAAAATTCTACCCACAAAAGTTTAAGCAAAGAAAAAACATTCTTTTTTACTATACAAATTAAATTATCTAATGATTTCCTAAGTAGATAAGTATAATGAATTAGATGTCCTTTTAACTATCTTAAATCGCCAAGTATGAGCACAGCAAGACATTCTCAATAAAACATTTTCTCAATTTTCCCACCAGGGGGCAAACAAGAACCTCAAGTGGTATTCTGTGAACCACAGGATGAAAGTGGTTTAAGGGGTGGTGGGGGTGCTGGGGGTAGAGGTGAAGTTCACAGACATTATTAAACTAATTATGAGCAATGGTATACCAACTTCTTAAAACTGATTCTGTGATAAGGACAGCATTCTTAAAACATCTTATAATACCTCATAAGGTATTTAATTTGCCTAAATACAAAAGAAGGAAAAATTTTAGTATGGTTGACTTTGTAAAAATATTATTTAAAAAATTCAAAACCCTTCTCCTAAGACATCCTGTTGCGCATACCGTGTGAAAAAAGCAGGCTTGACACTCAGGGAAAAACAAAAATGTAGCCTGAGCTATTTAAACCATGCATATGAATTTCACACTGGTTCAGTTTAATGACCAATACAAATCTTAAACTCTTTAAAAACCTGTTCCCATAAGCAGCATATTTTTCTTGCACAATCTTTCCATGTTAAATGTTTCTGAAAATTTCTGAAATATCATTAGGAAAATAAGATTTCTCTGACATTGCAAAGAGTTTAAAGTGGGGAGAAATAAAAGCCTTAGGGGACCAGAAAAGCAATATATTCTCAAATAAATGGATAAAAAACATTCTTAGTATAATTTTTTTAGTCAATTAGCAACTTGGACACCTCTTCACATCATCAGTTGGGAAGTTTCAGTCCTACAAAAACTAAGAAAAAGGTTTCATTCAAAAACCATACTTCAGAATAAGTAATTATTCCTCAAATACTATATTCATTAGAAAGCTCTTCCTGCTTTCAACTTGGTTTTAAATCATACGCTATTTTCTTATTACAGAAATCGGTAAAAATACATCGGTTCCTTATGCCATTTAATATAAAGAAACCATTAATCTTTAAGGCAAACTTTACATTTACTTTCTTTCTATATATACATCATATCACAAATTAACATAACCACTGGTTATGTTAATAGGGTACGGGTAGGGTCATGTTTCTTTTGTTGTTTGTATTGTTTAAAAGCTTTTTTCCCCCCTACACAGTCTTAATACCAACCAACATTTGATTTAGTACCAAAATTACAAAGCCTGTGACGTTAAACACAAAACCTGCCACCAATAATTTCTTCCAACAAATGATACTAGAAGGCATTTCCAGTCCTCCACATCAACGTTGTTTCCTGTATATTTAATTTTCCACAGTAGCAAAACATAAAAAACAAGTCAATAATTAATCTTCATTAATGGATAATGACAACACTTTACATACAGCCTGTATGAAAACTGTCAAAAAACAATTTTTCCATTATACTTTCACTGTACACAAACCAATTCTTTACTTGTATCAGATACACAAAAAGGACAGGGAATTATATACCATGAATTAAAGTCAATTGAACTATCTAATCTGAATTATAATCATTTCTTTGCTGAAATACTACTGGATTTTAAAACTAAGCTTTTTTAGAAGTATTCAAACCCACCTTACACCCAAACAGTAAGGATACTGTGCTGTTGGTGCATGCTACTTTACAGTGGCATGACATCGGAGAAAAGCAATCCAAGTTTTTAATGCCAGGAGACATTTTTTCAGACCCTGAGCACTTCAATCGATCCAAGGCTGAAATTCCAGAAAAATGCCTTGGTACATGTTGCTTGCTGACTGTCTTGAACATGTAATACAGACCCAAAGCACTCTTTTAAAAAATTTATATGAGAATGTTGCATTCTTCGGCTATTTCCACCCCCACAGCAGAGATCAGGTTGGCATAATACGAATGGAATTAAGATGTTGTTTCTTTTTCCTATATAATAAAACTTTCAAATTTCCAGAATGAAACTACTCATTCAGCACCACTTTGTAAGAGCCCAAAGCCTTCTAATATCTTTAAAATTTAATCCAGGATTGGATTCATCCCAGAAGCTCCACCCGCTGCAATGTATAAGCATTGCTACCTCCTCCATGAGAATGAGATACAACAGGTGTAGAACCACTATGCTGAAAAATATATGCTGGCTACTTTGGGGGAGAGGCAAGAGGTTGCAGCAAGGGACTCATTACGTAGTTCGACAGATGAGCCCAGAACATATTGGGTATGATGCATTCTTACAACACTAAACATTCTACGCTAATTTACAATATAGTTTAATGTAAAAAGAGTGCCTCAATCACATATTTTGTGCCTTGATTCCTCGCTACACCATTCAATAAAAAAAAAAGGCAATTATCTGGTAAAATTAAAGAGAATAGGAACAGAATTAAACTCTGACATTGAAAAAGTTCAGTGAGATGTAAATATTTTTAATACATCAAAATAACTTAAATTTTTGGGAAATGTAATTGAACCAATTTTGATGTATATCCAAACCATGTAGAAGGTTTAAAAGCAAAAAGTCAAGCAATTTATTTCACTGATAGATAGATCACTGATTTATTCACTCTTCCAAAGATTATTTTCTATGCTTTGGCTTTTTTTTTTTTTGCTGTATGCGGGCCTCTCACTGTTGTGGCCTCTCCCGTTGCGGAGCACAGACCCCGGACGCGCAGGCTCAGCGGCCATGGCTCACGGGCCCAGCCGCTCCGCGGCATGTGGGATCTTCCCGGACCGGGGCACGAACCCGCGTCTCCTGCATCGGCAAGTAGACTCTCAACCACTGCGCCACCAGGGAAGCCCAAGTAATATATTTTTGATTAAAATTTATGACACTTAAAACTGCAGAGAGAATGTGAGGAATATGAATTTGGGTCTTTACATGCAAAACGTAATTCTGACTGTTTTGAAAGTGAGTGAATCTGACAGATAAGCACTGAAGTATCTTGGGATTTTTTTGTTTGTTTGCTTTTAATGACACTGTTTAATAAATCAGTATCAGAAATACATTCTACAAATATTGATTTTCAAACTGCTTAAGGAACAAGATATTAGTAATAATAACAATAATAGTGGCATCATTGTTAGTAATAGCAGTTATTATTTAATAATTATCTACTACTTGTCAGGCATTGGGCAAAGTGCTTTACATGTGTAAGAAATATTAGTGTAAGAGGGCTTCCCTGGTGGCACAGTGGTTGAGAGTCTGCCTGCCAATGCAGGGGACACGGGTTCGTGCCCCAGTCTGGGAAGATCCCACATGCCGTGGAGTGGCTGGGTCCGTGAGCCATGGCCGCTGAGCCTGCGCATCCGGAGAGCTGTGCTCCACAACGGCAGAGGCCACAACAGTGAGAGGCCCGCGTACCGAAAAAAAAAAAAAAAAATTAGTGTAAGAAAAATTACCAAAAACTTAGAAAAAAGGGGAAAATTAGGCAGCATATTCTTACAAGGTTATATGGGTACAAAGGCCACTTAAGATTATCTAGGGCGATGGTTCTCAACCAGACACAATTTTGCCCCCCAGGGAACATCTGACAATGTCTTGGAGACATTTTTGTTGCTACACTGGAGGAGGGAGGGTCTACAGACATCTAGTAAGGAGGAGTCAGGGATGCTACTAAAAGTCCTACGATGCACAAGACAACACCCCACCACAAAGAATTATCTAGCCCTAAATGTCAATAATGCTGAGGTTAAAAAAATCCTGATTTAGCGGAATGTACTTCAACTCACTACTTGCTATTGATTAAAAAATCCCAGATTTAGTGAAGTTATATGTTTACCTATAAATTTTTATCCAGTAGAGAAGTAAATAATTTCTGCCCAGTTGAAAACGTGACTACAAAGATTAAGTTTATGGTCTTGTTGGATATTAACCAGTTTCTATCTAACTCAGCAATCCTGTGTTAACACTGCCTATAAATAGCTAGATTCACAAATGCACTCTAGACTGGATTACCATCTTACTGGTTCCCGCATTTAATAAGTGGAATTAAAACTGTGATACGTGTTCATTCTCTGTTTGCTTAGTAGTAACTTCCCTTTTTTGAAAAGCATACTTTAACACAAGTATTTAGCTTATTTAATCCAAAAACTTCATGAGGTAAAAAATTACAATGTCTATGTGGTAAATGAGGAACCCAAGGCTTGGAGAAGTTAAAAAATTAATCCAACTTGTCATATAGCTAGCAGAAAAGAGAATCATGTTTGACTCCAAAGCCCTTTCCAACAATCAGGAAATGTAAATAATGGATATTTAGTGAGTCAACTTTGAAATTCAAAGTCCTTACTACTCTTTCTAGCTGCTAGAATGACAAATTAATATTATAAGGCAAGCTTCAAAACACTGTTATCGATTACTTATCTGTGTAAGGTAGCATTTTCTCAATACTGTACAACAAAATTAGAAAAAAAATATGTTGAGTCTAATAATATTGAAATGTTTTATATTATCAAAACTGCTCGGGCTTCCCTGGTGGCGCAGTGGTTGAGAGTCCGCCTGCCGATGCAGGGGACACAGGTTCGTGCCCCGGTCCGGGAAGATCCTACGTGCCATGGAGTGGCTGGGCCCGTGAGCCATGGCCGCTGAGCTTGTGCGTCCGGAGCCTGCGCTCCGCAACGAGAGAGGCCACAACAGTGAGAGGCCCGCATACCGCAAAAAAAAAAAACCAAACTGCTTACTGTTCACATTTATAATAAAATAAGCAAATGTTTTATAAATCTGAACTTATAAGCAAATATGTGGTAATGAATACTACCTGTATTACAGTTCCATGTATAAGATTTCACTTCCACTTAAAATCTTATAAAAAGGGGTGAGGGGTTAAAATACAAGAGGAATATCCAACCAAACTTTTAAACCTATCACATTAACAAGAGATCAGGGTTTAATACTGTGGAAAAATTACTTAGTAATAAAAATGATCCATCATATATAAACTGTGGTTACTAAAAAATGCTGAAGTTTTTATTAAGTTAGTATCATACAGCTAGGGTGAGCTAACAAATTTTTCTTCTTAAGTCCTTAAGAAGAAGCTAAATTTGGAGACCAGCAGCCCTTAAAAATGAGTAGGGTTTTGCATTTTTTTTCAGACCCCTTGATGAAACTGACATGTCCCAGTCCCCTAATCCACTCACGTTGAAAACATTACAACAGAGCTATCAATAGATATCTGAATTCAGTACTGAGAACTTAGTACCTTCTATTTTTTTAAATAAAACAATTATAATTCCTGCAAAGAGATGTTACACCTAAAGACCAGAAATTTAAATCTTAAAGAATATCTGAATTTAGTTTTCACACTTGCCAAAAAAAACAATAAGACTGCTAAGTAATATCTGCTAATAAGATACAGCACTCGGGGCTTCCCTGGTGGCACAGTAGTTGAGAATCTGCCTGCTAATGCAGGGGACACAGGTTCGAGCCCTGGTCTGGGAGGATCCCACATGCCACGGAGCAACTAGGCCCGTGAGCCACAACTACTGAGCCTGCGCGTCTGGAGCCTGTGCTCTGCGATACGAGAGGCCGCAATAGTGAGAGGCCCACACACCGTGATGAAGAGTGGCCCCCCGCTTGCCGCAACTAGAGAAAGCCCTCGCACAGAAACAAAGACCCAACACAGCAAAAATAAAATTAATTAATTAATAAAGTTATATAAAAAAAAAACATACAGCACTATTTGCCAGGACTCTTCCAGTTGCTTTATAATAGTAATTAATTTAATAACTTTAATGGTAAATTTAGGTAAATAAGTTATAGATTATAACTAACTGATGTAACATCCGAGTTTCCATGGTAATGATTCAATGAAGAACTAACATTTACTGATCATTTCAACATTAGAAACTACACCAAACAGAAGTTCCTAATAATTCTTACAATGAAGAAAATGCAGTTAGATCACAACACTGCAAGAAGGCCATATGGAATTCAAATGGTTAATGGAGTTAGAGAAACACTATTCTTAAGTCACATGAATGAAGAATTAGTTAGGGTTTTGCTTATTTGCTTTCTTTTTTAAACAGTAAGAATACAGCAATAACATCATATACCTATGAATTTGCTATCAACTTTTCCAGCAAAGAGTAGCCCAAGATAACATGCACATTTCTGTTTTAAGTAGACTTAAAAAGCTGACTGAGCAAAGGTACCATAAAACTGATTAAATAGGTGGCCACGATGGTGGAGTAGAAAGATCCTAAGCTCATCTCCCCGCATGTGCACACCAAAATCACAATTATTTACAGAGAAACTATTGGTGAGAATGACCCGAAGGCTAGCAGAAAAGACTTTCCACAACTAAAGATATAAAGAAAGAAGCACAAGATGGGTAAGAGGGGTGGAAATGCAATATAGTCAAGTTCCACACCTCTGGGTAGGCAACTCACAAACAGGAGGATAATCACAACTACAGAGGTTCTTCCCAAGAAGCAAAGCCCTGCATCAGGATCCAAAGTCTCAGGAATCTGCGCTGGGAAGATGAGTTCCCAGAATGTCTAGCTTTGAAGGCCAGTGGGGCTTGTGTATGGAAGAGCAGGAGGGCTGTAGGAAACAGACTCTGCTCTTCAAAGGCACACACAAAATCTCAATGCTTTGTGACCCAGCACAGAAGCAGTCATTTGAGAGGAACCTGGGTCAGGCCCACTTACTGATCTTGCAGAAGCCTCCCAGAGAGGCAGGAGGGACTCCCCATGGGGACACTGGTGGCAGCCATTTTGGGAGCTGGTTCTACCACTAGGACACTGATGCTGGCAAGCACCATTCTGAAGTCCTCCCTCTAACTATTGGTGCTGGGAACCAGCTTTGACAATCTGTGGGCTGGCCCCAGCCCCAGGCTCACTCAGGCCCCCCAGCAAGTCACTCAAGAACCAGCACCACCCACCAGCAGGCTGGGAGTAGCTCCAGGACTTTCAAGGCACCAGCCCTGCCCACAAGTGGGCCAGCAACAGCATAGGGATCCAGGTACCCTCAGCCAGCTGCCATGGGAGCTGCCAACACTCACCAGCTGACCAGAAACAGCACTCCCTGGCAGTGTAGCTACTGCATCAGTACTCAGCCTTGCCCAGGTCCTGCATGAGGTAGGGCCTGGTAATGAACCTACCTAATACATACAAGTAAACATGGAGAATTAAGCAAAGTGTAGTGACAAAAGAATATGTTCCAAATGAGGGAACACGATAAAACCCTAGAGGAACTAAGCAAAGAAGAGATAAGCAATCTATCCAATAAAGAGTTCAAAGAGTGATCATGAAGATCTCAACAAACTCAGAAGAATGGATGAACACAGTGAGAAGTTTAACAAGAGTTAGAAAATACAAAGAACCACCAGAGCTGAAGAATATAATAACTGAAATAGAAAATACACTGGAAGGAATCAACAGTAGATTAGATGATACAGAGGAACAGATCAGTGACAATGTAAGACAGTGAAATGGAAATCACCCAAGCCAAACAGAAAAAAGGAAGAATTTTTAAAAAGGAGGACAGTTTAAGAGACCTTGGGAAAATTTCAAGCAAACATTCAAATTACAGGGGTTCCAGAAGAGAAGAGAGTAAGAAAAGGGCGGAGAACTTATTTGAAAAGATAATAGCTGAAAAATTCCCTAACCCGTGAAAGGAAACAGACATCTAGGTCTAGGAAGCACAGAAAGTCCCAAACAAGATCAACCCAAAGAGGTCCACACCAAAGCACACTGTAATTACAATGGCAAAAATTAAAGATAAAGAGAGAATATTAAAAGCATCAAGGGAAAAGTAACTAGTTACATTCAAAAGAATTTCCATAAGGCTGTCAGCCAACTTTTCAACAGAAACTCTGCAGGCCATAAGGGAGTGGCATGATATATTATAAATGATGAAAGGAAAACACCTACAATCAACAATACTCTACTCAGCAACGCTATTATTTAGGTTTGAAAGAGAGAGTTTTACAGACAAGGATAAGCTAAAAGAGCTCAGTACCACTAAACCAGCTTTAAAAGAAATGTTAAAGGGACTTCTCTAAGTGGAAAAGAAAAAGCCACAACTAGAAATATGAAACCTACGAAAGGAAAAATCTCATTGGTAAAGGCAAGCATACAGTAAAGGTAGTAGATTAACCACTTAAAATCATCTATATCCACAATAAGTAGTTAAGGGATACACAAAACAAAGAGATGTAAAATATGTCAAAAACATTAAATGTGGGTGGGAAGGAGTAAAAATGCAGGGCTGTTAAAATGCATTTGAACTTAAGTGACCATCATCTTAAGAAACTGTATATATAAACCTCACAGTAACCACAAACCAAAAATCTGTAGTAGTGCCCACACACAAGAGAGAAAGAAATCCAAACATAACACTAAAGATAGTGATCAAATCACAAGGGAAGAAAGGAAAAGAACAAAGGAACAAAGTGCAAAACAACCCCCAATTAACAAAATGACAATAAGTACATACCTATCAATAATTACCTTAAATGTAAATGGACTAAATGCTCCAATCATAAGACAGAGTGGCTGAAAGGATACAAAAACAAGACCAATATATATGCTTCCCACAAGAGGTTCACTTCAGATCTAAAGACACACACAGATGGAAAGTGAAGAAATGGAAAAGGGAATTCCATGCAAATGGAAATGAAAAGAAAGCTGGAACAGCAATACTTATATTAAACAAAATGGACTTTAAAACAAAGATTGTAACAAGAGACAAAGAAGAGAATTAAGAAGAGAAAAAAAAGAGCATTAGGTAATGATAATCTTCCCACAAGAAGATATAACAATTGTAACATACATGCACATAATAAAGGAGCACCTAAATACAGAAAGCAAGTATTAACAAACATAAAGAAAGAAATTGACAGTAACACAATAGTAGTAGGGGTTTTTACCACCCCACTTACATCAATGGACAGATCATCCAGACAGAAAATCAATAAGACAACACTGACTGGCCTTCACACATTAAATCAGGTGAACTTAATAGATATATAAAGAACATTCAACCCCAAAGCAGCAGAATACACATCCTTGGAACATTCTTCAGCATAGATCACATGCCAGGCCACAAAACAAGTCTCAATAAACTTAAGAAGACTGAAATAATACCAAGGATCTTTTCCAGCCACAGTGCTATGAGATTAGAAATCAACTATAAGAAAAAGAACTGCAAAACACACTAACATGTGGAAGCTAAAAATATGCTACTAGGGCTTCCCTGGTGGCGCAGTGGTTGAGAGTCCGCCTGCCAATGCAGGGGACGCGGGTTCATGCCCCGGTCCGGGAGGATCCCACATGCCGCAGAGCGGCTGGGCCCGTGAGCCATGGCCGCTGAGCCTGAGCATCCGGAGCCTGTGCGCTGCAGCGGGAGAGGCCACAGCAGTGAGAGGCCCGTGTACTGCAAAAAAAAAAAAAAAAAGCTACTAAACAACCAACTGGTCACTGAAGAAATCAAAGAGGAAATAAAAATCCTGGAGACAAATGAAAATAGGAACACAACAATCCAAAATCTATGGGACACAACAAAAGCAGTTCTAAGAGGGAAGTTTATAGTGATACAAGCCTACCTCAGGAAACAAGAAAACCTCAAACAACCTATTCTTACATGTAAAAAAAAAAAAAAAAAAAAAAAAAAAGACCACAATTAGTAGAAGGAAAGAAATAATAAAGATTACAGCAGAAATAAATGAAGTAGACACTAAAAAAAAAAAAGAGAGAAGATAAAGAAACTAAAAGCTGGCTCTTTGAAAAATAAACAAAATAGATAAAACTTAAGCCAGATTCATCAAGAGAGGATCCAAATAAATAAAATCAGAAATGAAAAGTTACAGTCAACACCACAGAAATATAAAGGATCATAAGAGACTACTATATTGGCATATTTTATATGTCAACAAAATGGACAACCTAGAAGAAATGATAAATTCACAGAAATGAACAATCTCCAAGACTGAATGAGGAAAAAAAAGATTATATGAACAGAATAATTACCAGTAATGAAACTGAATCAGTAATTTAAAAAAACCCAACAAACAAAAGTACAGGACCAGAGAGCTCACACATGAGTTCTCCCAAATATTTACAGAGGAATTAATGCCTATCCTTCTCAAACTATTCCAAAAAATTGAAGACAAAGAAATGCTTCTGAACTCATTCTACGTGGCCAGCACCACCTTAACACCAAAACCAGGCAAAGACACAACAAAAAAAGAAAATTACAGGCCAATATCACTGATGAACATAGATACAAAACCCTCAACAAAATGTTAACTGAATTCAACATACATTAAAAGAATCATATATGATCAAGTGAGACTTATCCCAGAAAGGCAAGTACAGTTCAATATCTGCAAATCAGTCAATGTGATACACCACATTAACAAACTGAAGAATAAATTCATCTCAATAGATACAGAGAATGCTTCTGACAAAATTCAACATCCATTTATGACAAAAACTCTCAACAAAGTGAGTACAGAGGTAACCATCACAACATGATAAAGGCTATATATGACAAGCCCACATGTAACATCATAATCAATGGCAAAAAGCTTTTCCTCTAAGATTGGGAACAAGACAAAAATGCCCACTCTTGCCACTTTTACCTAAGCCATAGCAATCAGACAATAAAAAAGAAATAAAAGGAATCCAAAGTGGAAAGGAAGAAGTAAAATTGTCCAAATTGGAAAGGAAGAAGTAAAACTGTAACTGTTTGCAGATGACATGGTATTATATACACCACCAAAAAACTACTAGAGCTCATCAATGAATTTGGTAAAGTTTGAGGATACAAAATTAATACACAGACATCTGTTGTGTTTCTATATAACAATGAACTATCAGAAACAGAAATTAAGAAAACAATCCAGCTTACAATCACATCAAAAAGAATAAAATATCTAGTAATAAATCTAACTAAGGATGCAAAAGACCTGTACTTGGAAAACTGTAACACACTGATGAAAGAAACTGAAGATGTCACAAAGAGATGGAAAGATATACCATGCTCATGGCCTGAAGAATTAATATTGTTAAAAGGACCATACTTCCCAAGGCAATCTACAAATTCAGTGCAATCCCTATCAAAATGCCATTTTTCAAAGAACTAGAATAATTTGAAAATTTTTATAGAAATATAAAAGACCCAAATAACCAAAGCCATCTTAAGAACAAAGGACAAATGTGGAGACGTTACACTCCCTGATTTCAAACTATACGACAAAGCTACAGTAATCAAAACAGTATGGTACTGGCACAAAAACAGACACAACAATCAATGAAACAGAATAGAGAGCCCAGAAATTATCCCACACTTATATGGTCAATACAACTATGACAAAGTAGGCAAGAATATACAGTGGGGAAGACACCCTTTTCAATAACTGGTGTTGGGAAAACTAGACGCTACTCACAAAAGAATCAAACTGGTCTACATTCTCACACCTTATACAAAATAAACCCAAAATGGATTGACGACTTAGACATTAAGACCTGAAACCATGAAGGCCCTAGAAGAAACCATAGGCAGTACACTCTCTGACGTCAGTCTCAGCAATATTTTTTTTGGATATGTCTCCTCAAGCAAGGGAAACAGAAGCAAAAATAAACAAATGGGACTACACCAAACTAAAAAGCTTTTGCAGAGCAAAGGAAACCAGCAACAAAACAAAAAGGCCATCTACTGAATGGGAGAAGATATTTGCAAATGATATATTCAATAATGGGTTAATATCCAAAATACACAAAAAATTCATATAACTCAACTTCAAAAAAACAAGCAACCTGATTAAAAAAGGGTAGAGAACTGGAAGAGACATTTTTCAAGGGAAGACACACAGATGGCCAACAAATACATGGAAAGATTCTCTACAACAGGGAAATGTAAATCAAAACCACAATGAGTTATTACCTCACACCTGTAAAAATAGCTATTATTAAAAAGACAACGAACAAGTGTTGTCAAGGATGCAAAGAAAAGAGAACCCTCATACACTGCTGGTGGGGATGTAAATTGGTGCAGCCACTCCAGAAAACAGTATGGAGATGTCTCAAAAAATTAAAAACACAGCTACCATACAATCCAGCAATTCCATTTCTGGGTATTCTTCCAAAGAAAACAAAAACACTAATTTGAAAAGATATATGTGCTGCTACATTCATCATCACAGCATTATTCACAATAGCCAAGATATGGAAGTCACTTTAAGTGCCCACTGACAGATGAATGGATAAAGGTAGGTAGGGGTGTGTGTGTGTGTGTGTGTGTGTGTGTGTGTGAGAGAGAGAGAGAGAGAGAAAGAGAGAGAGAGAAAGAGAGGGAGGGAGAGGGAGATAGATGGAATATTACTCAGCCATAAAAAAAGAATGAAATCTTGCCATTTGAAACAAGATGGATAGAACTAGAGGGGATTATGTTAGGTGATATAAGGCAGACAGAGAAAGACAAATACCATACAATTTCATTTATATGTGAAATGTAAAAAACAAATGAACAAACATAATAGAAACAGACTCATCGATACAGAGAACAAACAAGTGGTTGCCAGGGGGAGGCTGCAGGGGGGAATGAGTGAAATAGGTAAGGGAGATTAAGAGGTACAAATTTTCAGTTACAAAATAAATGAGACACGGGGATGAAATGTACACAGTGGGGAATATAGTCAATAATAATGTACTGTCTTTGTATGGTGACAGATGATGATGAGACTTATTGTGGAGATCATTTTGTAACATATAGAAATATCAAATCACTATGTTGTATACCAAGAACTAACATAGGGTTGCAGATCAATTACACTTCAAAACAAACAAACTCATAGAAAAAGATCATATTTGTGGTTACCAGAGGGGGGGAGGAGGGAGGGGGAATTAGTGGAACGCGGTCAAAAGGAACATACTTCCAGTTAAAGGATAAATAAGTACTAGGGATGTAATGTACAAAATGATTAATATAATTAACAGTGCTGTATATAATATATGAAAGTTGTTAAGAGAGTAAATCCTAAGAGTTCTTACCTCACAGAAAACATTTTTCTCTTTTATTTTGTAACTATACAACATGATGGATGTTCACTAACCTTACTGTGATAATCATTTCATGATGCATGTAAGTCAAATCACTATGCTATACACCTTAACTTATATAGTGCTGCATGTCAATTACATCTCAATAAAACTGGAAGAAAAAATTGATTACATTTTGCTGTAATTAAGAATACTAAAATGCTACTCTGTCAAATAAGATATTGAATAATTAAAATTAAAGCTAATGTTAAATCAAATCTATATTCATTATTAATCAAATTATACTACCTTGACTGATTTCAATTAACTATAGAATTTCAGCTTTCACAGTTGGACAGAGCCAATCAAAAAAAAAAAGGCAGAAAAACAAAAAACCAAATTCAACTGTGACTATATACAATTTCAAATAATGGGGCAAATCTGTATGCTGCACACTGTACCATGAAACCTCACTGTATATGCCCAAAATAGAGACTACGATAGTCCAACTACAGGAGCATCAACAAATTAGTGTGATTTGCTTCGTCATATGGCTATTACCTATAAAGCGGTTCTAAAAGGAAATCTAGCACCATCTCAATCACCCCAATATGAATACAAGAAAGAAATGTAGCCCTGCTAAAATGATACTGCTCATGGTAATAACACCAACAAAAAAGCTATTATTTTAGGAAAAGTTAGAACTGGGCTCATTATTACTTAGGTTCTATAGCTATATATTTAGATGTTTAAAAACTGCTTTTAAAAATTTAGGGCTTCCCTGGTGGCGCAGTGGTTGAGAGTCCACCTGCCGATGCAGGGGACATGGGTTCGTGCCCCGGTCTGGGAAGATCCCACATGCCGCGGAGCGGCTGGGCCCATGAGCCATGGCTGCTGAGTCTGCGCATCCAGAGCCTGTGCTCCGCAATGGGACAGGCCACAACAGTGAGAGGCCCGCGTACCGCAAAAAAAAAAAAAAAAAAAAAAATTAAACTCATAGAATAAGCAAAACTTTGTTATCATGCATCTGAAACTCTAACCTAGTAAATCTATATCTTTAGTGTTCATCAGAATCTAGTGCATTTGTTAGAAACACAAATTGCAGGCATTTCATGAATATTTGTTGAATGAATGACAGCAAATCATCTTTCATGGTTCTCATTTAAATCCAAATGATACGCAATGCACCAATGATACTAAAATCACCACCTATGTTAAAAAACAACAACAACATGAAAACCTTTGTGTCAAATTAAACATCTTTTTAAGAAGTGTCTCAATAGACATATAAAAAGCATGTGACAAACTCCAACATCCATTCACAATAAAAATTCTCTCAACAAACTTGGAAAATAAAGAAAATTCCTCAACCTGATAAAGGGTGCCTATAGAAAACCTACATCTAACATCATACTTAATGGTGAAAGACTGAATGTTTTCTCCTTAAGATCCTTAAAACAAGGAAAAAATGTACAATTTAGTCACTCCTAATCAAAACTGTATTGGAGTTTCCAGCCAGTGCAATCAGGCAAGAAACAAAAGGTATCCAGATTGGAAAGGAAGAAGTAAAACTGCTTTATTTGCAAATGCCATGATTCTATATGTAGAAAATCCTAAGGAGTCCCCCCCATCCCCCCCCACAAAACCTATTAGAACTAATAAAGTTCAGTAAGGATGTAGAATACATCAGCAATATACGAAAATTAATGTAACTTTATATACCGTGAACAATCTGAAAATGAAATTAAGAACATAATTCCTTTCACATTAACATAAAAAAGCACTAAATATTCAGAAAAAAATTTAATAAAAGTACAATACTCATACACTGACAATTACAAAACATTATTAATGTAAACTAAAGAAGATTTAAATAAATAGAGAAACATTCCATATTCACAGAATGGAAAAACTACCATGTATAGGTAGCAACTATGATTTTTTAACTTCTATTCAAAGATTTTAAGTATTGGATTAAAATAATTTATTAAAAATTTGTTCAATATACTCAACCATAAAGTAAAAATTATAACTTAAGAGTATGATATTTGGGAAACATCATATTTATATAACCATTTAAATAGTTTTTATAAGCTTTAACAAGCCATAACTCTTATGCAGCGACTTCTTTATATTTGAAGAGATAAACCCATCACACATCAGAGGCAGAGCTCTGATAAGCTATTACTGTGGTAAACACATTTCCTTTCCCATAAAACTTCTCTGAAACCATATCTTAGTTGGGTGCCCCCCCCACGAAATAAATAAATAAATAAAAGCAGAGAGGCTCTGGCTGAGGGTCAATGAGTTCCATCATATGTTCTTGTACATCCTCCTGAACCAATCAATGCACAGATCTTTAAGTAATCCTAGAGTACCAGAGATCATGTTTTGAATAGTGGTTCCCTAATGGTGACCTACCTGAATAAGATTCCCAGGTATTCAGTCTAATTCAAGCCTAAGAATCTTTATTTTTAACAAGCTCTCTATGCGATTCTAATATACAGATAGGCTTACAAATACAGGTGATCCAATTAATAAAAGAAAAGCACAGTTCTCAAAGTGAACCGAGTCCAAAATTTCAACAGAGAATACTTTCCTCAGAGAGGATGAAATGGATGAAACAAGGACAAAATATCCCCCAAAAAGTACAGAAGACAAAATTAGGAGTACAGTCTTTACTGACTAAAGATCTTACATTTGGAAAAAATAAATGTTTAATCATAATCAATCCCATGTTGTCTGAATAAATGATAATACATTATTGTGATAAAAATCTTTAACTGCCATTACAACACACACAAATAGACACATACACTTTTAAAGAAAATGTAATGCCACAGAAAGCTATTCCAACCTGTATTTTCTAAAAGGAAAAAAACTGAAATTGGAGTAACAAAGAGGATTATGTGTTTATGTGCGCATGCCCCTCAATTATGTTTATAATAAGTTACATATGCACCTAGAAAAATTAGTAGAACATACCAAAATGTTAACAGCGGTAGATACGGAGCCTGAATTTACAGATAAGGCTTATGTACATTGTTATCTATTTCTGTAGTTTTCAATGAAAATACATTACTTTTATATCTCCTTTACTGCCAAAGAGCAAGAATGTTATTTTTTTTTAAAGGCAACTATTGAAAAATAAGTTCATATTCCAGAGTAGGCCATCTTAAATCTATAAGTGAAATAGGATCTAAATAAATAAAATCGGAAAAACTGTCAGGCCACAAAGGAGTAACTGTTACAGAACTTACTCTTCTGCTTTAAAAAACTGGAAAACTAGGGAAAAAAATACATGCAGTAACAGTTTACAGACACTGGAACAACAAGCAGTACAGGATTGTGATACCTGAGAGAAAGAAAACAAATGAGATGAACAATACCATCTTTCTGGCTTTCTGCCTGGAGGCAAATTTGAGAACCTGGCACACAATGGGGAAATTCAAGCAAACACAGCCATCTCACAGAACTGAAGAGATCAAGACTGGTTGAAGACATCAACACTGGTTTTCAGGGAGTCTAAAGCAGTTGGTATTTGCAAAACAGATTATCAGAAAGGAGGAAGCTAAGCAGAGAAAGAGCTCCAGAAATCTGTAGAGGGAGTGCCCTTGAGATTCTGGTCTGAATGTTAATTTACTTGATAACGTGAAACTCCACAAGGCCAAGAACTGTCAGGGAGGTGTTTAGATCTATATAGTCAGAGAAGAGAGACCTCAATGAACACCTGGAGTAATCAGTATACACTCCTAGACAGTCAAGTCTTAGTAGTAAACCTAAGAAGAGGCTAGTGGAGACCCAACTTAAAAAAAGCCTAGGGCTTCCCTGGTGGCGCAGTGGTTGAGAGTCCGCCTGCCGATGCAGGGAACACGGGTTCGTGCTCTGGTCTGGGAAGATCCCACATGCCGTGAAGCGGCTGGGCCCGTGAGCCATGGCCGCTGAGCCTGCGGGTC
The DNA here is from genome assembly GCF_951394435.1 of Stenella coeruleoalba. Taxonomy (NCBI): domain Eukaryota; kingdom Metazoa; phylum Chordata; class Mammalia; order Artiodactyla; family Delphinidae; genus Stenella; species Stenella coeruleoalba. The sequence continues at coordinate 72,182,600 of NC_137150.1, read as the reverse complement.
CGGAGCCTGTGCTCCGCAGCAGGAGAGGCCACAACAGTGAGAGGCCGACGTACCGGAAAAAAAAAAAAAAAAAGCCTAAAAAGAAGCCTTGAAAGTTATCAACCTTATTTGCAAAAGACCTAGCTGCCCATGAAAAAGTATGGACACTCTTTAGCGAAAACAATCTTATTCAGTGATAAAAAGAATGTGCCATCATGTGCCAAGCATGAAAAGACATGGAGAAACCTTAAATGCATGTTATAATGTGAAAGAAACCAAACTTAAAAGGCTATATACCACTATATACCAACTATATGACATTCTGGAAAAGGCAAAACTATGGAGGCGGAAAAAGATCGGTAGTTGCCAGGGGTGCACAGGGGGGAAGGGGAGATGAACAGGTGGAGCATTGGGGATTTTTAAGGAAATAAAACTATTCTGTATGATAATGTAATGGTAGATACACGTCATTATATATTTTCAAAACCCACAGAATATACAGCATACACAGTGAACCCTAATGCAAACAATGGACATTAGTTAATATTGTATCAATATTGGCTCATTAACTGGAACTCTGCATTTTCTCAATTTTTCTGTAAACAGTAAACTGCTCTAAAATATTAAGTCTATTAATCTGAAAAGAAAAAGATAATTTTCTGTTTAAAGAAAAAATAAATAGCTTATAGGGTTTACGATACATGTAGAAGATGTATGATAACAGCAGCACAAATGAAAGCGGGAGGAAATGGAAGTGCATTGTTGCAAGATTTTAACATTGTATGTCAAGTGCTATAATATTTGAAGGTAAACTATGATAACTTAAAGATGCATATATTGTGTATCTTAGACTCTGGGGCCTGGAACAACAACTAAAACAATAAAGCAAAGAGGTATAGCTATTGTAATAAACCAATAGCTGAAGATAAAATGGAATCATAAAAGATACCCAATTACTACAAAGCAAGGTAGTAAAAGGAAAAAACAAAGAACAGATGGGACAAATATTAAACAAACAACAAGATGACAGATTTAAACCCAACTATATTGATAATTACATTAAATGTTAATTTTCTAAATGTGCCCATCAAATGGGGCATTCAAAGCCATGTGTCTGATCCCCAAATTATATTTTTAAAATATCAGGCTGCCAAAATTATAAATATTAGGTTTTTATTTACATATCACAAAATTTCTAATTCATTGAGTAATTTTATTTTCCACATAGATTTGTAAACTAAACAAAGTAAACAATTACAGAGTGATAAGCACTGAAAAGGAAACAGTGTGTGGTCAAGGGGGAACAGGGAAGATTTAAGTTAGTCAGAGAAGGCCTCTTTGAGATGTGTCATTTAGGCTGAACCCTAAAAGATTTGAAGAAGGTTGATATGTAAAAATCAAGAAGAGGGGCTTTCAGGCAGTAGGAGTACCTGATCCAAAAGTATTGGAATTTTAGGATCTGAAAGAAGGCTAGTATAACTAGAGAAGACTCAACCAGGAGAAGAGTAGCTTAAATCAACCAGGAGAAGAGTAGCTCAGAGTCCAGCTGAGGTAGGATCTAATATTCCAGAATGAGCGTATTCTAACTGGATTTTATTCTAACTGGAACTGTGAGCCATTCAGAGAATTTTAAACAAGGAAGAGATGAGACTCTGATTTAGATATTTTTTTCCCATTCTGGTTTATGTGGAGACTACGTTATATATCTAGGCAACAGAGGAAAGAGAGATCAACTACTAGGAACTTGGGTCCAAGTAAGAAATTACAATGAATTACAGAAGGATGCCAACAGTGTTGATAAGAAGAAGGGTTATGGTTCTATCTTGAAGATGCTGCAAGTTCTAGCCAGTGCAATAAGGCAAATGAAAGGAAATAAAAGCATAGAGATTAGAAAGTAAGAAATAAAAAACTCCCAATTTTCAGACAATCTACATTAAAAAATCTCAAGGAACCTACAAAGAAACTCCTACAACTAATAAGTGAGTTCAGCAAGGTCACAGGGTACAAGATAAAAATACAAAAGTAAACCGTATTTTTATACACTAGCAACAAACACATGACTGTCAAAAGATTTGCCACAAAAAGCATGACTCATGAAAGTATATATTAATAGACTGGACTTCATCAAAATTAAAAACCTTTGCTCCATGAAAGACCCTAATAAGAGGATGAAAAGACAAGCTACACACTGAAAGAAAATATCTGCACATGACATATCTGACAAAGGACTAGTATACTAGATTATGTAAAGAACTCTCAAAATTCAACAACAACAAAAGTCAATTAGAATATGGGCAAAAGACATGAACAGGTATACAAGAAGGATATACAGATGGCAAATAAGGACATTAAAAGATATTCAACATCATTAGCCATTAGGAAAATGTAAATTAAAACCGCAATGAGATATCACTACATACCTATGAAAAGGGCTAAAATAAAAATTAGTGACAACACCAAATGTTGTCAAAGATGCAAAGAAATTGGATCAATCACACATTGCTGATGAGGATGTAAAAATGGTACAACCATTGTGGAAAGCAGTTTAGCAGTTTCTTAAAAAAATAAATATGCAACAACCATATGACCCAGCAATTTGCACTCCTGGGTGATTTATCCCAGAGAAATGAATACTTATGTTCACACAAAAACTGTACACAAATGTTTAATAGCAGCTTTACTTGTAATAGTCAAAAACTGGAAAACTCAGATGTCCTTCAACAGGTGAATGGTTATCAGTCGTACAGCCATATCATGGGAATAGTACCCAGCAACAGCAAAAAACCAAATTACTAATATAAACAACAATCATTTTTTGGATGAATCTCCAGAAAATTAGAGTTTAAAAAAAAAAAAGCCAATCCCAAAAGGTTACATACTTATGATTCCATTTATATAAAATAAATGACAAAATTACAGAAATGGAATATTGATTAGAAGTTCCTATGAATTAAGAGGGTGATGGGGTGGAAGGAAAGTAGGTGTGGCTAGAAAAAAGCAGTATAATGGATCTCTGTGGTGATGGAAATGTTCTGGATCTTGACTATATTAATGTTAATATCCTGGTTAGTGACACTGTACTACAGTTACCTTTGAAGGAAATTGGGTAAAGGGCACATGAGATCTCTATACTATTTTTTACATACATACATGAATCTACAGTTATCACAAAAAGCTTCATTTTAAAAAACGGAAATTTCTGAACACAAATTAATCTCAGGAATCCAAATTCCAAAGAGATGAACCTTTTCTAGAGAAGGCAGACACTTACCTAAACGGAGTACTTAGCAAGTTTTGACCCAGGTGGGCAAAGGACTGGGCATGATCTAGGTTAAGGAACTCTGCTGGGGTAAGCAGTGGAGTTTTTTGTTTGTTTGTTTGTTTGTTTTTTGCGGTACGCGGGCCTCTCACTGCTGTGGCCTCTCCCGTTGCAGAGCACAGGCTCCGGACGTGCAGGCTCAGCGGCCATGGCTCACGGGCCCAGCCGCTCCGCAGCATGTGGGATCTTCCCGGACCGGGGCACGAACCCGTGTCCCCTGCATCGGCAGGCGGACTCTCAACCACTGCGCCACCAGGGAAGCCCAGCAGTGGAGTTTTTAATCACATGTGGGTTGGCATGTCAAGTTGGAATGTGGAGGAACCTAAAATGGAGAGCTTGTTGTCCCCACACACTGGATCACCCTCATGGGACATTTACTGAGAGTACTGAAGTGTAGGAGGCTGAGAATTGGGCTGGAAAAGCAGTGAAACATTTCTACAGTGTCACAGTTCTTAGGTCTTAAAGTCCTACTGGTGGAAAGGGAAAGGCACAGAACTGATCTCATCCTTATGATATTTGAAAATTGAAGTGAGCTGAAAGTAACTAATGTAGCAACCTAGCTCTAAACAAACAACTCCTAATTGATTAGTTTCATTCTAGCTTCTTACAAGGAAAAGAACATTGATTCAGTCTCAATAGTTCTTTCACACATTACTTAAAGCACACAACAAAAAACTTTCAAGATATGGAAAGAATCAGAAAAACATGAACAATAAGAGAACAACAATCAAAAGTAGACCCATAGCAGAACCACAGAAGACACAGATGTCAGAACTAGAAGAAAAGGAGTTTAAAATGGCAACTTTAAATATACAAAATATATTAAATACAAATGATCCCACTGTTCTGCCAGGTCCTCCAACTTTCTCCAATCTCTCAGTCACGACAAAGACTACTAAATGACGACAGCACTCTTTCCTTCAACCTGCTATTAGACTTCTTAGCAAAGACCTCTAAACACCCAACGTCAACCAAAGTTGGCATCAGAAAAAGAAAACCTATTTGATTTAGTCAAAAGGTAGGTTGCCTTAGTCACAGGGTTCATGAAGAAATGTAAAGGTGTCACTTTGTAATGGAGAGGTGGACAAGTCAAACTTAGTAAGTAGGTGAAAATGTGTCTTTGATTCCACCCTCCCACCTTGTCCTATTAAACAAACACTTTCTGGTAAGGACTCTACAAGATGAATTTAAAACTCTAACTCCCAGGTATATATGCCCAAGAGTAATAAATGCTTATGTCCACAAAAGACTTCCACAAAAATGTTCAAAGCAGCTTTAGTCTTAACAGCCCCAAACTGGAAACAACCCAAATTCCAACAACAGCAGAATAAAGTTGTGGTGTAGTCATACAATGGAATACTACACATCAATAAAAAGGGACAAACTACTGACACACACAGAGACACACATGCTGAGTAAAAGAAACTGGAAATGACCATATACACTATATGACTACATTTGTAAGAAGTTCAAAGCTAATCTACAATGATATAGGTCAGAAAAATGATTACTCCTGGGGAGGCCAAAATGTTTTAGGAAGAACAAAAGGGAGTATTCTGGGGTACTGAAAATGTTTTATATTTTTACATAGGTAGTGGTCACAGTTATAAAAAGACACTGAAGTGCCTACATAGATTTGTGCATTTTACAAAAAGAAAGTCATAATGGTAATGATGATAATGAGGTTGTGAAGCAGGATACTTGCTAATGTCTGATAAACAGGAATCTCTGGGAATTACTAGATGTTAGCACACTACTGAACTGGGAAGAACAGTGTTGATGATGAAAGCATATTTTCCTTTATTGCATGTTAACTTTATTTAAACTACTCCTGGCATTTTGTTTGTACGTCCTTTATAAATGCCCATTCTGAATTATCTTTTTAGATACTTATCTTCAACATCAGACCCCAAGTTCATCTGGGGCAAGGGTCAGAAAACATTCTCTATAAAGGGCCAGACAGTAAATTTTCAGCTTTGCAGATCATATGGTCTCTGCTGCAACTGCTCAAACTCTGCCACTGTAGCATGAAAGCAGCCATGACATTAAGTAAATGACCACGGTCTGATCTGGCTAATTGGCTGACCCGATCTAGAGCAAGAACTATACTAACCATCTTTGTTTTTCCATTTCTATCTTATATACAGTAGATTACTTCATATACAATAGGTACTCAGTAAAACAAAGCTGAAGGTAATCTTAAAAATTATCTCTTCTAATCCTTTCATTTTACAGTGAAAAACCTGAAATCCAGAGGTTAAAATTTTGGTCAACATCACCACTGTTTAGGCAGGGCTTCCTTTTAGTAAACATATGAAGATCTTACATCCCTATTTAATACTGATTAGAATTTCAAATCAATTACATAAGATATTAAAACAATTTTTACTTTAGAAAAATACCTTTACCTGTAGAACTTTTTAGTTTGCTTATAAGCTATCAATACAAGCTCTGAATCTCACAACCATACAGAATCAATCAAGTGACCACCTAAAGTTCACCATGTAAAATAAGAAGCTAAGACTTTTGTTCCAAGATCCAAGTTTTTCTAAAAGCCAAAAAATGATGACAATGAACATATTTAATGGGAGTTAGCACGGAGTAATAAAAATAATTTAACAATTATGTTATCAGAATAATATTTTATATAGTTATACTCCAATCTAATAGTATACTCCAATCTAATACTTTAAAAAAAGTTATCCTAGTAGAGGTTACTGAACATTTTTACATGGCAGTAAAACAACTAGGCAACAGTAGAGGGCAGCATTTCTATGTATTATTAAAATTCAACTTCCTAAAATCTAAAAAACCTGAAATCTCTGTACTAGGATTTTCTTTAAAAAGGTCTCACACGCCTTTCAAAGCTGCTGGCTAATATACAATTTTAATACAACCCAGCACAACTAAAAGCGTCCTGACGTATAAATACAAACATTTAAATCAAAGACATTTCTATTCATAATTCTCAAACTGATAAGCCAAAACAATTCAACATTTCTCTGGTGATTTATTACCTACCATTATCAGTTATCTACTTGAATAGTTGTTGAGTATCCACTGGAATCACAAGTAAGTATCTTTTCCCACATATGGACAATCCTTTTTCTTTATCCATATAAGATGGTTACATACCAATCACCAAAAGAAGGATATATAGTCATAAACTTTTGGCAATCAGAGATTCAGGGAGCTGTCTCCAAAGACAGGCATTAGCATAACTCTAAAATCCAAAATAAAAGCAGCAAAAGAAGACATAGATAAAGCAGAACCAGGCATGTGTAAAAGTATCTTTAAATCTCATCCTTTTTCATTTTCCTTTTATTCCTAATGCCAGTTTGCCTTAATATATAGCTGTACCTAAACCATCCACCACCCTTAATAAAGAAAGAGAACCAGTACACTAGTCATAAAAGGCAGGGAACAAGAATTATAAAAGAGGGAACACCAACAGTGTAAAGGCAGAGAGAATGATTCAGAAAAGATTGTTCTGTCCAACCAGAAGGCTATATATTTTATTACTATTTAATAAAAATTATTAAAAATATCTGCTAACATTATTATTAAAGTCTTTCTATGTGGTAGTCATCATTTCACACACTTGACAGTGTGTAATTATTAGCTCAATTAATCTTTAATAACCATGTAAAGTAGGTGCCATTATTTCCCCTATTTTAGAGATGAGGAAACAAAACACAGAAGGAATAAATGACTTGTCCAGGAATCAAGGGTTGAGACTAGAACCTCAAAGGTCTCCAGAGCTTGAGCTCTTAACAATTATTCTTTATTCTGTCCAGACTAATGCACAATTTCAGTTGAGTGACTGCTGCAGAATGTAGACTATAAGGAATTTTAAAAAGTGAGAGACTGACAAAATAAGAGAAACAGAAGCCTTAGTTATCCTCATCCATTTGAAAGTCCAATTGTAAAAGGATAAGCAGAAATAGATAGTACTTGAAGCAACCTCTATTTTTCCAATGCAGTAGGTCCCAAATAAGGTAAACCCCGGATGAACACTGACTGGATATTAAAAGTTAACAAAAAGTGAAACAGTCGAGAAACTCAATCATTATGGATAAGATCAGAAGCTATAATGAATCTTTCCACATGTAAAACGCAGGACCAGTTCAGTGAAAACACACTTAATATAAAATAGGGTACTTTAACTGGAAAAATAATCTGAAGGTAATTAAAGTTTAGAAATTGTGGCAATATTTATCAAAACATTAAAAATGTTCATATCGGGCTTCCCTGGTGGCACAGTGGTTGAGAGTGCGTCTGCCAATGCAAGGGACATGCGTTCAAGCCCTGGCCTGGGAAGATCCCACGGGCTGCAGAGCAGCTAAGCCCATGCGCCACAACTACTGAGCCTGTGCTCTAGAGCCCGCAACCCACAACTGCTGAATCTCACACGCCTAGAGCCTGTGCTCCGCAACAAGAGAAGCCACGACAAAGAGAAGCCCGCGCACCACAGCGAAGACTGACTCCCGCCCGCCGCAACTAGAGAAGGCCCGCGCGCAGCAACAAAGACGCAACACAGCCATAAATAAATAATTAAATTTTTTAAAAATGTTCATACCTTCTATACTGAAATTCCTCACCTAAAGAATAATGGTTATGCTCAGAGACTAAGCATCAAGTACATCATTTTCAGAGAAAAAAACAGAAATAATCCAAATGCTGACTTAGTTATAAAACATCCAAACAGTAGAGTCATTTAAAATGCTACAAGGTGATAATGTGTAAGGATTTTCAAAACATTAAATACAAATGATCCCACTGCTCTACCAAGGCCCTCACCCTTCTCCAATCCCTCAGCCATGGCAAAGCCTATGAACTGACGACAGCACTTTTCCTTCAATCTGTTAGAATTCTCAACACAGCCCTCTAGGCATCCAACATAGACCGAAAATAAACCTATTTCACTTAGTCAAAAGGCAACTGGTAAACTTTGGCAATAAACAGGTAAAATGTGTCTTTGATTAAACAAAAATCAACTGGTAAGAACTGTTAAGAGATGAATTTAAAATCCTGTTCCCCAGGCTAGGGAATCAAAAAGACTATTGTCTACCCTTTTGTTGGCAGTTTATACTATTAGTTGGGAAGGTATGTAAGAGAAAATTTTACCAAACGCTCCTGCCTCTCCTTACTGGGCAAAAAAACTTTCCTTAAGTTCTATTCAGTCGTCCCTTGGTATCCGGTGAGGGGACTGGTTCCAGGATCCCCACAGATACCAAAATCCACAGACGCTCAAGTCCCTTATATAAAATGATGTAGTACAGTCATTCCTCTGTATTCACAGATACAGCACATGAGACTACAGAGGGCTGACTGTACTTATTTAGAGGTTGTTCCCAATACTGAAACACTTTCTCAGACTAGATAAGTTGATTGTAAAATCTATATGGATAAACAAACAAGAAAGAATCATCCTTTTTTCAATAAAAAACTCAAAAACAGAGAAGCAAAGAGAAACAATAATTATATTAGATGTTAAGGCATACTAAAAAGCTTCAGTAAGTAAAACGCCATCAAGTTGGTTCTTAAATGGACAAACCAATGAAACAGAATTCGATGTCCAGAACAGACCTAAATACATATGTCAAAAAGTGGCATCTCGGGCTTCCCTGGTGGCGTGGTGGTTGGGAGTCCGCCTGCCGATGCAGGGGACACAGGTTCGTGCCCCGGTCCGGGAGGATCCCACATGCCGCGGAGCGGCTGCGCCCGTGAGCCATGTCTGCTGAGCCTGCGCGTCCGGAGCCTGTTGCTCCGCAGCAGGAGAGGCCACAGCGGTGAGAGGCCCGCGTACCACAAAAAAAAAAAGTGGCATCTCAATCAAGTGGGGGTAAATATGAACTTTTAAATAAATGACGCTGGAACAAATGGGTAGCCATGTGGAAAAATATTACACCAGTTCCACAACTAACACTACAGATCAAGATAATCTTTAAATGGTCCTAAGACTTAAAAATGAAATCTTATATAAAGTACCAAAAGAATACTTGGGTGAATTTTTTATAACACCTGGGTGGAATTCCTTGTAACTCTGGAATATGAATGTGGAAGGTCTTGCTATGACCTCAAAATTCAGAAGAGAGAGAAGAGGGGAGGGGAGGGGAGGGGAGGGGAAGGGAGGGGAGAACTAATAATAACACCATGACAAAGTGTGGGGAAAAAATCTGCAACTCATCACAGACAAAGGCTAAGCTCCCTGTTATTATATAAAGAGCTCCTAGAAACTGAGAAGAAAAAGACCAACTCAGAAGGGAAAAAGTATGAAATATAATAAACCTTGTTTAAATATATGAGAAATGCAAATTAAAACTACATTTATATACCATTTCTCACCCAGGAAATTGGCAAAAATACAAAAATTTGAAAATACATTCTGTCGACAAAGTTTCAGGGAAACAATCACTCTCATACACTGCTGGTGGGAATGCAAAATGACACAACTCCAGTGGAGGAGAATCTGGCAATAGATACCTAAATTACAGCACATTTACTCTCTAAACCAGCAATCCTACATGATACAGATATACATGCACAAATATAAAATGACACACATACAAAGTTTTTTCACTGAAAAAAATTGTTTATAATAAGAGGTTAGAAAGAACTTTAGTGCTTAGCAAAAATATATTTATAACTTTTGAAAATTCGGAATTTTTCATGATATTCAGTACTAGGTACGTATCCAACTTTCATCTTTCTCCAATTAGAACCAGCTGTTACAGGTCATTTATTTAAAAGACCATGTTTGGTTAAGGAAACTGTTATCACACAACTGAACATTATACTTCTGAAAAATGAATGAGAAAAAGTTATGTATACTAAAATGGAGAGCCCTTCAGGATATTATAAGTAAAACCAGCAAGGGACAAAAGATTATATAAATATAAAACACATTATCTGTTGTATAGGGAAAGGGAGAAATAAAACATTCTTAATTCCTGTATATGCATAAACACTGGAAAAAATATAGAAACAAATAAAAATAGTTCCCTATGGGGACCAGGGTGAGAAGGGACAGAAGTGAGACATAACTATATAATTTTTTAAAGTGATTTTTGATTCCTGAGTTTATTTTGAATAATATGTAAGTTTATTACCCACTCAAAAAAATGTATAAAAAATTCAAGAATAAATACGTGAATGGTTGGCTGGTGTATGGAAATGGTTGCTACAATCAATAATCTAAGTCTACTTAAATTAATTAAAATTTAGTTCCTCTGTCAAACAGGCCATGTTTTATGTGTCAGTGGATAGGACAGCACAGATACACAACATTTCCATCACTGCATCAAGTTCTACTGGACAGTACTTAACTTGTTAGTCAACATTTTGCAGTCTAGAGATGGAAGTAAGCCCTGTAAAATGAAAAAGGATCTGACTCTCCCAAATTAAGTACAAGCAAGAAAAAAAATTATATATACAACCATTCAAAAAAAGTCAAATACTTAAGTGAATAGTAGACAAGTAAGTATCAAGACAAGATGATGTGGTCCAATATATACACTACCAAATGTAAAATAGATAGCTAGTGGGAAGCAGCCACCATAGCACAGGGAGATCAGCTCGGTGCTTTGTGACCACCTAGAGGGGTGGGATAGGGAGGGTGGGAGGGAGACACAAGAGGGAGGAGATATGGGGATAGATGTGTGTGTATAGCTGATTCACTCTGATATAAAGCAGAAACTAACACACCATTGCAAAGCAATTATACTCCAATAAAGATGTTAAAAAAAAAAAGATGATGTGGTCCATCCCCACCATAAACTAAGAAAGAGGTGGAAAACACTGGGAAGATGGGCCATTTTCTGGATCCTTTTGAATTCATAATAAATATAGAAAGATAAATAAATTTTAGTGACAATTTTCCAGGATGTCAACATACAACCATATTCAAAAGAGGGCTTAAATGCATTACAAAGTAAAAATATTCATTTATTTTTTTAATCCACAAGTTTGGAACATCTGTGCCAAAGCCTCATTCATTCAACAATTATTTACTGAGTATCCACTATATGTAGATACTCAGACACTTGGTCAGGCCTCGGGAATACCATGAGAATAAAAGTCTTATTTTATAAAGTTTATAGTTCAGTGGAAGAAACATACACTAATAAAGAATCACACAAATACATGATACACTGTGTGCTAAAAGGAAAGTAAAGTATACTTACAGAAGTTATCAATAAAAGAACCTTATTTAATCTTGGGCCTCAAGGAAGGCTTCCCTGAGGAAATAATCTATAAACTGGAATCTGAAGGGTTAATAAGATTTGGGGGCAAGGACTTGCAAACAAAGGAAATCATTATGCATGAAGATCTCAAAGAACAAGGAACCACCTCACAAGAGCTGGGGGGGAAAAAAAAGACCTGTTAATAAAAACAATGAAAACCTGGTCTGCAGCTCCTAATACATTTGTATTGGCAGTCCCTTAATTGGAAGAGACTTCCCAAGACTGCACAGACTTCAAATATTGCCCTAACAGAATTTAATATGGACTCCAAGTTTCGCCAAACAAGTTGAATAACAAAAATAATAACAACTGGTACTGAGTGCAAGAGAATCTCCTGACATATGAACACTCCTTTCCACCTAATAAGCTTAATCAAGAACACACGAGAAAATTTTTTTCTTTTCAGGTCTTTCTCCTGCCACCTAAACTTCTGCTAAATGACCCTAAAATGAATAAAGAGAGAGAGAGAAAATATCCCTTTTCTACTTGATCAACAAATAGTATAACAAAAGATGGAGAAAGACATGATTCTACTGCAAGAAATTCTGATACGGAAGTTATGCAACTCCCTTTTCTCAGAAGTTAACAGACAGATGGGAAACCTCTATACTAAAGAATATGAATGCCTTTAGCTGAAGCTGCACAGCGCTTACCACTAAAAAAAGAAAACACACCGTATACAATACTCCCAAATCACTCTTGTTGGACTTCGTATACTTGGAGTTAATTTTCCCATAGTGATAATGAGTCTGACAAAACTACACATCTCTTCCTGGCCCTCTAACAATATTAATTCCACCTCAACTGACATACATTTACAAAGGAGCTAATTAAGAACAGAAGGATTTACAAACACAAAAACAAATATCTCTTAGACATTATGTGGAAAAGCACAAAATAAAATATTGTATCCAAGCTGATTAAATTACATAAAGATCTATGTATGTATACTAACAATAAAGAAATACTGCACAAGAGAAATGCTCACTAGGATCTTTTCCCCTGCAAAATACGTAAATTCAGAACAAGTATTTTTAAAAATTCAGACTGAAGAGGAAATACATTTTCATTTCCTACTAAGAGGCAAAACAAACATTACATGTGTTTAAAATGTATTAATCAGAAAAGGAACTAGAGCTATTTATGACTGCATTAATACTACTGTAAATGGAGGCCAAAATTTGGCTGTTCAGCAACAATGATGATTTAGTCATCACATCTCACAACCCAGTCATTTGCAAACATTTTAAAGTAACAGTCTTCATTGTGAAGAACATATAGTTATGGGGGGGGGGGAGCCCAGAAAACTAATCATCATTGCTTTAACTCAACCCACATGCCTGTTCTTAAGGGTATCCATGGTAGCAGTGATGCAACATGCCTACCTAGCTCACCATGCCTACACAAGTGGGAGAAAGGGGAGGCGGATGATGAAAAAAAATTCACTTGGAAAGGTGTTTTAGTATTAACATGATAGAATTACATCAACTATATTGTCAGACTTTAAAAATATATAAAAAACCATAAAGCTCTCTAAAGATCAGAAAAGCGAGAAAAGACTCAAGGGGGAGAAAACACTGCAGCACTTCAGTCGAAAAGAAAATTAAGATTTTTGCTCTTCCTGCTATAGCTATTGGTTAAATACGTTCAAAGGGTTTATTTCTAATAAAAGAAATCATTTTAATTTAGCTCTTTCAAAAGTAGCTACAAATAATATTTTAGGCTTCCTAATTTCCAACCTACATCTTTTCTATTTTTGCTTTAACAGTTACATAATAAAAACTTATTAAAACTTTAGATATTGATTCCATACAAATTTTTTTAACAGTGGTAGCTCTCTTTTGCTTAAAAAGGATCAAATACAAAATATTTTAATGTATCAAAAAGGACAGGGGAGAGAGAAGATAGATCATTTCAAATAACCTTGCTATAATATTAGAAATAAAAATTAAAGTGAATGAAGTGATAAAAGGTAAATCACAGAGAGAACCAACCACCGACAACCATGAAAAGAACTTAGAGAAGGGAAAAAAAAAACCCAAACCAAACTAACTAGACTAAACCTGTGTCCCAGGCTTACTGCCCTTTAAACATTCTGTAAGAATATTTTGATAAGACAGTTTTACACAGAGGTACATGGAAGACATCCCTGATAAATAGAATGGGACCAGATAATGGGTATGTTAGTATCTGATGAAAACTCTTACTGTCTGAATTATAATTTTAAACAAAAAGCAAACAAAACTAATTTAGATCAATTTTCTTGCTTTTCCTTTTGTGAAAAATAATTCACTACATAAAAATAAACTACTTTCAGAATTCACAAATTTACTGATTCTTTTATTACTGAACATAATTTAAAAATCTCAACAATTTTGTCTAACACTGTGTCATAAGTTTATAGAAATAAAACCCCCAAAATAAATTATTCCATATTTTACAAACCAATATATAAATTTTAAATGTAAGCATCTTGACTCTTACACAATCACACAATGTCCACAAACTGGTGCTCAGGAATAAAAGAAACCAAACTCAGAGCTTAAGTGAAGCATGTTGCACTTTGAAGATGAGCATAACAGACTTTAAAACAAATAACTTTAAGGAGTTCTTGCACAAGTTTAACCATTTTAAATCCAATCAACATCTTTCCAAAGGCAACACAATCAGAACTTCACTATTCTTCTTAAAACAAAAATTAACTATATTTGCAATAAATAAATGGGAGAGTCCAGAAAATGTTCTCAAAATGAGTTATACTTTCAACCAGCATGACATATGGGGACAGAAAATAAAGTAGAGGGGGAGAACTTTGAGAATATATTTAGAAGGTTTAAATATAATCAGGGTCCTATAAACCTTTGCTGTTGGGAGAAATGCTTCCTGTAAATCTCAGGGAAAAAAAATATCCATTCAATATACTATTTTTAGCTATCTGAAACACATTTCAGAATATTACCTTTCCTAAAGGATATAAACTAAGCATCAAATGGATTCAAATATCTATTTTCAAATATATAACAATGGTTACACTTTATTTTTTAAATATATTATAAACAAAAAGGTCTCTCACACTGTCACTAACAAAGGTAGAAAGCATACTATATCTTACCTTTGTGGTTACAATGCACAGGCAATCCATTACTCTACCATTACAATATTTAATACATAAAGCAGTTTACTGCAAACTATTTTAAGTTGCCTATATGAACAAAAAGTAAAAATAAAGTTGTGAGATAAAACCACTGATGAAAAGTTATAACTGTGACAAGATCTCTCCAGGATCCATTCTTAGAGGTAGCAATTTTTCTACTACCTGAAATACAGGAAACCAGAATGTGTCACGTGCCCTACAATCTTCTTTATGTAATCTGTATCTGAAGAACTTGAAATTATCCCACAAAACACTGTGGAAGAGGTCAGGGTTTATTCCGCAAGAGTTCACTGCTGCTTCAGATGCTGTTTCATTAATCCCTCTTTTAAAGATATGAGGTTGACAGGGAGGCATCTAATGAAATGTTCCACAAAGAGGTTTCCCCGATATAAATTTAAAACTCCTCCTTGTTTGCTACAGTTTGGATATTCAAAAAATAACTACCAAAAGAAAAAAAAATCACTAAAAAAAAAAAAAAATGCAAGCAAACAGTTCTTCCACTAAACCATTTCAGCAACTGCAGCTTGCAAAGTAATGACTTTCTCAGACAGTAATGAATGGAATATTCCATGTGGTATTTTTGAGAAGGGGAGAGAGAAGAACAAAATGCAATAATTTAAAATATTATCTCTAAAACTTACCTTTTCTCCCTTTATTAAAAAATGGTAATAATAACATTTTACCAATTAAGTCAGATTTTAACTTTAGTGCCCTATTAAATCTATTTCACTTAATCCCTTAAAAAAAAAGAACACCACCACAAAAAGATAACTGTAACTATGTACCATTTCAAACTCTTCAAGAAGACTTCATTTTTAACCCAGAAGTAGCCTAACTTTGTGAATTCATGTCTTTTCCTCAAAAATCACTGAAAATAGAGCTAGACAGGCTGACAGGACAAGGCATAGGGCTACAACTGGCTTTCAGTCTCATAACCTTGCAGCCATGCTCCCCTGTAAAAATGTGTAATAAGGAAGAGCATTACCTGCAATTTCTGTCCACAAGGTTTCCTCATAGTCTACAGGTATTATAAACTGCCTCAAATTCAAACAAGTGAACTGTTCCCATTTTCTTCTTATACCTCACTCCTATAGTTGGTTTCTCCCTTAGTGTTCTGTGTTTATGTGTAATTTTTATTATCTAAAATAGTCTACCGTAGAGAGAGAAGGCATTCCTAAGTTTGGCAGACCTCATAACACTGGAGATTGAAAATCACTATAGCAAGAGTCAGAAATAGTGTTTCAGCCCATTAACAGAGTTGAAACTGTTTAACTTTTAAGTAGTTATATTCTTAGGTGAATACAGATGAAATAATCAAATATCTACTTTAAGCAGACTCAACATATATTTAACAACATATTATTAAAATAATATATCTAAAATATTACTTTATTCTACTCACATTCAGAAAACAATTATAGTCAAACTTCACATTCACCTTAAACGTTAGGGTCGTCATTATAACTACAGCCACTTTTTGAATTAACTCGTATCTCAAACATCATTTTCATTTCCATCTAAGTTGTTTAGATGCTGTACTTTTTTTAATCCATCTATTAAAATATCACCTGAGTCCTTTCTCTCTCTCTTCTCCTTCTGGGACCCCTATAATGCGAATGTTGGTACATTTAATGTTGTCCCAGAGGTCTCTTAGGCTTTCATCAAAATACTAGAAAACAGAATCCAACAACACATTAAAAGAATCATTCACCATGATCAAGTGAGATTTATCCCAGGGATGCAAGGATTCTTCAATATACGCAAATCAATCAATGTGATACACCATATTAACAAATTTAAGAATAAAAACCATATGATCATCTCAATATATGCAGAAAAATAGCTTTTGACAAAATTTAACACCCATTTATGATAAATACTCTAATAGGCACAGAGGGAACCTACCTCAACATAATAAAGACCATATATGACAAACCCACAGGAAATATCATTTCCAAAGGTGAAAAACTGAAAGCATTTCTTCTAAGATCAGGAAAAAGACCAGGATGTCCACTCTTGCCAATATTATTCAACATAGTTTTGGAAGTCCTAGCCACAACAATCAGAGAAGAAAAAGAAATAAAAGGAATACAAATTGGAAAAGAAGAAATAACTGTCATTGTTTGCAAATAACATGACACTATACATAGATAATCCTAAAGATGCCACCAGAAAACTACTATAGCTAATCAATGAATCTGGTAAAGTTGCAGGATATGAAATTAATGCACAGAAATCTCTTGCATTCCTATACACTAAAAACAAAAGATCAGAAAGAGAAATTAAGGAAACAATCCAATTCACCATTGCAAAAAAAAGAAAAAAATACCTAGGAATAAACCTACCTAAGGAAAGAAAGGTAGGTTTTTGTACTCAAAGTTTCTGTACTCAGAAAACTACAAGATGCTGATGAAAGAAATCAAAGATGACACAAACAGATGGAGAGATATACCATGTTCTTGGATTGGAAGAATCAATATTGTGAAAATGAATGAACTACACTACCCAAAGCAATCTACAGATTTAATTCAATCCCTATCAAATTACCAATGGCATTTTTTACAGAACTAGAACAAGAAATCTTAAAATTTGTATGGAGACACAAAAGACCCCGACTAGCCAAAGCAATCTTGAGGGGAAAAAACAGAGCTGGAGGAATCAGACTCCATGACTTTAGACTATACTACAAAGCTACAGTAATCAAGACAATATGGTATTGGCACAAAAACAGAAATATAGGTCAATGGAACAGGACAGAAGGCCCAGAGATAAACCCACACACCTATGGTCAACTAATCTATGACAAAGGAGGCAAGGATATACAATGGAAAAAAGACAGGGTCTTCAATAAGTGGTGCTGGGAAAACTGGACAGCTACACATAAAAGAATGAAATTAGAACACTCCCTAACACCATACACAAAAATAAACTCAAAATGGATTAAAGACCTAAATGTAAGACGGGACACTATAAAACTCTTAGAGGAGAACATAAAAAGAACACTCTTTGACATAAATCACAGCAAGATCTTTTCTGACTCACCTCCTAGAGTAATGGAAATAAAAACAAAAATAAACAAATGGTACATAATGAAACTTAAAAGCTTTTGCACAGCAAAGGAAACCATAAACAAGAGGAAAAGACAACCCTCAGAATGGGAGAAAATATTTGCAAGTGACTCAACGGACAAAGGATTAATCTCCAAAATATATAAACAGCTCATGCAGCTCAGTATTAAAAAAACAAATAACCCAACCAAAAAATGGGCACAAGACCTTAACAGACATTTCTCCAAAGAAGACATCTCCAAAGATGGCCAAGAAGTACATGAAAAGCTGCTCAACATCACTAATTATTAGAGAAATGCAAATCAAAACTACAATGAGGTATCACCTCACACCAGTCAGAATGACCATCATCACAAAATCTACAAACAACAAATGCTGGAGAAGGAGAACAGGGAACCCTCCTGCACTGCTGGTGGGAATGTAAATTGATACAACCACTATGGAGAACAGTATGGAAGTTCCTTAAAAAAATAAAAATAGAATTATCATATGACCCAGCAATCACACTATTGGGCATATACCCAGGGAAAACCATAATTTAAAAAGACATATGCACCCCCATGTTCATTGCAGCACTATTTACAATAGCCAGGTCATGGAAGCAACCTAAATGCCCATTGACAGGTGAATGGATAAAGAAGATGTGGTACATATATACAATGGAATATTACTCAGCCATAAAAAGGAATGGAACTAGGTCATTTGTAGAGATGTGGATGGATCTAGAGACTGTCATACAGAGTGAAGTAAGTCAGAAAGAGAAAAACAAATATCCTATATTAACGCATATATGTGGAATCTAGAAAAATGGTACAGATGTACCGGTTTGCAAGGCAGAAATAGAGACACAGACGTAGAGAACAAACATATGGACACCAAAGGGGGAAAAGAGGGGTAGGATGAATTGGGAGATTGGGATTGACATATATACACTAATATGGATACAACAGATAACTAATAAGAACCTGCTGTATAAAAAATAAATAAAAATATTTTCACACACACCCCAAAAATAAATAAAATAAAATAAAATATCACCTGACACTTTATCCCAAATCACTGCTAGTACCTATTCACATAACAGACAATTTTTCCCATTGGTTTCCTCAGTATATATTATAATCTCTACAACATAATCACTTACTATGTTACTCTTTAGTATACTTTTTAATCCAATACCTATAGTTTTTAAGGCCATACTCAGGAATGATTATTTAATCTGCCTTAAATTCTACACTCATTGCATCTTTTATAAACATCCAACCTGGCACTGATTAAGGACATAACAAGTCAATGTATTCTTCTCAAATAGTCATTTGCTGTGCAAAATAACTTATAAATTACTCTGTAATATGAGCAAGTTTAGAGGTCTCAAATATAAGCCTTTTGGGATGGCGACATCTCACCTAATATTCAGGCACATAAGATATTTAACAGTATTTTAGAATACCTATGGCTTTCTATATACAGGCAATTGTTTCCAACCATGATAGAATAATAGGGAACAGACTAACTCTCCCACTTTAAAACAACTAAAAAAATAGGACAAATAAGAAACAATGATTTTCAGATGTTGGACAAAGTCCCATAAATGCCCAGGAAACTGCCTGGAAAAACTTTCCACGCTGCAGCAGAGGGAGGGGGAAACTAAACAAAGTCCAGCAATCTAAGATAAGGAGACAGAGTTGAGAATTCAGGAAGGCCAAGGTGTGTAAAATTCACAGGTAAGAGTACCAGAGAGGAGAGGTGCATAGTGAGAGCTCCACAGATCTGCAGAATTCCTCTTCAGTCTTCATTATTTCTTTTTTTTTTTAATTTTTATTGCAGTATAGTTGCTTTACAATGTTGTGTTAGTTTCTACTGTCCAGCAAAGTGAATCAGCTATACATATACATATATCCTCTCTTTTTTGGATTCCCTTCCCACTTAGGTCACCACAGAGCACTGAGTAGAGTTCTCTGTGCTATACAGTAGGTTCTCATTAGTTATCTATTTTATACATAGTATCAATAGTGTATATATGTCAACCCCAATCTCCCAATTCATCCCACCCCCACCCCCTTCCCCCTTGGTATCCATACGTTTGTTCTCTAGTCTGTGTCTCTATTTCTGCTTTGTAAATAAGACTGTCTATACCATTTTTTTCAGATTCCACATATATGTGTTAATATACGATACTTGTTTTTCTCTTTCTGACTTACTTCATTCTGTATGACAGTCTCTAGGACCATCCATGCCTCTACAAGTGACCCAATTTCATTCCTTTTTATGGCTGAGTAATATTCCATTGTATATAGGTACCACATCTTATTTATCCATTCCTCTGTTGATTGACATTTAGATTGTTGCCATGTCCTGGCTACTGTAAACAGTGCTGCAATGAACATTGGGGTGCATGTGTCTTTTTATATTATGGTTTTACCTGGGTATATGCCCAGTAGTGGGATTGCTGGGTCATATGGTAGTTCTATTTTTAGTTTTTTAAGGAACCTCCATACTGTTCTCCATAGTGGCTGTATCAATTTACATTCCCACCAACAGTGCAAGAGGGTTTCCTTTTCACCACACCCTCTCCAGCATTTAATGTTTGTAGATTTTGTGATGATGGCCATTCTGACTGGTGTGAGGTGATATCTTATTGTAGTTTTAATTTGCATTTCTCTAATAATTAGTGATGTTGAGCATTTTTTCATGTGTTTGTTGGCCATCGAGTATCTTCTTTGGAGAAATGTCTATTTAGGTCTTCTACCCATTTTTTGATTGGGTTGTTCCCTCAGAATAGGAAAAAATATTTGCAAACGAAGCAACTGACAAAGGATTAATCTCCAAAATATACTAATAGCTCATGGAGCTCAGAGTCTTCATTAGTTCTGATCAGTCATGCATATAAGGAAACTTGAGGCTGGGGAAAGAACCCTAGAAAGAAGCAGGTAGAACAATTCCCAGAACTCACACAGGACCAAGAATAATGGAAAAACTCATAATATACAGGCTCTGGGTGGAGTACCCAGAAGAGTACTGGGACAAAATTAACCCTATACTGAAGGCTGCTTGGTCCCACTAAAAAAAAGCTTTTTAAAAGCAAGTTTCAAAAGGATCACGCTGTTTCCAAGTAAGTTAACTGCATCCCAAAACAAACCTCAAGAATATTTAAAGCAAGGCTTCCCTGGTGGCGCAGTGGTTGAGAATCTGCCTACCAATGCAGGGGACATGGGTTCGAGCCCTGGTCTGGGAAGATCCCACATGCCGCAGAGCAACTAGGCCCATGAGCCACAATTACTGAGCCTGCGTGTCTGGAAACTGTGCTCCGCAGCAAGAGAGGCCACAATAGTGAGAGGCCCGCACACCGCGATGAAGAGTGGCCCCCACTTGCCACAACTAGAGAAAGCCCTCACACAGAAACGAAGACCCAACACAGCCATAAATAAATAAATTTTAAAAAATAAAAAAATTTAAAAAAAAGAATATTTAAAGCAATAGAAAAATATTTAGGACCTGAAAAGGTAAAATTCATAATGTCTGCCAAATCTAACTAAAAAACTTCCAGGTATTTAAAAAAGAGGTACATATAACCCAGAGAAGAGAAAAAACAATCAATAAAAAAACCCAGAACCACAGAAACAGACCCACAGACATAGAAAACAAACTTATGGTTACCAAAGGGGGAGGCAGTGGGGAGGGACAAATTAGGGGTATGGGATTAACAGATACAAACTACTAAACATAAAATAGATAAGCAACAAGAATTTATCTGTATAGCACAGGACATTATACCCAATATTTTATAATAACCTATAATAAAATATAATCTGCAAAAAAACTGAATCACTATGCTGTACACCTGAAACACAATACTGTAAATCAACTATACTTCAATAAAAACAAAAAAAAAACCCACCCCAAAATGACAGATGATAGAAGTAGTACCCAAGGACATTTTAAAAATTGTTATAAATTTATCCCATATATCCATGAAAACAGAGAAAAGCATGAGCATGTTAATGAGACAGAAAATAAAAAAGGAACCAAATCAAACTTCTAGAGATAAAAATTTAAATGTCTGAAAAGAAAAACTGATTAAATGAGATTAACAGTAGATTCAATACTTCAGAAAATTAATGAACTGAATCAACACAGAAACTGTCCAAAATATAACACATAGAGAAAGAAAGAAAAAAAATGAATCACATCAGTGAGCTATGGGACAAATTCAATCAACCCAATAAACATGTATTTAGAGTCCCTAAAACAAAGGAGAGGGAACATAAAAAATATTACTGAAATAATGGAGAAAAAAATTTCCATATTTGGTGAAAATTATAAACCCACAGATCCAAGAAACTCAACAAATCCCAAAGGCATGAAGAAAATTGTAACAACGTAAAGTATATGGGAATGATAAGCACCAAACTCAGGACAGTGGTTAATTCTGGGGGATGAGGCAGAGAAGGAAATCAGGGTGGAAAATAAAGGATCTTCAACTATGTAACATTTTAAGTTACCTTAAGCTAGGTAATAGGTACATGGAGAGTCAAAATATTCTCTTTGGTTTCTGTATAACAAAGATCTTTTTTTTCTAATAATGCTTGCACAAAAAGAAGACAATCCAACAAGACAGTTGCCAAGAAGACAAAAAAACTGCAAAAACAGAAAGCAGACTGTAGCAAATGACATGAAGAAAAATCAGGGAAGGTAAAGGGCTAAAATGACATGGAAAAGGGATTTATGTTCTTTATCCTTTGCTACATTGATAAATTACTGAGTATGCAACATTTTAACATAAATAAAAAGATTATTTTATAAATCTACCATTTACTGAGCACTTAATATGTGTGTCAGACTCTGATGTAAGTTTTATATAAATTATCCCATTTCATACTTAAAGGCACCAAAGGAAGTGAGTTCTGTTTTCATTTCCACTTTACAGATGATGAAACTAAAAGAAGAGAAATTAAACAATACGCCCTACATTATACAATATAATGCAACAGACCTAAATACAGACATGGAAAGAAAATTACAGAATGATACATATATGGCTTTCATTTTAAATATATATATGAGCTAAACAATATATTCATTAACATATAGGATTAACTGAATAAACACATACCAAATGGTTAATGGTGGTTGTCTCAGTGAAAGAATATTTAAAAAAAGACTAATTTTCAACAATGTACATTTCTCTGTATATGTATGTTTTAAGATATGCCTGAATTATCTTTGTAATCAGAGAGTTTTTTTCTTTTTAAGTAAATAACTGAAAAAGAGCAACTCCTGTGGAAAAGAAGCATCAGAAGCCAGGTTACATTATATTGGGAATGAGAGGGAAGGACAGAATAAATGTAAACTACTTTTTTCAAGAAGCTTAGTTAGGAAGAGAAGGAATACTATAGAGGTCCTACTGAGAAGAACTTTTTCCTGTTTGTCTGGTTTTCTTTTAATGGAATCTTTGAACATATTTATAGGATAAAGGGAAGAAGGGAACAAAGGTCCAAGAGAGAGGAAGAGGTTATAGCTATTACATGAGGAGTGCAGAGAATGAGATTCCAAAGATAAAAGGATCAAGAGCACAACAGAAGCTGTTAATATTTATTTGAGACAGTGACTTTCACATAATTGAAAACATATTTTTCTAAAAAGTTAGGAATTTTTGCAGTAAGTATGTATTACTTTGGTAATCCAAACAAAGAGGGAGGGTATTTTTTTTTTAATTTCCATACATTTTACTGGGAAAAATTATATATGCATTCTATTCCAACTCAAGATCCCCATATTTTTCACATCTGAAGAAACAGAAAGGGGAGGGTTTAAGAGCATATGAGAAGACATCAATGCTCTAGTACTGAAGATAGTAACAGATGCAGATATGGATATATAACAATCAAAATTATTTAAATGAGTTACTGAAAATGCCTTATAATCAAAACTCGTAAGTTAAGATGCCTTCTAATCGGGATGCCTTCTTGCAGCACATAAATCTATAACCACTGTGGCATACTTAAGCTTTAACAGAGATTTTTATTTTCTTAGTAACTATAACATTTTGCCAAGTTTTCTCCTAGATTAACAGCTTGGCATAATATGGTAGTTGTTTCACTTTTCTCATAACATTTTATTGTATTTCACTTCCATTTCAAAGTTATTGATTTAGGGGTATGTCCTTCAGTTCTAGAACTGGCAACTACCATTTAAACACTGCAATAAGACTGTCAGAGATATAACATAAAAATATAAAAATTACATAATAGTGAATGTAAAATAACAGCATAGTAGTCATCAAAATCACTTGCAGAAACAT
Source organism: Stenella coeruleoalba (assembly GCF_951394435.1). Classification (NCBI taxonomy): domain Eukaryota; kingdom Metazoa; phylum Chordata; class Mammalia; order Artiodactyla; family Delphinidae; genus Stenella; species Stenella coeruleoalba. The sequence continues at coordinate 72,158,533 of NC_137150.1, read as the reverse complement.
TTAATGTACAACTCACTTAGTACACAGACTTGTCAGTTTTGGTCTTGATGAAATTTTTCAATTACAGGGTTTTTGCATAAGGGTTGTGCATTATTTCAAATTTTGTACATTTTATTTTCTTCGTAATACACCACTTAAAAACTGGAATTAAATGAGACAGCACTGTAAATCTGGTGGTACAGAGAGGGAGTTCAAACTAGTGTCTCTGGGATGTATTATCTGAGAGATAGAGACATTCTGTTAGAGAAATAAACATTAGGGAGAAGGATGAAAACCTTGAGAACACTGATAAAGGAAACAGGAAAAAGAACTGACCACCAATATAAAGGACTGTCAACTGCAATTCAAAACTGTGAAAAATTATGAAGCTGTGCTATAAAATTTGGTCAGCTGTCTTCTAAAGTCCATAGTAAGAACTGAAGTGGAGGTCTGCATTAGGGATATACAATTATAAGATAGATGGTACCAAAAGTACTGAATTTGAATATGGACTGATAATAGCACTGTGTAGATAATAGCATTGTATCAATTTTAAATTTTCTCAGTCTGATAATTGTATACTAGATGTTTTTAGAAATGTTCATATAAAATAAAATAAATATTTTAATGAAAATATCCTCGTTCATAGGAGATACGTGCTGAAGCATTTAAGGGTAAAATCATGATGTCTGCAATTTGCTCTCAAATGGGTCAACAAGAATAAAATTAAAAAGTGTGTGTGTATGTGTACAGAGAGCAAGAAAATGTGACAAAATGGCAATTTTACTATTCTTGTAAGTTTTCTGTAGATAAACATTTTTTTCAAAATAACAAATTTTTTACAAGAGAGAAATTGAAAAAAGGTCCAAAATAACAGTAAAATATAAGTCCTATAAGAAAAGTACAAAGTGCTATAGGCATTCAGAAGGGATTCATTTCGGAGAAAAGATGAGTGAAGACCTCACATGGAAGGTTTCTGAGCTGGGCCATGCAGGATAGGTAAAGCACAGACATTCCAATTGGAATATATATACCAAACCATTTTCAGCAGCCACTGTTGCAGAGAGGGATTTCACTTTCTTATGTTAAATATCTCCTATTTTTTTCCTACAAACTTGCCTGTTATGTTTCTATCTCTATTAAAATTACTAGCTCTTTCTCTTATTTTATTAACTTTATTGTGGCATTTTCATTTGTCTAGGTAACAAATCCAATTACCAAGAAAGTTATTAAATAAAGTTAAGACAGAAACATCTGCCTTTGAAGCCTGAAGTTTTGAGTTCTAATCTCAGGTTTTCTACATGATAATAACGTAAGTTTGGGCAGTCACAACATCCCTGAACTACAGTTTGCTGAATTCTAAAGTTAGTATCAGCTCTAAGTACTAAAGACCAAAATCCGGCTTACCTCATATATATTAGGAGACTATACCAAGAATCCATGGTCCTATAACATCTCAAAATAAAATAATGTGTGTGAAGGTGCCCTTTAAAACTATGCAATTTGAAAATAATAAAATTATTCTTATAATCCTTTCCTACGGAACACGTGAACATTTTTTAAGAAAGGAAGAACATAATGTATCAGTTTTAAAAATTAATACAATAAGCCATTATTCCTGGCTGATTCTAGTTCTGGGGCAGTGAAACTTCAAAATGAACTTGGGAAAACTGTGCCAGCATGCAAGGACATGCTGAAAGACTAATGACCTCATGTCAAGAGGACATGGAGGGATCTCTTCAAGAGATCCCCCAAATTTGGAGTAATCTGAGTATCCAAAGAATAATAACTGAAATGGATTGTAAACACTAAATAAAATCCTTCAGTCCATAGTGACATTTTTTTTTAAAGAGCAAGAAAACTTATCAGTCACTTTTGCAGGGGATCATCGTGCAAACAGAAAATATAAGCTTTACCCTATCTTTCTAGGAGAAACAAAGTTTCATCCCTAGCTGATGGAGATAAGTACTTTTTACAGAAGAATACCAACTAATAAATACAAATAGAATGATAAAATTAGAAGGGAAAAGCAACATTTTGAAACCTCTAATGGAATGTGATTCAGGCAAGGATCATTAATCGGTGAATCAGGTAAAATATTCATTCAATACAAGGTGCTAAAGTACTACCCCCATAGATTCTTAATAACTACAAAGAGAAAAACATAACTATACAAGGAGGACTTGGAGGTCACCACCTTTAAGTAATCATACTTATCATCAAAAGCACAACAACTTGATATTGTGTGCTTCCTGCTGCGATGCAACATGAAGTGCCATATATCACTATGAAGTCTGCTTACCAAAAATGAGTCTTATCAACCTTGACATCTAACTTCCTGTTATCAGAAATATAAGACTTAGTGGAATGACTTAAACAACATGAACAGACTACTAAACAAATACACAATGGGTGTTATTCTATAAGACAACTGGCATGGTCTCTACAAAAAGTCAGTCATTTAAAGAGGGGGAAAAAAAAGATGGGGAGGCCATTCCTCTAGATTGTAAGAGAGTAAAGACAATGAACCAGATTTGATATGTGCCCTCCCGACTCATTCCAATGCCTGCTCCCAGATCTTCACATTTGCTTTCCACCCTGAGCAGCCCTAGCAACACCTTGTGCCTCTGGCCTGCTGCCCACATCTCATCCTCTCACCTCCTCATTTGGGGCTTTCCTGCAAAGCACAAAACCAAATACCATATGCCCTGCACCCACAAATCCACAACCCTGAAGTGCAGGGGAATTCTTGTTCACGAGAAGCCAGTAGATAAATTCTTGCCCTTTCCCTCCTTGGATGCAGTATATATGGCTTCTCATGGATGCAATACCCAGGATCCAGCAATCAGTCACACTTAGTGGCAGGAAGCATTCCTGTATTAGTTTTCCCTTATTTCCAGCTTATTCAACTTTTCCCTCACTTGTGCTTCCTAGCAGTGAATGAACTCCCCAAATAAAGTACATAATAGCACATTAGCCCTCTGCCTCAAGTTCTGTTAATAGGGAAATCCAGATAATAGCAGAGACTTAATGTTCAAATGCAGTACATGAATCTTAACTGGATTCTGACTTTTAAAAGTCCTAAAAGATCAGAAATGACTGTATGGATTGGAGAGAAAATTTAATAATTATTAACTTTCTTAGGTGTGATAATAGTTCTAAGGTTACACAGGAGAATATCTGACTATTCTTACTCATAGGAGATATGTGATAAAGTTTTTACAGTTTAAGTGCATGATGTCTGCGCCTGATTTTCAAATAGTTTCCCCAAATACACATATAGAGAAAAGGCAAATACTAAAAAATATTAGTAACTGTTGACTCTATATGGATGTTTGTTGGTCTATTCTTTCAATTTTACTGTACTTGGAAATGTTTTATGATAAAAAGAAAAAAATATAATCACCTTTAGCCTATTACTTAACTATAATATGGAAAGAACCACAGTTCTCACTTCATTCAAAAAACATTTACTGAACAACTACTACGTGCAAATACTAATATATTTCAGTAACTTCAGGTACTTACACTCAGGTAGAGAGACTAAAATACACACAAAATAATGTACATTGGAGCATTTAATTACGACAGTAATGAATACTATCAAGTAGAGGTAGAAAGTGCTATAATAGGAGCTCTGGCAATCTGAGAGGTAAAAGAAGCCTTCTATCAGGAAGTGACCTTGTAGTGATCCTTGACTCTCTTGTAGTGATCTCTGACTCTTACAACCCATTTCCAAACTGTCCTCGAATCCTTGAGATCTACACTCAAAATATCGCATAATTCAGCCGTTTAGCACCTCCATTATCACACTTTGGTTCAAGCCTATATCCATCCTTAACTGGACTACTTAAACAGATTCCTAACAGGTCTCCTGCTTCTACCCTTACTACAGTATATTTTCAACAAAATAGCCTGAATGATCCTTTTAAAGGTTAGGTTAAATGATGTCACTCCTCTGCTCCAAAACTGCAAAAGCTTCACATGATCTGCCCCTGTCTTACCCTCTGACCTCATCTCCCATTACTCTCTCCCTTTCTCACTCTGCTCTAGCCATACTGGCCATCTTGCTATTTCTCATATATTCTAGCCTTCTTCTTGCCTTAGTCTTTGCAGTGGTTATCCCCCAAATAACTGTATCAACTTCCAATTCTTTGTACAAGTATCACTTCAACAAGGCCCATCATAAATACCCTACTTAAAACTGAAAAGCACACCCCCCATCTGGCATCCCTGCTCCCCTTAATCTGCTCTACCTTTTTTCCTCTCACATCACTTATCACCTTCTAGCACACTAGATAAATGCATGATATACAATAGGTGCTCAGTATTTGACATTTAAAATAAAATGCTAAAAATGAGCAGGAGTTGGCAAAAGAAATAAGAATCTTCTCGCAGAGGGAACATTATGTGGGGACCCCAAGCTAAGAGGATCCAGTGACCAAAGAAGGAAAGCACTCTAAAAGATGAGTGGAGAAACAGGCAGTGGCCAAATAACTCAGGATTTCTGAGTCTCATGAGGGATTTCCTACTTCACTCTGAGAGAAATGGAAAACCAATGAAAGGTAATAACATAATTTGCATTTTATAAAGATAATCTTGGAAGCAAACTGGCCATAAATCCAAAAGGGTAAAGTGTGAATGCAGACAGGCCAAAAATCTAGGCAAAAAATCAGGGTGGTTTAGACTAGAGTGGCAAGAATGGAGACACATTGGAATGCTGATTCATGTGAAATTTTGCAAACTGAAGCACAAATTAGATGTAAACGTGAAAAGCAAAATAAAAGCTTCTGACAAATAATATAGTAGAGTATCTTTATCACCTAGGAGTTGGAAAACACTCCAGTAGGCACAAAAAGCATTAAACACAAATTGGACTATATTAAGTTTAAGAAATCTTGATCATTAAAAGATTTCACTAAGAAAAGCATGCTTCAGAGTGGGAAAAAATATACATTACACATATACCTGACAAAAGAATCATATCCAGATAGAGACCTCCTACAAATCAATAAGACAGAAGATGTAAAGCAACAAAAAGTGTTAAAAACTTGGACACTTCAAAAAGATAGCAAAATGAACAATAAATATATGAAATGGTGTTTGTTAATTGTTAATCTTGTTAATGATAAGGAAAGTACAAATACAATAATATGAAGTACCAGTACACACCTAATGGAATGGTTGAAATTATTAATAAAAAGACTGACAATAACAAGTGTTGACAATTATGCGAAACAAATGAAACTTGCACATACTGATGCTAATTATAAAAACAGGCATAATCACTCTGCAAAACAGTTTCCATTGTGTTCTAAAACTAAATGTATCATTTTCATAATTGGGTATATACCCAACAGAAATGCATACACAGGTGCCCAAAAAACATACACACTCAGTTCTGCTATAATGTTGTTCTGAAAATGCAAATTTGTTCCAACACAACTGATATATTGGGAAACAGTATGAACAAAGCGCAATTTTCATGTTTGCTTATGCTCAATCATATCTATGAGAAACACTAGGTAAGGGCAGAAAACTGAACCCCGAAGAAACGAGCCACATAGGAATACATAAAATGCACATATTTCAAGGCTTTAGTTTGAGTGTTACGAGTCACACTCATCCATATCTGGTGTTACAACTTTTCATCCACTTTCAGATAATTCTCCCTGCCAGCACTTCACAGTAACTCACAAGTTGCAACCCGAACACACACTCCCATAGCAAACAAGACTTTTTTCAAGGTAAAATGTCATATTTATTGTAATATTATGCATTTCTTAGTCACTTATCATGTGTGAAACTGTGCTGCCATTTTTATTAGGTTCTTACCTTTTTTAAATGTGGCACTCACCAAGTTTTAAGTTTTGAGTCCCCTATTTTCTCAAGACATAAGCCCTGTGGGTTTCACTGCACACCTTTGCATAGTATGATGATTTTTAAGAACTTAAACATTATACTATGGCAGAAATAACTGTAAAAGAATATTCAAAAAGCAGCACTAGCCCCAAACTGGAAACAAGTAAAATATCCACCATCAACAGAATGGATAAATATAGTGTGGTGTATCATACAATGGAATATTATACAGCAGTAATAATGAAAAAACTTCAAATCATGGAAGAAATTCACAAATGTAAGAAAAAAGCTAGACACAAGAAGCTAGAGTACATACTGTATAAATGTGTTAATATAGTTTTAAAAGAGGCAAAAAACACCAACACAATGGTGTTAGAAATCAGGATGGTCCTTCGAGGAAAAGGGATTAGGTAGTGAATAGGAAAGGTACAAGGGAGATTTTGGGGGTACTGGTACTTTTTTTTTTAATTGAGATTTAACGGACATACCATAAAATTCACCAAATTATAAGGTGTACTATTCACTGGTTTTTAGTATATTCGCAGAGCTGTGCAACGATCATCACTATTTAATTACAGAATCCGTTAGCAGTCATTTCATTTTTTTCCCATGGCCTGATGTATTCACAATGCAGTAATTCATCAAGCTGTACATTTATAATTTGTGGACCTTTATATATGAATATTACAAAGAACTTCAATAAATTTTTTAAAGTTAGTATTTAGAGGACTTCAGATTAAACCGTGCAGGCTGAATATACACTTCAACTCTGTCTCCTAACTCTACTTAAATTAAAGCAGATGGATTACTTTAAAGCATTAAATACAAGGTCAAAGAGAAGGGGAAAAGAGATATCCTCCCTATACCACTGAGTCAGATAATTTCCCTCCCGTAAAGATGAACTCAGAAGGAGTTCCATCAGTCCCCATCTGATACAGGAGACCTAGAGATAGCAGGGACAACTGAAAACGAGAGTACGTTACTGAAAGTGGGTATTCTTCTTAACCTACCTAAATTAATACTTTCTTTTTTCACAGAATCATACTGTATCTTCTGATCTGCAACCTGCTTTCAATCATTTAATAACATATAGTAGATACAGAGACTATATTTTTATGCCTGCTATTTTATATTACATTAAGTGGCTGTATGATATTATGTTTATCCAGTTTCTTACTGATAATCATTTAGATTGTTTTGGTTTTTATTAATATTACAAATAATACTGCAATGAGCAGGCATATATTTTTTAATATATATTAATAATTTTTGAGAGTACATCTGTGACATATACTGGATCAAAGGATATGAATATATACTGTCAGGCTGTCTTTCAAAATTGCTGCACCACTGTATTCTCCTACCAACAGAGTAAGAGTTTCTGCTTCGTCACGTTTAATTAATCTTTGACAATCAAGTTAGTTAAAAATATTCTGTCAATTTAATTTGCATTTTTTAAAGTTACATTGAACATCTCTTCATAGGCTTATTGGCCCATTTGTATCTCTTTTTCTCCAAACTGTCCGTTCATGTCCTTTGGTCACTTCCCTATTGAATTTGGCTTTTTCCTTCTTATTGATCGGTAAGAGGTTTCTTGAGTTTAAAGGGTTAGAAATTAGTTCCTTTTCATAAATGTGACAAAATTTTTTCCCAGTGTAACATTTCTTATTTGCTCATTGTATCTTTTAAGATACAGAAATTCTATAATCAAAGTTCAAACAAACTTTGTAAAATCCACAAAGAAATTCTACAGTCAGTATTCTTAACCTTTTCTTCGAATTTTTCAAGGTTTTCTTTGTTGTGCTTAGAAAAGCTTTCCCTCTATCCAAAAAAGACTGAAAAGTTTATTTTTATGGTTTCATTTTTTTTTTAACCTTTTGATCCATTTGAAACGTACTGTATCATCAGGAATAGGACTGCCACAGACTAAATGTTTGTGTCCCCCTCCAAATTCACAGGTTGAAATTCTAACCCCCAACGTGACGGTACTGGAGTGGCCAAAAAGTTCCTTCGGTTTTAAGTAAAAATGAAAGACATATTTTTCATTTTCACCAAGAATTTTATTGAACAATGTACTCACTGTTTTGTTCCACTACCTTCTGCCATTTTTCAGGCAACTACATAATTCCATCTTCCCAAAACATTTTATCTTTTTGAGCAAAGAACTCTTCCAGGTGCCTTTTACAGTCTTCTAGGGAACTGAAATTTTTTCCATTAAGAGAATTTTGTAAAGACTGAAATAAATGGAAATCCTAAGGTGCAATGCCTGGTGAATACGGCAGATGAATCAGATCTTCCCAGCCAAGCTGTAACAATTTTTGCCTGGTCATCAAAGAAACATGCGATCACCCTGATGGAAGATTATGCGTTTTCTGTTGACTAATTCCGGAAGCTTTTCATCGAGTGCTGCTTTCAGTTAGTCTAACTGGGAGCAGTACTTGTTGGAATTAAACGTTTGGTTTTCCAGAAGGACCTCATAATAGAGGACTCCCTTCCAATCCCACCATATATACGACACCTCCTTTGCATGAAGACCGGCTTTGGTGTGGTTGGTGGTGGTTCATTTTGCTTGCCCCACCATCTCTTCCATTCCACATTATTGTACAGTATCCACTTTTCATTGCCCGTCACAATTTGTTTTAAAAATGGAACATTTCATTACGTTTAAATAGAGAATCACATGCAGGAACACTGTTAAGAAGGTTTTTTTCACTTAACTTACGTGCAACCCAAACATCAAAGCAATGAACATAACCAAGCTGGTGCAAATGATTTTCAATGCTTCATTTGGATATTTCGAGTATGTCAGCTATCTCCCACGTGGTATAATGTTGATTGTTCTCACTTAATCTCTCAATTTGATGGCTATCAACTTCAACTAGTCTACCCAACTGTGGAAACTGTCCAGCGAGAAATCTCTAGCACAGAACTTTGCAAATTACTTTTGACACATTCAATTAGTCACAGCACCTTCTCCATACACTGCACAAATCTTTTTTTGTGTTTCAGTTGTGTTTTTACCTTTCTTGAAATAATAAAGCATAATATGCCAAAAATGTTGCTTTTTTTCTTCCATCTTCGATATTAAAATGGCTACACAAAAATTCACCAATTCTGATAAGTTTTTTTTTTTAAAATGTATGCTGATATGACAGCTGTCACAATACAATCTAACAAAATTTTTTTCAAATGAAGTTAAAGGCAACTAAGCACTAATAGAGCCATCTTACAGACAAAACTGAGTGAACTTTTTGGCCAACCCAGTATTAACAAATGGGGCCTTTGGGAAGTGATTAGGTCTTGAGAGTGGAGCTTTTGTGAATGGCATTAATGCCTTTATAAAAGAGATCCCAGAAAGCTTCCTCACACCTTCCTCAATGATAAGGACATAGCAAGAAGATGGCCATCAATGAACCAGGAAGTGAGATCTCACTAGACAGTGAATCTATTAGTGACCTGATCTTAGACTTCCCAGCCTCCAGAACCATGAGGAATAAATCTGTGTTGTTTATAAGCCACTTAGTCTATGGTATTCTGTTATAGCAGCCCCAAAGAACTAAGATAGAATAGTGCATCCTTCTTTGTTGGAATTTCTCCTTAAATCAAACAATTTCTCCTACTCTTGCATTTTGCTTCCTTTCATATATTCTTCTTTACAATCTCTAAAAGTAATTGTTCTTATTTTAGAATAGATTTGTTTTTATAAAAATGACACATGCTCATTATTTTTAAAAAGTAACAGAAAAGTACTAAAAAAAACAAAATCCCCATTACCCACAATCATTAATATTAAGCAAACATATGCAAACATCTCACTAGACATATGTTCAAAGTAAAAGACATACCAAAACCAAAAAAAGTTATAACTAAATGGAATACTAATTATGTCACTTTAAAAATAAATGGTATTGGGCTTCCCTGCTGGCGCAGTGGTTGAGAGTCCACCTGCCGATGCAGGGGACACGGGTTCGTGCCCTGGTCTGGGAAGATCCCACATGCCGCGGAGCGGCTGGGCCCGTGAGCCATGGCCGCTGAGCCTGCACGTCCGGAGCCTGTGCTCCGCAATGGGAGAGCCCACAACAGTGAGAGGCCCGCGTACCACAAAAAAAAAAAAAAAAAAAGTATTAATTTTCATTTTACTACATCAGAAGAAATAGAAGAAACACAGTCACAAGGCCACATATTAACTGACAAATGGGAATCTGGCAAGAGTTAGATCAGTTACCAACTGTTAAAATAAAAAAAAGACAAGAAAGAAAAGTGGATAGATGCTTTACAAGACAAAGATTTTTTACTTTAAGAGAATAAGAGAGGCAAGCCCTGGTGGAAATTGATCAATCTCAAATAATTTCTGCAACAACAACTCTCTTTAAGATAGTCCTGCAAAAGTGAACATAAAGTGAAAGAGACAAGATCATGTTGCATGCAATTTTGTCAGAAAAAGATTACCTTACTTTTTAATCCAAAAATTAGTGCACAGTGTAATAATAATCTAATTTTTTGTACAAGACAAAATATTTTCATGATTTTAATTTTTTTCAAGTTATAGTCCAATAAAAACTTTTTTTGCATTTGTTTTGAGTCAGTGGATTCTCTTCAACTGTAAAACACTTGAGGTGAATTAAATTATCCAACTCTCTTTTCAGTCCCAAACACTGTGCCCCTAAGAGTTTAAAGTAGGAATTGAAATGAGAGATCAAGTTAAAGGTCACTTAGCCAAGTTTTCTGTCCAAATGAAGCATAAATGAATGGGTAATAGGGGAACATACTTTCCTTCTTTCCCTCAAAAGAAATCAAATCTCCAAATATTCCAAGCTTTTTTTTTAAGTCTTATGACTGTCATCCACCAGTGTGTTTCAAAACTATTTGCATTTTCAGACTATCATCTTCAGGGTATCCTGTCCTCTCTGAAAAACAGTACTTCCCCTTAACTGACCTTAGCTCACAGATATTTCTCTTTTTAAGAATCTAGGACTTGATGGATATATCCCCATGTTCCCTTTACTAAGTCTACCCATGAATGGGTACAGATTTCAAACATTACTACAGGATCTTCCATGCAACAAGCCCTAAACAACATTTTGTAACCATACTCCCTTCTCCTCCACATTCCTAATTAATAAGATCTGATATTTCAGTCTGAAAGGCCTTATTCTCCTCTTAATTTTAGATACCTTTATTATGTCCATAATATACCTTTCAGGACATGCAGAAACCAGCAATGCAAAAAGCATTCTAGGTACCAGTGCCTCATAATTTTATAAAAGTTGAAATGTTTCCAATACCATTCTTAACGGAATTCAATGCACAGTTGATCTTTCAGACTGAAATCTATATGGAAATTAACTTGCAGCTTGCAGAACTGTCCACTTATTTAACCTTAAAGAACATTTACTGGTTACAATGATCAGGTCATTATCTAAACAATCACCTATAAAAACAGACAAATCAACTTCAAGAACTCTATGCTTTATAATCATAGCTGACAATAGAAAAATAATTAAGTTATTAAATAAGAAGCCAATTCCCTTAAAATTTAACATGTTTCTTAAAATTTTTTAACCTAGGACCACAGTAAATGTGAAATAGAAACTGTATTACTGATTAACATTTTAAAAATCTATCTGAAATGGACTAACATAAGTACAAATGATATATCAATTAAAGGGAATGGAAACTGAAACTATCTAAGAGAAAATGATGATGAAAATAAGAGAAGAGAAAAATAAAGATACATAGGCAATACAACACTACATTCCCTAACCAAAGAGAAAAATACAAGGACATACTATGATTAGTAAAGAGAACTGTGAAATGGGTATTAAGATGCCTAAAATCCAAAGGTAAACTTGCCCAAATTAGCCAAATAAGCTGGGTCAAGTCATTCCTTTTCTTCTGGATCTCAGTTTCCTCATCTTCAAGATGAAGGGGAGGGATCAGATGTTCTCTGATTCTTCCTGCTCTAAAATTCTATAGTTCTACATTATTTAATATAAGAGAAAACTGAGAATCTGTTTCATTACCAAAGGGTTGTCTGGTTGCTGCCTACCACTACTTTTCCCTGATTCAATTTTCCAGGCACTTCTCCAGCAGTAAGATACTAGTATCAAAGTCAGTCAGACAACCACCTTCAAATGACTCATGTTCCTCAGACAGAATCCTCATTACAAAATGCTTCATATCTCTGTTATGTCATATCTACCAGCAACAGTAGATCACAACAAAAAAAGAACATTACTAAAACAGTTATGAAAACTCAAAGAAATAATTAGCTACAAAAAAAATAGAGAAACCAATGCTGTCCTTAAGATTTCTTGATCAGTCTCTAGTGAGATTTAACAATGCAATCCTTCAAGCCAATAAACAGAGAATCTGTGTAGCAACTGCTTTCTGAGAAAAAATACCAGAGCAAAACCATCTTTTCAAAGTAGTTTCCATCTAATTATTACACAGATGGGGTCTCACTAAGGTCTAGCATGCAAAGTAATTTTTAATAAAGTAATATACTTTAAGTAATATTAATAAGCCTGAAGCATTGATAATACTAAGTAAGACTAAAGTAGTACTTTAATAGTCAAGTATTTCAGACCTTGAACCATTCACAACATTTTAAGACAGGGGTACCAGAAATTCTGAGCTTATCCTTTCAAAAGTATTTTTAATCCCATCCTTTTTTTTCTATTATAAATGATACTTCCACAAAATATCCATTTTAATAAAATGAGAAAACTTAGGAGCCCCAATTAACTGATCACTGAAAAACAGCTTAAAGAAAAGTTTTTTTATCTTACCTCTACACTAGGGCTAAGGCTACTTGGTAGTGTTTCTGAAGTCACAGTAGTGCTTGGAAGGCTGGAAATTTCCCAAGTATTCACAGGCTGTATTGGTTCAGACTGCTTTGAACGATCTATACATTTTGGATTATCCAGTAAGGTCACTTCATAAAATTCTTGAATATCTAGATGTGAGGAAAGGAAAAGAAAAATTCAAAAGTATTTAAATTTTCTAATTAAACTATGTATTGCTGAAACAACATAACTCAAAAGCAAAATTTTTACTCTAGATTAGTAAAATAAATCCAATCTTATAATGTACTTATACAGTGAATATTTTCTCATTTTATTATGTCACATATCAGAACCTGCAGGGCACAGTGTAAAAGTCATAGGCTTTTTATACTTCGAAGTCAGTGCTGAGTTCAAATCCCTATTCCATCATCAATTAGCTACATGTATAGGCAAGTTACTTAATCTCTGATAACTTGCTTCTTATCACTGTGAATTGTTTCAAGTATTCAGCGCAATACATGTAAAGTGCACACGGGCACACACTCGGCTCCTAACAGACAGCAGTTAATACTATTATTGTGAATTCTGCAGACATAAGTCATCACTGATATTTTATGTTTTTGTATCACCAATATCCAGGCTGGGAATGTAAACCCCTCAAGTGGTTTCAACTGCCCTTGTAACCAAAGTAAAACAAAAGAAGAATAATACATTAAAATAAAATCAAAGAACTAGGAAGTATTTTTTAGATAGCCTCGAATTTGAATATTTGAAATAGTAAGTTAAAATATTTTGTTATTTTAGAAATAATCAGTTAAAAGTATGACAAAACTCTGAAAGAAATGATAAATGTACTTATAGCAACACAGGATAATCTGGAAGATCAAGTTACTCTGCTATCAGCTGGAATTACATGAACTTAGTATATTAACACTGGTTATTCATGCTGCTCAGAAGCTCTGAGTGGTAGTTATATCATGTTTAACTACCCCACTACTAGTTTTTTATCCACCTCCTGGTATAATTTTGAGTTGATTTTTTTTAAAGGAGGGAAATTATTATTTAGCAGTAAAGATGGGGTATTATCTTGTATAGAATCAAATAAAATAACTGTAAATAATATTTAGAAAGAATAACTTTTATTTCTTGTTTTCTCAATATGATTAAAAGATTAGTATCTCCCTTAAAAAACAACATCAGGGCTTCCCTAGTGTCGCAGTGGTTGAGAGTCCACCTGCTGATTCAGGGGACACGGGTTCGTGCCCCGGTCCGGGAAGATCCCACATGCCCTGGAGTGGCTGGGCCCGTGAGCCATGGCCGCTGAGCCTGCGCGTCTGGAGCCTGTGCTCCGCAATGGGAGAGGCCACAACAGTGAGAGGCCCGCGTACCGCAAAGAAAAAAAAAAAATCATAAGATACTAGAGACAAAGTAACTCCCTTTTTAGTTTTGATAACCAGTGGAATTGTAGAACTTTCTAGATAAAAGGCTAATAAAAACTCAGGTCTGACAGTGAGAATAATATCGGCCTACTTCACAGGATGTTAATATTGCTGCAGAAAATTGTATGTGAAAGCATTTTATAAACCATGAATCACTATATAAAACTGTTCACATAACCATCATGGAAAAAATTAAAAACTCAAATTCAGAGCATTAGCTACAAATGGTTCTTACCAAACAAAAATTGTTTAATCTGAACCTAAATCAAGTCTTTAGAACCAACTTCTAGTTCAGAGGGAATACAGGGGACAGAAGAACAAGTTAAATGACACCAGAAAAGAAATCAAAACTGATTCAGAGGGAGACATTCTACAAGACAAATGGCCTGGTATCTTTAGAAAGCAATGTCACGAAAGGGAAAATAAATTGTTTGAAAGTAAGAATTTCTGTATAAAGGAAACAAAAAAGACACACCAACTAACTGCAGTGTCAGAGCCTTAACTGGTGTGTGTGTGTGTGTGTGTGTGTTTGTTTGGGGAAGGCTGGTGAGGGGGGACGAACTATAAAAGACATTGTGACAAGAACAGGGAAACTTAAATACAGACTATCTTCCAGAAAATATTAGGGGAAAAAGTTTTTTTCTAGAAGATATATATGTGTGTGAGAGTATGTATATATTTATGTAGCAGGACATGTATTTCTATATATGTAAGAGATATATTTTTTATATATGTAGGAGATAAATATTTGTAGATCTATCTACCTACCTGTCTATAGAGATCTCCTACCCCCCAAATCAAACAAACAAAAAACAGAGCTCCTAGTACAGTATTATGCCTCCCAAGAGCACTAAATCAGTGTTGATCAATCGGTTAGTTACCAGTCTCAATATAAATAGCCCATATCACTACATAAAATTTTTATTATATTATCCAATACTGTAAGTCAAGTTTCAAATCTTAAATTTCTATGTGACCTTTCATTCTATAATTAGCAGAAATACTGATATATTGTCCTTTAATAACATCTCTTAAAATTTTAGGCCAGTGCTGTCCAAAATAACTATCTGCAGTGATAAATGTTCTATAGCTATACTGTCCAATACGGTAGCCACTAGCTATATATGCCTCTTGAGCATTTAAAATGTGACTAGTGTGACTGAGGAACTGAATTTATTATTTTATTTAGGTTTAATTAATTTAGGTACCTACTATGGTAGAGGACAACAGAGATCTAGACTAATATAATTCAGAGTAACACTTTACTATCTAGTATGGTCAAGGAATAAAGTGTTCCCTACACTTTATTATGAATTTTTCAAAAGTTCACTTGCAACTTGCTACTATTAATTGAAATACCTCATTTCTAGGTCTTACATTAATCTATCAAACAGTCCTTTCTAATTTGCTGTATATGAGCTCCTATGGACTAGAGAACCAAATATCCACATTATTAACTATATCACATTTAAGAAAAAACAAGCTGAGTAAACACCCACTAGGATGGTTATTATCAACAAAACAGTAAATAACAAGTGTCAATAAGAATATGGAGAAATTAAACCCTCGTGCATTGCTGGTAGGAATATAAAATGATGCAGCCACGTTGAAAACAGTATGGTGGTTTCTCAAAATATTAAAACACAGACTCACCATTTGATCCAGCAATTCCACTTCTGGGTATATTCCCAAAAGAATTGAAAGGACTCAAATAGATATTTATATACCCATGTTCATAGCAGCATTATTCACAATATCCAAAAGGTGAAAACAACCCAAATGTTCAACAACAGATGAATGATTAATAAACAAAATGTGTTATATACAAACAACGTACTATTATTCAGCCTTTAAAAGCAATGAAATTCTGATACAATCTACAACATGGATGGATGAATCTTGAAGACACGATGCTAAGTGGAGTAAGCCAAACACAAAAAGACAAATATTGTATGATTCCACTTATATGAGGTACCTAGCATAGTCAAATTCATAGACAGAAAGAGAAGTTATTCCCAGGGACTGGGATAAGAAGAGAATGGGGAGTTACTGTTTAATGGGTAAAGAAATTCAATTTGAGATGGTGAAAAAGTTCCAGAGATGAATAGTGGTGATAGCTACTGAATGTGAATGTACTTAATGCCACTGAACTGCACACTTATTTTAAAAATGGTAAATTTTATGCTATACATATTTTATCACAATTTTAAAAATGAGCTGAATTGAGAGTCTAGGTGAGTTTAAATGAGTAAAGTGCATGGGATACAATATGTGGTTTTATAATATTTTAGCTATTTAGATATCTGTTTCTTACTAGGGTCAAGATAATTGATATTGCCAGATAAGACCCAACTTAAAAAGAGATTAGTTACCATACTTGGCTAACTAAAACCATAAACAAAAGTACTGAAATATTTATTAACATATGTACAGTGTGGTGACATTTCTGATGACAGTCTGTCACAGTAGTTATCACTTTCCTTAAAAAAATATACTTATATACACACACACACATCTTTAATCTTAACCCATATTCCACCTCGACTAACATTCCAAAGTTTATACACTTTATTTCATTTGTCCACCACATTTCTTCATCTTTAGGGTGTTCCGAGACAATGGAGGTGAGCAACATAATAACACTCCTTCAGAAACTATTTCTCAATTACAATTCCTTCAGTTGTATCAGTGAAGCTTTTTCAAAGGTGCACCCAATCAAAAAAGGCACCCTCTGGAAAAACTGCACACAGAGATTGAGCTTTTCTTAGTAGTCCCAAGTATTAATATTTTATATTTCCCATGCAGTCCCTGTTCTTTATAGTTAATCAACATTTTATATGTCAGAAGTGAATTATTATAACTGTTCATAACTATAAAGATTTAGGAAGAAAGGTTAGATTATCATTATGACAAGATTAGCATTTCTACAAAGTAACATTCTAGAATTCAAAATGTTATCTTCTACATTTTCTTTAGTTTTCTAAACTCAGGAGTATAACATGGAGTACCATAAGATATCTAGTCTAAAGTAAAACAGAAGTTACTACACAAATATAAGACAAAAACAAACATGGTAAATTCTAGTATAATCCCAATCTCTCCTACTTCCTAAAAGTCTGTTCAACATGCCAATGTCTGAAAATCCAAGTTATTCTCAAAAGACCAACTTCATGAAAATAAAGAATTAAATTAATGAGCTTACTCTGAACACTTAAGACATTCAGCCAATAAATATTAATGGAGCGAGGGACTTCCCGGTGGCACAGTGGTCAAGAATCCACCTGCCAATGCAGGGGACACGGGTTTGATCCCTGGTCCAGGAAGATCCCACATGCCGCGGAGAAGCCCGTGAGCCACAACTACTGAGCCTGTGCTCTAGAACCCACGAGCCACAACTACTGAGCCCACGTGCCACAACTACTGAAGCCCGCATACCTAGAGCCTGTGGCTCTGCAACAAGAGAAGCCACTGCAATGAAAAGCCTGCGTACCACAACGAAGAGTAGCCCCCACTCGCTGCAACTAGAGAAAAGCCCATGAGCAGCAACAAAGACCCAACGCAGCCAAAAATAAATTAATTAATTTTAAAATATATATATTAATGGAGTGAATACCTTCTGGAAGAGAAATAAGAGAATTAAAATATGAGATACAACCATAATGTCTTTGGGAGATTGAGATAACTGAGGAAAAAAATTATACAACACCTAAAGTTTTCCAATTTAAAGCACCTAAAAAGGCAGAATTCTATACAAGTTTGACAGCTATATTTTAAATCATAGTAAATCAAAGTGTAAAGAAAATGAGAGAATGCAGTTAAAATGACTGCCATGAAATAGACAAGAGTGATCCCATACTCATCCAAAAATACATACAGCTCACCCAGATATATACCAGACATATAATTTAAATGTCTGATACATTTTTATCACCTTGAAAAAAGTTATTTACTTTGAAAATAATGATGCACTAAAGCAAGCAAGAAGAGAAAACAAGAAAATGCAGGAATGTTAAAACATGCGTTAGAGGGAAACTACCCTTTAGTTGACTCCCAGTTGAAAATATTAATTTTGTCAAGCCTACAGATCAGTATTATCACAGTCTATTCCTCATTTTCCATTTATAGTCTGCAAGTGCTTTCACTGTTTTGGACTAAATTGGGTCCCCACAAGTGCAGTTCCTGAACAAAGATCTAAATTATAAGGTCACAAAGCTATAACACGTACAATAGAAAAATTCTCAAAAATTAAACTTAAACACAACTAATTAGGCCAACAGAACTGAGAAGAATCATTCCTATTACAAAAAATTTTTTATTTGGAAATCCCTAAGATTACATGTATTTCATAAGTCTCCAAATCTAAGTAAAAATTTCTTTATTATTTTCTTGCTAAAATTCAAAGTTTGCAAACACTAGGAGTAAGGGAAGTACAGAATTCCAGAAATTCCCTCAAAGGAAGTTGAGAAAAAGTTTTCTAGCTTTTAGTGATAACTTACATCATCCTAAACAGAGAAACTCACAAACCATAAAACATTTCTCAAACTAAAGAAATAAGGCAGTACTAACTCAGGATCAGAATAGGAAGTCTAAACACAGGCTCAAGAATGTGTAATAATTTAATATAATATAGGTAATATCTCTAATCTATGAGTAATATTTTAGTTAATGGAAAAAATATTAAGACCTTAACAGACACCTCAGCAAAGAAGATATACAGACAGCCAATAAGCATATGGAAAGATGCTCCACCATATATCATCAGGGAAATGCACATTAAAACAAAAAGATCCCACTACACATCTATTAGAAAGGCCAAAATACAGAACTGACAACAACAAATGCTGGCAAAAATATGAAACAATGGGAACTCTCATTCACCGCTGGTGGGGATGCAAAATGATACAGCCACTTTGGAAAGCTATTTGGTGGTTTTTTACAAAACTAAACATACTCATCATACAATCCAGCAGTCATGTTCCTCAGTATTTACCCAAATGAGTTGAAAACTTATGTCCACACAAAAACCTGCACACAGATGTTTACAGCAGCTTTATTCATAAATGCCAAAAGTTGGAAGCAACCCAGATATTCGATAGGTGAATGAATAAACTGCAGTACATCCAGACAACAGAATATTATTCACACTCAAAAACAAAAATTAAACAAAAAACAAAAACTATGAAGCCATAAAAATATGTGGAGGAACCTTAAATGCATATTACTAAGTGAAAGAGGCCAACATGAAAAGGCTACATGCTGTGTGATTCCAAGTATATGACATTCTGGAAAAGGCAGAACTATGGAGACAGTAAAAAGATTAGTGATTGCCAGGGGCTGGAGGTAGAAGAGACATGAATAGGTAGAGTACAAAGGATTTTTAGGGCAGTAAAACTATTCTGTATAGTGTGGTGGATATATACAAATAAAAATCTATAACGGTAGACATATGTCATGATACATTTGTCCAAACCTATAGAATGTACAACCCCAAGGGTGAATACTAAGGTAAAACTATAGACTTTGGGTGATAATGATGTGCTCATGTAGGTTCATCAATTGTGACAAATGCACCAATCTGGTGGAGATGCTAATAAGACAGTCTATGTATGTGTGGGGACAGGGGGTATATGGGAAATCTCTGTACCTTCCTCTCAATTTTGCTGTGAATCTATAACTGTTCTAAAAAATAAAGTCTTTAAAAACTTAAATTGAAACAGATATGAGCTATCAAGTCATGAAAAGACATGGAGAAACCTTAAATGCATATTGCTAAGTGAAAGAAACAATCTGAAAGGGCACACACTTGTGATTCCAACTATATAACATTCTGGAAAAGGCAAAACTACAGAGACAATAAAAAGATCACTGGTTGCCAGGGAATCGGGAGGAGGGAGAAAGAGATGAACAGGTGGAGCAAGAGACAGCAGAAAGATCAGTGGTTGCCAGGGGTTTGGGGGTAGGGAGGGAAGGGATGATTATGTGGAACACAGATTTTTAGGAGAGTGTAACTATTCTGTATGATACTGTAATAGTGGATACATTTGTCAAAGCAACAAATGTATATGTCAAGTTTATCGATGTATAATGCAAAGAGTGAACCCTAGTAAACTACGGACTTTAGTTAATAACAATATATTAATACTGGCTTATCAACTAACAAATATACCACACTAATGAAGACATCAATAAGAGGAGAAACAGGAGTGTGGGGTGGTAAGGATATGGGAACTCTCTGCTTTCCACTCAATTTTCTGTAAACCTGAAACTGCTGAAAAAGTTAAAAGTCTAATAATTTTTTTAAATGTTTAAGGGAGCATAATAATGAATTTATATTACAGAAACAAGCAATCGCATACTGTATTTCAAAATAATTTCCAAATGTATTAAGGATTTAAATGTTAAAAAAAGAAGCCATGACAGAATTTGAATATAGTAAAGATTTTTTATAATCTCAGGGATAGGAAAGGCTTTCTAAGCATAATACCAAGGGTAAAAGCACAACAAAATTGATAAATCTAACCATATATGTGTTTTTTTAATTAAATTTTAAAAACAAATGACAAACAATGGAAGCTATTTGCAACTTGCAAGGCAGACAGAATTGGTTTCTCTAATGTAGATTTTATACCTCTAAGAAAAAAATGAAAAAAAAAAGTGAGGATTAAAATATTTGACAAATTCCTCATGTTTTTCTAACTATAACACTTATATAAATGGTGATTATTGATATTAGTGTTTCATTTTTATGTATTTTATTAATTTGTTTTTGTTATTAAACTCATAAAACAAACAAACAAAAAGTGGTTGGAGGGGCAAATGACATGAACAAATAATTCATAGAAATTAAAATAAACAACAATGTAAGAAAATTCTTACATCGTTGGCTATTTATTTATTCAAAGAAATACATAATAAAACATCAAAATGACTGAAGGTGTATTCCACATACCAGAATAGAAAATATTAAAAAGATAGATAATACTCCATAGCTTAAGGTATAGTAAATTAGTCATTCTTCCACATAATATCTAAAAAATTAAATTGATATAACATTTCTGACAGTAATTTTAAAAACTACATCAAAAGCCTTTTTAAATTGCACATCCCCTTTTACTAAGCAATTCAATTCTAGGAACTTACCCAAAGGACATCATCAAGGATGCAGAACAAAGAGGCATATACAAATGCAATGTTGTTTATAATTCAGAAAAATTATATACCTAAATGCTCCTAGGAAATCATTAATAAAACTACAATAAATTTATACAGTGAAATACAGTCTTTAAATGGTACAAATCCATTGATACGGAAAGGTACATAATGATAAATTTTGTGGGATAAAAATAGTTAAAATGTATAGCACAGAGAAGTCACACTGTATACACTTAAGCAAATTCAACCATAGCACCTCTTTCCACCAAAAAAAGGGCAATTCTACCTATCAGTCCACCTAGTAAGTAAATGTCAGCAAATAAAAAATGAGAAGGGAGGAGACTGTTCCCTCAGGTAGTCTCCATTTTCATAGCATCTCTCTATATCTCACTGTGCTGAATGTGATTCTAGAATTATGTGCTTTTAATACAAGAGGTCACTTAAACACAAGCCAACTACTTCATCTGTTGATCAACTGAAGAAACAATGATTTCAGGACTTCCTTGGTGGTCCAGTGGTTAAGAATTCACCTTCCCATGCAGGGGACGTGGGATGGATCCCTGGTCGGGGAGCTAAGAACCCACATGGCGGCGGGGCAACGAAGCCCGCGCACCACAATTATGGAGCACATGTGCCTCAACTAGAGAGAAGCCCGCACACCACAAACGAAAGATCACGCCTGCCGCAATGAAGACCTGACGGCAGCCAAAAAAAGATTTTTCTTGGCTGAAATCAATGATTTCTTTCCACTACAGGGAAAAACAACTGTATTGTAGTTAATGAGAGACAGTGTTAAACTCCTGAAGGATTTTTAAGGATAATTTTAATTTGATATTTTTCACTTTATACACTGATTTTAAGTATCAATTCCCACTGAATTGTAGAAACAATTATACTATGTTTTGTGTAGGGAGTTTGTTTTGTAAAATGAAAGTGTGTATACATACATAAGAATAGCATTCGAGAAGGATATTCACCCTATGGAAGAAGTAGCAGGTGTTGGTGTGATAATTTTCTTGCTTATAATATTTTATATAAAGTACATGTATCTGACCTTAAATGTTTATAAATTCCATTTTGGAGGGTTAGAGAGAAGGCAACTAGAAAACTAAAAAACAATGAAATATAACTGTGCCATTTCAGAGGGAAAAATTTTATCAGTTAATTAACTAAAAGTACAATGTTTTTATAAACTAAAATACACAATAGTCAAACCTACTGAGGCACAGATACGCTGCTTTCATCTAAACCAACATGGATTTAAAAAGCCATTTTGACTCCCAAAGAGAAAAATATATAAAATTTTAAAGTATGTATTATAATTTGTTGTTTCACATACTAGAAAGAGAAAAAATGTCAAGCCAGTATCCAAAATAAATTATTCCAACACTTTAAATACTATATGACTAACAGCCACACGGTATTCCTTAAAACAAGGTATGTATCAAAAGGAAACAGAGCTTCTCAAAGAAATGGTTGATCCTAAGGCTGGGGCAGGATATGTACAAGATGAACCTGGAACATCTTGTTATGCCAAAAAGTAAGAAAGTGCTAAAAAAAAAAAAATGAGGGCATGTCATAAGAGCAAGCTTGAGAAGCCTCCTACTAGGCAAATCTGAGACAATCTGAACACCAAAGTCATTAAGGATGGTAATAAATTATCCACCACTGAAAGAAATATGATAGCTAGGTAGCTAGCTAGGTAAGTAGCTAGATAGATAAATGGGAGAGGAGTGCTCTTAATTACAGTAAAATGCCAAGTGTTAGCTGGTAACTGTAGAAAAGTGCTGCTGTTAAAAATATATATATAATCATTCAACTGTCATTTTCAACATAGTAAAAACGGATTCAGGCAAGCATCATCGATGGATGCTAAGTCTAGATGGAAATTTTGCTAAAGAACAGGGTACATGCAAGGTGTTAGTGTCTCCCCCACATATTGCTTGTAAGTTGCAAAGGGGAAAAAAGTAACTACAGAGAAATCAGACAACACCTTAACTGGGTGATTAAAATTAACATTACCAATGAAGGGCAGAAGACATCATGTACCTCTGGATGTACAGAACCATACAGAATACATAACCTGAGTCTAATCACAAGCAAATATCAGACAAACCTAAAATGAGAAACATTATATATAAAAAAATAAGAGCAGAGGGGAACTGTATTCTTCAAATACGTCAATGTCATAAAAAGCAAAGGTTGTGGAAATGTGCCCAGATTAAAGGAGAGTAAAGAGACATAACAACTAAATGCAGTACCTGGATAGCGTACTGGAAAAATAATTTGAAAAGGAAAATTTTAGTAGGAAAAAATTTATCCCTACATAGATGAAACAGTTTAGACTAGAATATTTACAGATGCTTTTACAGCTCTGTGATTGCAAGGTTCTAAAGAGAATTCAACCAGATTCAGCATAATCAAAGCACTGCTTCAAAGCAGGAGTAAGTAAAACCATTAACAAATAAATAACAATCCAATTCAATCAAAACCACCAACAGAAAACTTAATAAAATTTTCCTCAAATTCCATAATTTTTAGTCAACAGTCTGATCCATATCCTGTTATAAATGCTTTCCTTTCTCAAACCTAGCCTACAAAGTTACACACACACACACACACACACACACACACACACACACACACACATGCAGGTGCACAAAGTTACCAACAGACTAAAAAATAACATCACTGGGACCAATAATAAACAAAAAAGCTAAGGAACTTTGACATTTTACCATTATAGCTGGAAGTTTGTAAACCTCGATAACTATGTAAATACCTTTCAAAGTGTGTAAATTCCATCATTATAAACATTCTCCTTCAAAGTAAAAACTATTTTAAAAACCACGTTTTAAAAACACTGACCGGGCTTCCCTGGTGGCGCGGCGGTTGAGAGTCCACCTGCCGATGCAGGGGACACGGGTTCATGCCCTGGTCCGGGAAGATCCCACATGCCGCGGAGCGGCTGGGCCCGTGAGCCATGGCCACTGAGCCTGCGCGCCCGGAGCCTGTGCTCCGCAGCGGGAGAGGCCACCACAGTGATAGGCCCGTGTACCGCAAGGAAAAAAAAAAGACACTGAACCTACAGATCAAGATCTATGTTAAACATATTGTCAGTGTTCTTTATCACTCTATTTAAGAACAATGTTCTTATAAATTAAAATACACAATAGTCAAACCTACTCAGGCTTTTGTCTAAACCAACGTACATTTAAAAAGCCATTTCGGGGGCTTCCCTGGTGGTGCAGTGGTTGAGAGTCCGCCTGCCGATGCAGGGGACACGGGTTCATGCCCCAGTCCGGCAAGATCCCACATGCCGCGGAGGGCTGGGCCCGTGAGCCATGGCCACTGAGCCTGCGTGTCCAGAGCCTGTGCTCCGCAAAAGGAGAGGCCACAACAGTGAGAGGCCCGCGTACCGCAAAAAATAAAATAAAATAAAAAGCCATTTCGATTCCCAAAGAGAAAGTACATAAATTTTAAAGTATGTATTATAATTTGATTGTCTTACAATTTATTGTTTCACACACTAGAAAGAGAAAAAAATGTCAGGCCAGTGTCCAAAATAAATTATTCCAATGCTTTAAATACTATACGACTAACAGTCATAGGCTATTCATATTAAAATACTCAACTTATGATAAAGAACACCCTAATGGTTGAAGGTGAAAAGAGGCTCTGGACTCAGATTAGTTGAGTCCAATTTCTGGCTCCACAATTTACTATGTGAGAGTCCTTGGGCAAGCTGCATAATCTCTCATTTCCTCTTTTTTCTAATCTATAAAATAGTATAATCACCTCATAAGTGAATATATGCCTCACAGGATTATGATGACTAAACGAGATACTTTTATTAGCACAGAGAAAGTGTTCAATAAATGTTAGCCATTATTACTTCTTACATACTTAAAAAGGAGTCATACTCTCACATCCATTAGTATGGCTACTATCAAAAAAACTGAAAATAACAGGTGTTGACAAGGCTGTGGAGAAATTAGAACGCTTCTGCACCATTGGTGGGATTATAAAATGGTGCAATCTCTACAGAAAACATTATGGTGGTTCTTTAAACATTTTACATGTAACTGTCATATGATCCCACAATCCCACTTCTGGGTGTACATTCAAAGGAACTGAAAGCAGGTTCTCAGAGACACTTGCACACTCACATTCAGAGCCACACTGTTCACAACAGTCAAGACGTAGAACGCAAATGTCTATCAATGGAGGAATGGATAAACAAAACTTTGACACACACACACATTTATATACATATACCCCAACACACAAGAATATAACTCAGCCTTAATAAGCAAGGGAGTCCTATCACATGCTACAACATGAATGAACCTTGAGGACATTATGCTAAGTAAATAAACCAGTCACAAAAAGACAAATACTTTATGATTTCCCTTATATGAGGTATTTACAGTAGTCAAAATCATAGATACAGAAAGTGGAATGGTGGTTACCAAGGGCTGGAGGGAGGAGGAAAAGGGGAGTTGTTGTTTCATAGGTATCGAGTTTCAGTTTTGCAAGATGAAAAAGTTCTGAATTGTTTCACAACAATATGACTGTACTTAACACTACTGACTGGTACATTTAAAAATGGTTAAGATGATAGATTTTATGTTTTTTTACAATTAAAATAAAAAAGTCACACTTGATACTCAGTATCTCCAAACTTAAAATGTCCTTCACCATGTTTACAAGGGCAAGTGAAACTGTTAGTTAATAAAGCAGCAATAAATGAATTAGATGCTAAAAAAATCTCAGAAATGGACAGTTTTATTACATAATCACCTTCATTCTGAATATCTGCAGAAATAAAATAGTGCATTAAAATAAGCTTGCTATTTATCGCAGACAAAATACAAATCAAATGACTCACTCACTAAAGTCTCTAAAGCCAGCCTGTTCTTGAGACCAGGTTTTGCTCCTGTGCACAAGGAAAGTAGATGAATTCTCTTATTCCGTAAGTAAACCCAAGGGTCTAGACTGGTACGAAATCTTTGAGGACTACTGAGGTCCTCTCAGATCCCAGACAAACGCAAGAATCAGAAATGACCTCAAACCACTATGGACCTGGAGAGCAGAGCTTTGACTGTTATCAAACCATATCCAGTCTATTTTACTCACAAAATTTTCAAATATAAGTACACAAAATGAGAATACAAAAATCAAATATATTTAGTTTTCAACCTGCTCACCTAAATCAGGGATTAAAATTAGGCAGACTTTATCTCCCATTTATACAAAAATAATCACCAGATGTTTTGGGAATAAATTTTAAACAAATGTATAGTTCATGGACTTTTTTTTAAGCTATAATTTAAATATTCACCTTTAAAGAAACAACTTAGCTGAAACTCAGAAGTTAATAAAAACTTTTCTGTTTTCAATAATTTTTAAATCTTCAAGCCATCCTTCAAGGATGCTACCAAGCATCAGGGCAAGAACAATGATTGCCATATTTCACTGAATTGAGGATATTGATATGGAGGATATCAACTGTAAAATGCACCATTATTTCACATGCCACTAAGAATGTAAAACCAATGCCAATATATATCCGTTAAAAAATGCACCCCAAATTCAGAGATACCAAAATTTTTAAAAACTGGTATCTTAGAACAGATGTAGTGCAATATGTGCATGCTGTTCCTCTGAATAACCCAAAGGTACCAGAAACCTAATCTTAATAATATATCAACTACAGAGGGAGGGGGGAAAAAAATCAACACTTCTGTAACACCAAACCCCCAGGGCCTCACACTAAGTTTTTTTTAATGCATGAAAACAGCCGATACAAACTACCAATTCAAGAAATCAATCAATAAATAACCGCTGCAGAGTGCAAGTCCAAAGAAGTAACTAGATAATTCACTATAGCCTAAGGAAATGATTTCCAAACTCTAGAAGTCAAAAACCTAAGCACCATAGGACTTTCAAACAATTAGAGGTCAAGACCCCATGTCTCCTTTAATCCAATGGTCCACAGGTATCACCTTACAGAATAGAGTGCTACCTACTAAAGGAAAACAGTTAACACAGAATTTTTCAGTACACACTATGAACACAGTGGACTCTAGTTTAGCTTAGGGTAATTTACAGGATTAAAGTACATTACCACACTGTTTCAAAACCAATGGTACAGCTGCAAAGCAAAAAAAATCTTACTGACCTAAAAATTTTCAAAAAAAGGAATAAAGATTAATACATTAACCCAACTTAAGCATGCACCAAAAAATGCATTTATTAATTTAGCAGCGTCAACAATTAATTCAACTACAGTATGGAAACACAAAAAATCTCTACTAAATTTACCCATTTCAAAATTCCTAATTATTACTTTTCTTACACCAAAATCTGATTCCACATTCTATAAAATCTTAAAATATAAGCAAATCTAAATATCAAAGTAAATTCACAACCAATAAACTTATACAGGACAAAGAAGATTCACAAATATAACTCACAATTAGAAAATTAACTCTATCAGAATTCAATTATGCATAAGAATAAATACATTCAAAATAGGCGAGGCAGAATACATTAAAAAAAAAACCTTAAACATAGTAAATCTACCTCCAATCTATGGAGAAATCTAAGTGTAGGTTCTGTTTGGTTACTTCACTAACCATTTAATTTTCTTAAGTCGCAGATTCCACACAGAGGACTCCATCTATGTCCAAATGTACAAGAAGACATAGAAGTCATACTATTTTTCTCTAAACAGTGACCCTACTAAATAAAACACTCCTAGGTTTAATGGTGATTTAGAAAACCAAACAACTAAAACTGATTTTTCCCTTCTTTTTTTGTTTTTTCAGAGGAATCCAATTTGATCATCCATTTGGACCTTAAACCTCAGAGCTTAGAAATCCAAATGTAAAAAATGTCCATCAGTTTAAACAAAAAAGGCAAAATGCTGGTAATCTTTGAAGATGGGTGACAGATGCATACTAGTTCATTATACTGTTCTCTCTTTTGTTGTATATATTTTCAAAAGTCTATAATAATGCTAAATTTAAAAAAATTATTCAGACGTATTGAGTGATCTTCTTCAAAATCTTCTTTAATTCTAAAACTAATTTAGTATAGTATCAATTTACCAATTAGTTATTTGACAGGATACATTAACTTGAAAGTAGCCCTCAAGCCACATCAAAAGTTACTCCATCAATAGATAGATATAAGGCTGTAACTACTTTGAAGTTACTGAGGAAAAAGTTGTAATACAATGAAATATATGTCTTACTTTAATACGTTATATAGCCAATGACAAATAAAAACACATTTTATTCTTAGAATTGAAAGGGACAATTTTTCTAGTTCACTGGTTTGTATACTTTTCAAGATACCTAGAGAAGAGGGCCAGAGACAGAGCATCCTGTTTTATATATTGGGGATTATGTACAAAATATAAGATTTTGCATTAAAAAGGGACCTAGCTACTTTTTAGAAAAAGGCTTAAAAACCACTGTTCCATTGCACCCACATGCTACAGCTAATAGTGACTTAGAAAAGATTAAATGACTTGTACCATATCATTCAATCAATGGCACTGTCAGGAGTAGAATTCAGCACTCTTGACTATGTATGTGTTCAATTCTCCTTTAAAACAATGCACCACATCAAATTTAAGTTACAGTTAAGAATAAAATTGTTTCAATATTCTTGTCTGTAAAATAAGATTAGACAAGATCATCTGTAAAATCATTTTCCAGGTCTAAAATTCTGACTTCACAAATGCCAAGTTTAAACAGAGGTCTATATTAAGGGAATGAATGTTCTTAAACATAGCAGAAATCCTCAAACATTTTCAGGGATTCCAGAGAAATAGCAAGTCAAATACAGAAACAAGCTAACAGTTATTCAGTCATTACTTTTTGGATCCTGAAACATTTTTGCAACTTCTTCATCTTTTAATGTTAGGATGTTAAACTCTGTTATCAAAGATCACTGAAATAATCATACTGAAAGTTTTTTTGGTTATTAGATACTTTTGGAAAGAATATTGGCCTAAGTATCAAAATACACCACTCACTGGATGTTCAAGTTATTGAATGCCCCACAGAGAACCAAGTATATCACTCTCTGAAGTTTAAAATAAATGAATTTAGAGCAGCATTACGCCTATCTGACACATAATGGTCACAAATAAAGTTTTAATTCCCACCTATTAAAGCCTGAAAGAGGTTGCTCTGAAATATGTTAATAACCCGTTCTATGGAACTTCTGAGCTGTCTGTCTTCTGTTTGGCTTAGTTTCGAACGATAACCTTCCAAAAGGTGCAATGCTCTCTGGGTATCTGAAAAGAAAAAAGAGTCTGATTAGGGACTTCCCTGGCGGCACAGTGGTTAAGAATCCACCTGCCAATGCAGGGGACACGGGTTCGATACCTGGTCCGGGAAGATCCCACATGCTGCAGTGCAACTAAGTCCGTGCACCACAACTACTGAGCCTGCGCTCTAGAGCCCACAAGCCACAACCAGTGAGCCTGCGTGCCACAACTACTGAAGCCTGCACGCCTAGAGCCCATGCAACTCAACAAGAGAAGCCACCGCAATGAGCAGCCCCCGTCTCTGCAACTAGAGAAAGCCCGCCCACAGGAATGAAGACCCAAACAGCCAAAAGAATAAAAAGTTTTTTAAAAATTATATATTTACAAGAAAGTATCACAAATTAGCTATGCAGCAAATGATTCTGCAAGGCACCTAAACAATTCCCAACATCCTCCAAGTCGATCCATGCCACTATGTTCATGTAAACATATATATATTCCCTAGAATGATCCAAAAAATGTTCAACATGTTACAATAAAGGAAGGTGAGCAGTTTGTAATAAATGTGTACTAGTGATCATCTGATCAAAGTATTAGTAACACTGTTTCAGCTGATCTGACATACAAAAGCAGAATATCTACAATTTGTCATTATAATTCAAATATTACGTGCTTCAAAACTACTAGTTCTTAGCCAGTATCCCACATTCGCTCACAAAAGTGGTAAGAATGATAAAATGAAATATTAAAATACCAATACAGAATTTTTAAAAAGACATTTCAGAGGGAAAATGTTAATTGCCTCTCCAGTCACCAGAGAGATGTCAAGGAAAAAAGCTTGACAAACATTTAGGTGTTTCCATCGTCTGAATGATATGAGGCTTAGATTCCCTAAGTAGTAAGGTTAGGGCTGTGCTGTCTCATCAGAGTTACACAAACATCTTTAAAACATAGCAATCACAAAACAGACATACAGAAAAGCAAGAGACACCCACAGAAGAGTTCCGACATAAATTCTCACCTTGCTTCCGGACCGGCATTTTTCTCCAGAATCAGGAAGAGGGCACACACCTTTAAGAACACAAAACATAAAGGAAACTAAATTTAGAATAGAATCGAGGTTAAACTAGCATTTCCCCCTAACTCTCAAATCGAAAAACTCCTAGCCCTATTTGAAAAGCCCCCCTGGCAAAGTTTTCCCAAGTGAAAGGAAGAGCCGCACAATCCAGCAGTGTCAATCCAGAAAGCTTTTACCTAAGGTTGGGTTGCCCTGCAAATGTTAAGAGCAAACAGAAGCAAGATGCCAAATTCTCCTCGAAAGCTGCCCCCTCTCCAAAGGGCACTAAATGCCTGGACATGGGGCCAGCCTCCCCCGGCATAAGTATACATACCCCCCACCTACTACTGGGGGGCTGCAGAGGCTCTCCGACCCTTGGCCCCCAAGCCAGCAGAGGCTGTAGCGCACTGGGAGAAGGGATCAGCTGGACTGATCACCCCGCCCTGCTCGGGCCCCCTCCTCTCGCTTGCCTGTCTCCTTGCTCGCTTCCTCCGAGCTACTCCAGCGAGGGCCGGACAGGGCAGCGGCCGCTCTCCGCGACGCCCTCGCGCCCCACATGCACACCTCCGCGGGCCCCCACACCTGCGGCGCGGCCACAAAGTTCCAACGAGTGCCGTGCGCTCTGAGCTGGGGTGCGCCCCGGGCGGTCTCGGGGCGGCTCCCCAGCCCTGCCCCGCTCCACGTCCCCCCGCCCCGCCCGGGGCTCGCGGAGCTGAGCAGAGGGGGGTGAGGGAACGGGGGAGGAGCTCCCCTCAGCGGCCGCACCCCCGTTGCCTCTTCCTCCTCCTCGGCCGCCGCCGCCGCCTCTACATTCGCCGCTGCCCGCTAGCCCGCTCGCCCTCTCCGCTCTTAGCCGCCCCACCCCCAGAACCTCGCCTCCTTCCGCGCCCCCAACCGCTCTCCCCCCAAACTTTCCGCCAAGATGGCGGCCCTGGATCTGGACTGCCGCGCTCCCACGTGACCGCTTTCCCGGCGCTCGCAGCCAATGGGAAGTGAGGAGGCGGCTTGCGCCGAGCCCCGGGCTCCCAGCGCTGCTACCTTTGGTTGGGGGGGAGGAAGGCCAGGAGGGAGCTGGGGAAAGCAAAAGGGGACCTGGGGAGCATCTAAGTGCACTTCCTCACTTAAAGGGGCGGCCACCGAAGTGACTCTGAGGACAAAGGAGTTGACACACAGACTCTACAGGTGGCCCGGGGGGGCCCTGGAAGAGCCCGCGTTTACCTCGCCCTAGCCCACCGGTGTGTCCCGCGATTCTGAGGGAGTAACGCACCAGGCCGGGAAGGGTGAGGGTGTCGGAAGAGAGACGTGACTTCACCTACGCCAGATCCAGGACACACATTCCGAGACACCCTTTAACCTCACTAAACACGTGCCTGGCGCCCCCGAGGGTGGATCCCCAACCTGGAAAAGCGTTCTCCGGGAGGAATCATCAGCACCACCCAAAATAGGGGGCGGGAAAGGGCGGAGCCTGGGAGGAGGGAAAAGGGAGGCGTTTGGGCGGGTGGGGAGAGGGGTGCCGTCTCTGCACTCTTACACTTTGTACTAATATTTTAAAAGTTACTATTAGCTCCTCAGTAAAAAGTTTTGGGGGGATTGAATTAAAGAAGGGTAGGTAAAATAGGGAGATGAGTTAATTTGATAAGAGTTTGAGGGTTTCACTAGAGAATTTTTTAAGTCTAAGTGATTAATTCCAAGTATGAATGCATTTAAGGATGGGAAGAGAAAGTTGGTTCCCTCTTTTACTCACTCATTCATTCCCCCTTGCCTGCAACCCCCGCCCAGTCAACAGCTCCAGGTATTACCCAAGCTCTGGCTGCTTCTTTAAGAACTCACCTGTAGCTACCGCCTCCCACGCCGCAAGTCAGCTGCCGCGGCTAGTTTAAGTTTCGTTTGCAACTGGAAGCGGGACTACGGGCCGGCCTGGACCCCGCTCTGGGGCTGAGCCTCCCAGGTTGTAGAAAGAGAATCGGGAAAAGCTCTCCAAGTCACTCCCAGGTCTTCGAGCCTCTTCTGTGTAGCAGGGACCTCACTGCTCTGAGGTCCAGAGAGGATTTGCCTAAGATCACCCAGAGTTAGTGACAAAACTGGAACCACGGTGATCATGTCTTTCAACACTGGAAGGCTCTTGCCAGTAAATCAGATAGCCTTTCACCGAGGCAGTATCCTTGGGCTAATGAAGGCAAGTCCGGGGAACCTTGTACTGTAATCATAACAGTTGCTCAGAGGTATGCGGGTTTCACTTTTCGATTGCACCTTTGAATCCTAACTTGTTAAGAGAACCCAGCGATTTAAGAGTTCATCTAGACCTACTGTCTCAGTTTAAGATAAACTGATGAGCAGAGAGGGGAAGCAACTTGCCCAAGGACACATAGGCTAATCAGTGACAGCAGCCCAGAATTAACTCTCATAGCCCCAGTCCAAGGTTCCTAACACTGTGATTTTGGACAACTTGACCGTAGTATGTTGCTGGTATATTGGTAGCAAATCTCTTTATGCTCTCCTGCCTCATGGGAGCTTGAGTAACAGTTAAAGCAGCATTTCAGAGAAGAAATGGGATGGAAAAGTGAAAGGAAGCTCAAAACCAAGGAGCTGAAATAGAAGGACTTTTAAAATAGTGAAAATGGCTTGATGGCATGCATGCTATTATTATTAAGACTTCATTGATGAACTGTGAATGAAATGGTTCCACTTAAGGGACCATTCTAAGAATGGAATCTCTGCAGAATTCAGAAGGAGGGAGGGATTTCACCTACCCCCTTAATTTCAACTATTGTTCATGTATGTTCACTTGCCAGGCAACGGGGATAGAAATAAAGATCTAAGCCCTGCTCTCAAGGACCCGCAGCCTAGTAACAAATGGATAAAGACCAACACAGGTTTTCTCAGGGACCACTGAAAAGTCAAAACCAAAATTTGTGTGAGTTCTCAATGTCTTCCTAGTCCTCTCCTAAAAACAAAAAAGAGGGGGAGGAAGAAGAAGAGATAAGAGGGCACGAAGCCCTTCCTTCTTGTCATCTTCTAGCCCTATGTGGTCAGCAGTGTCCAAAATGGACATGAATGAATGAAGCTAGTAGCTGTTCCACCCTTGGGGGCCAGGACAAGTCCAGGCCTTGAATGAGAGGCCTTTACTCTTTGTTCCTCCCTTCTATCCATCTGTATTATTTACCTATAGCTGCATAACAAATTCCTCAAAGCTTAGTAGCTTAAAACTCAGTAGCATAGTAACTAAAACAGCAATAAATATTATCTCACATTTTCTGTGCATCAGAAATTCAGGAGGACCTTAGCTAGATGGTTCTGGCTTGTAATCTCAAGAGATTGTACTCAAGATGTCTACCAGGGCTGCAATCATCTGAAGGCTTAACTGGGATTAAAGGAGGCTCTTCCGATATGGCTCCCTCACAAGGCCTCTGATTGTCGGCAGGAGGCCTCAGTTTCTCACCAAGAAACTCTATCTATAGGGCTGCTCCACTGGCTTCATGACATGGTAGATGATTTCCTCCAGAGCAAGTGTTCCGAGAGAGCAAGGCAACAGCCACAACATCTTTCCTGACCTAATCTCAGAAGTAACATTCCATCATTTCCACAAGCTCCTATTTGTTACTTAGATCAGCCTCAAGGGTATGAATACCAGGAGGTAAGAATCATTAGAGGCTGGCTACCACATCATCACAACATACAAAGCAATGACATCTGGATTTTTCCAAACAACTTTTATTTCCTTGAAGTTCTCCTTACTTTATGCAGGTAGCAGCTGCCATCAACTAAGACCCGATACAGGATCTGATTACTTTTCCAACCTCCTCATTAAAAAAATAATAATAATAATGAAAAAAATGTATGTAGCAATATAAACTTTCCAGCTCCAAGTTAACTTTCCTTTCGAATAGCTTCAAAGCCTTAGGGAGTCAAAGGATACAGGGAAAGGCTCAAATCCCCCATTCTTCTATTGAGATGTCAGAGATTTGATTCTCAAAAAAATTGTTTCTCAGTTTTAAACTTCCCCTTCCCAATAATCCTTCTACCCAAGCCACCCTTGTAGCTCCACATCTCTATCTTTGTCCTCTCCCCTATCCATGTCCCCAGCCCATCTTCTGTAAAAGTACTCAGGTCCTGCCAGACTCTACTGCGTCTTTTGCTCTCACTCCAGCAAGTGGTAGTGTGCTGCCGGTGCCACGGAAATCAATAAAAGGAAAGGACGTGATGCTGTCAAAACACTTAGGCCAGCTTAGGCTACAAGAAGAGGAACAATGTTGAGAATGGTAAAAGTGACCATGCTGGTTTAGACCTCCAGGAAAAGCTCAGCAGGCATTTCCTGGCAGTACACTTTAAGAGGGATCTAGACAACCAGCATCTGGAAAGAAAAGAGTAACCAGAGCAATCAGGGATGTGAAACCTTACCCCAAGGGGAACAACTGTAGAATCTAGGGTCAGTTTTTTCAGAAACGAGAGGGCTTTAGGGAGCTTGACTTTAATCTTCAAACAAGCTTATTCTGTGTAGCCAGGGGACAGTACTAAAACTAATGGATGAAAGTTACAGGGCCACAAGAAGTTCTTCTTTAATGTAATTTGTCATAACTGTCCAAAATTCCAAAGACCTGCCCCAAGGTGGTAGGAGTTTCCCATCAAGAAGAGTCTGAAAGAATCCAACAATGCTTCCTTGTCAGAGAGAGGTAGATACCCAGGACAGAGGATTGGACTAAGTGACCTTTGCGATGAGAGTTCTAAGCGCTTGAAACTTCTGTCCCTGCTGTGGTATTAGTACCATTTTATCTACATCAAGAATCCATTCTACCCATTTTTAGTGGTACTGAGACTGACTTTCTTCTGCAAAGATAACTCTTACCAGAACAGAAGGTACAAGTTGAAATCAATTCACTTTAAAATGTGGACAGTTGCCCACCTCCATGACAATTAGGCACTGAAAGTGGAGATAGTTTTAATGGAAATAGGAATGTCGCCTCTGACCGCAAAGGAATAAATATCCACACCCTAATTATATGTTATGACTAAATAAGTTTTTTTTAAATGCAAAGTTGTTTATCTAAAACACTCTGTAGCTTCCTTCTTTCCTTCCTTTACCCTGACAAGTACCCTTGAGGATTAATGAAAGGTTTCATAAATGTATGGGACATCTGGCCTGGAAGGGCCCTCAGACATCATCTAGGGCCATCCTCTCATTTCACAGACAGAAATGCTCCCAGACAGTATCAGCACACAATTATCAAAAGGCTTTTCCCTGATAGCAGAATGCTACTGGCATTTCAGGAATAATCAGTCTTCCTCTGGGCGGGGAGAGGGAGTGGGAACTAGTAATATTTTCTAAAAATACATTTCTAAGTTTAACCAAATTTGCCTTTCTGCCTGTGAAGAACTTGGGGTATTGACAGAAACTCTAGGATCCCATATTGAAATCCTTAGGATTATACTCAAATCTCTTTGAGACAGCCTCCTCACCCCACTTCCTGCCAAAAGGATTACCAGTGTCTATTCAAAGAAGGCTCTGGGTAGGGCCCCCTGGTCAGATTATCCTTTCATAGGAAACTTAGTTGGAATTTGAAGAAACACTACTAGAATTTTAGGAAATCATTTGTATTCCATTTCTGAGATGTGGCTTGGCTAATAGAATTCTGATAAGCAAAAGAATCCAAAAGATTCTTCATAATTGGACATGGATTGAGTCCCAGTGACCAATCTCCTTTAGCACAAAAAACTGCCACAGTATTCCAGAAGCTTTCTGTGCCAGTCTTTCATTTTTGGGAAATGACACTGGCTAGAGCTGTAATTTTCCTGTTCCTCATGTTGTATAACCCCATATTCTTTTATTATTTCCTTTTATTTTAAGCTCACCAGAACAGTAACAACAAAGAATCATTTAAATCTTACTTTCTATTTAACTTTCCTTTATGTTAGATTAATTTCTTCCAAAAGATAGTTTTTTATCAACTGAGATTAATTACCTATTATTAATAAATTGGGCTACAGTTCAGGAAACTTCCAGATATGCTTTTTAAAAACTCTGCAAAAATTCCACAAGTTGGAAATCATTTCAAATTGCAAATTAGTTTGTGAATAAATAAAGCCAAGCCCAAAGTGGGTGGAGGACAACAAAATAATACTTACAAAAACAAAAATTAAAAGGAGGGGACATTATCAATTGCTAATGAAGGTGATTAAAGTCTTTAAAGAAAAGGAAGGAGCAGATATTTGATAAGAAATGCTACCATAGTAATTTAGAGAAGCCTGGATTCAGGGGAGCAGAATAAAGCTATATCTCTATTCTCTTTTCTCTCAGAAAATCACTCCCAAAATATTAGAACAAAAACGAACTCGTTTCTTCATCCTCAATGAAAATAAGAGTGCTTAGTAACCTCAAAAAAGTAGTTAGAGAATTGGTCAAATTCAAGTGCCTGGGATAGGGGTTGAGGGAGTAAAAAATAAATAAAAATTAAAAAACCAAGTAGGGAAAAATGTGTGTGTGTGTGTGTGTGTGTGTGTGTGTGTGAGAGAGAGAGAGAGAGAGAGAGAGAGAGAGAGAGAGACGTATTAACATATTGATTAACGTAACAAGACTGTTCCACTTATTGTCTGTATTTTTGAAATATTTCTCAATTAAAATTTTATATCTAAAAAAAAGCAGGTACACTTGTCTTGAAGAACCCTAAAAGAGCTTAGGAAATAGAGGCTCCAGATACCAGTGAAGATGAGGTACAGCTAGGCATGGTGGGGCAGGGTTGTGGGGGAAGCTGAAAAAGGAGAATGGTTATATACCTGCATAAGGAGAAGTTAGATGCTAGGTTCCGACACACTCAGACATGTAACCACCTTCCCTTACTACTCCAAAAGACAAGAGTTTTATTTACCGGGTAAAAAGAGAGGTTTTAGATTTGGGGACACTAGACACA
This sequence comes from Stenella coeruleoalba, assembly GCF_951394435.1. NCBI lineage: Eukaryota > Metazoa > Chordata > Mammalia > Artiodactyla > Delphinidae > Stenella > Stenella coeruleoalba. The sequence goes on along the minus strand of NC_137150.1, from coordinate 72,121,067 downwards.
GAAGGTGGTGGTGAGTTACAGCAGTAAAAATAGGAGACTAAAAGAAAATTTGCACACTGAACCCAGTGATTCTCCCTCACCAGCCCACTTCCTCCTCCTAGATCCAGGAGCCATAGCTGGGCCCATAGACTCCAGACAAAACAAAACAAAACAAACAAAAATGGAACTGCCTGAGGAAAAAAGACCAATAGATATAGTTGGGAGGTTCACAACAAAAGTTAGTCTGAGCCATTAGGAAAATGCAAATCAAAACCACAATGAGGGGGCTTCCCTGGTGGCGCAGTGGTTAAGAATCCGCCTGGCAATGCAGGGGACGCGGGTTCGAGCCCTGGTCCGGGAAGATCCCACATGCCACGGAGCAACTAAGCCCGTGCGCCACAACTACTGAGCCTGTGTGCCACAGCTACTGAAGCCCACACTCCTAGAGCCTGTGCTCCGCAACAAGAGAAGCCACCGCAGTGAGAAGCCGGCACACTGCAATGAAGAGTAGCCCCCGCTCACCGCAACTAGAGAAAGCCCGTGCACAGCAACAAAGACCCAACACAGCCATAAATAAATAAATAAATAAATTTAAAAAAAAAAAAAAAACCACAATGAGGGGGCTTCCCTGGTGGCACAGTGGTTGAGAGTCCGCCTGCCGATGCAGGGGACACGGGTTCGTGCCCCGGTTCGGGAAGATCCCACATGCCGCGAAGCAGCTGGCCCGTGAGCCATGGCTGCTGAGCCTGCGCGTCTGGAGACTGTGCTCCGCAACGGGAGAGGCCACAACAGTGAGAGGCCCGTGTACCAAAAAAAAAAAAAAATTGAAAACAAAACATAAAACTCAACAAAAGTTTGGAAGATAAGGTCAAGGAAATTTCCAGAAAGAAAAAGAGAGGGAGGGAGGGAGGGAAGGAGGGAAAAAGAGAAAGAGAGAGAGAGAGAGAGAGAGAGTGAGAGAGAGAGAGAGAGAGAGAGAAAGGAAGAAAGAAAGGAAGGAAGAAAAGGAAGGAAGGAAGAAAAAGAGAGCAATGAGAAAGAAAATATAGGAAAATGAGAGGTTTGGTAAACAAAGATTATCAAATAGTAAATATTCTGGAAGAGAGATCAAGGGAGAAAACTAAGTAAATAATACTAGAAATTAACAAAATACGGGGAGGAAGTGAATAAATAAATAATGCAAGAAATTTATCAGAACCGAAAGACAAGAGTCTACAAATCAAAAAAGGCCCACTGACCATCAAGCTTAATGGATGTAAAAAGACCCACACCAAAATACATCATTGTGATATTTTAGAACAATAAAAATGCAGTGTAGATTCTCAATGCTTCCAGAAAGAAAAAACAGTCCATATACTAAGAACTGGAAATCAGAATGGCATCAGAATTCTCAATAACTTTGGCAGTTAGAAGATAGTTAAACAATGTATTTAAAATTCTAAGGAAAAATTGCTTTTCCCAGGATCATATGCTAAACAGATTGCCAATCTGGGTACAATTAAAAAAAATTTTTTTTCACTCTCTCAAAAAAATTATCTCCCATGCATGCTTTTTCAGGAGGCTTCTAGATGGATGTATTTCAGCAAAACAAGAGCATAAACCAAAATAGGAAATGTGGGATCCAAGAAACAGGATCCAACTTGGAATAGGTGAAGGGAATTCCAGGATGCTGGTTTAAGACCATTTCAGTACTACAGCTGTGGAGCAGGACTTTGAGAGGAAGCAGTACAGATTGGAAGGTGGGAGGACTTTAGGATCAATGTTTCCAAGACAGACATGGAATTGGTAAACTAGTTGATAGTTTTGATCACATGGAAAATTTGATCAAGGAGCGTTTCTCAGAGCTGTTGGAGGGGGTGGGAAAACTTAAGAAGATGTTGAAAGAAATCTAAACAAATGAAAAACATCTGTTAACTCCAGGAAAATAAATTGTGTAAGAAAGAAAATATCACTATATACTATTTGGCTCAAAAGTACAATATTTTTGTAGTCCTAGTAATGAAAACATAATATAGTAATGAAAAATAATTTAACAACAAAAAAGAGAGATACAATTGTAAAAGCAGGATGAGAATCAATAAATTAACGGTTTCAGATAAATCATACACAGGTAACAGAAAGTCAATTGATAATTTCAACTGCTGAATAAAAGTATCAATCTTCTATATTATTTAATAATATGGAAGTAAATTCCAGAAGAAACAGCTAAAAGAATTGAAGATTTTTCTCCAGAGTGGGATGGGCACATTGGAGAGGTGGGTAGAGGGCAAGGACCTTGTATTCTTTTATTATTACTATAGGACTTTTAGCACTCTTTGACCTTTAAAAACCATTTGCACGAAAAATTTGACTAGGGATAAAGATTATTTTAAAATTTATATAGGGAATTCCCTGGCAGTCCAGTGGTTAGGACTCCACGCTCTCACTGCCGAGGGCCCAAGTTCAATCCCTGGTCGGGGAACTAAGATCCTACAAGCTGCGCGGTGCAGCAAAAAAGAAAAAAAAAAAAAAAAAAAAGTATATTGAAAGTATCTTATAAAATTTATATAAAGAGAAGTTAGGTGATGCACAGTGACTTCCATGCACATTGACTCCTTAAGCGGCATTCCATTGCTAAATGTAAATGGAAAGAATCTGATAATTCCAGTTGCTGCTGCAGGAACCATCCCTCCTGGAGACTGAGACGGCTGAAGGAAGTGGACATTACAGGGCCAGAATGACAAGACTGCAGAATCTCCTTTTCTAAGGGGTGTCGTATTTTTTCCAGAAAGGTTCAGATGTGGTTCTATTTGTAGACAGTTTTACATACTTCTCAGAACCTTTCCAACTTGATATGTGCGTGAGTCTCTAAGATTTCTAGAAACAAATAGAAGACCCTTTGAAAGTGAAATGTCATGTCTCCCCCACCTAAATCATAAACACTCTAAGAAAAAAATCACTCTTTATTAGCATCTAGTATTAAAATTTTAGTATGCCTTAAAGCAATTATACTCCAATAAAGATGTTAAAATAAAAGTAGAAAAATAAAATAAAATTTTAGTATGCCTTAACTTATATTCTGATGCTTTTTTTTTTTTTTCAGTACGCGGGCCTCTCACTGTTGTGGCCTCTCCCATTGCGGAGCACAGGCTCCGGACCCGCAGGCTCAGCGGCCATGGCTCACGGGCCCAGCCACTCCGCGGCATGTGGGATCTTCCCGGACCGGGGCACGAACCCGTGTCCCCTACATCGGCAGGTGGACTCTCAATCACTGCGCCACCAGGGAAGCCCTGATGCTTTCTTTAAGGATGTATTTTTAAACAAATACACAATTTAAAAAACTATGTAGCTAAGATCTGTTTATGGTTAAAAAAGAAAACTGCAAACAGTAGAAGCATGTATACTTAAAAGTAAAAGTATGCATTCCCATCTTTGGCCCCCTGCTCTGACTCACTCTTTAAGAGTGGATTTTAACAGCTTGGTAAATCACTTTGTGGGTCACTACCTTTTGATTTTTCAAAGTGGAAGGAGGTGAGAAAGCAACTCAAGAAACTGACTGCTATATATGATGAGAGACTGAACATATACACAGGTGTCGGCTAGACTCCACAGGACAATAGATCTCTGATCCACAACCTCTGCAGCGACCAGCCCAGGGAGCCAACCACAACCTCTGTAGCAACTGGCGCAGAATGATCAGGACTCTGTGAATGACTGCCAGCTTCCCTATGTTTTGCCCTTGCTTCTAACTCAGGACTAACCAGAGAAAACCAAATATGCTCCCCAAATGTCCTGCTGGTTATCCCACCTCCAACTTTCCTGTGTCAACAACCTCCAATCAGAGCATACCTGATGCCTTTTTTTTTTAAAAAAAAAACTATAAGCTTTCTCACTCCCCTGTCTGCCTTTGAGTCTCTGCCGGACACAAGAGATGGTAGCTGATCCCACACTATAGTAAGCTTTGAATAAATAGCCACTGTTCTTATTCAGGTGTTCATTGTTTATTTCCACAATGACAAGAAAACGTTCCTACAAGGAGCAAAAATGATATCAGAATAACTGTTCAGTCTGCTGCTTCACTGGAAGCTTCATTTATTAGCCTCAACTAATATGTATTATGCTAGTATAAGCCAGCCACTAAAATAAACTGTATTTCCCTAGGACAAACTTAAACTTGTTTAAGAAGGAAACTACTGAGCTGAAGCCTTTAGGAGTTGGAACTTTGAATCTGAAACTATTTATTTCAAACTTCTCAAAGTTCCTTGGTTAAACATGAATGGAGAGAAGGCCTCAGCAATTAACATAATAGCATAAAAGGAATTAATAATAATGTTTCTCATGCCAGTCTTCTTATTTTTAAAAAATCTCTTATTTCGGGCTTCCCTGGTGGCGCAGTGGTTGAGAGTCCACCTGCCGACGCAGGGGACACGGGTTCGTGCCCCGGTCCGGGAAGATCCCACATGCCGCGGAGCGGCTAGGCCCGTGAGCCATGGCCACTAAGCCTGCGGGTCCGGAGCCTGTGCTCCGCAATGGGAGAGGCCACAGCAGTGAGAGGCCCGCGTACCGCAAAAAAAAAAAAAAAAAAAAAAAAAAAATCTCTTATTTCCCCTGAAGATTTGTAACACTATTATTAGAGTTGGGTTTTTTTTAATTATATAAATAATTACTTGTCTAAGGATAATTGTTCCTCTCTCGCTCTCAATTATGTTCAATTTACTAAACCGGACTACAAAGTTTTTCTTTAGTAAAGTTGGGAAACAGAGCATCTGAAAACATTTTACTTCAGGGAATGATATTCTGGTAAGTTTTCCTGAAGATGACATTTTCATTAGCACTGCTAATGAACTATGCTTATTCCTTTGGGAAGCCATGATTTATTAAAAGAATTAAAAGTTTGAAAAAACACTAAAAGAATTGAACTCATTCATTTTGATGACTACGGTATTTGCAATAGAAAAATTAGTGAGTATTCCCTAAAGTTGTGGTGGCTTTTAAACACTGCATAATTCTGGGTATTGCCATCAGGAAAGCATTGCACCGATGCTCATTAGAAGGATAATGTCATTATAATAGCTTTACTCTGAGGCATAAACTAGTTAAATGAAGCACCAGAAAAAGAAAGGCAAAGTTTGTTTAGTGAATCAATCTTGTTCTAAAGTTTGGTGACTCTACATCAGGCCAGAAAGAAATGCAGCTAGTGGCTTAATTTGAAGAATCTTCCAAGGAAATGCTGCAAGAGCATACAACTCTTATAATTGGTCCCTAGGCTTCATTATGTCTTGTTCATGAAGCTGTCTGTTCACACTTAGCTTTGCAAGTTAATTGTGAACAAATCAGGAGAGAATAAAAACTCAAACAATACAGCATTGAGGAAGATCTTTTTGGATCAGTGCTTTTGATTCCCTTCTTTACATTGTGACCTTATACTGGAAACTTGGGTGTGACTGGTGCTCTTCTGGTCCAAAGTACCAGGAGGTTCAGATCAGGTTAAGGTCAAGCTCAGTGCAGGCTGGCTCTGAGGTCAGCTTACTGACATGTCCTCTTTTAGGCTGGTGTTGCTTGAGGAACACAGGTTACTGGAGGTGAGTAGAGCTATTCTCCAAAGCCAAACCAGTTGGCTAGTCAGCAAAATTGTGCTGTTTGTTTGATCTGGGTTCTGAGCACAGAATCCTGTTGAATGCCGTTTTAATTTGGTCATGGAGAGAAGATGGTGCAGGAGTGAGCAAGGGAAACTCCTCTTCAGAGAAAGCTCTTACCCCAGAATCTTCTATACTCAAGGAGGAGACTGCTTCAAAATTTATAACTATGGTCTTCTTAAATGTGAAAGATAGGTTTCTGAAGAAGTGATGAGGTCAGGGGGGTTTATTTTAAGACTTCAGCCAGCCCTGAGCTAGTGCTGGTAGCAAGAGAACTGCATTGGTCCTTCTGCCCCTCCTGTCCAAGGAACCTGGTACAGGATGCTCTTGGGGATGGTGCCAGTGGATAGTGCCTTTGGTGGCTCTAGAAGGAGGCTGGATCTCAGGAGGTCCTAGAGCTTGGTCAATGCATCAAACTCAGTTCTCAGTGAAAAGGTTGCTCACCTTCAAGTAGGAAATGTGAAAGCCTTAGCAACAAGAAAGCCTTAATTCTTCAATAGGTCAATTCAGTTCAAGCAATATTTAATCGTGCCTATTATGTACCAGGCACTGTGACCACACAGATGAAAATGACGGAGTTCTTACCCTCAAGGAACTTTTGGTTAAATGAAAGAAGTCAATATAGATACCTTAGGTATACTGTGATATGTAGTAAGAAAGCAAACCCTGTGCTGAGCCCTGAAGGATAAATTAGCTGAAGGAAGAAAGGTGGCGGTAGTTTCCAGGATGGAAAGAGGAGGATGAAAGTCAGCAACAAGGCATGGGAAATTGAGAGGCAAGCTAGGTACAGGGAGGGTCCTTCCTATTATCACAGATTTAGATTCCTCTGTTTTCTGAGAAGAGAAGTCTGAGTCTCTTTAGGCACAAGTGGTCGGGTGATGACCTGCACAGTCAGAAGCTGTATTCAGCACCTCACTGAAGTTGCTGCTGAAGCGTGTACTATGTCCTCCTGCACAGAGGGCTGGGATTTGGCCTTCACCCTTTCCTCCTTCCTCCCCCATGAGCTTCTCACATCTTCTGACATTTCTCTGTCAATCTTATATCCCTCCCTTTTCTTTGCTTTCCCCTTGAACTTCTCGAAAATGACCTCATTTCGTAAGGCAGGGAATTCTGAGCTGAATTCAGGTCTATAACATGGTCCCACTGGTGAGATACCTTGGAGTTCCCAACATCCTTTGCTCCCAGGGTACATAAGCACCCTGCTATCAGGCTAGTATTTGGGAAGTGATCCCATCAAGTGGGTGTTCTAGGAAGACAGCCTAATTGAGAAGCAGACTGAAAGGGGTGGAAGGCACAGGGAGGATGGGAGGAAGGGAGAGAAGGGGGCTCTGAGGGCCTGATCTTCCTCGGTGAGCAACTGCTCTCTCACAGTCCTGCTCTTTCTGCAGATCCAAGCTGACCTGCAGAGGGATTATTAACTTCTGGACTCGGAAGAATAGACTGACACGGTTACCAAAGTATTCTTGAAAAATTTGCCATCGGATGGAGTGAACCTTAGAATTACTTTTTCTCCATTAACATTTTCTTCTAGTTTATGTGTTCACTAAGAAACATTAGAAAACAGAAAAGTACCAGGAAAAAGACAAAAATTAACCCAAATTGCACACCCCAAAGATAACTACTAACATTTGCTCTAGATATTTCCAGTCTTTTCCATGCATATATATTTTTCTCACAGAAATAGTATCCTACATGTTGTTTTGTAGCCTCTTTATTTAAAGGGAATTTACATTTATTTTTCAGCTTCAAAGGGGCTTAACGATAATGACAGAAAATTAAGGATCTGTATGAGTGATGTACTTCTTGGAAAATGGGTGGTACAATTCAATTAATGGGTTAAACATTAGACATTGCAGTATTAGCCTTTTATAAAGATGTTTACTGGTTTAAGATGATCACTAAACATACATCATATGTCTACACAAACATACATCCTCTCACCAGGAAATCAGGAGATCTGAGTGATACTGTCAATATTCTGCCCTCAACTCAATAAGCAGTCTTAAGCAAATCAACTCAATATTGCTTTTCTAGATAAAGTCCAAATTCTTAAACATCGTGTATGAGGTCCTGTATTGTCTGGTCCATCCAGCTATATGGAATCACATGTAGTTCCCAGAATATACCATGCTTTCCTGTGCTTGTTGTTTTGTTTTTTTGCCTGAAACTTTCTTTCCATATGCCTTATTAATTCCTCCTTGCCTTTGAAAAAAATTTAATTATGGTAAAGTACATATAACATTAAAATTACTGTCTTAATCATTTTAAAGTGTATAGTCCAATCTCCAGAATCCTTTTTCTCTTGCAAAACTGAAACTCTATGCCCAATGAACGACAACTCTTCCATCCCTCCTCCCCCCAGCTCTTGGCAACCATCATTCTACTCTCTGTCTCTATGAATTTGACTACCTTAAGTGCCTCTTGTAAATGGAATCATACAGTATTTGTCTTTTTGTGACTGGCTTATTTCATTTAGCGTAATGTTCTCAGGTTCATTTATATTGTAGCATACGTCAGGATTGCCTTCCTTTTTAAGGTTGAATAATATTTCATTGTATGCATATACCACATTTTATTTATCTATTCATCTGCCAGTGGACACTTGGGTGGCTTCTACTTTTTGGCTGTTGTGAGTAAAGCTGCTGTGAACGTGGGTGTACAAATATCTCTTCAAGATTCTGCTTTCAGTTTTGCGGGGTATATATCCAGATGTGGAATTGCTGGATTACACGGTAATTGTTTTTGTAGGCTCCTTTTTAAACTTTGCTTTTTTATACTTCTTTTCCCCACATTAATAATAAGCCACACTTTTCCAAAATGGCTTTTATTATCCCTGGAGGATTTTTTTTCAAATGACATGCTTATTTAAAGCGTTGCTTCCAATTTTCCATTATTAATAACAATGCTAGATGAATAAATATTCATTCATACGATGAATTCCTAGAAGTGGAATTGCTAGGTTAAGGAGCATACATTTTTAATTTAAGGTTTTGATGCATAGTGTTACAGCACATGCACAAGCTTCTAAAGGCTTCTTTTTATGTTACATCAGCCTCTATTGCCAGTACCCTGTGTCAGCAGGGCAAGGGCCCCAGCTTGAAGATCCTATGGTATCTTTAAACTTTACTCCTAAAGAAAACAAATCTCTATATCAAAATTCTTATTCAGAAGTGAAAGTGTTGCATAAGTCATCAGTCACAAGAAACAAAATGAACGATCAGATCTTGCTGCTTAAATTTTCAATTAATATAAGTGATATCAATTCCATTTTAAAATGGCCCTTCTAAATAAACATGAAAAGTCCCTTCAAGTTTGTATATACTACTTTTCAGTTTATATACCACTTCCAGTTACAGTCTTTATAATTAGTTATCATTTTCCCTGGATTACACATGAAGAAATTAAAAAGAAAGAAAGAAAGAAAGGCACCATGAGAAAGACCCAGCAGAAACAGACGGCAGAAGGAGATGTTCAGACGTAAGTTACAACTAAACAACAAAAAGTTGATTAACATGTTTAAGGAAATGAAGATTTTAAAGAAATAAAATAAATTTAGCAAAAAAATTAAATTAATAAATTTTAAAAAAGAAATTGAGGCCCAGAGACATAACTTGCCTGAGGTCACAGAATTGATAATCTGTGTCTTCTGGTTCCAAGTTCATTGCTGTTCCAATTACAAATGATTTCTTTCCAGTCCTTGAGATCTGATCACAATGAGTAAACATAGTATGGACTTTTCTAAGACTTTTTTTTTCCCCCCCAAACTGGAAAGGTGGTAATGGTTTGGGGAAGGTCGCTGAAAGCTGTGATTTAATAAGAAGACATTTTGTGGCTGATATATAGTACAGAAATACAAATAGTATTTCTTCCTTCCCTAGGATTGGGTGATGCCCTTCATTATGGTGGTACAGTGTGGTATTGAGCATGGTGGGCTCCGGGGTCAGCCTGCTTGGATTTGAACCTTGGCTCCACAGCACAAGTTATGTGATCTGAACAAGTTAACCTCTCTCTGCTTTTGTTTCTTCATTTATAAAATGGACATGAACAGCTCCCACCTCACTAGATTATTGTCAAGATTAGACGAGGTAATGTGAGTGCCTGGCACATGCCAATTGCCTGATACATAACAACTGGTATTACTAGTGATGAGGACCTAGGTGATAATGTTCTTTTGTTTTATCCTGGGGAGGAAGGTACGTGGAAGGGGCTGGTGCAGAACAAGGTAAGAGTGAAAATAGCCTTCTCAGATGCTGGCTGATTAAAAAACATAATTAAAGGGCTCCTCTGGTAGACTATCACCGGTTTTCAGAAATTTGATTACAATATGGTCTAATGTAGTTTAATTTGTGTTTGTTCTGTCTTGTGGTTTGTTGAGCTTCGTATATCTGTGGGCTTATAGTTTTTGTCAAATTTGAGGTATATTTGGCCATTATTTCTTCAATGATTTTCTGCCTTCCCTTCTGGGACTCTAATTACAAGAAGGTTTAACAGTTTGATATTATCTGACAGATCACTAAGACCTGGTTCAGTTTTTCCCCTGCCTTTTTTTCTCTCTTCAGTTTGGAAATGTGCTTCAGTTTGGAAATCTTGCATCGTTATGTTTCTAAGTTTACGGGCCCTTTATTCTGCAGCATGTAATCTGCTATTAATCCAATGAAATCATAATCATTTCAGATATTGTATTTTTCAACTTCACAAAGCTCCATTTTGGTTCTCTATATCTTCCATTTCTCTCCACGAGATATTCATCTTCCATTAAATCTTTGAGCATTAAAGGAGGAGCGACACTGGCTTCTGTCAGAGAAAGATCCAGAACAAGATTCTGCCCACGCAGAAACAACGGCAATAGCGCCTTTCATTTACATAGCACACTGAGGTTCACAAAGCACTTTCACTTCTGTTATCCTCCATAACTTACACAACATCCTTTCCTGGCAACTGGGACAGGTACTACTATCACCAGGTTACAGATGAGAAAACTGATGCTCAGACATATTTAAGTGACTTGGCCAGAGTCCTATTCGCTCAGAAGTCTAAGAGCCATTGTTAACGTTCTTACTGACCTCTGACATTTTCCGTTCAGGTGTTTAGAAAACAAGCTTAGATTCTCTGCCTCAAGAAATTCTGATGCACACACGACACTGATAGACTCTCAGAGTTCTTTAACCTGCCTCCATCCCTTTGTAAATTTTTTTATGTAAGACTAAAAGATATTTGCTACCACTACCAATTTGTTAGTTCCTCCCAGAGTATAAAAGGCATTGTGCAGTGGATTGGGAGGAGTCAGTAGTGCGTTCCTCATAAACTTATTGGCATTTATTAGCAGGGAGTCCACTGATGTCCTATGATGATCCTGGGACATCTAACTCACCTTCAGTCACTAATTAGCCCTTGCATCACTCTATATTGTAGCCTTCATTTTCAACTTTGGAGAGCCTAGTCTGAAAATCATTGAATGATTTATACCTAGTGTAGTATAAATTGGACTAAGATTCATTTCTCTTTTTCCTTTTCCAAGAAATTACAACAGCAAATCAGTATCTATATCAGTAGTTTTAAAACTTTTTCTTTTTAGCAGAAGCATACCTTCAAAAAAACAAAATCTTTTTTTATTTTGGCTGCACACGTGACTTGCAGGACCCCAACCAGGGATGGAACCCGGGCCCCCTGCAGTGGAAGCGTGGAGTCCTAACTACTGGACCATCAGGGAATTCCCATAAAAATAAAATCTCAAGTGGACCCCAACTACATAACACAGATAAAAGTGGAACTGATCTGGTTGAAGAGGGGCGGGGCTGGCAGAGGCGGTGCCACCAGAGTCCTGCCCTTAGATCCCACGTGGGAAACCTGAGGCCCTTCTGCTGAGCCCTAGAGCTCCAAAGAACTGGAAAAACACTGACCTGCATAATAAAATTAAAACATCCATTCATCCGTCCATTTATCCTTCCTTCTATCCAAACAACATTTGCTGAGTCCCCATAGTGTGAGATACTGTATTAGACCTTGGAGAAGCAGTAGTAAGAGATAGTGCCTTAGCACAGGGTCAGGCACCAGGCAGGTGTTTGACAAATAGTATAGAGAATGAGGAAAAAGAAGCCCGAGGATCTGAGGCTGGATACGACAAGAATAATTCTAAGACTAAAACGAAAAAGGGGATCAAGAATGCAGGTGGAGTAGGCAGGGATAAAACGTTCCCTCAGGTAGTTTCTCTTCAAGGAAGACATTCTGTTGACCTCATCTTTTGCCAAGATCTGTTGCCACCTCACTTCCTGGGTTCCTACAACTCTATTTCTCTTCACTTCACAAAGTGGGGTCAAATTAGTTAGGGCTATTTTGCTTTAAAGTAACAGAAGCTTAATTTGTGAATTAAAATATAAAATAAAACCAGAGTAGGGGAGAACTTTTTTTGGAGGGAGGCTTGGGAAACTCTTAAAACTTAATAATGAGAAAACAAACATCTCAATTTAAAAAGGGCAAATACCGGAATAGACACTTCACCAAAGAAGATCTACAGATGGCAAGTAAGCACATGAAAAGATGCTCAAAATCAGTAGTCATTAGGGAAATGGAAATTAAAACCACAATGAAATACCACACCTACCTAGATGTCTACAATTAAAAAGACTGACTAGACCAAGTATTGACAAAGATATATCAATAGAACAAGTGGAGCTCTCATACACTTCTAGGGGCAAGTGAAAATGATACCGTGACTTTGAAAAATGGTTTGGCAGCTTCCTACGAAGTTAAATGCACATCTACCACATAACCCAACTGTTAGGCATTTACACTAGAGAAATAAAACATACGCCTATAAATAGACTTTTCACATCAATGTTCATAACAGTTTTGCTTGTAATGTCCAAAACTGTAAACCACCCAAATTTTCATCAACAGAGGAATGGATAAACAAATTGAGGTATATCCATGGACTGGAATACTACTTGGCAATAAAAAGGAATTAATTATTGATACACATGCATGAATATCAAAATAATTATGCTGAGCAAAGGAAGCCAGACACCTCCTGAAAAGAGCATGATCTCATTTATATAAAAGTCTAGAAAATGAAAACTGATCTATCATGATGGATAGCTGATCAGTGGTTACCTTGGGATGGGTTGAGGGGGCATGTAGGGCAGGAGAAAGGGATTACCAGGGGCCATGAGGAAACTTTTGGGGGGTAAAGGATGCATTTATTGTGGTGATGGCTTTAGGTTATACACTTCTTATTTATTTATTTACTTACTTATTTATTTATATATGGCTGCGTTGGGTCCTCGTTGCTGTGTGCAGGCTTTCTCTAGTTGAGGCAAGTGGGGGCTACTCTTAGTTGCGGTGCACAGGCTTCTCATTGCGGTGGCTACTCTTGTTGCGGAGCACAGGCTCTAGGCACGTGGGCTTCAGTAGTTGTGGCACGCGGGCTCAGTAGTTGTGGCTTGCAGGCTCTAGAGTGCAGGCTTAGCAGTTGTGGCGCACAGGCTTAGCTGCTCCGTGGCATGTGGGATCCTCCCAGACCAGGGATCAAACCCGTGTCCCCTGCACTGGCAGGCAGATTCTCAACCACTGTGCCACCAGGGAAGCTCCCTCAGGTTATATACTTTTGTGAAAACATAAAATCGCACAATTTCAATACATGCAGCTTATTGTACGTTGATTATACTTCAGTAAAGCTTTTTCTTTTTCCTTTAAAGCTAACAAACAAGGAATTTCTCTTAAAAGTAAACCTGCAGTTACCATACCCAGCAATTTCACTCTTGGGCATTTAGGCCAGAAAAATGAAAACTTATGTTTACACAAAAAAACTGTAGGAGTGTTCACAGAAGCTTTATTCATATTAGTAAAAACAAACAAAAAAAAACTGGAAACAATACAAATATTCTTTAATGGGTAAATGGCTAAACAAATTCTGGTACATTCATACAATGGCGTACTACTCAGCAATAAAAAGGAACAAATTATTGATACATGTAACAGCTTGGAGGATCTGAAGTCTATTATCTTAGTGATGAAAGGCAATCTGCAAAGGTTACACACTGTATGATTCCACTTATAATCATCCTCAAATTACAAAACTATAGAGATGCAGAGCAGATTCGTGGTTGCCCAGGGCCAGGGATGGGTCAAGGAGGTGTGACCCTAAGAGGTTGCTTAAGGGAGCGCCTTTGTGGTGATGGAACTGTTCTGTATCCTGATTGTTCTGGTGGTTACATAATTTATGTGTGGTCAAATTGCATAGAAATACACACACACATTCATACACAACAGATGAGTGCATGTGAAAACTGAATGAGGTCTGTAGTCTACCTAACATCAATTTCTTGGTTTTGATATTGTACCAAAGTCATATAAGATGTCACTATTGGGAGATGTTAATAGCTCATAACTCTATGAGCTATTTTTGCAACTTCCTGTGATCTATAATGATTTCAAAATAAAAAGTTTACAAACACGCATAATGGACAATAAAAAAAAACCTCTTCAGGAGATGGCAGTTTGGGCTGGTAAGGTGAATGCTCTCTAAGACATACTTGCCCCCCAAAGCTCTACCTAAATGCCTTTAATTAAGTAGCCAGTATGAGACAAAGAACAAAGGAATTCCTATTCCTCCTCATTTTAAACAGAGGCAAAACCCCCAAAATGTTGAACAAGCCTATGAACAAGTAGTCTTGATTGGTCTTATTTCTTCAAAGCAGGAGGCACAAGAATGTGAGTTTATAGAGGGCGGGGCCAGTGTCTTTATGATTCTAGCACCTAGTCCAGGGCTTGGCTCATAGGAGAAGCCCAGAAAAGGCTTTTGGAAGGAAGGAAGATAGGGAGGGAGGGAAAAAGAAAGGTAAGGAGAGAGAAGAGACCTCCGGTAGAACTTGAACCATCTTCTCTTTTGTGTCAGTTCAGAAAGGTTGTGTTAGTTAATGACAGACCAGTGTACAGGACCCATTCCACATATGGGGAGGAGTGTGGACAAGGAAGGATAAGGTCCACTGTGTGGACCTCCTCATCCTTAGAACGTGAAAATCATAACTCCTGATGGACTTCCCTTTCATCAGGGGTCAGGGTGCCCTGTATAGATGAGGCTGCATCTAAATAGGCTAGAGCCAGGCTGGGAATGGGAGGGTCTGAAACAGTCACTGAATCAGTCTGTAGTGGAAGACTTTAAGGATGAATATGAACTGAGGTCTTGACAGAGAGCTCAGATTCAGCCAAAGATGAACGAATTCCAAACCCAGTTCAGAAGTCCGGAGTGAATCCCAAGGGGAACCTATAATTAGGAGTCAGATGGCGCAGGACTGACACGATCAGAGACAAGCATGGATGTCTAAGCAGGGGCTGGGGTGGGGGCATTCCTTGCCCTCATCTGTCCTGGGGCCCACCTGATGACAGAGTTACAGACACAGCCAGAACTGATGACTTCATTATGACTTATTTCATAAAGGAGTTACCAGGATATGAAGCTTTCTAGAATATCTTGAACTCCTCAAAATGTTAGGAAAATAGTTCATATTTATTCAGATTCTCAGGGTTCTTTTCTCAACATTATCATGAAGATTCTGTAATTCAGCTTTTGTAGATTGTCTGGGTTCAATGTCATATAACCAAATTGTCCCCTTGTTCTAGTTCATACATCCTTCTCCCCCTGGATTGCAAGGTTTTGTGTTTTTAAAAGGGTCAGGCTGTTTGGGGCCTGTTTGCACTTCATTATTTGCTTATACTGCCTCCCCCTATACTTATGTGACTTCAAATTCCACATTTTCTCTTACAATCCTTTACACTATGGCATAGCTACTCAAGTTTACAGGGCTCAAGGATATGGATTTAGCAGAAATATGGATAGCTTGTTTTATTAAGAAATACACTGAACATAATACCGTGGGGCTACATTTTCCCTCGTGACAGCTCTGGACTTACATTTCTCATCCATCTTCTTAACCTTTCACATCATTTCCTGAAGCCATTTCATCTTCCTTCTAAAATGCCAACCTAAAAATAAGTAATCACACTGAAAAGGATCCAGATGGAAACAAAAACATGGACACACTCATTCGGTACGCAAAACATTTTCTATATTTGTCAGTAGACAAGTTTGCTTCTCATCTTCATGTTTGCCTCATTACAGGGGTGTATGAGAGATTAAAAGAAATGTTTTGGACCATTGGAACAAAATTCATTCTACATGGCTTTTGACTTCAGGTGGTGATAGTGTATTTGGGCACTGTAAAAGCCTAAGAAAATCCTCTGGAAATAAATATGACTAATTTATATTTTTTTATTTAATCAAACTAAGACTTCAGATTATTGTATGCATTCTTAAGAAGTATATTTTTGTTTCTATCAGTTGGGGAAAGAAGGCTGTGTCAGGCTCAGAACTTGGCAAATCCTGTCATTTTTCTTGGTGTAGGAATATGGAACACTTTGTAAGGCATGTTTTTAGCTTCTTAGACACAATTACGACATGAGAGTCATGAAAACCAGAGGAATGCTGTAGATTACATGTAAAGTCATAAATGTAAAATAGACTAATCAGAATCCCCAGTGAGCTATTATTTTTCGAATGTTCTCATTTTATTCTCTTTTCAGAAGAAAGAAGAGCAACAAACACACTTTTATCAGAGGGGATTTTGTAACTTTTTTTTCAAAGGAATCTTCCCGTGTCAGTACACATTCATCTAAAACACTATGTTTTCTGTATCTACAGTCTTGTTCAATGGCAACTGGCGTTCAGAATGAGAAAGCTGAGAGGCCACAAGATATTGAATCACCTAAGAAAAAATTAACATTCATCGTCAAAGTAAACAATCTTTCGACACCATATCAGAACAATTTTCAGAATAAAGAGTTGAAACAAAAAGTGTTTACTGAATAACTATCTTTCAGCCAGGAGAGGCCTTGTTCCCTAGGCAGGGTGAGGAATCTTTGTGAGATTGTATTAAAGAGTTATAAATTTTAGGACCAAGTTAACGATCTAAGCCACGGAAGTCTGCAAATTATTCCCCCACAACTTGAAAAAACATTAGCCCTTAAATTGTGTGGCTTTAGAAAATGGCCCACGTGTGCGACTTAGACTTTCTATCGTTAAGTTTAACCCTATGTGAATTGTCAGTCATGATTTGATTATCTTTTAGGCCCCAAAAATGCTGTTAAATTTCAAAGTACAGGTGCTGCAAAGGCAACCCAATGGTTGGTATGCACAGTTCCCTGAAAAAGATGTCGAGCCTCAAAACCAAGGGAGCACATTTTAAAATATTTTCAAGGCGACAAAAGTATAGCCACTCTATGCTGCACACTTACACATCCAAATCCCACCATGTAGGTCCTGTGTAGACACAGCCCTGGCCCAAACCTGGATGTGGTCTCTCCCCTTTCAAACTCTCTGAAACGTGAAAGTACTAGCTTGTGATTCCAGGATATCTGTTCATTCCCCGGTCAGGAACTTGATTTTTCTTGTGACATGCACTAAATTGTACTCTGTACATGCTTCCTCTCCCCTACTAGATTATAAACTTTTCGAGTGCAAGGACCGTCTCTGTTTTATCTTCTTTGACATAACATAGATGAACATGGTAAATTATAAATTACTCTCGCAGGTCTAACTTTCTATTCTTGTGGCATTCTTTGCATCTATTAGTATGTTACACATCATAGGTGCCTAAGAAAGATTTGCTGACTGACTGACATACTGAATAAGTGAACGCCTTCAATTATTTCCAGAATTATTACCAGAATTCCACATGGTATCTAGTAAAGAAAGGCCCAGCAAACAGAAGGTCAGCTCTCTAAAGGGCATTTGTTGGAATGGAGCCTGGCAGGCTGACCTGCCACCCTCAGTTCACAGACCATCAGACACCATTGCCACCACCAATCCTTCCAGTTCACACTACAGGATTTGGTTGCACCCTGTAGCATACTGGCAAGGGGTCCTCAGGGACATGTGGCTGTCTGACCCCATGCTAAAAAGGTATTTCAGGACTGGTGAGTGCAGAGGTTGCCAAAAACCACCTCCACCCTTCGGATGTGCAAATAGCAAGCATTAGCACAACTCTCTCCCTCGAGAAGCAAGGGAAACTAAAACCAACCAAACCCACGTGAGGGTCTAATTAAAAGAAACCAAACCAGGCACTTTGCTTTGTTGCCCTTTCTATGCCAAATGTCTAGGACTGAATCCGTGCAGAAAACTGTCCCGTTTTCCAAATGCTTCCAAATTTTGCAAGGCTTTCTAGACTTTTTATCAATTGTAATCTGTCCTGGCACAGAGACGTCATCTTTAGGGGAGAAAGCACCACCTCATTTGAGTAGTATATGTGGGAAAACTCTCAATAAATCACTTTCTCATTACTAAATACTTCTCCTGTTTTAAAATCCAGAAAGGAAAAAATTAAGAAGGAAAAAGCTGAGATTTCAGAATGGTCATTTTCTGTGTTGAATTGGTAATCTAGAGGCCCACTGGCCACCTCCTCATCCTTCATCCTTAGCCAACCACAGGTGAAGTCAGGAGCACCCAGCTTCTCTGACGTTTGCTATGCCTCCCTTAGAACATTTACCAACTGCTGTATTTTTTTCCACAGAGTCTCACTATTCGCTATAAATACTAAAAGAACAGGCCCCTTGTTCTCAGGCAAGAAAACACAGAAGCTTCATTTGTTGACTATTTGTAGCCACTATGCATTTTGTGTGCTTTATAGCTTCTTGAATGATTGTTTAATTGTGAATATATTGGCATGTGATTTGAGGTCAGCTGTTTGTTCCCTGGGTGGTACAGTCAATCCATAATCCTGACAGGGAGAAATCTCATTAAAGTTCAAGCTTCAGATTCTAGGCTATCAACATATAATCTCTAGCTCTTCAAATCCTATACGTCTCATGAAAACTTTCTCAAACTGTTTAATTTTCCTTGGATATAGTTTTTGCGGTACGCGGGCCTCTCACTGTTGTGGCCTCTCCCGTTGCGGAGCACAGGCTCCGGACGCGCAGGCTCAACGGCCATGGCTCACGGGCGCAGCCGCTCCACAGCATGTGGGATCTTCCCAGACCGGGGCACGAACCCGTGTCCCCTGCATCCGCAGGCGGACTCTCAACCACTGCGCCACCAGGGAAGCCCAATTTTCCTTGGATATAGTTTTAAAGCAGTTTCCCTTTTCTTCATTGCTCTAAAAAAAATGCAGATTGGCAAACAGAAAAGAAGATTGGTTCCAATTTCTCCACCCAAAGATACAATTAATATTTCGATACATAGTCTTCTCAGCTGGTTGACAGAGTTCTTTGAACTAGCACCAAAACAAACTCAAAATAAGCTTCACCAGGGCTTTAAGTGTTGCCACATTCTGCAAAATCTTTTTTTAAAGCCAAAACCACATAAAGTAAGATTTTCTTTGATTTAACGTTTTCAGTTTGCCACCAGTATACAGCTCAAGTGGGCCTTCAGTCTCTGGGTAAACGGTGTTTTTAAGAAAAAGGTGGATTTCTGCTGTTTCAAAGCCCATTACAAGAATGACTTAACTGATCACTGATGTCCTGCTCCTCCCAGATTACCTGCCACCCCATCCCAGCACTTCTCAAACACCTGCTCGGGGATCCCTACTTGGGGATCTTTGGCCTCCAATTTTGCCTCTGAGGGGTGAGAGAAGGGTCAAAGGAATAATATTGGAAGCAAATAAACCAATACTATAGTGGTCAACTCTGGAAAATTGGAACACAGGTGTTGGTTGTATTAGTTTCTATATTCTTACAGATATTTTTAAAGTTCTAAATATCAATAAAACTAAGCAAAAGATATCGTCCTTGTATTCAAGGAGTTCAGGGTCTGGTGCAATGCTCAATTACAGGACATACAAGATTTGCAAACAGATCATCTGTCTAGAGAGCCTTCTAACAGAGGTTAGTACAAAGTGCCAGACTCTAGCAGCTAGAGGAACATAGAGCAGGGAGCACCCGACCCCTCCTCAGCAATGTCTTCTTAGAGAATGTAGGAAGGCTTCTGTAAGGTGGAAAGCTTGACTTGAGGCTGGGAGGATGAGTAGTTCTCTGTGGTTTCAAGTGTGAGTCAGAGTGCGCTGCAGAAATAATGACTTGTGAAATCAGACTCTGAGACCATACTGTGTGCTTGGAGAAGAGGGCATATTTTCAGCATGACTGGGGTTGTTCTGTGTCAGCTGATGAGCTTGGAGAGGTGGGCATTTACTAGTTGGTGAAGAGTCCCACATGACAAGTTACCCAGTGGTTGATAAAGAACCAGTGAAGCAAGTGAAGGGCATAATGCCCGCTTCAGGGGGCAGTGTGGAAGACAGATGGGAGGGAGGTGGAAGGGAGGCAGAGAAACCAATTAGGAGGCTCCTGCAATGATCTAGGTGAGAGATGATGAAGGTCTATAATAGGCCAATGGCAGAGGGGGAGCAGAGGACAAATGGGAGATCTTTAGAAGATAGAATCCACACTTTATGGAGACAAATTGGATGTGAAGGGAGGGAGAGGACAGAATTGAGAGTGATTGCAGGTCTTCTGACTTGCAGGTGGGTTGGATGATTGCGTAAATTCACTGAGACTGGGTGGAGAAGCAATGGAGAAGGACACATGAGTAAAATTTGCAACATGCTGAGTTTGGGGAACCTGTGATACATCTTGGAGTTGCCCAAGAGACCACGAGGTACAGAGACTTGAGGTGAGTGTAGCAAGTGTGGTCTCTAGGCTAGAAGTAGACTCATCCATGCTGAACCATGGGGCTGAGGCCATGACTCTGCTGAAAGTGTTCTGGGAAGAATGAGGGAGAGAGAACAGAGGCTGCAACTCTGGGGATGCTCAGCGATTAAGAGGCTGAGGGGGAAGAAGACTCGAAGAGAGTGATGATGTCAGTCAGTGTTGCATCTGTTAAAGCAGGAGATCACTTCAAGAAGGAAGGAACAGTCTCTAGGTTAGAGCTGGCAGACAAGCCATGTAAGAGTTGGAGTTGCCAGATAAAATACAGAGTGCCCTATATGATCAACCATGCCAGTAAATAAAGCCAAAACTAATAATAAAAAAAAGAGTGCCCAATTAAATTGGTATTTCAGATCGAAACAAAGTTTTTTTAGTATAAGTAAATCCTCTACTTTTATTTGCTAAATACAGCAACCCTAGTAAGATAAAGACTAAAATGTGCTTGTCAGTGTGGTAGCTAAAGCAGGGTCAGAGGATGGCAGGGAGCAGAAGCAGGAGGAGACCTAGAGGCAGTGCATGTGAACCAACCTTTCCAGAAATCAGGCTGTGAAGCAATAGGGTCAGGGCGGGGTTAAGACACAGAGGATTCTCCTAAGGGGAGCAGGCACTGTATGCTTCATCCCTAGCCACCCCCACCAGCCAGAAACCACAAGGGTCAAGGCCATGCCTTACCTGTCTTTGTAATCAAAATGCTGATCTACCCAGACCCTTTCTCTTGTGCATCAGAAACTCAATAAGAGGTTCCTAAATTAAATCCTTAGACTGGGTTTTTCCATACCTGTAGTAAAGAACTAACGTAATCCAGGAGATACCTCACTTTTGCCTCTAGCTGAAAATTATGGCCCAATATATTTGGGGCAAATATCGTTCATGTTTATCAGAATGACCTGAGAAACTGCCTCAGCTCCCCATGTCTACTTACCAGCAAACGCACTTCTGAGAGGCCAATTGTCCCCTCTCTCTGCCTGCGAATACACAATAGCAACAGGAGCAGCTGGGAATCTCTTAATTGCCTTGTGCTTGTCAAGATGATGCAACTTTCCAGGTGAGTGAAACAGATTCCGAATATCTGGCTGAGGGGAAAACAAAATAAAACAAATCTTGCACCAAACCAGAAGAGTAAGTTTCTCAAGAGGCTTTCTGAGGCCAGTGGGAAACTTCAGTATCCTTCAGCTCGAGCTGACGTCCGCTGCACCGCGTGGCTCACACACTGCCTTTCCTCCTTTACACAGCTAAGTGAAATCCACTCACCCTGTCGGAGGAATAAACCAAACACAAAAACAAACCTATTAAAGGGCCGCTCAGCCCTGCCTTAAGTGATCGGAAGCAAGCAAGCAAATGCACAGGTGCTTCCCAAGACAGGTCTTTGCCATTTCTGCTCTTACCGCACCGTTGAGTCAACACTGGAGATGCCCTGGACTCTGCTCGGAGGGAGGAAGGAGGCCCTGGCGCTGAAGTGAGGGCTGTGGGGCTTTGCACCTGCTCTGGCACAGAAAGGAGGCCCCAGGATATGTCTGGAGGGGACAGGGTCTGGGGGTGCTTTCTGTTGGTGGAACGAAAAAGAAAAATGGCTTAATGGAAAAGCTTGGATTTTGAGGTTGGATTAGACCTGGGTTCAATCCCCTACTCTAGTTTTGTAGTACTGGGGTCTATAACATGGTAGTTAAGAGCTAAGCTTTAGAGTTGGACACTTTTGGATTTAATTTCTAGTACTACAAGTGGAACGACGGTAACACTTTTCAAAATACCTTCCTTATGTATTCTTCTTGCAGTCATTCTGCCTTTATGGCTCTAAGAAAGAGAATAAGATGGACGGCACCACAAGAAGGAGGAGGATGCGACATAGGCACCATGCCTGTCAAACAGTTGGAGGGAAAGGAACAAGGAGGCAAGGAGTGGGAGGCAGAAAGGAAAGGAAGAAGTGCCCAGAAGGTGAGGATTAGAAACCGTCAGTTCAGTTGAGGAAGATTCCAGAGCAAAAGGCTGTGCTCCTCTTCCTGCCTAAGAGACTCTGGGAGGAGACTGCCTTAGAGAATCCCACACTGACCAGGGGTCAGCTCACAGCGCAGGCCTGAGGCAGGACTGCCCCCCAGCTTGGTGCTTCCCAGCCTGAGCCAGAAGCTCCCGGGGGCCCCCAGTGGGGAATGCAAAAGGTCACCAAGAGCTGAGGCCAGCAGGCCCGCCACAGGGGGAAGTGACCCAAAGCAGAGTCTGTGAGGAGGAGTGCCCACACCGCAAGGGACTGCTGTATTGGTGAGAGCCGGGGTGCCGCTGAGCCAGCAGCAGGGAGGAGAGAGGGAGGGGAAGTCCATCGCGTCAGCCGGGCCAGAGAACAGGCCACATGCTTGTGTGGCATGGACTTTGGCTGCAGG
Source organism: Stenella coeruleoalba (assembly GCF_951394435.1). Lineage (NCBI taxonomy): Eukaryota > Metazoa > Chordata > Mammalia > Artiodactyla > Delphinidae > Stenella > Stenella coeruleoalba. Next base: position 72,098,413 of record NC_137150.1, on the reverse strand, counting down.
TGTGAATAGGGCCCTGTGAGCAGGCATAGTAGGGACTTAGGGTGGTGAGAACCTACAGAAGCGAACAAGGACCAGCCTTCTCAAGGGGCAGAGGGGAAGAGCAATAGCCTGGAGAGAGAGAGATAGCCTGGGAAGAAGTTTGAGCCTTGAATTATTTAAATACTTGTTCAAAAGAAACTGAGAAAACTGGGAAAAAATAAACACAAAAAAATAACATCTCAAAAAAAAAAATCTCTTTTACTCCCATTCTTCCTCAAAAAAACCACCCTGAGATCTTTGACTTGACAAATTTTGATACTGTTTTCCCGCTCCTCAGTGAGATTTGGGGCTCTAGAGGTCAAAATCATCAGTTATGGACAATAAAGGACCCCACCAGGTATGCACATTTGAGGTACAGTGTATAAACTTACAGCACTCCCCTCTACTAGAGGAGCTTTGTAAACTTGGGTTATCTTAACTTCTTTGGGCCTCAGCTTCCTCATCTACAAAATGGGAATAATACTACTTCATAAGTGTTGTTGGGTGTATTAAATGAAATGATGCATGTGAAGCACTGTACAGTACTCAGCACATAATTGTGCGTGTTCATGGTTATATAACATTATTACTTAGCTTCCAGCAGCTTCATTTTCTACCGCTGTAAACTGGGATTGCAATATTCATCTCACACAATAGGTTTGCAAATAGCATTACTTTCCCTTTCTCCTCTATTTCCTTTTCTAAAGAGCTACCGGTTATCTTATCTCGTCTTCTACCTCAAATAAAGACATCTCTATTCATTTATTCAATCAAGACTGTTTTCTGGGTTTCAGCTTCGTGCAGATCACTCTCGTGAGGGTTTCTGAGATGATACATGTACAGTACTTATCATTCATGGTCTGCTGGTTGAGGGGGGAGGGGGCAATATTTTTACATCTTTATCGTAGAAGGGAAAAATGATGAGTGGATAGCAAAAGCACTGCAGTAATTCAGAGGAGGCAGTGTTGATTTCTAGTTAGAAGTCAGGGAATGCTTCCTGCATAACCTGGAATTTGAACCAGACCTTGAAGAATGACAAATACTTAGGCAAGTGAAGACTCGGGAGGGCACAAGGATGTGTGTTGAGATGGGTGGGTAGTTCTGTGTGACCAGTTCAGAGAAGATGAAAGGTTGGGGAAAAGATAGGCTGGAGAGCTGGGTACAGGCCTGATATGATGAGCCCACGATGCTATTAAGCTAACAGTCATCAACTTTTCACTTTCTCATATTTCATGAAAGGAAGGAGAAGGAGAAGGAACTAAAATGTATTGAGCTCCAGATACACGTGAGCCACTGCACAGGGACTATTCTATGTATAGTATCTCTAAACCTCATGGCCATGCTGGAACGTAGGTATTCACAGAGGAGGACACTGAGGTTCAGGGAGGTTAAGTAACTTACCTAAGATAACACAGCTAGACAGTAATCCACTGAGAATAAAATCTGGGCTTGCCTGATCCAAAACTAGTGCTATGAGACAAGGCCTTTAGGCCTTACCTGTTCTACCTGTTTCCTTGTGAAAGCATCACTTCTTTCCAGCTCCTGCGTTTAAGGAAGTGCTGTCACCAATAAATTAGCAGTCAGGGTGAGCTGGAAGCATTCTGAGGGACTGAATCCCAATGGGGCAATGTTTTTGATTCCAGGATTCAGGGTCATGGAAAACTGCCAGAAGGATATGGGTCTTCTCCTCCTGCAAATGGCCCCATGAGTGTCCTGGCAATTTGAGCCACCTAAGGAGAGCAGTGTCGGGGATGAGACTCAGCTTTGGAAGGTAATGGGAGCCTAAATGAGGGACATCCAAGGTACTTTCATCTTCTGTGTATTTGTGCTCCATTTAAGTCCCAGGGGATTACATTTTGAGGTGGATCTTAAGGCAGGATATATGACAGACTAATGTTTATTTGAGAAGGCTCAGAAATATGTGTCTCCCCAGCTGGAACCAACACAGCGAGACCCAGGACAGTTTTGGTTTTGTACCATAAATCTTCTCTCTGGGGAATGAGAAACCAGATCTGACCTTGTGAGCCCTGGGGTAGTGACTGAGGCTCAGAGAGATAGGTTGACTTCTCCAAGCTCACACAGATGGGAAGAGGCAGAGTCAAGATGAGAGCCCGAGGACTGTGATCCTGGCTTCATTACTGTGCTGCTCACAGGAGAATAAACTCACCTAATCAGAGGACTAGAAAACAGTTTTACAATCTCAATGGCCTGTGGCTGGTTTTAAGAGAACCATAGAATTTTTACAATTAGAAGAGACAGTAAAGATCATTTCATCCAATTAACTCATTGTATAGATGAGAACACTGAGGTTCAGAATAGGAAATTGACTCGCCCAAGGTCACAACACTTAGTGGTGGGACTTGGCCTAGGTCACAGACACTGCCTGTGGTCAGTGCTCTTTCCACTGATGCTGAATAATATGTTCCACGGACTATTAACCACACCAACTCCCACGCCCCCATCCTGCCCACTCACATGTGGAGAGTCAAGAGGTCATCAATCACTACTTCCATTTAGACAGGCATACCTTTCTAATTTTATGAAGGAGATAAAAACATGTCCTAATTTCAAATCAGCCAGAGAAAGCAATTCCCCAAACATCTGGTACTTTTCTGGCTTGAAAGCCCCTACATTTTTTTCCGGCATAAGTCTTAGAAAGTCAAAGCAGAGAGTTGGCTCCCATGCTCCAGCTCATTTTTCACGAAGCTCCCCAAATGCTAAACAGATTTCCTGTACCCTCGGTGACAAGAACCTCCTCTCTGGCCAAAATCCTGCCCCATGTTCCCACCCCAGTAATATGCATGGCCTCACAGCCATCTCCTGCAGGGGCAGCCAGCAAGCATCCCAGGCTGTCTCATGCTCTGTAACAGAATGCCTGGAGCCCACCTCTTTCCCAGTCTCCTTTTTCTAGGAGGGGGCCATGACTTGCTCCCAGGAACCCAGGCAGGGGCTGTTTCCCATCACTTCTTGCAACGAGGTATTTCATGGGGCCTGAGAGAGGAAATCAGGTCTCTGCTCCCCCTGGGATTAGTGCCATTCTCTGGTCTGTTCTCCCAGAAGGCCCTTTCTCTAGGTCTGACATAACTTTCTCCTCCAAGACAGGATCAGCGAGAATCCATTTGTGTTCCTGCCCTGCATTCCAGCAGAATCCCTCGGGCACTGTGGCTGGAAATGATTTGTGTAGGGAAGTTGGCCAGCTTCTCTTTTAATCACTCACATACTCACAGATACAGGGAATCCTGCCACGCTCACCTGGGGGATGGAAGAAACCTTCCTCACTTTGCCATGGTCTCCCTAAGTGGTGCAATAAACAGCGAGTCTAGTCTCCAGGAAAGGTGTTCTAAACAGCCTCCTTCTCCGAGGGTTAATTGTAAAATCAGTATCTTCAGGAACCCCTCCCCTTTCCTGGGAGCTTCTGCAAAGCAGACACTTCTCAGATAATATCCAAACATCCATTCACCCTGCAGCGCTTCCTGAACACTACTCTGACTGGGGAGGAGGGTAGGGTGGAGCTGGGCCTGGAAGAAAGGGCAAGATTTGCTGAGAACATTTAGGCAGGGGGATGGTAGAAGCCAAGGCCTGGGAGAATGAATGATCGGGGTGGGTGAGGAAGGGGGAGTCAGGGGGCAACTGGAGGGGAACAGAAGTCTTGTTGGGGAGGAGGGAGTGATGACTAGTTAGGGTCCCAACAGGAAACAGAGGGCACACCCAAGATGGGATCATTTGAAAAGGGTTTATTTGCAAACGTGTGGGTGTAGGAGAGCCATAAAGAATAGCCCAGTAAACCAGGCTCAGTAAGAGCCAAGGCATTACACCTCTAGGCACAGAAAGACTGTGACTAGAACAGAGAGAGAGCGTGCAATACAACAGCTGCCTTAGAAGAACAGAGGCCTCAGTCAAAGATGCAGCCAGTTCCAGGCAACCTTGCGGGGAGAGGTCCAGGCAGAGGCGGATTTACAATGAAACTGGTCAAGTTCAAGCTGTAGGGTTCAGAGTTGCACAGGCCCCTTCCCAGGCCTGGGAAGGAACCCTAGCAAAGTTCATATGTTCTATGTTTTTGTAAATTTGGGGGGGTAAATTTTGTAAAAGTAAGATATTTTTGATCCTAGTTTCCCTCTGCCACACACATCCTATGTTGGGTGGCTTTGGAGGCGTCATGGGCATTTTTAGGATCTGGTTAAGGAGAAGATGAGTTTGGGTTTGGTGTGATATATTTAAGTTGCTCACAGTCACTCTGTATATATTTAATTCACCGCTAGCTGTCCTCATGAAGGAATGGCTTCCAGGAATACTCTTACCGCCAACTCATCTGATGTCATGACTTGAAGGTACAGAGAGGTCAGTTGTAATAAGAATGTGTCCTTTGGTGCCCAGCATGGATGTATGTGGGTAGTGAAGAGAACAGAGGTTTGTGTGAGGAACCAGGGCTGGTCTGTGGCCCATCATCAGACATAAAATTTTAAGTCTAGAATTCAGTTCTCATTGTCAGTAGTATAACGCAGCACCTGCAACTATAAACACACCATACTATTTCTTTTTAAATGGAATTTCACATATTAGTTCTCAGATTCCTGTGTTTATAGCCTATAGGCATAAAAAATTTCACATCATATCAAAATTAGCAACTTAGTAAGACGAAGAAAGAAAATGCAAATAGAATTAAAGGACCTTGGATTATTCGATAATCTTATTGATGGAGGAGTAAAGCATATGAACTCATTGGCAGAAGATTTACATTTCTTACTGCTTTGATACAAGATCCTGACATCTATGAAGATGTCCTAGATGGGGTTCCCTAGAAATGGCCTATGAAATGGAAAGTTGCATGTAACTTCTTTACCGTGGAGAGCTCTCAGGAGTTCTACTTGTAAGGAAATGAGGATGGCAGGACTGGGAAAAGCCGACCAGAATGTGGCCCCAGCAGATCCTATATTCCAGCAGCTGAGGGATGGCTGCACTGACCCCATGAGGGAATCTGGGCAAAACCACACAGCACCCTCTATAAAAGATAACATAAAACTCATGGTATGCCACCACTATAATGGGGCCCAAAGGCAAGCTGGTTTATAGGTCTGAGCAATTCAAAGAGTATTTAAGATTAATTCCTGAACAAGAAAATTTGAAATGCTCTAAGTCTTAGTTATATATGGAAGAAAATGATAGAGGTCTTCCCAAATGGGACAGCAATCTCAGAATCTGACATGACATTACAAATGATGAGTTGTGAAACTGAAATTGTTCTACGTTACCAATATAAAAAGAATCCAATTCCAATCAAACCCACTAGGGGAAAGAATGGATTATATTTCCATTCTTTCTCTAGAAAAATTGATTACAAAGTTGTCAGATGAAGAGGCAAAGAGTATGCTGCTGAAAACAGAACAATATTGCTATTTTTCTGCATTTGGTGATATTTTTGGTTTTTGTGGACCAATAAAATTGCAAGCTTCAGTCTCATAAAGCCAGCATCACACTTAGACCCAGAAGAATAAATACACTGTCATCACCCGCCCACACCACTCAGGTATCCCTCTGGAGCTCCCCAACAGCTGAATCCAACAGACGCCAGAGGCTACTGTAGGATAGCCCCTGGGGCAGGGAGCAGGATGGAGAAGGGTAGCACGTATTGAAGACACCAGCCACAGCTAAGTATTATGGAACCAGGTTACGGTAGCCTTGACTGTCAAACTGAGCTTGCATTTTATTCATAGAAAGATGAAATCTGAAAGACATAAACATAAACTCATATGGAAGGAGCGTTTAATCTGGGGTTGTAAAACATGCCTGCCACTCACCACTCACCAGCAGCCCACTAAGGCAAAGTCCTGAACCCACATACAGGCGGGAGGACGTGTGTGCTCCTTGTCTCCTCTCTGAGGCCTGGGGAGAGTGGGCTCCCAAGCTAGCCGTAGGGGAGGAGCCAGTGGAGAACACCATGAAGGCGAGATGCAGAGCACCGTCACCTTGGACATGACCCCTAATCAGAGGATGTGGTTACTCCTTTCACTATTTAGCAGTTCTTATATCCTGAATGTCCAGTTTATACCCCTCCCTCCTCCATGCTGTAAGCGAGGCCCTCTCTTCTTGTCTCTGCCTCACCCGGTCAGCTCCCAGCTGCAGCTCTGTGCAGCCAGTGCCAGATGCACACACAGAGTCAGATGGGCCACCACCCTTGGAGGGTAGGAGCCCGAGTTTGAGGTGGAAATGCCAGAACCCAATTCCTCTGTTGGCTCCTTTGTAACCTTCCTGGGTAACTGAAGTCCTGGCATCTTTCCCTAGATCTTTCCCTGTTTTGCTGAGATCCCAGGAGATTCCATAATGACCCTCTCCTTTCCTGGTCCCACACCAAGTGCTCTCCTTGACGGATCCTTCCCATGCTTTGTCCTCCACCCAGAAACAAGGACTCCTGAATCTGCTATCTCCAGCCAGCTGGCCTTCCCAAGGTCTTTTTTTTTTCTTTTAATTTTTATTTGATATTGGAGCATAGTTGATTAACAAAGTTGTGTTAGTTTCAGGTACACAGCAAAATGTATTTATTGTTTGCCCCAGACAACCTCTCCCCTCTCCCACCATTAGGCAGTGAAATTCGTTGGCACTCAGGAAGCATTAGATAAATAAATGAACGCTTTTGCCTTGGTTTCCCTTTCTAGCTGTATCATTTACTATTCTCCCTTACTTCCCCTCCCCCCTCAGGCTAGTCAAACTCAAGTGCTTACTGTTATCGCTCATCTCCTCCCAAATTCTCCCCTCATCTCCTCCCAAATTCTCTCCTCATCTGCTCTTGCACATACGGGTCTCCACTGGGCGTCTTCCTATTTCACTTACTGGTTTACACATCTTATCTCCTCTACCAGACAGAGAATGCCTCCATGACTCAGCTACGCATGAGTCATTTCTTCTCCCCAGCAGCTACTGACCTACAGTGGGCATTTATGAATGGATTAATGGACGTATCTGCCCTTCAAAGCATGAAGGTCTTTCTTCTTGTTATGGGTTAAGTATATATTTAAATTACACACATGTGATTCATGATTACATTCCTACGGTAAAACACTCAAACAATATAGATAAAACTAAACTCCTCTTTGCTTACCTCCAATCCCAGTTCCCTCCCCATTTATATATCTATGCAATGAAGGTGTAATATAGTTTTGTGGGATTTTTTTTTTTTACAATAGAGGTATATTATATAAATTATTTTGCAGCCTGCTTCTTTCACATTACAATACGTCAAAAGTATCTTCTCATCTTTCTATACACAAATGGATTCTCGCTGGTCCTGTCTTGGAGGAGAAAGTCAGACCTAGAGAAAGGGCCTTCTGGGAGAACAGACCAGAGAATGGCACTAATCCCAGGGGGAGCAGAGACCTGATTTCCTCTCTCAGGCCCCATGAAATACCTCGTTGCAAGAAGTGATGGGAAACAGCCCCTGCCTGGGTTCCTGGGAGCAAGTCATGGCCCCCTCCTAGAAAAAGGAGACTAGGAAAGAGGTGGGCTCCAGGCATTCTGTTACAGAGCATGAGACAGCCTGGGATGCTTGCTGGCTGCCCCTGCAGGAGATGGTTGTGAGGCCATGCATATTACTGGGGTGGGAAAATGGGGCAGGATTTTGGCTAGAGCGGAGGTTCTTGTCACCGAGGGTACAGGAAATCTGTTTAGCATTTGGGGAGCTTCGTGAAAAATGAGCTGGAGCATGGGAGCCAACTCTCTGCTTTGACTTTCTAAGATTTATGCCATTGAGCTATTGAGAATACTTCTACTTCCCCCATTTTCTTCTCCTTATCCCAAGAGCCTTTTGGATGCTTTCACTCTGTATGCCCTGCCCCCAACACCTAGGTTTTGCTGAAGTAGCATGGTACTTTTCTTTCTAGATCTCATTAGAATATCCTTTGCAGTATTTCACCTCTATTTTAAGAATTCTTATTCAGCATTACACATTTCCAGTCTATCACTATCCATTTATACTGAACTATATATATGTGTATAAATCTATGCACATGTATACATATATACAAATGTGTGTGTGTATATATATAGGTAAGCATGTATATATACATGTGTGTATATGTATATATAAGGAAACATGATTTATTGCTCACCCCTGTTTCCTCTCTTCTCTAACCCATTTGATTTTGGTCAGAGTCTTTTTTTTTTTTTTTTGTGGTACGCGGGCCTCTCACTGTTGTGGCCTCTCCCGTTGCGGAGCACAGGCTCCGGACGCGCAGGCTCAGCGGCCATGGCTCACGGGCCCAGCCGCTCCGCGGCATGTGGGATCTTCCCGGACCGGGGCACGAACCCACGTCCCCTGCATCGGCAGGCGGACTCTCAACCACTGCGCCACCAGGGAAGCCCGGTCAGAGTCTTTTTGAAACTATTTTCTTCAGAGAGTGCTATAATTGTTGGATCCTTGCATATCTGTAAAAACAAACAAAACAAAACAAAAAATATATATATATATCTCAACTTCTGTGGGTGAATAATGTCTTCAAAGTTCATCCACGTTGTAGCATGTGTCAGGATTGCCTTCCTTTTCAAAGTTAAATAATAGTCCATTTGTATGTATATACCACATTTTGTTTGTCTATTCCTCTGTTGATGGACACTAGGGTTGTTTTCACCTGTTGGCTATTGTGAATAATGCCATCACCCAGCTTTAACAATGATCAACTCAGAGGCAATCCTGTTTCATCTGTAACCCCACTGCTTTCCCCTTCCATATTATTTTGAAGCAAATCTGAATGGGGTATTTTACAAATTATATTTTCTATTTGGTTGAAGATCATTCCCAGGGAGAATCAGAGTCTGGAAACCAACAATATTTCACCCCAAATAAGTTAAATCTGTTTGGCATAAAGATGAAGTGCAGATGAGGTGGGAAAGCTGCCACAGAAATGGTAGATGAGGAAGGAGAAGTAGGTCAGAGAGTGGCTAAGGCTGATCATATGTACTTGAGCTGCTCTCCCTACTGTCACCTCCTTCCCCCTCAAACCTCTACTCCCCACATCCCAGAAGCAGGAAAGACTCCAAAGCTCACAGACCGCTGCAGCCATCCTGGCTTTGGGGACCTCAAAAAAGGCTCTATAACTCTCTGTCCACTTGTCTACGGCCAGGGCATTTTGCTTTGGCAATGCTAGGGCTCAAGTCAAGCTATGCCTTGAGCTCACTGACACTGCCTTGGGAGCCAAGGTCTATTCCTGGAGAAGAGATTAGTGGAAATTCCTCCGGAAGAAATTGGCTGCCTGTGAATGCCAAGAGATGTCACTAGATAAACTACCCAGAAACAAGAGTTCGTATGTTCGTTATCACTTTAAAATTATGCTGAGCACCTGAGTATGGTATAATTTAAGTAAATTAACTTGGCCTCTGTTGAGCCATCCTCCAGAGCACAAGGAGGCTCTCTTCTGGAACTCACCTTGGAGGTATGTTGTCCCTTGCCTTTGTTGCCTTGAGAAATGAAAACTTGTGCTAAGGGAACATGGCAGTAGCTGTTGTGGAAGGGCCCGAATTTATCTTCCAAGTGGCCTTGGAGAAAAACACAGTCATTCTCACCCTCCCTTAAAGGTCCCTTTACTGATGGTCCCCAGTTTTCTCTTCCTAACCCCATCAGTATCATAAATATCCCCTTAATATTCCGCAGGGACAGCTCAAACCTGGGATACATTCAAAGGAAATCATTGCAAGCAGAAAATCTTTTGGTCTCTTCCCCCAGGTCAGTAGCCCTGTCCTCTCCTCTCTTTTCTACTCTGCTGGTCTGAGATTTCTCTCCATCCTCAAGAGGAGCATCAGTAAGTGTGGGTTAGCCCAGAGTTTGACATGAACATTGTCCAACAGGAGCTGAAGCATCTGGGGCCTGTCTGTACCTCAGTCAGTAGGCGTGTGTCTTGAGCTGGTAACATGAAGTTGCTCTTGGGTGTCAGAGAGGCAGCATCACGCACTGCAGACTCGGGACTTGCATCTACCACGTCTACTCCATTGGGCTTTACCCCATCTTTCTACCATCTCTCTGATAAACATGGACCTATCACTTCTCTTCCCTCAGCCTCTGTTTTTTGATAAAATCAGGGGATTGAACTGGATGGTCCCCAAGTCCCCTTCTAGCTCTGAGTCTGTGAATAAACTCACAAACCCTGGAAATTAGAAGCACCTCTTTGGCTCCTGGCCCTAACTCCAGAGGCCACCTGGGCCAAAGATCGAGCTGGGAGGGAAGTGGGAGCTCCAGGTGGGGTTTCCCAAGGTGGACTCTTGGAGGTGCTTTGGCATGTATGAAAAAGAGACTGGAGAACACGGAGCAGCAAACGAGCCGATCCAGCCTGGGGTGGGCTGGGGGGGCTACTTGGGTTAGAAAGGCTCATTCCTGACAGCGTTCCTGGAACACCACTGCATCTAGGTGGCTGTGGATCTGAGGCCCAAAGCTGGACTTGGGGCCAAAACAGCAAAGAATCCCTTTTCTTCCTGCACTAAGGCAGCTGCAGAGATCAACCAGGATCTAGGATCAAAAAAGGACTCCAAGATTTAGAACCCAAGGAGGAGCCCGACGGGAGCTGCAATAAGGAATGTCCAGGAGAGGACAATGGAGGCTCCTCACATACTCCAAAGAGGGCTTCGCAAGCTTTAACACACACTGGAATCCCCTTTAGGGCTTGTTGAAACACAGAGTGCTGGTCCCACATCCTAGATTCTGATTCTGTAGGTCTGGGGTGGGGACAGGGAATTTGCATGTCTAACAAGTTCCCAGGGGATGCCAATGCTGCAGGTCTGGGGGCCACTCCTTGAGAATGACTTTATTAAAGAGACAGAGAGGAGACGTCATAGGTGAGCGGCGAAGAGCTCAGCTAGCAGCTCTGCCCTTTACGTGCGCAAGCTACATAGCCTCTCCAAACCTGCTTCTTCATCTGTAGTTTGGGACTGATAATAAGTGAGGAGTGGAGAGGAGATACACCTAAATAACTCGGAGAAGTTTCTGGCACAAAGTGAATGCTCCGCAACTGCTAGCTCTCCGTGCCTCTCAGCATGGTGACTGATGAACGCAAAGCCTCCAGCAATGTGGAAAGTGGTCAGTAGTGGTTGTTTTATACATATTATTAGGCTTGTGCTCAGGCACCAGTAAAAGAAACCAACTAGAGTGGCTTGAATAATTATTTTAGCTTTCCAGACTCTGTGGTAGAGATGGCAAGAAAAGGGAGGGGATCTCTCCCTCCTGTCAGAGGAGCCCAGCGGTGAGCAGTCCAGGGCAGGAGTGGCACTGCTTCAGGGACCTCTCAGAACCCAGGTTCCTACCACCTCCCTGCCTGACTTGTTTTTGTCCTCATGGTTGCAGAATGGCTGCTGTACCTCCAGTCCTCATTCCAGGCAGGAAGTGGGGCTACGTGAAGGACACCAAGGCAAACACTTTCTCCTTGTGATGTTTGCCTTTATATTCTCAAAGGGAAGTCCTCCCAGGGATTTCTGCCAACATCTCACTGGCCTCATCTCATTCGGCTAGGGATGACCATCTCACGTGGCCATGCTTAGCTGCCGAGGAGGCTGGGAAGTTAAGTATTTTAGCTTTTCTGACTCTATGGTAGAGATGGCAAGAAGAAAAGAGGTTGAAGTGGGTGTTGAGAGAGCCACTCAAGGTATCTGCAATTTGATTGTTCAAAGCTATGAAAACGATGGCCAGTTCAGTGAGCCATGGGAGTATGAAGCCCACAATTCATCCTATGCCCTTAATTGACTGTGTGTGTGTGTGTGTGTGTGTGTGTGTGTGAGAGAGAGAGAGAGAGAGAGAGAGAGAGAGAGAGAGAGAGAGAGAGAGAGAGAGAGAGAGAGAGAGATTTTGCTATTTCTTTTAGAAAACTTATGTCGCGGCCTTCCCTGGTGGCGCAGTGGTTGAGAGTCCGCCTGCCGATGCAGGGGACATGGGTTCGTGCCCCGGTCCAGGAAGATCCCACATGCCGCGGAGCAGCTGGGCCCGTGAGCCATGGCCGCTGAGCCTGCGCGTCCGGAGCCTGTGCTCCGCAACGGGAGAGGCCGCGGCAGTGAGAGGCCCATGTACCGCAAAAAAAAAAAAAAAAAAGAAAGAAAACTTATGTCGCTCTGTCTTGTAGGATAATTTGTGAGCAGGCCTCCTGTTCCTCATCCCTTCTCCATCTCACAACCACCCCTGCAGGCCAGGAGCTTCCCCAGGTTCATGCTTTCCTAGACTACTCACTAGACCAGACACCATCTCAGCATTGGAGACAAACCGTGCACAAGGCACATCTCCAGCCCAGCCGCCATGAAGCTTAAAGCCTAGCAGGAAACACATTAAAAATTAAAATGAAAAAGCATTAACATTATTTTTTAAAGTTCCTAAATAATAGGGACTTGCTCGTGAAATTAAATTGAGTGTGGTTTGTTTGATCAAAAAAGGGAGTCAAATTTGCCATCAGACTTCCTCCAAAAAGCTTTTTTAAGGAATCCCTCATTCTGAATGCCTGGCACCTAGTAGGCCCTCAAAAAACATTTGTTGACTGTTGAACGCCCCTCCCTCTTTGAGTACCTATTTGATCTCCCTTCCTAGAGTGAATAAGCTCTTCTGGGTCAGAGCTCTGTGTCTAGTTCAGCACTGGCACACAACAGGAACTAAGGGAATATTTGTGGAATGGAATGGAATCAAGTTTATGTCAAATGAAGACTGCCAAATTAGCAACTGGGCCCAAATCCACTTTGGGTGTATATTCTCTGGGTCACTATTGTATTATTAATGAATTCTTTTAAACCTCATGAACTTTTTCTGTGGGCGAAGCCACAGCCTTATCCTGGCACCAGACATACACAGCTTGTCCCCGTGAGGTCATTGCAGGGAGAGATCAACTCCAAGAGCCTCAGCAGGTTTAAACATCCCTGAGTGGGTGTGGCGTGTTGCGCTGCCTGGCTGCCTTTCAAGCCACCCTTTTCTCCCCTCTTGTTCGCAGAAACAATGGCTATGAATGGGACTCTTCTCTCCACTGAAAGAAGGAAGGAAGAGTCTACAGATAGATGGACCAAATGTCTTTTTTTTTTAACCTTTTTGTTTCTGAAGTTCTCTCTGACCTGAGAAGTGTAAGGCACACGCACTCCTCCTAATCACTGCTGATCAGAGGAGCAGCTACATTTGGGAGAAGGTCCCCCGGGAGCCCTTCCTTCCCTTCTTAGACCTTCGGGTCAAATCTAGTGAACAAAGTATCCTGCCACAATAATGAGAATGATGTCAGTTTTATCCCAATTCAAAGAAAGGAAAAAAATACTAGAATTTTATCAATCGCAAATTTTTCTTCCATACCTTTTTCTTAAGCTTTTAATATCTGGTTTTTGTTTTTGTTTTGACCACTGGTAAGATGCAGCAAATGGAGTGTTTCCTGAAGCTCCACAGACATCACTGTGGGCCTTTGCTACCTAGACTGATCGGAACAGCACTGCTCCCGGACATGCTGAGAATCCACATGCTGCCTGGAAGGCAGGGAGGAGGGGTGAGCTTGACCAGGTGCTTCATTGTCTCCAAATATTCCTATCAATATATTCTGATCCACTCACAGAAAGGACACTCAGGTATGAAAAGAACCATTTCCACGTGACTAAAAATTTTTCTGCAGGGTGACAATGGGGCAAGCATGCAGCCTGGAATCTGATGGTCCTAGATTCTAATCTCAGCTCTTCTACTCACTAGCTGTATAACTTTAGGCAAGTTGCTTAACCTCTCTGAGCCTCAGTTTCTCCATCTGTAAAATGGAGAGAGGACTACTTACCTAGGATTTTTGGTAGGATTGACCAAGATATTATAATATACAAAGAGTGGCTGATAGTACCCCTGACCCAAGAGAAATGGCCCTTATTATTACTCTGATTCATATATTGGTTGCTGGGTGGTGGTCGCGGCGGGGAGTGGGGGATGAACTGGCCACAGGTGTGTACAGTCAGAAGCCCTGGACTCAGCTGCCCTTTCAAGCCTTTCAAGTTATGGGGCTCTGCATTGCTGTACCTATTATATCTTCAGTAATTCTTTACCTATCCCTCAGCCCCAGCCCCACTCCCTCCAGCTCACTTAGAAAAAGCAGAAACCTGTGGTTTTCCAGCTGGCATTTTGTTCAGACACTGGTTTCTAAAGGTCTTTCCTGCCACTTGGAAGGACCAAAGAATACAGAGAATGAGAACACTGGCTCCCTGGGAGGGAGACACAGAGCTTCACGGATTCGCGGACACAGCATGTAATCTCCTTTCCTCTGTGTCTCCCAGGATGAGTGGAGCCGCCCAACACTGTTGCTTATTTTTCTTGTTGTTGTTAGCATTTCTTTTTTTAACACCTTTATTGGAGTATAATTGCTTTACAAATGGTGTGTTAGTTTCTGCTGAATAAGCAAAGTACATCAGCTATAAGTGAATGCCTCAGAGCCTGCTGTGCATGCCCAGAATGCCCTGGTGCCAGAGACAGTCTTCACGTGGCCAGAGGGCAAGTTCCAGCAAAACCGTTGTGCCCACCTGACACATGGGCCTGGCCCAGTGTCCACCTTGCTCTGTTCTGTGGAGCCTCTGGGAGGCCCTCGGTCCTGCTGGAGGTACAGTCTGGGCAGCTTTATTCAAGGATGAGAGAGAGACAGAGACAGCAAGAGCTGATCAGAGAGAGGCCAAGAGAGACTGAGGATGAAAGAGACAAAGACTGAAAGGGAGGCACAGAGAGAGACAGAGGGACAAAGAGATAGGAGAGGCAGAGAGAGAGAGACAGGGACAGAGACAGAGAGGCACAGAGAGACAGGGAGAAACAGACACACACAGAGACACCTAGACATATGCAGAGGGGCGGAGAGAGACAGAACTGTAGAGAGGCAGCTACAGACACAGAAAAAGAGACCTTCAGAGGGAGAGGGAGAGAAACTCGGTTTTGAGGGAGATGAGGCTGGAGAGAGAAGCCAGACTTGGGGGTAAGCAGGACCAGCGGGGCTCCCTGGGGAGATGTGTGCACTTTGCACCCAGGAGTCCTCGTACTGAAGTGGTTTCTTAGTTCTCAGCAGCCGGCTGAGTGTCATGTCATGTTCAGAGGATACGCTTCAGAAGCGGCCTGGGCAGACATACAGGGACAGCTGGCCTTTGGCTGCGGTTTACAGCTGCCAGCCCTTCACTCCACGGGCTGGTGGCCACAGGCAAGGCCTAGGAGCTCAGGGTAGGCTCTCCCCACGGCTCCCCCCGGGACTATGACATAGACCTGCAGCCCCAGGCAGCCAGGGCTGACTGAGCTGAGGGAGAGGAGTGGCCTCCTGCACAGCTGGGCATCCATCAGTCAGGAGCCTGCAGGGCCACTGGGGCTGCAGCCTGCAGCAGCCGGCCGGGCCTGGGGGCCCTGGCTCTGGGTGCGGGCCTCTGCTGTCATCTCAGGAATGGGGGAAGCAGCCAGTCCACTTCCTAAGCAAACCCCTCCCCCTCGGGCATGCATGTGTCCCGGTAGATTTAAACATTTTCCAGTCTGCTGGGGGAATGGCATCTCTTAAGCAGAGAGGACTTAGTAATTGAAGTCAGCTGTTGCAGAATTTCCCCATTTCCCAACACAAGCGGGGCAACGTGCTTCACCTAGGAAATCCTGGCTGCTTTCAGCATGGAACCTCCTGGAGGTCCCAAAGGCAGGGACCCTGGGCAGGGGAATCACTCTCAAACATCTGAAATGCCAAGAGATCATTTTGGGGCCCCTGTTCCCAGAGCCTCTCCCTCGCTCCTTCCAAGTTCTCACTCCCCGACCTGTCCTGTGTCCCCCTAAGCCCTGCCTGTTCCCCTTGTGCTCTGAGGACCACGGAGGCTTCTCTTCCTCCACCCTTGCTCTCCTGGCCTCACAGGCTCTTTGGGAGCTTGTCTTTTTCCCTGGGACCCTACTTCGGGTGACTGGCTCTCTTGTGGGCCAGACCCAAACGTGGATGGGGGCATGAGGCATTGTCCCGAGGCTCCAGGAGATGTACTACCATCTCCCTGTTAGAAAGGAAGGTGATACCCTTTGACCCGGGGTCCTCAAAGTAGAAGTTGCAATACAAACAAACTTATCAGAGAAATCAAAGCCCATCTATGGATTAGGAAACTGGGCCCAGGTAAACGTACAAGATGATTGCATTCCTGTGCCCGTTCTTAGGGCATTTGAAGCAGCCAGTGTCGTCAGTTTACCAAGCAGGAGGCCTGTATGGGACCTCGGTGTAGTGTTATAGCTGGGTCAGATGTACCTTGGGGACCTTGGGACCAGCCAGGGAGCTGGCACAGCACGCGGCTCTGTCAGCAGGCCAGCTCGGAGCCCTCATCAATACTAGCAGTCTTACTTTCTGTTTCCATTGTACTTTAGTTGGTAAAGTACTTTCCTGTTCATTATCATATTGCATTCTCCCCCACAATCCTTAGGAGGTAGGCAATCCCCTTTTTGCTCCACAGGTAAAGAAAGTGGGGATTGGAGAGGTGCATAGCTGCTTCAAATGAATAGTGCCCAAGCCATGACCCAACCTGGATCGTCAGGATTCAAAACGCAGGGGTGCTCTCCATTCTGGCCGCTTTCATGGTGAGACACTGTCCAGCCCCTGCCAGCATCCTATCTCCTGTCCTTTATTTTTCTCTGCAGAGGAAAAGCCAAAGTGGCAGGAGAGGTCTTGCCTTTCATTCCCCAGGGTGTTAGACAGTCCTAGACCCATGCAGAAAACTTCCAGCCTGAAGGCTCCTTTTGCAGCTGTCTGACTCGCAGCCCTCCCCGCCCCCCCCCCCAAACATTCAGGCACCCTGCCCTGCACGTGGGCCAGAAAAAAGGCACAAATCCTTGGCCACAGAATGAGCACAGGCCACTGGCTCCAGGGTGACACAAGGGGACTGGGGGATGAAGGAGATATGTTGTACCTTGTTGCTGGTTACTGCTGAACTGTAAGAAAGCTACTGCTCTGAGGTGTGTAGCTCAGATCCACCCCTTTGCTGAAATCTCATTAATACTGGTAAGTGTTTCCAGCTGATTCTCTGGGAGTTTCTGATGATAATTTTCTCTCCTTTCCAAGAATTCTACTTCTTATCTCTGTATCTTCATTGTTGATTTTAATGAGATTATGTCTAATGCTTTACAATTAAATATTATGTTTGCTACAGTCATGAGTAGCATGAGTTACATTTGATTGTGTTGAGGAAGTATTTTTCTATTCCTAGTTTCAAAAAAATGTTTTTAACAAGTCAGTGTTAAATTTCTCACAAAGATTTAGCAGCTGCAAAATGCCTTGAGCCAAAGGGCTGGATCAAGAAGAATGTCTGTTGGAGCATGTTGTGGTTGGCAGTGCAACCGTGGAGGTCTGACAGCCTTTGCCAAGAAGACCTGGAGAGACATGGCTCTGCTACTTGTCACCTGAGAGACTTGGGAGGTCACTTAACCTCTCTGGGTCTTAATCACCTCATCTGTAAAAGGGGATAAATAATGGCCTCCACCTGCTCGTTTTATGAGGCTGAAGCAAGATGGTATGTGTGAAGCACTGAGATGGCCTGTCTCCAAGATGCGCCTAATAATCTCTGCCTCCTGATGCTGATACCCTATGTAATCTCCTCCTTTAGAGCATTAGAAGTGGTCTGTCTGTGTGACCAGCAGAATACCGCAGATGTAATGGTGTGTCACTTCTAAGGCAGGGTCACAAAAGGGCATTCAGGTTCCCTACTTGGTCATGCTCCTTCTGGGTCACTTATTCCTGAGGGAAGATCACATGTTGTGAGCAGCGCTATGGAGAGGTCCACAAGGTAAGGAACTGAGACCTGCTGCCAACAACCATGTGCGTAAGCCATTTTAGGACTAGATCCTCCAGCCCCAGGCAAGCCTTCAGAGACAGCAGCTCCAGCTGACATGTTCACTGCAACCTCAGACCCTGAGCCAGGACCATGCAGCCAAGTCGCTCCTTGATTATTGACCCTTGGAAATTAATAAATGACATAATAAATGTTCTTTGTTTTAAGCTGCTGAGTTTGGGGGTATTTTGTTACACAGCAATAGAGAACTAATACAAGTTACTAGCCTATAGTCAGTGCTCAATCAAGGTTATCAATTTCATCAGAATTAGTATTAATGAGCATTCGAGTTACTACAAAATAATCCAGTTGACCCCAACATTGAAAACCAATGTAAAAGTTTAGCAAAAACCTCCATTCTTCAAAAGATCTTTCTTGTTATTCAGGCCTTAAATTCTAGCCACGTCAGGATTTCTATTAAGCACACCTGGCCTCAATTACACAAAAAGAGTTACATGAAAATGGCAAAGGGTTGCACGAAAATCAGTTCATATTTTAGGGAAAAGAATTTTGCTGAGAAAGTCACTTTGTTGGTTTCCTCACATGTGAATTGAAGAGGTTGGAATAGATCTGTCCTGTCCAAAATGGTAGCTACTGGCCTTGTGTGGCTATTTACACTTATATTTAAATTAATTAAATTTAAATAAAGTTACATATCAGTTTCCCAGTTGTACTAGCCACATTTCAGGTGCTCAATAGTCACATGGGGCTAGTAGCCACAGTATTGGCACAGAGGATGTTTTCATCATCACAGAAAGTGCTATTGGACAGCTCTGGTCTAGATGTCTAGTGAGGGTGGGTATGTGGCTTGCGTGGAGCACCGGCACAATTCCTAGGCCACACTAGGTTCTCTTTCTTTCTTTCTTTCTGCCTCTTCACAACTCTGAGGCAGGCGCAGCTAGGCCTTTATCTTGAGGTAGCAACTCACCTTGGGAAGGACTTTCGCGCCCTCGCTTGCTCACCGTCATTTCAGATTTCTATGGTACTATTACAGTTGTCTTATCAAATTGGGTCCCGTATCTCCAATACCAGTTCTACAATTCCAACTTGATGTCTAGTTGGCACCTCAAAAATGCACAAAACCAAAGTCACTCATTATCAGCTCCAGTCAGCCTGTCCTCTGGACATCCATGTTTCATCCACGGGACCTCCATCCTCCCTTGGAGGACTTCTCTTTGATTCTTCTCTCCCCTTGCCACGTTGGGTCTCTACCGACCACTTAACCCAGATCAAGTTCTTTTTTTAATTCACCTTTCAAACTACTTTTTGTTCCTGTTTCCTCCTCTCCTCTCCTGCCAACATCCTATTTTGGGCCCCCATCATCATTGCTGCATGACTGGCCTTCCAAGTGTCTTGCTTTGTTAAAGACGCAGTGGAAAATCAGGAATGCAGCTTGGAAAGAAATGCAGACTGGTCATGTGGGGCCAGAAATAGGGAGTCTGCAAAGAAGTCAGACACAGGAGAATGACTTGGGGGAACAGTGAGTGGGCCACCATGATGTTCATTTCTAATGACAAGCTATCTGAGTAGTTGCCAGGGGAAAAGTGAGGCCCCTGAGAATCTCTAAAACACAGAGAGGTGAGGCCATGCACATGTGTGTCAGTGACCCTCCCATCCCTCTCTACTGTTCAACTGCTCCCCTCTCACCCTTTAGCAATCAAATCCTACTCTTTTATCACTCACTCATTCATTCATCCATTCAAGTAACACTTCCTGAACCTCTAACCTGGCTAGGGCTCTGAGTTGGACTTTGCTGTTCAGGACCCAGAGAAAAATAAGAGGTGTATTCTGCCCTCTGGGAGCTCACAATCCATTTGAGAAAAGTAGGTGGGTAGTTGGAGGGCCAAGGGATCCCAGAGAAGAAGTTCTCATTTTCTCCTGCCTATATCTTGCCCCCTCAAAAGGGACTCCGTGAACTTAGCAAGGACTTAAGAGAATAGAGTCTAGAAGCTGATGTGCAGCTGAGCAGTGCACAACCTGCGCAACTGCTCATGGAGGCCCTGGTGCTGATCTAGGTAAAGTATATACCATAAGCTGCCTGGAGGAGCAGAATCAAAGGGGTGGGTGGGAAGTCAGGAACCCGTACTTAAGGGGGATGAGGTCCAAGTGACTTTTGCCAGCCTATAATCAGGAAACCAGCCCAGGAGTGTGGAGACAAGAATAGGAACAGGACAAAGAATGGCACATTACATGGACAATGGGCAAAGTTTTGGCTGGGAGTATTGAGGGCTATTTCTCAGGAGGTTTGACTTCCTGGTGCAGAGACATATGAGTGAGGGGGTAAAAGAGAACTTTTTGTTTGTTTTGTGGAGGGGTGTCATTTTTTCTCTTTCTTTTCTTCTTACCTACAAATCTGTATGGCAACGAAGGAGAGAACCAGAACTAACAGTGGAAGTTACAGGGGTCGAAATGCAGCAGAACAAAAAGAGGAGACTGCTAATACAGCCAGAGTTCACTCACAATGGGAGGGGCCATCTGGGGCTGGTGAGCTCTAAGTCATTTTAAATGCTCAGACAGAGAAAGGCTGGGTGGCCTCTGTCGGGGATGGTGTGTGTAGGGGGTCGTGGGGTGGGTGGGGAGTGATTTCTGCTGACTAGGGACCCTGAGGTGCTTCCAACTCTTACAGTGTATGAAGTGTCGAGTGCCGTGTTTGCCAAGTGCACCGGGATAGCCAGGGATCTGTTTAACAGTCTGAGGACAGGCCTCGACTCAGTGGGGCCTTAGAGCATGTGCGTGGATACTTCTCAGTCGTTGGCATATTTGAGCAAAGATTTTCTTCTGCCCTTTCTCAGATCTCCGGCCTCACAGGACAGAAAAGGAGCCAGGGGTCCAGTGGGAGAGTTGGGTAGCTGAGAGTCATCGCCATGCTGGCACCTGGCCCAGGGCATCAGGCTGGAAGTGTTTCCATGTCCCAGGTGGAAGGTGGGGGGCCATGGAGCGAGGGGCAGGCAGGGAGGGTAAGGCTGGAGAGGATTATATAGAGAAGCTGTTTGGCCATAACCCTGTCAGAGCCACAAGCCCATAAAACACATTTGTGTGGATAAGAAAAAGGCACTCCCTGCTGCAGGAAGACAGCAACCCACAGTCTTTTGACTTGACAAGAGGAGGAGTTCTGGATTTTAGCTCCCACTTACTCTCTCTTGTGCAGTGGTTAACATGAACCACCATACTCAGTGGCCCTCATGCCTACCCCCTGCCTTCTCCAAGCTGTGTCTCCTGGGTGCTATGAGCTCAGGACTGGGATGTAGAAGAGAACTGGATCAATCAATGAGAATGAGTGGAAACTCAAGTAACAGTTCCATGTAAGAAATCAGCCATCTGGAACACAAAGCCACACAAAGCCAACGTCTAATATGAGGACTGATGTCAGCTCTTCTAGGCCTTTCCCAGAGCTGCAGAGCACAGGGGAGGCTGAGGACAGAGGGAGACCTTGCAGGAACAAGTCCCCAGACTCCTTCTTCCCTCACCGGTTCATTAAATGCACTTACTCCTTTACTTGCACTTAAATACTTATGTGTTAAATAGTTTTTGATTTATGTATATGTTTAATCTATGCTTTCAATATATGTCCCTAATTTCATTCTCTGTCTTGAATTCCAAGTTCCTAGAAAGTACACTGCCTTACGTGATTAATATTGCTCAGTAAAATGCTGGGCACATTGCTACCTGGTGCTATGCGATGATAACAATGATAATAAGTTCAAATCCCACATTCCAGACTTCCTATCATCTGACCCTCCCCCAACCTACTCCCCTCCCCACACCCCACTGTTTGGTTTTAGCATCTGGTACAACAGCCAAACTGGCTTACGTTCCTTGGGCATCCCATTTCCACAACTCATCTCAAGCTAGTTCCTTCATTTGCCTACCCTTATCCCCCTTCTCCTATCCCTGAGTGTCCAAATGCAACCCATCTCTGGAAGATCTACTCTAATACTATTCCTTATGATATACTATTCCTTATGCAGGAGTGATCTCGCATCTTCGCTCTCCCATGATACTTCATGTCAACTTTTTATGGATCTAACTACATACTACCTTGTATCATTGCTCTCTGAACAAATGACTGCTTCCCCTGATAATCTGGGACTCCTCGAGGGCAGAGGCTGTGTCTTATCCATCGTGATCTCCACAGGGCTAACTCCAGGTCTGGCCACCTGGTTTTTATCTCTGTGACCTGGACAAGTCCTGTCCCTACTCTGAGTCTTGATTTGCTCATCAGTAAGCAAATGGGAGGAGATGATCTCTAAGGAGTGTGGTAGCTCCGAGGTCCCCAAAAGGCTCGTTGAATGACTAGAAGGTTGTGAAGAGGGCATTCCCCACCAGAAGAGGGAGAGCTTTGGAGACTTATTTACGGAGGCCTAAAAATTCCTGGATTGCCAAGAAGCTGGAAAGTCAAACTGGTTAGTCGTATGCACCAGACTTCTCTCTTCCCGTGAATGGGAATGACATTAAGTGACTCAGAGAATAGTTGGCACAGAGACGCAATCTCTGTTCTTCGAAGTTGGTGCTAGGGCTTCTCCTGCAGCTCCCATCCGTCCCCTCAAGAAGCAAAGGCGGGGTCCATGATACTCCCCACCGTGGCAGCTGGGGGTGCCGCCCTCACGGAAATCCAGCCCCTCGGCGATCAGGCTGCGCATGTGGTGTCCTGGCCCCTTATCAAAGGAGCTGCCTACGTCAGCCCCGGAGACCCTGAACCAATACCTATTCCTGGCAATAATTATCAAGCCTTTTGTAAGAGCCTGAGTACGCGAGCAGATCTTTTAAAAACAGGCTGATATTGCCTCCCCAGGTTCCTGGTGGTGACTCAGGGCAGCGTACAGTAGCTGTGATTCACGGAGTGTGTGGGCACCGAAGGCCTGTGGGTGTCCTGGCAGCCGTTCAGCTCTCCCTACTAGAACCCATAGGGTCACAGCCAAGGAGACGAGGTATGCACACCCCACAGCCTCTGTCTTCCAGAATGCCACTGTCACCACCAAGACACAGGCTTCTCTGCCATATAGACACGGCCAACCGCCATGGCCAAGAGCATTAGGCAGGACAGCTCCAGAGCTGGGACAGGGTAGGGAAGGAGATACCGTGGGACTCTGACAGCCCAACGTAGGGGCAGATGTCTACCTATGGCCTGGGGGAAATGAGGAGAAGGGGGTCCCTAGGAGGGGACAGGGAATGCCCCGGCTGATAGAGGCTCAGCCAGGAGTTTGGGGCTTGGGGCCCAGCTGGGCTGCTGACTCACTGTGGGCTCTTAATCTCCTGTGGGAGGCAGGCCCAGCTCCTAGAAGCCTAGAGGGCTTAGTGGTATTTATGCAGCTACAGAAGTGGGGCCTGGGGGCTGGCATGTAGCCCTGCCTGGCCATGCACAGGAGGGCAGGGGAGCAGAGTGGGGCAGGAAAGAGCAGTGAGAGGCAGGATGAGGCGTTTGGAGAGAGAGAGGTGAGCCTGCAATGACCTGCGACAGGAGTGTTTGCAGGGGGACTGACATGGAGACAGACATGTGGGAGGGGTGGGAGTGAGGGAAAGTCAGGTAAACCTACACCCATGGAGGCGGTCCAGACTGTACACCCAGGTTTACGTAGAGATGGCTTTCGCATTTCCCAGTTTTCACAGTCGAGTCAAAGACTTCACTTTTCTCAATAAAATATATTAGACCTACTCAGAGGTTTAAGAATCCCAAGAATTTCAGTACATTAACAGAAACTCAAGACCCACTTCAGAGCTCTCGTTTCTCTCCTTCTGGCCCCTCTACTCCACCCCTGCCCTCTGAGGGCCCCAGTGTTCACTGAAGTCTCTCCCCTGTCTCCTTGTGCAAATATGAGATGGGAATGAAAATGCCCCCCTTCTATCTGCCTCCTCAAATGCTCCGACAGGGGTGACAGGAGATCCAGGAAGAGGCCTGTGCATCCCAAGGCTCTGTGTAAAATGCTGAATCTTGGCACAGAAATGTGGAGATCATGTTATTTTGAAATATTTTTAGAAGTGTTTCTGTAACCTATACATCTTTTTGCTCTGGGGCCTCCCATTCTGTGTAGCAGGGAGTGTCAGTGCTTCAGGGAAGGGCAGTCTCTGCCTTTGCTGAGGTTTCACTGTCAAATCAGATTTCCATGAGTTGCACGAATGACAATAGGCTTGAAAGTCAAGTGCTAGGGAGAGAGGATTTTCTAAAGGCCTGGAGGATCCCATCATAAAATTTATCCGTCCCTCCAAGGCAGGAAGAGGAAGGGGGGAGCTTATCCCTCTATTTCCAACAGATCATGGGAAAAGGAAGACAGAGGGGGGTCAGACAGGCATGTGTCTCCAACTCCCTTCGGGGAGACATGTTTGCTAAGTTGAGGAGAATACTTTGTCTTCTTTTCAGAGTCTGCAGGGACGACCAAACACATTCCCTGCACCAGGGAACATGCAGGTGTCTGTGGCCACATCAAAGAAGACGCAGCACAGCGTGGGAATCTCTGTGGCTCCTAGAGGCTGTTAAGGAACTTAGTTGAAAGTCTGACTGCAGAGCTGGTTGTGGAGGTGCTTGGCACTGTAGCCGAGATCAGAACCTGGATGTCCCACAGGGCCTTGGGCCTTGTGGGACCCAGAGAAGGTCCTGAGGGAGCCAAGTCATCGCAGGGACAACTGGCCAAATTGCAGCAGACATCAGCAGAACATCCATCCATTACCTGTGGCCCATGTGAGCCCTCAGACCAGCAACTCTCCACCATGGCTGCACGGCAGACTCACCTGCGATGAGTGAGCCCAGGGTCCATACCCAAAGGTTCTGATTTAATTGGTCTGGGATGAAGCACTGATAGTTTTTAAAAAACCATCCTGGAGGGGCTTCTCTGGTGGTGCAGTGGTTAAGAATCTGCCTGCCAATGCAGGGGACACAGGTTCGAGCCCTGGTCCTGGAAGATCCCACATGCCGCGGAGCAACTAAGCCCGTGCGCCATAACTACTGAGCCTGCGCTCTACAGCCTGTGAGGCACAACTACTGAGCCCGTGTGCCACAACTACTGAAGCCTGCACACCTAGAGCCGGTGATCCAAAACAAGAGAAGCCACCGCCGTGAGACGCCCGCACACCGCAATGAAGAATAGCCCCTGCTCACCACAACTAGGGAAAGCCCACGCGCAGCAACGAAGACCCAACACAGCCACAAATAAATAAATTTTTAAAAAAAGCATCCTGGAAAGCTTTTGCACAGCAAAGGAAACCATAAACAACACGAAAGACAACTTACAGAATGGGAGAAAATATTTGCAAACGATGTGACCGACAAGGGATTATTTTCCAAAATATACAAACAGCTCATACAGCTCAATATCAAAAAAAACAAAACAAAACAAAAAACAACAACAACACACATCAAAAAATGGGCAGAAGACCTAAATAGACATTTCTCCAAAGAAGACATACAGATGACCAACAGGCACAGGAAAAGATGCTCAACATTGCTAATTATTAGAGAAATGCAAATCAAAACTACAATGAGGTATCATCTTCCGTGGTCAGAACTGCCATCATCAAAAAGTCTACGAATAATAAATGCTGGAGAGGGTGTGGAGGAAAGGGAACCCTCTTGCACTGTTGGTGGGAATGTAAGTTGGTGCAGCCACTATGGAGAACAGTATGCAGGTTCCTTAAAAAACTAAAATAGAGTTGCCATATGACCCAGCAATCTCACTCCTGGGCATATTTCTGGAGAAAACTCTAATTTGAAAAGATACATGCATCCCAGTGTTCACAGCAGCACTATTTACAATAGCCAAGACATGGAAGCAACCTAAATGCCCATGGACAGATGAATGGATAAAGAAGATGTGGTACACATCTACAATGGAATATTACTCGGTCATAGAAAAGAATGAAATAATGCCATTTGCAGCAACATGGATGGACCTAGAGATTATCATACTAAGTGAAGTAAGCCAGACAAAGACAAATATATGATATTGCTTATATGTGGAATCTTAAAAAAAAGATACAAATGAACTTAATTTACTAAACAGAAATAGACCCACAGACATAGAAAACAAACTATGGTTACCAAAGGGGAGAGTGGCGGAAAGGGATAAATTAGGAGGTTGGGTTTAACATACACACACTACTATATATAAAATAGATAAATAACAAGGATCTACTATATAGCACAGGGAACTATACCCAATATTTTGTAATAACCTATAAGGGAAAAGAATCTGAAAAAGAATATATATATATATAACTGAATCACTGTGCTGTGCACCTGAAACTAACACAATATTGTAAATCAACTATATTTTAATTTAAAAAAAGCATCCTGGGCTTGTGACCAGGGAGGTGCTTCCTTCAGAGTTAGAAATATCCTCCATGGGACCTCCCTGGTGGTACAGTGGTTAAGAATCCACTTGCCAATGCAGGGGACATGGGCTCGAGCCCTGGTCGGGAAGATCCCACATGCCATGGAGCAACTAAGCCTGTGCGCCACAACTACTGAGCCTGCACTCTAGAGCCCACGAGCCACAACTACTGAAGCCCACATGCCTAGAGCCCCTGCTCCGCCATAAGAGAAGCCACTGCAATGAGAAGCCTGCGCAAAGCAATGAAGAGTAGCCCCCGCTCAATGCAACTAGAGAAAGCCCACGCACAACAACAAAGACCCAACACAGCCAAAAATAAATAAATAAATAAATTAATTAATCAGTTAATTAAAAAAAGAAAAGAAATATCCTCCACACCAAGGCTAGGACTAGGGTGAGGCAAGTGAGGCACCGAGGATGCACAGTTTAGGGAGGCGCTCACTCAACACCATGTAAGTGCAGGTAGGCACCTGAGAGTGCCTCCATCCATGTGTGCCACAGGTGCTACCCTGCCTCACCTAGCCCTGCTCCACCTCCTCTCCAGGTAAGCTCCTTCCCTGGTCCGATTTGAGGAGGTAAGCCAGGCCATGAGTCCCTCTCCTTTAGAAGGCACCGGAAAGTTGCTGATGAAAGTGTCACGGGGCCAAGAGACCTCTGGGGAATGGGGGGAAGAGAGTGGGCAGAAAATCAAAGAATGGACAGACTAAATCATTACCTTACATGCTTTGTCAGTTTCTGGGATGGGAATGACCTGCCATGACCATGGGCTGCAAAATACAGCTTAGTCATTTCCACCAGGCCTCTGAAGCCAGGACACTTTGATTTAACTCACTATGGGGGAGGGTGGACAAGTCCCAGGGTTCTTCAGGAAGGGATACAAGTTGCACAAACTAAAGTGTGCTCATGTTCTGTCACTGTCAGAGACAAAGTAGGCACGTCTGCCTGCAACAGTGTGTGGGCAAGCTTGGGGGACCCTGCCCGGCTCTTGGTTGCTCATCATTTGTCTCACCCAGAAATCCGTCCCCGTGGCAATGAATCAGAAATTGGCACCATGGAAGGTGGACTTCTGAGAAGCATTTGGAGCTGATTAGTTGGTTAGTATGAGCTCAGGGCTCCAGTGAATGGCTCAGGACTGTGTGAAAGCTCGGGGCTTTACACGCTGGGACAAATGAGTTCTTTGTCAGTAATAAGTGACCTTTGTTTCCCTTTGCCCTGCCTCCCCACCTCCCTGCTTCATCCTGGCCTCAGCCCAGATCCTGGGTCCTCCAGAAGAAAACCTGACCTGGCCTTGCCAATGGTGTTGGGTACCCTGAGCCTCCATACAAGGGGGGTGGGGTGTCACTCTGTGTTTTAAGCCAAAGTTGCTCTTACAAGGGGTCAGACAAGGGCCCTGGCCTTTAGGAGCAGAGCTGTGTTATGAGCTGTGTCAGAGCACTGTTTAAAACCCGGTTTTGTCAAAAAATTTCACAATTTGTATGGAAACACAAAAGACCCCGAATGGCCAAAGCAATCTTGAGAACGAAAAACGGAGCTGGAGGAATCAGGCTCCCTGACTTCAGACTATACTACAAAGCTATAGTAATCAAGACAGTATGGTACTGGCACAAAAACAGAACTATAGATCAATGGAACAGGATAGAAAGCCCAGAGATAAACCCACGCACATATGGTCACCTTATCTTTGATAAAGGAGGTAAGAATATACAGTGGAGAAAAGACAGCCTCTTCAATAAGTGGTGCTGGGAAAACTGGACAGTTACATGTAAAAGAATGAAACTAGGACACTCCCTAACACCATACACAAAAATAAACTCAAAATGGATTAAAGACCTAAGTGTAAGGCCAGACACTATCAAACTCTTAGAGGAAAACATAGGCAGAACACTCTATGACATGAATCACAGCAAGATCCTTTTTGACACGCCTCCTAGAGAAATGGAAATAAAAACAAAAATAAACAAATGGGATCTTATGAAACTTAAAAGCTTTTGCACAGCAAAGGAAACCATAAATAAGACGAAAAGACAACCCTCAGAATGGGAGAAAATATTTGCAAATGAAGCAAGAGACAAAGGATTAATCTCCAAAATTTACAAGCAGCTCATGCAGCTCAATATCAAAAAAACAAACTACCCAATCCAAAAATGGGCAGAAGACCTAAACAGACATTTCAAAGAAGATATACAGATTGCCAACAAACACATGAAAGGATGCTCAACATCACTAATCATTAGAGAAATGCATATCAAAACTACAATGAGGTATCACCTCACACCGGTCAGAATGGCCATTATCAAAAAAATCTACAAACAATAAATGCTGGAAAGGGTGTGGAGAAAAGGGAACCCTCTTGCACTGTTGGTGGGAATGTAAATTGATACAGCCACTATGGAGAACAGTATGGAGGTTCCTTAGAAAACTAAAAATAGAACTACCATACAACCCAACAATCCCACTACTGGGCATATACCCTGAAAAAACCATAATTCAAAAAGAGTCATGTTCCACAGTGTTCATTGCAGCTCTATTTACAGTAGCCAGGACATGGAAGCAACCTAAGTGTCCATCAACAGATGAATGGATAAAGAAGATGTGGCACATATATACAATGGAATATTACTTAGCCATAAAAAGAAATGAAATTGAGTTATTTGTAGTGAGATGGATGGATCTAGAGTCTGTCATACAGAGTGAAGTAAGTCAGAAAGAGAAAAACAAATACTGTATGCTAACACATATATATGGAATCTAAAAAAAAAAAGTGGTTCTGAAGAACCTAGGGGCAAGACAGGAATAGAGACACAGATGTAGAGAATGGACTTGAGGACACGGGAAGTGGGAAGGGTAAGCTGGGACGAAGTGAGAGAGTAGTATGGACTTATATATACTACCAAATGTAAAATAGCTAGCTAGTGGGAAGCAGCCGCATAGCACAGGGAGATCAGCTCGGTGCTTTGTGACCACCTAGAGGGGTGGGATAGGGAGGGTGAGAGGGAGACGCAAGAGGGAGGAGATAAAGAAGTTAAAAAAAATAAATAAATAAAAATTAAAAAATTACACTGTAAAAACAAAAATCTGGTTTGGTCATCTCCTTTTTCTCAGTTTTTTTTTAATAGAATTTTATTGGCGTATAATTGCTTCACAATACTGTGTTAGTTTCTATTGTACAACAAAGCAAATCAGCCATATGCATGCACATGTCCCCATATCCCCTCCCTCTTGCATCTCCCTCCCACCCCTCTAGGTGGTCACAAAGCACCGAGCTGATCTCCCTGTGCTATGCTGCCGCTTCCCACCAGCCAACTATTTTATATTTTATATAGTGTATGTATGTCGCTGCTACTCTCACTTCGCACCCCCCCCGCCCCCTGCCACGTCCTTTTTCTGTTTTGACAGCAGTGGGGAGAGTTAGTGTCAGCAGGGGAAGATTGGGGGCAGGAGAGCAGCTCCCATCAGATGGCTGACTCCTGATCGCCGCACAGGGCCCTGTCAGCAGCCTCTGGTCCCAGGTCGCACACCTCCAGTCCCGAACCAATTTCCCGTAGCACGAGAATTTGAGGTCTGACTTCTTTCAGATCTGATGGCTTGGCCAGATCTGCTGGCAGAGGGGATCTGCCTGCTCTCAGGGCTCTGGAGATGGTTAACATGTGAGCAGCCACTGAGGCTTCCTAAGGAACTAGGCCACTTCTTTCTCTCTCAATCTTGATTTCTGCTGAGAGAAGCAGCATCAATGACCCATAAAACTTGAGCGCTTTCCCCTTACCCATTTGCTAGGATCTGTTAATCTCTTCCAAGAGCCAGAAGCTAACCCATCTGCGAGACACCTGGTCTTGATTTAATTAATGTGCAAAGCAAAAGAACATCAGGCAGGTAAAAATCTGTAATTAGCAATAGTCTCTCAAGATTTTCTTTGTTGGTTCCCCCCTCCTCCTCTTTCCAGGCAGTGAGAGGGGATGAAAAGGAGCCAAAGGTAGTTTGGCTTAATTCCATCTTGAGTTAATTCCATCTTGAGTAATTACTCCGGAAAGCCCTCTGAAAAACTGCTGGCTGTTTCATTCAGCAATTTGAACTTGCATTTGGGAACATCATCAAACTGTAAATGCTTTGATCTCTTTTAGGCTTCTGTGCATAAGGAAAACCAAGTACACCTAATTCTTATGCCGTGTTGTCATAAGCATTAGAGACTCTTGGCACATGGCCACAAGTAGGAGGCTCGAGAGGTGCTGGCTTTGTCTGAGGAGGAAACAGCTGGATGCCTTGGAGCGAACATCATAAGAGAAGCCAAGAAGCCGGAGCTCTGATCCCTGTTCCCAGTGGCTCACGAGATGACACTGGGCAGGACATGCCCCCTCCTGACTTCCACTGTCTAGTCTTAAAATAAGGGGCAAGGTCAGCTGATTTCTAAATTGCGAAGTCCTCTCTCCCCCAACCCCCAAGCTCTGCCATACTTCGCTTCTAGGAAACACATTCCTTTCTTACATCACAAACCCAGAGGTGAGGAAGGTTAAGCAGAAGCAAAGGTAACTAGGTCCAGAATCTTGCTCTGCAGGCTTATCAAAATGTTTAAGGAAAAGATAATCAACTGTGGATTTTGTCCCAACAGTGGGACACCTTGGATGCAGTGTAGAGCCTGTAGCCACAGAGGAGAAAAAAATTAACTGGCCTCCGGGGGTTTGTGGGGCACCTGTGACCTCAGCCTTAAGCAGCATCTCATGCTCTCCTACCTACAACACTAGAAAACCACGTGGGTTTTAGGCAATCACCCAAATTAAACCAATGCCATTGCCTTCCATGCTATCACAAGCTCCTCTTCTATGAAGGAAGAAAAGCAGAACTCGGACAACAGGGGCAGAGGTCTATTCATTCATATCTTCACTCAGGCATTTATTCAACAGATGCTAAGCACCTGTGATACATGAGGTCCTGGGCAGGTGTTAGGAACTGGATGAAGCCAACCCAGAGGATGCCAGTGGTTCTTTGAGCACCTATATTCACATCTTTGGCAATTTCAGATCATATAGTAGATCTGTAACAAGAGAAAGTCATTCACAAGCAGACGTATCTTCTAGTTCTTAATGAGCCCCTGGATGGACACAGGTCCTTAACTAAGAATACCCACCTCTGTCTGGAAGGCAGTGCTAACTAACCACTGTACCACCACCAACTCTCCCACCTCTGTCGAGTTCCTAGTCTTCCTTCAAGGCCTGATTCCATGCCGTCTCCCCTGGGAAGCCTCTCCTGCTATCCCTAGGCAGATGTGATCTCTTCGTCTTCTGGTCATCCATGGCATTTGGTTGGTCCCACTCTGTTCGTTATCTTGTATCCAAAATTGCACTATCTTTGATTCTGCACATCTCTTATTCTCCTTTATGCTGGTAGCTCCTCAAGGGCAGGGGCTTCTGAGGCACAGGAAGGACAGACTTTGTTGGAATAGTCAATATCCTGATTGTGAGATTGTACTAGAGTCTTGTAAGTCTTACCATTGAGAGAAACTGGGTAAAGGGCGCACCGGATCTCTCTGTATTGTATCTTATAACAGCATATGCGTCTACAATTATGTCCAAATAAAAATTTTAATTAAAAACAAAGCACACAGAATCATAAGACCTGAAAGATGGAAGAAACTCAAGAGGTCCTCTAGTCCTGTCTTTACCCAATGGATGAATTTCTGCCACAGCAGCCCACGTACAGACTTACCAGCCTTTTCCAAACCCCAGCAATGGAGAATTCACTGTTTCATGGGGGAGAGCATTCCATTTTCAGACAATTCCAGTTCTATTCTGAAACAAATGGGCCAGGCTATAACTTCTCCTTGGAGCCCACACAGAAGAAGCTGTTTCCTTATCCCCATGACAACCCTTCAGGGACATGAAGCTGGTCGTTATGTTCACCTGAGTCTCCTCTAGGCTGCAGAGTTTCTGTTCTCTTAACTTAACTCCATGTTTCAAGTTCTCATACCATTCTGGAACCTTTTCTCTGATTGTAACTCATATGTTACTCTGATCTGAAACAGGATTAACAGCCTCCTTTGTTCTGGACACTCCATTGGCTCCAAAGCTGTTAAGGACTACATTAGCATCTCTATGCCACCTGCATACCATTGGCTCATGTTAAATGTAGAGTCCACAATAACCCTTCAATCTTTTTGTTACACCAGCTACAGTCAAGATCCCCACCCCTGGCACTGGCAATTATTGTCTTGTTTTGACTCAAAAGTAGGACTTTACATTTCTCTATACCTGGCTGCAGTTCACTTGACAACTTGAAGGAGGTCTGAGTCTGTGGTGGGATGTGGGTGGCCGGGAGCGGGAGGATGTGTGCATTCGAGCATGCTGTCATGGATTGGCCTTCATCCTGCCGCACTGTGCCCAGAGATGTCAGTACTTCCAGCGTTGGCAACCCTAAGGGTATTGCTCATTGCTGTTGAATAGCAGGATAGGTTTATTTTTATGACACGTATTTACTGCAGAACGTCCTAGCAGAACCTCCTGGGTTTCACAAGTCTTCTGGCTCTATTACATATGCAGAATGATGCCAGCCCGGCTCCCATCCTCATTCCCCATCCCCACAGAGACGCCGACTGGGAACCAGAGCATCGGGGTAAGGCTTAGTGTCAAGCATCCGTGCCCGCAGCTCAGGGAGATAGGGAGGATGCCTCTGCGGGACATTAGAGGGCGGGGCCGTCCTACCCCTAACAAAATGAGAAGAAAAGGCAAGGCTTCCAGGCTCTTTAGGGCAGGGTGGGACAGAGTACCTGCTTATGTAAATTCAGTGAGGTCCAATTCTTTTTGGGGTGGTATAAACACAGTCTAGAGCCCTATGCCCCAAAACTTCAGGCTATCCTGTGTTCTCTTCCTTTGCCAGTCTTGGCATCAAGCATTGTTGCTTTGGCCCCTGAGAGGCCAGCGGAAACATATCCCCATCTCTCCCCCTGTTCAAACATCGTCAGTGGCTCCTGTTAACTTGGATTCCATTCCTGCCGCTCTCGCCACATGATTGACATGTCTTCTTGGTATGTCCTTCCTCTCCATCTATTGTCAAATAGATGGGACTCCACTCAAATGCACACTTACGTGAAGATTTCCTTAGTTCTTCCAAGGATTGTAATCTCACTCTTCTCTGTGCTTCTCTCTTCTCAGTATCCAAGGGGACACATCCTGGCAGGTTTCACAGAGGAGCTGCTGTGCTTGGTATCTGTACTGGCATTACATGGACCCTATTTTGCCTTGTTTGCATCTAGTGTATGCCTGTGGCAGAGACTGCTTGGTGTCCCCCAATACCTACTCTTCCTTCTTCCATGGCAGAAGACATTTTAGCAGAGCACATGGGCACCCAGAATAAAGACAATGATCCCCATTCTCATTTGTAGCTGGGCATTGCCACGTGACCAAGTTCTGGCCAATGGGATGGGAGTGCAAATGGCAAGAGCAATCTCTCTGCCTTTAAAGGGAAGGAGGCTCCTCCCCCCACCATGGCTCCTCCCCCCTTTCCATAGGGTGGAGTGTGGAGGTGGTGGTGAGCCTCGTTGGGCCATGCAAATGAGAACAACAACTTAGAGATGACCTGATGGAGCAAGAAAAGAAACGGAGCCTAAGCCTCTGATGATTCACTGCGCAGAACCATTTTACTAGCTCAGACTTTACTCGCGAAACACACTTCTGTCTTGTTTAAACCACAGTTCCTCTGGGTCTCTGTCCCACGTAGCTACACCTGCATCCTAACTAATAGAGGGTCCCACCCCACTTCATTCTTGGCTTCCTTTTCTGCTTCTGCCCTCTCCCCCCCTCTCTAACTATTAGTTCACTGCTTCATCTCCCAGCTTTTGTCTTGTCCCTTCCCGCTTGACCTACCCTGACCTCTCAAGGCAGCTTTGGATCCTTTCTCTGGCACCTGTCCTGACAGGCAAGCATGGGGTAAGGGTGGCATTTTCAGATTCTGTTTGCTCTCTGGTTCCAACCTCTGCTACGTGGGTGTCAGACACCAGGCACTTAGTGCCTCCTGAGCCCTTACCTTCTCCACTTGCCTTAGTGAGTCCATGCCTTATTCCCCTGTGACCAGACTGTGAGCTCCCTGAGGGCAGGCATTGTACCTGCCTCCTCTTGAAAGGTTCCCCAGTAACTTGTCCATAGCAGGCCCTTAATCAATATGTAGATTCGCATCTTAGGATTCCTAGAGCAGCACACTGAGTCCTGGACAGTGCAGAGAGCTGTGTGCTTCTCACTAGCTTTTCCCAGTTATTGAAGCCTTCCCAGGTGGGAAAGGCAATTGGATCAATAAATCCATTCACCAGCTTCTTCTCAATTGGGTTCTTCCCAGAAGTTCTCCTCTCCACACAAAGAAGAAGAGGGTTCAGCCCGACTCCATCCCCCAGCACTTCAGCTTTCTGAGATGAGCTATGCCCACTCACTGTTGACCTTTAAGCATTAAGCCACAAACCCAGAGCAGGCTAAATTTTAGTCACTGAGTTAAGAAGAAAGGATTGGTCTGTACTGTACTTCCCATAACACCCAAAAATAACTTCTCCCCATGAGCCTGAGTGGGGAAAATGACTGAAAAATACAGTAGAACCCCTTAACTAAGTAGCTGATGACAGTACACCCTCTGTACCAGCCTTTCCAGGGCTGGAGGAGCTAGAAGATGCACGCCTACGTGCTGAGGGCATGGTGCCCCTGAGGAGTAGATGAAATGTGGGGGAAAGGAGGCACACTGCACTGGGGCTTTACCACGTCCACTTCCAGCAACTAGTGTGGAGAGGGTTCCACGGGAAATCGGAAGCTGCTGGATGCAGAAGACAGAGCTCCAGCTTAGAAATGAGAAAACTGTCCCAAGTACCAGCTCTGCCACTTCCTGCTTCCCCCGGTGACCGGTCCTGAACAAGTGCCCGAGGCTTTCTGGACTCACTTTCCTCATCCTCTGATGGGAAGAGTGGACCAGATGCTCTCCAAGTCCTTCCTGGCCACAGCATCCTGGGAGTCTGGCTGTTCCTCCTGGTCATCTGCTTCATAGCTTCCTTCAGTCCCTGTCTGCCTTCACCCCGCCTGGCCACACTCACACACTGATGCCTTTCCTCACTCATCCCTCCCTGCTGCCTGCTCCTCGCAACGCTGGACTAAAGAAACAGGCAAATCAGAGTCTCCAATAAACACAGACTCCCGTGAGCACCAAACAGAGAGGGTCTAGGAGGGGAAGGCTGTGCACGAGCCAGGCCCTGTGCACCCGGCTCCTTGGGTGACTGAGGCATTTGGTTACTGACTGCCTGCTCTGTGCGCAGCCAGGGGCAGAAAGGAGGCGGGAAAGGGCGGCTTGGAGCCCTCGGCACACGTTAGTAATTTCTTTAGGGCTCTGACTCCGTTTTATTTTATTTTACTTGTCTGGCCGGTTCCAAAGTCTTACCATACATCCTTATCACCTCATTCGCTCATCAACATGAGCCTCCTTTTAGCCTCTCTTGTTTCCTACCCAGATGAATAACCATAAGCTGCAACTGGCTCCCAAAGGTAAGCGTACCAAGAGTCAATATGTGGATCCCGCTCGCTCTCCCAGCGCAGTTTCTCCAAAACCATGTTCTACTGCAACAGCTTGGCCTTGTTCAGTTA
The DNA here is from genome assembly GCF_951394435.1 of Stenella coeruleoalba. Taxonomy (NCBI): domain Eukaryota; kingdom Metazoa; phylum Chordata; class Mammalia; order Artiodactyla; family Delphinidae; genus Stenella; species Stenella coeruleoalba. The sequence goes on along the minus strand of NC_137150.1, from coordinate 72,062,712 downwards.
AATGCCTGTCCACCCGTACAGCAGATGGCAAAACGGCCACATTAGTTTGTAGCTCCTCTCGCTAATAGGGGAGCCAAGTTCCCCACTCCTTTGTTTATGGTGGTAAGATACACATAAACAGAAAGCTTACCATTTTAACCATTTAAAAATGTACAGTTCTGTGGCATTAAGTACATTCACACTGTTGTGCAGCCATCACCACCATCCATCTCCAGAACGTTTTCATCTTCCCCAGCTGAAACACTGCACCCGTCAGACACTAACTCCCCAGTCCCTCCTCTCTCCAGCTCCTGGAAACCACCATTCTACTTTCTGTCTCTATTAATTTGACTACTCTAAGAAGTCCATATACGTGGACTCACACAGTAGTTTTCTTTTTTTTGCCGTACGCGGGCCTCTCACTGTTGTGGCCTCTCCCGTTGCGGAGCACAGGCTCCGGACGCGCAGGCTCAGCGGCCATGGCTCACGGGCCCAGCCGCTCCGCTGCATGTGGGATCTTCCCGGACCAGGGCACGAACCCGTGTCCCCTGCATCGGCAGGCGGACTCTCAACCACTGCGCCAACAGGGAAGCCCCAGTATTTTTCTTTTTGATTAGCTTATTTCAATTACCAAAATGTCTTCCAGGTTCATCCATGTTGTAGCATGTGACAGGATTTCCTTCCTTTATAAGACTGAATAATAATTCCATTGTACACAGAAACCACATTTTGTTTATCCATTCACACTTGGATTAACCATTAGACACTTTCACCTTTTGGCTATTGTGAATAATGCTGCTATGTACAGGGGTGTACAAATATCTGTTGAAGTCCCTGCTTTCAATTCTTTTGGGTATATACCCAGAACTGGAATTGCTGGATCATACAGTAATTTTGTGTTTACTTTTTTGAGGAATCGCCATAATGTTTCCCACAGTGGCTGCACCATTTTACATTCCCACCAGCAATACACAAATGTTCCAATTCCTCCACATTCTCTAACACTTGTTATTTTCTGTTTTTTGGATAACAGCCTTCCTAATGAGTATGAAGTGGCATCTCACTGTGGCTTTGATTTGCATTTTCCTAATTATTAGTGATGTTGCACATCTTTTCGTGTGTTTATTGGTCATTTTATATCTTCTTTGGAGAAAGGTCAAGTTCCCCATTCTTTGCACCTGGGCTGGCCATTAGAGTGACCAACTGTCCTGGTTTGTTCAGAACTCTCCCAATTTTTATGCTGAAAGTCCTGTGTCCTGGGAAACCCCTCAGCGCTGGGCAAACTAGGACAGTTGGTCACTCTAGCTGGCCTTTGATCAACAGAATGCATTGGAAGTGAAGATGTGCAGCTTTCAGCCTAGGCCTCAAGGGGCTTTGCCGCTGCGTCTCACGCAGCTCCTGGAAATCCGCTGCCCCATAAACAAACCGGTGTTAGCCCACAGGATGAGGAGAGGCGTGTGGCCGGGTCACATAACTCTTACTAACAGCCTACTGGCCACCAGACCTGTGAGTGATGCCACCCTCAGTCATTCAACTGCCAGCCGATTTGCCCGCTGATGGCAGGTGCGCAGCCCGGCGGAGCTCAGCCAAGCTGGCCCAGACCAAAGAACGGCCCAGCCAGCCCACAGAGCCGTCATTTCAGTAAGCGGTTGTTGCTTTAAGCCACTGAGGTTGGGGATGATTTGTTACTCGGTGCAAACTAATTCATACAGCTCCACATAAAGTCTGCATGTTCAGGGCTCCTCTAAGACCTCTGCTGCAGACAGGACCCTCCTGTCCTTCCCGTGCCCCTGTTCTTAGTGAGAAGAGCATCACCTACTCTTTTGTTGCAGCATGGCCACTGAAGCAGTCAAGGGCCCTTTCATTCTCTCTGCCAAAAACAGACAAAAGCTTTCCCCTCTTCCCATCCCTTTGTCCTCCCCTCACTATTCACTTCTCACTGCACAAAGAGAGATGCACTCATTAGACTTAGATGCTGAAGTAGACTTAAGGGCCCCTTCCGTACACCACAGCCAGCTAATTTTCCTTACTCGGTTCCCATTTTTCTCTCACCAATCTTTTTCTTCTCGATCACAGCACATCTGAAGGAACTCTGACTTGCTTCAGATGCTCTTTCTCCAGTTGGCTGAAGCTTCTGTGACGCCAGCCCTGCTCCACTTGCTTGCTTCTCTGGGCAGTCGCAGCGCGAGGAGTTGTTTCGACACAGGAGCCTGGTCATTGCCATCCTAGAAGCTGTTTCAAAGCTGTTCAGAGGGTCTCATTCTGGGAAGTCAAGGTCAAGCAAGATTAGCCCACTCTTCTAAAGGAGACCTGCTTCCTGCTGGAACTTTCTGGCTCTTATCTCTCTCAAGAAACATTGAACTGTACTTAAGTGTCCAATGATAAAGGCCTAAAACATGCAGACTTCTTTCTTTCTTCTCATCAACCCTTGGTGAGCCCTTGCACCTGCAGTGAGAAGGATCCGGTCATAGTGCTACGCCGGCCTCCAGGGCATGCAGGTAGCTGGCTGTGGATGGCAGAGTTGATTCGCAGCCTCAGAGTGACGAGAATTCCATTTCAAGACTCCTTTCCTCATCCTGGGTCAATAAAGATCGAGCAATAGAAATGTCAGGACTTTAGAAATCACCTGGTCCAACACTGCCATTTGACAGATGAGGAAACTGAGGCCCAGACTTGCCCAAGTCTGGAAGTGACTTGTCCAAGGCAACCCAGCAAGATGGTGGCAAAGCCAGGGCTAGAACCATGGCCCTCTGACCTCTAGACTGGTGCTGTCTCAACTATCCATTGCTCATTGGTTGCTTTTTGAAAAATGAGTGAGGAGAAATGAAAGGAAGCCAAGGATTCTCTACAGACCAAACTGTTGGGCGGCAGAAGCCTAGGGTGGAGGGCAGTGCTGCCAAGATGAGAGATCTTAGAAAGCCTCCTCCTGTCCTCTCCTAGAGCTGAGAACATCCACAGGACAGAAACAAAACTTAAAGAAAAAGGAGCCGAGCCCCTTACCCAAGCCAGCACAGGAACACCCACCAGAGGAGAATGCCTTGTCCTCCCACCTTTCTATTTTATTTAGGAAACACTTTTCTTACGCACTTGCACAACTTTTCCACAGGAAAACTCCATTGTGTATTAAATACCTATGTTCCTATTAATTCCCTTCTGATGCTTGTCAGGTTGCACACTGTGCAATCACTGTAAGGATACACTTCTCAGGGTGTTTTTTCTCTAATATTATTTCATATTCAGGTTTTTTTGTGTCAACGGAGGCCTCATGTTTGTCGATTATAATTGTAATACTGTGTCTGTTATATGGGTGCATCATAATTTGCTTTCCAATTTGCCTCAGGTTGAATATTGTATGATTTCTAATTCATTAGTATTAACACCACCAGTATGGTTATTTCTGTATGAATAGTTCTTTTATCCCTTTGGGTTTATTTATTTGGAGGATGCTTCCCTGGACAGAATGGCTGGATCGTGGCAAGGACTCAGCTCTTGCTATTGGCAGATTACTATCTAGAAAGGTGCAATCAGTTTGCAGGGCCTTCACCTTCATTTAAATGTGCCATTTCTCCTAGCACAGAACTGGGCTATCATTGAGTTTTGTCATTTATATTCATTTTTGCCATGTCAAATGGGGGAAGCTAAACAGTCAGGATTATAGGATACGAATCAAGGGAGGAGGACCTGTGAGATAAAGCCAAGAAGCAGAACTGGGTAGAAGCTGTGACAAATGCTCCAAGTAGGGCGAAGTGAATGAGAGTTATTTGTTACAGCCCCTTGTCCCTGGATACGTGGTGGGCTGGCCTGGACTGAAAATTCAGAGTTAGGGTGCACCCCAGTTTAACAAATGTGTGGTGGAGCCCAAAACCTGCTTCCAGCTTTGCATTTTCTTCTCTTTTTTAGCCAGGATGTGCATCTTTTTGTCGACAGTTTACTATCTGCACTCCTTCTGTGCATTATCTTTGATTTCTTGTCCTGAGGACACTTTTTCCTACTTTCACCAGCAAAAATCAGAGGTCCTGAATCATAAAGGAGCGTAAGAACCTTTCCACACGGGCTTCTCCTCACCCTGGGTCCCTGTGGCTCACAAGAAGGCGTGACTCCCAAGAGTCGTTCCTGAGAAACAGCTCTTCCTGGTTGTGTTTGATTTGGCCAAGATGATGATGACCAAACAGAGCTTCTCAGAAGTTCCAAGGAGAAAGGGGTGGCCCAGGGAGCACAAACAGTGAGCCAGCTCCTCGGGCCACCTCTGCTTTTGCCCATCCTTCCTCACACACATGCAACTTTTTTCAGAGTGGTTTCATACAGCCTAACATTCAGAGGTCCCCTCAGGGACTGGTAGGCCAAGTTTTGAGCCCACACCAAGAAGTCTGTCAACCACATGGTCTGCTCTGAAGCCTACAACATGTGAAAAGTTATATTTAATATCCCTGGGAGAAACCAAATATAGGAAAGCCAGTTTGTGGGATGCAACTGCTCTTTTTTTTAAGAAACATCTCTACCTAAGTGTTTGGTGAACTCTTAGCTCTTTAGAGCTGGGCTATGGATTCTCTAGTCTTAATTAGACACATGGACAAACAGAGGCTTTAAGAGGTACAGGGACATTCCAGGATCCTCGACAGCCCTAAAAAAGGTCATTGCCATCCTACTAGAACTGGTCAGCATATGACTGACACCAGAGCAGATAGTGTGAACACAGCATGACAGCACAGTCAGCACAGCATCCTGTCCAGTGGCCTGACCATGGGCTGGGCTATACTCCCTTCTTCCTGAAAGTCTGGAATTGATGGGGTAAGAGGGTGGTGGTGCAGAATGGATGATCTAATTTTCCACTGGGATAGTCAACAACTTGATCCCTACCACTGAGGTCTCTCCTTCTGTGAATATTTACCTATCTATGGACTGGGTCTCAAGGCTTCTGAACAGATGCTTCCTAGACAACCACACTTAGAATCTTAAAACGTGGCACAGCCTCCTTCCTTTCTTCACTGATTCTGAAAGAAAAAGCCACCCCCAGTCCCTGTCCTACCTCCTACCACTCCAGGCAGGCTAACGCTGGATAAAGCCCTCCTATACCCCTCAGAGTAAGGACCCCAAAAGTCCACTAAAAGACCTTTAGCCAAGCTGTCTTTGTTTAAAACGCAGTGGCTGGTCTTTGAAGCAGCTAGTAGAGGTTCCAAACACTGACTGTTATATTTAAAGAAGACTTAAAGGACATAGGAGGCTAGTTAATGGACTTCCCTGAGCTCCCATCATATACCCAGAGCAAAAGAAAGAGGGGAAAAGGAAGAGGAGAGGTTAAGCCCTTCTTCCCAGAGTGGTCCTGTTCCCTAGCTACAGAGGAGCAAAGTAACAAGGACATTGAACTCTGGCCTTCTGGGTTTCAGCAAAGCACAAAGGTCAAATGAGGGCCCTTTCTAGGCCTCTTGGGCCCCAATCAGGATCTGACCCTTCTCCAAAGGTAGCAGATGATATAGGCCACCCCCTATCACAGTGTGGGATCCAGCACGGGTCCAGGACAGGGACACACACTCAGGTTAGACAGAGAGAGCCAAGGGGCCAAGCAATCCGATTCGTTGGCCACTCTTGAGGTAAACATGTGACGCCAACAACCAGAATTTTGTAGAGCCACTGAGGGAAGAAACACAATCTATACAAATCAATTGAAGATGTCTGTTCTCAAAGACTTTGAACTTAGAAGTAAGAGCTTGGAAAACAGGAAGGGGCATGAGCCTCATACAGCAGCAGAGGATGAAAATAGCATGAGGGAGAAAGGAAAGGTGCAGATACCCAGCAGAAGTCAGCAGAACTGGGTCCATGTGAGGGCAGGTGTGCAGACTGGACCAAACAGAGGTGATTCTCTCGGCCTTACAGTCCTTAGTAAAGAGAAAACGGAAGTTCACAGCATAACCCGTGCCCCGGCGGAGCCTCAGCTCCATCTAAGAGCAGATTCTACATTTGGAAAGTCTTGCCCTCTCCTTGAACTTGGTTTTCAAGGTTTCGGCAGTGTCGTTTCATTCCTCCTCAGCTCTGACGTGTCTGAACCTGCAAGCACCTCCAGAGCTGGAGCACGCGTCGTCTTCACACCACGGATGAATAACTATGGCTTGCTCACAGGCTCCGCGTTATCACAAAACAAAAATGCTCAAAGCTGAGGTTTTGGGAACAGTGGGTTTGAAAAGCTGCAGGAGCAGCAGACAGAGAAGGTGGCAATGAATTAACCTTTTGACAGGCCCTTGCAATGCTCAGGAACACAGGCCAAGCAACCCGGCATCCAGATAGGGTTTTCTCTTTGGCGGGACAGTATTGTTAATATCATTCATTACTGCCTCTGATTAGGTTCCCAGGCTCATTAAGATCTCTGAGCCTTTGAATGTTTCTCTTGGATCAGATTGGATTCCACTTTGCAGAGAACTGTCAGGGCTTTCTAGTATCCAGTGCAGGCCAGATAGTATCTCTTGGCTTGACTCCTTCCTAAAGTTTCTACCCTGTGCTTCTGTGTGTGCACCGCCGATGACGCAAATCATCGTCCCGGCACGCTGGCTATCAGACCCCTTGCTGCCAGATGAACTAGGGCTTCTAATCCAAACAAAGCCAACATATAAAGTCCAAAGCACGGAAACTAAACTTATTCTAAAAATTATGCAGGTATGTGTTAACACTTCAGTTAGACACAGCAGAGAACAACAGCTAAGCCAACTTTTAAAAAGGAGAGTGAAGAGGGCTCTTACCCTCTCTGATATTAAGACATATTATAAAGCCATCACAATAAAAAGAGAAATTAAGAAAATGTACAAAGAGGCCAACAAAACAGAATAGAGAGCTCAGACACAGAGTCATGTGTATGTCTGAACTTAATATAGGACCAATGTGCTACCACAAATTGGGGGAAGGATAGATCGTTTAGTAAATGGCATGGGGAACTGGCTTACTATATGGAGAAAAATAAAACTGAGTCCCTACTTAATACCACATACAAAAGAGGGCTCTGGGTCGTTAAAAGACCTAAGTGTAAAAGATTAAAGAAAAGTAGTAGAAACAAAATTTGTAGGATTAAGTTCAGGAAAATATCTTTGTGATTCAGGAAAGCTCTTTTAAAATGAAATTTCAAAAGCATAGACCATAGGCAAAATTTTATGAATTTGATTACATCAAAATTAAAGATTTCTAGTCAGCAAAATATCCCATGAACAAAGTTAATAGGCTGATTAAAAAATAGATATCTGTAACATCTAAAACCAATGGGGAATTTATACGAAGAATATGCAAGGATCTTGAACATTTATGACTGCAATAGAAAATGGGGAACTGATATAAACTGACACTGTACAGAAGATGAAACTCCAAAGAACTTGGTGTAGGTCAGTTTTCCTGGGAAGCAGATTCTGAGATGGAGAGTTTTGAGCAGGGTTTTTGGGGAGTGGTGAGGGAGTGAGGAAAGCAGCATTGGGTGGAGCCAGAATCTGAACTGTGATAAAGTTGCAGCTTAGGCTGACCCAATGGGGGAATGTGGGAACTGGGGTGTCTCTTCAGAGAGGTCCTGAATTCAGCAAGGGGACCAGGCTTTATTTCCCTGCAATGACTAGTCATTGGATGGATGCCACCCCCAAGAAGAGTTCATAACCCTGGGTGAAGCAGCTTCCTCTGGCTGAGGATAATTGCTGGGGAGGGTCTCATCTATGAGCCATCAGCAACCAGCACTACTGGTAGCTGGGTTAACAAGGACCTCGGTCTTAGAGCAGGAATCTGAACAGTACACTATGTAGCCACTATGGCAGATATGAAGGAAGACTCAAAAGCATTAGTAATATGAAAAATGCAAATTAAAACATCAAAGAGCTCTCACTGTATGCCTTTTATATTAGCAAAATATAGAAGGAAGTGTAGTGCCAAGTATTGGCAGGATTATGGGACATGACAGCTCTTATGGACTGCTGGTGAGAAGACAAACATCAGAAAAGTGCATCAGCAAACATTCTTGGGAACGTTCCGGCATTATGAGTCAAATTCAGTGTCGCATACTAGCGACTCCTCCACTAGGTATACATCCCAAGAAATTCTTATACAATTCCATAAGGAGACGTGTATGCAAATGTTTTCTGCACGGTTATTTGCAGTGGAAGTGGGGGGCTACCTGAGTTTCCATCACTAAGATTGAAAAATAAAATATAGTGAATGCACACTCGGGAATTCTGTGTAGCAGGATTGTAGCAAATGATCAGATGTACACATAGCAACATGGATGGATCTTAAGAACGATGAAAAGATGGGGAGGGGGCGGGGGAGGAAGAAAGGAAAGAAACGTGATGAGATGGAACGTTCACATAAATTAAAAATACTGGGGCTTCCCTGGTGGAGCAGTGGCTGAGAGTCCGCCTGCCGATGCAGGGGACACGGGTTCGTGCCCTGGTCCGGGAAGATCCCGCATGCCGCGGAGTGGCTGGGCCCGTGAGCCATGGCCGCTGAGCCTGCGCGTCCGGAGCCTGTGCTGCGCAACGGGAGAGGCCACGACAGTGACAGTGAGAGGCCCGCGTACCGCAAAAAAAAAAAAAAAAAAAAAAACCTGAAAGCACAGGGAACTATATTCAGTACCTTGTAATAAACTATAATGGAAAAGAATCTGAAAAAGAATATGTGTGTGTGTGTGTGTGTGTGTGTGTGTAACAATCATTTTGCTGTACACCAGAAACTAACAATATTATAAATAACTATACTTCAATAAATAAAAATAAATAAATACTGCAAGGAAATGGCGTTTGTATGAAAGCAAACGAAAGGATACATCCTAAACACATAAGAATCACTGTGGGTGAGAGAGGGGTATGGAACTGTGGGATGGGGAGTAAAAGGAATAAGGCAGTAAATAAATTCAAGAGAGGGGTCTTGCAGAGACCAATGATCTCCGCTGGTTCCATGGTTCCATGAAAAAAGGAGTCAGGTTAATCCAACTCTCTACACCTGATTTCTAAAACTAGTGGCAGCAGCAAACACCACTTGAGCCCTGGAAAAGCAAGCTCATGTTCTGTACCTTCTCTTTCTCTGAGATCTCTCCTAAAAGGTCACACGCTGAGTCACTGGAAAATCACAGAGCCCTGCTACACACCGCTCCCTGCTCTTACCTGCGAATGAAATGACATCAACCTCCCATCTTCAGTGGGATGAAATGGCTGGCACCTGGATAAAGGTTCACGCCTCTCCCGGGCAGAAGGACTTTGCTCACAGGATGCCTTTTCATCTTCTATCCCTTGAACTTTCCCACCTGAGATTCCAATCAAAGTCATCACCTTAACTGAAATGCAATAGGCAACACAGCCACCGCCCCCCCTTGATCAGTACGGGTATGCAAGATAGGGGAAATACAACCAATTTGGGGTGCTGTCTTAGACCCTGCCCACCTGGGAGAGGACACCAAACAGGGAGATGACATCCCACTGGGAAATGGGCTCGCTTTGGCCCACTCATCTGGCAAGCCCTCTCTGTTCACGGGGAATGGGTGAGGTGTGAACTCCCCTTGTGAAATCTATCCTGCATGACCCATCAGTCCCAGAAAAACTGGAGATCCTGAGAGAGCCAGAAGAATAATGAGGCTTATCAGTCGGTCTTGGATCCCATTCCCCACGGTGGCTATTCCAAACCCCAACTGCTGTCCCTGAAGTCCCCCACAAGCAATTGAGAACCAAGTTCAGGTTACCAGTCCAAAGGGAGGAACACAGAGATTAAGATCTAGGGATGCAGAGAAGAACTGAGCCGGGAAGTCTGAGAGAAGACCTGCTTCTCAGGCTCAAAAGGTAGAACCAGAATGTCAGGGTGCCCATAAACACTGCTCTGAACCTCTTGGCTGGCACCAGGCCCCGACTCCAAGGTTAACCCCTTCCTTGCCCAGGGCATGCCTTCCTCAACACTATAGAAAAGGTCTCTTCTAGACACCAGCATTGTGTTCACAAACAAGTCTCTGTAATAGACAGGATCCCTAGGCAAAATGAGAATCCCAGGATACATGGTAAGAGAGTTGGTGTGGGTACCATTTTTATCATGCTTTTTTCTGGGTCCAGAAAATAAACTTCTGTGCCAGCTTTAAGACTTTTAATTCAGGAAAGTGCAGGGTGAGATGGGTCTTGCTGTTTAAAGGCTTCCTCAGGACAGAAGTTGTCTGGTGAACGTGTAAACTGCCTGTGCCCAGTAGGCCTTCTGCAAGTGTTAACTCCCTTCCCCACCCCCGCTTCTTCTTCTCCCCTTTTTGGTGTAGTTGAGGAGTCATGCAGGAACCCAGGAGGCGTGGCCTCTGCTCACAGCTCAGACATCTTTGTAGAGAATGATCTCAAGCAAGAGTCTCTCCCTTCTCCCAGCCCTCTGTTTCCCTGCCTCTAGTTTCTCATGTTTAGAATTGGAGGGAGTAAACTCTGTCTTGCGGGTGGCCAGGTTGGTCCCTGCCCCCTTTTCTCTAGGTTCTAGGGAATGAAAAATATTGTTAAATTTAATTTTCTAATAGAAAACTATGAAGTAGAAGCAAAAAAATTAGCCTAATCCTATGATCTAGGTAAAATCTGTCGGCATTAAAAGATGGGATGTTAGAAAACAGAAGCAATATAGAAACATACAAAATGAAAATTGAAAGTCACCTTCTCCCATTCACACTGTCCACAGTAAATAACTACTTCCCAAAGGTAAACAACTACTATTGTTTCTTATCATTCCATCCAGAAAAATTATGCATATTTATATGTATTCTTTCTAAAAAGTTTGCAGAAGTGATCATACCATATATGGTACTATCTAATTTGCTCTCTTTTAACTTGATACATCTTATATATATATATATATATATATATATATATATATATGTATGTATGTATGTATATATACTTTATTCTTTATAATAGGTAAATAATATTTCATCAAATGCATTGTAACTCAGTCCAGGAGGACTGTGAATTTCTCTCCTTTTGCGAACACCAACCAGCTCAGCCTCTTGCTCCTTGATTTCCTCCCGAGGGTCAGAGCTGGTGAGAAGCTGTGATTCAGGTGCCAGGTGAGACAGAGAAGTCCCCATACATCCAAAATTTCCAGGTTAGTCTCTGTGAAACTGTCATGGTGCTAGTGTTTGCTTATTTTCCTTTCTGGAGAAAATGCCCACAAGCCAATGGCCAATTTGCCACACATGTTGATGGCTGAACATTTTGGACAAACTTCAGTGTGTCCAAATGATGAAATATCAGGTTTGGAAAGGACCTCAAGGTCATTTGGCTTAAGTTTCTTGAGCCCACTGTAGGAATCCCTTCTACGAGCTTCTGTGTCATTCATTTACCATCACTCCATCATACCATGGAACAGCTTTTACTAACAGAAAATTCTTTCTAATTTTCCCAAACCAGCTCCCATGCAATGTACCTGCATTGGTCCTAGCCCTGCCCTTTCAGACATCCTTGAACAAGCGTGTTTCTCTTCCCATGGCCACCCTCCAGAAGTTTGACAAAAATGCTCGCATCCCTCGGAGTCTCCCCTCTATTCATTTAACAAATATTCTTCCAGAGACTATGTACGTACCAAGCACTGTGTTAGGCATACTGTAAACTCTGTGAGGGCAGAGAGCTTAGTCTGTGTTATTATGTGCTGTCTCCACACCACCTAAAAGGGCCTTACATACAGTAGGCATTCAATAAATATTTGCTGAATGAATGAATACAAAGATGAATCCCATAGTCTCTGCCCTCAATGATCTCTTAGTCTAGTGGGAGGCGGAACAGAACAATAAGCAATTATAATCCAGGGACAGAGAAAGGATGTGGGTTAGGAGAACCTCAAAGGAGAGGTTCTAACCCAGCATTCATCGTTCCCACCTCCTTCTTCCACTGTAACGTTGATCACATGTTGATCACATATCATGTTGTCATGATATGTCTGCACGTCTGTCTTCACCACTGGATTGTTAGCTCTTTGAGGACAGAAACTGTACTATGTGTCACTTAGCTTTGTATCCCTTACACTTAACACAGGGGCTGGCATAGGGGAGGCGTTTCATATTTGTTCAATGAAGTGACTGATTAATGGATGGCTAAATGAATTAATATACTAATATTCCCAGAGGAAAAAAAAATTAAGGAAACTGCTTTTATTGGCCTAAACTGGTGTTACCTTAAGTTTCACGAACACAAAAAATTGGTGAAGTAGCAGTGACAGAAATCTTGGGAGAAAGCAACCATGTCATCCTAGGGCTCCCCAAAGTCTCATTTTTGCAACAAACATTTAATGAGCACCTCCTCTGAGTTTGATACACTGCCAGACGCTAGGACAAGGCAAACAACACATAATTCCTACCTTTCAGATCTCCCAGACTAGCTGGTGATGAGTGCTCTGACAATGTGCAGAGGCTGCTGTGAGGGGCCGGGGGGTCAGGAAGGCTTCCTGAAAGTGGAGATGCCTGAACTGAGGGCTGAGGAAACTGTCCAGGTGGGGAGAGGGAGGAAGGCAGTCCTAGGCAGAGGGATGCGCAGGCAGAAGTCCAGAGGTGTGAGAACTCAGCAGTTTGGGAGCATCATGTTGGGGGAGTGGGAGGAAGAAATAGAGATGGAGACAAGGCCCTGCCAAGGAATTGAGATTTGACCCTGAGGGCAGGAGGGAGCCATTGAAAGAATCCTAAAATCCCACGATGATCAGACTTGCATAGTAGAAGATTATTCTTACGGCAGTGTAGAGAACGGATTGGAGGAACAAGAATGCTATAAGAGAGATCAGTTAGGAGACTATTTGGAACTTACTTGGAAAGCAGATGGAAAGAAGAACAGACATCAAAGACATTAAAGGGTAGCTGCCAGAACACAGTGACCCACCGTGCACACCGGCTCTCAAGCTTCAGACTTGGGTTACTGGGGGGGGTGGAAACACCATCACCCAGCGGGGAGAACAGGCGAAGGAGCAGGCTTGCGAGTGAAGACAATGAGTTCAATGGCGAGTCTGAGGGCTTGGGGGCCGTCTAGGCTGATCCTCGAGAAAGATGGACATGTGGGTCAGGAGCTCAAGGAAGGGAGCTGGCCATGATACAGACCCAGGAGCCTCCAGGCGACACAGGCAGAGGATGAAAGAGTGCGAGTGTGCCAAGCACCCAGGGAGAGGGTGTGGGGTGGGGAGAGGGAGGGGTTATCTGAGAGCCTCAATAATCTTTCGTAAAGATTTCCAAAACATTTTAAAGAATCCTCAGAGTTATTACCAATTTAGAGCAGCCTCCTGTCTCAAAGCTAATACAGCAATGCATAAGGAAAGCAATTAGAGGAAAACAGCAGTACTGAGAGAGGAGCCTGATTTTCAGATGTCCTTTGTGGGTAACAACAAAGGGACATGAAGGGAGCTTCATGAAAGAAAAGAGGAAGGCATCCAGACGAGGCCTGCCTGAGTGACGTGGTTTTTGCTTATTTGAGATGATGCCCGGGGCCTGACCTGTACCCCCGCATCCCACCCCCAGGTCCAACATTAAGCAGCAGGCTTCCCAGGAAGCTGCATCCTTGCCTCCCCGGCTGCTTCAGTCATGAAATCTTTGCAAGTTACAGGCATCTGAGGTACACGATGGCCCAATCAAGCCACATGCCTGTGTAAAGCTGCCTCCTGGCTGTGAGGAATAAAAATCAATATTTTGAAATCTGAGTTATTCAGATGCTGTACCCCGGAGGTGATTCATAACCTAAGGAGCTCCTCAGTAGGAGAACAGCGGCTGAGGGTTTGTGTGAACATGGCTTAGCCCATGATTTCCCATGCCATCAGTCAAAGGACTAACAAAAGACTAAATAACAGAATTGTTCTTACACAGTGTCCCAAGGAGCGCCCGAGGAGCTGGGCTACTCCGGCTAAGAAGTCTAGACTGTCATAATAAGGAGAGAAGCAACTTGCCCTCATGAAGGAGCAGAGGGTCCCCTGGGCTCTCCAAGCGTTGGTGTCTTCAAGTCTCCTGGGTCCTTAGCACAGGGAAAGCAGGTTAAGCTGGGGGAGAGGGGATACTTCCAAGTACTCCCTTTTAGAATAAAATTTAAGAGCTCCCCTGAGAAAAGTGACAAGGGTCATATCCCTGACCCCAAATCCCCATGTCATGTAGGTAGGCACTTAAACCTATTGCAGCGGCGGGGCAGGGCCTGTGCTGTGAAGACCATGAACTATGTCTGGACTGGCCTAGGGGAGGGGGATGAGGATGGAGCGTAATTGGTTTGGTGACGACTCACCTCACAAAGGGAGGAAGCACAGAAACCCATTCTAGAGAGAGGGACGCAGTGTGGCCTAGCGCACGTTCCCTGGACTTGGAGGGATGAAGACCTGAGCTTTGGGTCCTTGGCTCTACCACCGTTTGACCTTGGACAAGACAGTTCTCTCTCTCAGCCTCAGATTCTGTAACACCAAAATGTTGATAATAATCCCCTACTTACTGGGTTCCTGGGAAGATCAGATGAATAGAAGCAGAAACACCTTGCTGCTCCCCCACACTGTGTACTAGTTAGGATATTACTTTGGTCGTTCTAACAGAGGGACCAGAATAACAGTGGCTTAAACAAGGTAGGAGTCTATTTCTCTCTCATATAAAACTCCAAGCGGCTGTGGCCTCTCTGGTCTGAGAGCTCATCAGAGGCCCAGGCAGCTTCTATCTGGTCACCAGGGGTGTCACCTTCCTTGACTTACTCCAAGAAGGCTCCCCACCACTGCCACGTTGCAGCTGGTAGAAGGGGCAAAGGGGCAAGAGGAGGGTCAGCTCCCTTCCCCAAATCCAGGAGTTTACACTCCACTTCTTTTCACTTCCCACGGGCCAGAATCTAGTCACCTATTCCCACGGGCCAGAATCTAGTCACATCTGGCTGTAAGAGGGGCTGGGAACTGTAGTTGTTTTCTGGGAAGTCACAGACTCAACAGAAAATTCTGCGATTATGGAAGAAGAGGAGGTGGCTACTGAGAGACAATTCACAGTCCCTGCCACCCCATTTGTCTAATTCCTCTTGATCCCCAGATCTCGGATTTATGTCACTTCCCTTGGGAGGCCTTCCCCGACCCTCCAGCCTACTTAGATGCTCCTCCCTTAGCTCCCTCACATCATCTTTGGCTTGTTGTTTTTCTGACTAGAATGTAACCTCAATGAGTTTGGGGATGTGTCCGTCTTCCTCCCCGCTGTCTCCCGTGCCACCCAGAGCTGGGCACAGGGTGGACATGAGTTACACCCACGCTGATTAAGGAGGTCTGTCACCAAAGGGCCTTGGGATGTCCTTGGGGTGCAACTTTATAGCTTTGAGGCCAGCAGTGCTCTCCAGCCCAGGATTCGTTTGGAACAAAACTGGTACCTCCCGCTGCTGCCCAGGCAATGGGGGGTAGTGGTCGCCCTGAAGACAGGTGGAATTTTCTTTTTACCCCTTAGTCCTCTCTCTGTGTACATCTTTAGAACTGTGCCCATCCTTTGTCAGAGCCCTTGGGTGGGCAACGCTGACTCTGCAGCTCTGTTTTTCAGATCTGGGAATGAACAGTTGGGGGAAGAGCTTTCCCTAGCACAGTGGCCAGAACTGAGGATGCAAGTAGAGACTTGGTTTTCTACAGTGCAGCTGCCAGCCTGAAGCCTGCCCTGTGAGGAGGGGGAAGGGACCTCAGAGAGGCTGTCCCAGGGCAGTCAGCCTGCATCCCTGTGGGGAAAAATGGCCTCCCAGAGTCTGGGCCGTGTGAACCCACTGTTTAGTCCCTGAGCAGCTCCTTGGGGCTTCACTTTAATGCCCTCCAGCTCACTCCTGATTTGACATAAACGTCACCATTTTCTTAGAAATCTCCTTCTTCTTAGCTCATTTTCTCTGTTACCAGGATTTCTTTAGGGATCCCAGCAAACATGACTCTGGTTCCCGTGAGGAGGGGAGGCTGCACCCCAGGACTGACCTCCAGCCCCTCAGACACATTCTCATCACCTTCCATGTCTTCCTTTGATTGGAACTAGAGGACAACCAGGCCTGAGCTCTGAGCGACCAGCCCTTTTTGGCAGTCTCCAGAGCCACTGAGGGGTAAGTCACCAGAGATGAAGCCCTGGGGGTTGCTGGGTGCTCACGTTACACTCATACACAAAATGCGCCTATTCAAGAACCAAGTTCAAATTTCCTTGCTTGTATTTTTCCAGAGAGTTGGGGAGAGAGCAGCCATATCCTGCCAGTAGCCCCTGGGAACTTGCCCCTGCCTCCCCCCATGCCTGGCATCAAGGGAATCCTTGCCCTCCTGACTGTGGCACTGGGCTTAGCTGAGAACAGACAGTTTCATTCCAGCAGCCGGGTTTTCCCCCCCATAAAATGGCAGTGTCCCTTTAAGTCTCTGCCTGTCTCCTCTCTTGGACTGGCTGTAGGTTAAATAAACTGACCAGACTTTTCTGACTGGGGGTTCTGAGCTGGAAATTCCTCCTACTTGCTTCAGCTTGTGTGCGGAAACAAAGAGCAGTTAAAAAGGGATTAACTTTTCCCTCTGTTGGTTTCTCTCTTCTTTCTCAGAATAATTCCTTTTCTAACTCAGGGATTTAGGTTCCTCTTGGAGCGCTGCTTCTTTCCTGGTTCTTTACTGACTGTCCGTAGAGCTACAGAAAGTTTCCCTGCACCCAACGTGGGGGAGTGAGTGTCTCTCTGCACGGATTTCACAGTGTGGCTTCTTGCACCCCTGACTCCTGGATTCACCCATTTCTCTCCAGCACAAACCCTGGACTGGCCCTCTGAAACTCCGAGTAACATTCTATTAATCATGTTATTTCCCCAAGCAGTCTTCTCTTCTGGGAAAAGAATATGCTCATCAACGTATACACATAGTCTGGTTCTCATTAAAATCTGAAAGCAAAGGGTGGTAGAAAGAGCATTGTGTGGGAGTTGGGATTTCTGGGTTCTCCTCCTACCTCTGGCATTAATTAGTGTGTGACCTTGAGAAGGTCACTTCTCTTAGCTGAGTCTTACAGACCCCTCTGTAATGTAAGAGGTTCCTTCTAGTGCTAACATTCTAGTGTCTACATTAAATAGTCTTGCAATCCCCTATGACACTTGACCATCATGAATATGCACAGATGAAGAGCTGACCTGGGGTCCAAGGTGATTATTATACTCAGGAGTAGGATCCTGAAGCACCTGGCTTCAGCAGCCAGTTACCCCAGGCTGGATCTTGCTCTATCTGTACCCTTTATAGAAAAGGATCTAGCAGGTTAATGGAGCCCAGTGGTAACTGGGACCAGGCTCAGAATGGACAGACCAGAGGCCTGATATCCCAGGATCTATGCCATTCCATTTTTACTCCCAAAAAGGACACTAGGTTTTTCTGTAGTCTCATGCTAAATAGAGGCCTGAACTAGAATCAACTGGTGTCTAGGACAGGGTCAGGGTGGGGTAGGGGCAGGGTTCAAGACAGACCATCATACACCTTGTTCAGTTCTTCTCTCTGAGGTTTCTGCAGACAGAAGTACCGCTCTCAGCAGCCCTGGGGCGGTTCCACAACAGTTTCACCCCTCCCTCCTCCTGGCATGGCCTAAAAGCAGGTTTGGCTATGCTGGGAACAAGTGATGTTTGCACTCAGCGACAATATCACTCAGCAGCCATGTGTCAGTGACCAGCTTTCCAAAAACCTGGAAAGAAATCTGCTCGCCAAACAAATGTGAAATATTTGCAAGTTTTCAAAAAGAAGCTGGGTCTGTCTTCCGTAGGAGAGAAAAGGGAGCTGTAAATGTTGTAATTAGAAACAGACATTTCTTCCATTCTTTAAAGCAATGAAGATGTTATAAGGCTTGCAGATCAGACCTCTCTGTGAGAAGGACCATTTGGGGACACGTGAATTTGGCAAACCAATTTCAGGGAAGCAGGCTCTGCCTCAGCAGGGAAGCTGCAGGCCTGTAGCAGCCAAGGTGTCTTTTCTGGAGTGTGGTCACGTCTGGTACACAGAGCTGCCTTCAGGATTGGCCCAGGGTGTGTGTGTTGGGGGTCGGGGGGGAAGGGTGGATGTGGTGGAGTGGAGAAAACATCCTTGAGGTGGATGCTTCGGGTGGTCATGGAATTCTCAAGAAGAAGATGCCACAGTCTTCAGTGGTCCCAATGTTGGTGTGAGGAGGCTGTGTCCTGGGTCTGATCTCAGTTGTCCCCACCCCCCAGTAGTGCAGTTAGACCCTTGGCTTCCAACCAGGCTCCCTCAATGGAGAGGATGAAGAGTGAATGTTGACACCTCCAACAGTCACACAGCCCCGGGCTACTAGAAACGTGCCAGATAAGAAACTGGTTGCTAAAACGTTTTTTTGGCCAGATTTGTTTATGTTATTGTTTTATGACCTCCAAAGATCTGGCTAATCTAAGTGGCATTGGAACATGACTATTTTTCACTATATAGATATAGCTTCCTGTCGGCTTTATTTGACTTGAAGTATGACTACGTTAAGTTTTATACAAATATTAAATTAATAGTCATTGTGCAAGCAAAACTCATACTCATTAATTTTGATCGTGTTTAAAACAGTGATTCGCATCCATGGCTGCACATTGCTAAAACCAGGGAAGCTTTATAAAAATTCCCATGCCTCAGGCCCACCTCCAGAAAATCTATTTTAATTGATTTGGAGTGGGGCCTGGGCATTGATTTTTTTTTTTAAAGGTCCCCAGATGATTCTAATTGCAGCCAGGATTGAGAACCATTGTTCGGAATGATGCCTGAGAAATGTGCTAATTTAGTGGGGGGAAAACAATCAAATGAGATCTTAGTTCAAACTGGCTGGCTTGTTTTGTCAGTGTTCAGCCCAGTATCTGGATAGGAACAAAGCCAAGATTACAGTGCAGTTATGTAAGGTTTGGAGAGTAAGACTCTTCTCCTAAAACTGACTTATTACTGCATGTGTATTTCATCTACAGCAATAAATTGGAAATATTGGGAGGGAACCTCATGCTCTGTGAATATAGAGTCCCTTAATATTCAATAATAATCACTCCATGATCTGAATGGACAGGGGACAATAATAAAGAACTCTCATATTTAAAACAATCGGCACTGAAAATGTTCCTGGTAATACCAGTTCATAATGAGCCAAATGGCACGGATTTATATTGCCTTGAATTTCAAGACTTCACCAGTGATTTATGATGGCTAGATGCTCAAATCACCATCTCTTGCCCCTCAGGTGAACTTTTGGTTCAATGTATCTGAAGGCGGAGTGAGGAAGACAATTCAGGTAGCAGAGAATTGAACAAAGGCCAATCACTGAATAGGCGAATTTGAGCTCGTTATCCGGCTGGGACTGATCACCTCTCAGCGGGATGATTCAGGAGTTGCAAATGGCTGGAAGCTTTGTTTTCCCTTCTCTGGGAAAGACAGGTCCATTAGCTCTCCTGCTGCTTTAGAGCTTAATTTGTTTTCGTTTTCGTTTTTTTTTCTGACACTATGGAGGGGACAATACATTCCAAAAATTAGAGGACAGCTAAGGAAAATTCTCCCTCTTTATTGGATATCATTAAGCACATGCTGCCTCAGGGGGATGGGGAAGGCCATTAACAGACAGGAGCCAAGAGAAGGATTAGCTCACAAAAGAGAAGGCTGTTGAGAGCAGCTCGGCTAGATACAGGAAAAGCTGCCAGGTAGAGACCCAAGCTTGGGCATTAAAACTCAGCTCTCATCGTGTTTTTAAAGAGTTATCATCTTTTGTATATAATAAAGGTAGAGTTAGGAACTGCCCTCAGGAAGGAGATGCATTAAATTCACTGAGGACAAAAACCCCCAAAGCTACAGCACCTGGGGCCATTCCCGGGGGGCGGGGCTGATTCCTAGACAGTGTGTCTGGCTGCCCCCCACCAACGTCAGGGATCCTTGGTTTAAGAGTACAGGCTGAAGCACTCAGGGGGTTACCTTATCCCACATTTGCAGAGACAAGAAGCTGACATTTATAGCTTGACTAGTGCTCCTTTTACAAGTAAATGACTACCCGGAGAGAGGACTAACTAAGTCACGTGCTTGGCATTTTCTAGCTGATTTTCTATTCAAAGAGACCCAGATTAACTTTCACTCCCATCTAGCTTTCCCCCAAACCTCCTGGTGGAAAGGGAATCCCCAGGCCCATCGTGGTCCCTGAATGATGCTCAGTCATGCGCCTGGCTTAGCCTGCTGTCCCTTCCCCAGGTCTGTGTCTTCAGTGGGATGAGAAAGACTTTGGCGGAGGCTTTTAGGCTGCGAATAAGCCAAGTGCATATAACTGGCAGTGTAAACAACAGCAAAAAGACAAGGTGGAGAACGTGGCTGCATACTTGCGGACTGAGCAGAACTCTGAGACTGAATCCTGGGGAGGTCCTGTTTCCACAGCCCTTGCCTGGTGGTTGTGGATTAAATATAAATATCTACCCATACTGGAGGCTGAATTCAACTCCTTTACCAAATAAGCAAAATATCGGTATCTGTTATATACAGGTAGATCTCTGTTTGCCAACCTATCTCCTTCTACAATCCCTGACGGGCCTGAGACAAGGCAAACCACCTCTCCTCCGTGCTCCCGAAGCAGCGCCTTCCATGGGTGTTACGGAGCTCGTTGCCTTGGACTGTGGTTGGCAGGGAAAGCGAATCTCCCAGGCTCCGATGGACCAGTGTCTTACTTATCTAGCATCCTCAGCAGTGGAAGGCTCTCAGTGAATGTCTATTGAATGAAACTGTGTGTCCCTGTATTCCATCTATCATCACTAATAAACGTTGAAAGCCAAAGGACAAAGATGGAGTAATCAGGAAACAGAGAAAGAGGTATCCGGTAATAATAAAGTAGAAGTATAGGGTTGAAACATATTATTAAACCATTCACAGAAGATTAAATTCTCTCTCTCTGCCTATGTCACCTCACTCTCCACATCTGCAAAGGAGGAAGTGCAGTGGACAGTTCTATGGCAGGGGACCTGGATCAAGAGTCAGGGGAGCTGTCTTTTGCCTAACTGACTATGTGACCTGTGGCAAGTCCCCTCTTATGGGGACTAGATTACACTAGATGATCTCCCAAGGTCCTTACACTTCTGTCATTTTTGTAATTTTATGCTTCTAGCACCATTATCCCAAGGTATTTCATATGGCTGAAGTCTGTCCAGGCGGTTCTCAGTGAATTCTGCCTACTCAGGTCATTGGCTGTGGGGCAGTTCTTTTCCACCCAACAGCGATCCTAATGATAAATGCAGGCTCTCTCCAATTCTGGCCCCAGCTCTCTCAGGAATCAGACTTGAAAGTCATTTTCAAATTCACCTTTGGGCTGCCTTTTAAATGCTTCCTCCAGAGGCAAAAATCACAAAATGCTTTCACTAGAATGGATTTTAGAGATCATCTCGTGATTCTAATTTAATCCCTGTCCGTGGAGAAACACAACATCCCAGGTAGGGAGATGCCTTGCTCAAAGTCACATAGAGAGGTCAAGGGGAAGCATCTTGATGCCCATTTCAGGTTCTTTCCATTTCCACACCACCTCCAGCCACAGGGCCAATTCTCTGCTACCTTCTCACGCAGCTGTTTCCAAACCAATCAACCTGCCAACCAGGTAACCAACCTGTGCGTGCTTCCTACGAACCTAGGACTGTGAACTCTGAGGCAAGTTATGTTTTTATTGTCCCAAAGTGCAAGAGTAAACACTCACCTTTTGGCATAGAGCAGGGCTGGCCTGCATAGTCGAGTCTTCCTTTGATCTCTGGAACTGGCACTTAGAGTTCCACTTATTCCTTGAAAAACATCTAGAGTTAGTTAGAAAGAGTTGCCTATTTTCCAGTGGGTCAGATCCCGGTTCTGGGGCAGGATGGTTTAGGTCTGGGTAGCGCTCCGACCACGCAGGCAGCAACTCCAGGAAGAGAGGAGGCCCCAGCCAGAGCAGGTGCAAACCCAGGCGCCCGCCCAGCGCAGCCCCCTCTGTCTGCTGCAGCCACACCCCCTCTTCCTGAGGTTTCAAGGCTGGACCAAGTGCAGCCCTTGCCCCGATGATGCACTTCAGGCTCACTCACTCAAGATGGTAATAGCCCCTTTCCTTCTTAGGCCACCACAGACAAGGAGAGAATCCTTTTCCATGTAAATATATTAAATATTTAATGTAACAGACAACATAGACATTTATACATACATGTATGTATGGTCAAGCCATTCAAGATGGCTGCTTTCTTGCTCTCTGTACATCCCCTGCTCAACCAGGCCCTGCTTTGCTCACATGACTATCCAATCCTCTTAATTACATAGGGTTTAATTAGTCCCTGCTAATTGATGAGCCCACCTGACATCAATTCCCACTATAAATGGTAGCCTCCTTCTTCCCTGAGTAGGGGAGATTGCTGCCATGTCCTATCTGCTGCACACAGTGGGGTGTTGCTCCAGGACCCTTTGTGTAAGATCCCATGTCCAATAAACCATTGGTGCCTCTGTCGCTGTCTCCAAGCTCTTTCTTTGGTCTCGAGGCTGGGCAACTACAAGGCTCACAAGCCTGTGGGGTGCAGCCCAACAGTGTATTTTATATGTTTACAAATACTTGCACCATAAAGTGATTTAAGAAGACATTTTTTGAATTGCTTACTCACAGGTATCTCTTGGAAGTCCTTTGCTGTTCATGTTACTGCTGTCCAGAAATAGTATAATCTGTTATTTCAAACTTTGCTGCTACATGGTAGGAAATGATCTCCTCGGTGGAAATGATCCATTTTAAGAGGAAACATTTACTAAAATAAAATTAAAAATAAACAAAACCAGATGTGATAACATTTATAGATTGGAGATTTATAAAATAAAATTTAAAACACGTTTGTGGTAGAAAACTTGAAAAATACTTTTTAAGAATCTGCAATCCCGTCACCTAGCGCGGTGCCACTGAATACGGCAGCACTAGCCACGTGTTGCCATGAGCACTTGAAATGTGAACATCTGAACTGAGATGTGCTATAGGTGTAATATACACCCTGTATTTTGAAGATTCAGTATCAAAAAAAAAGAGTATAAAGTCTATCATTAAACACTTAGGTGCTCGACATAGTTTGGACACATTAAACAAAATATACTATTAAAATTAATTTCACCTGTTTTTAATGCAGCTACTAGAAACCTTAAAATGACATACGTGACTCATGTTACATTTCTATTAGATAGCTAGGTCTAGAGAAAACACTGCTAATATTTTGGTGTATTTCATCCATTGTGTGTGTTTCTACAGTTGAGGAGTCCAGCTCCTGCTTACAAACCCGTGTGATTTTCCAGGCCTGACCCCAGGTAAGGCTCTCCCTGGCAGCCACACCGGGAAAGCTGCTCTCCATGCACTGGCCTCGGTGCACAGCCTGGGCAAAACAGTCTCTGGAGAGAGTTGCAGCCTAGTCTCAGGCTCCTTGACCAGTCAAGCCCTTCACATATTTACATCCCTATCCCTGGTGTCTTCATGCCTAGGTCTGTTTATCTGAGGGCTTGGGCAGAGGTCTTCCAGGTACCTCTGCTGAGACCTCTGTATCAAGGGAGGTGGGAGGACCTTGCCGTTTCTCCCCACTGGGACTCAGTACCCAGCACTTCTCCATTCTCGGTCCTCCCCCCAACCCACTCCCGGGTCTGTCAAGCTGCCAGAGCCTCTTATTCAGAACTCCTTCAACACTGAGGTCACCCCACAGCAGCGCTGATCCACCTGGCCCTACACCAAGGTGTCGTTTCACGGAGAAAATGAAACAGGAGGGAATCAGCGCCTTCTCGGGTTTAGCCTCCTGCTTATACTATCACAGCAAGTGATTAAAGGCTTCACTGTTACTTTCATTTTGGCTCATTGTAGCTTCAATCAGCTATTCTGACACCTGACTGCTCTTTCTTCCAGCTCAACTGAGCTCCTGACTATTGCTTTTTTGAACAAAATGGGGATCTTACTGAAATACGATTTTCTATCTGTATCAGTCAGGGTGCTAACAGGGGACAAACAGCACTGTCAAATTAGGATAATTCAAGGAGGTTTTACTTATAAACGGGCTAACTAATAACAAAGATAAGGTTGGAGTATGGGACAACCACAAAGGACAGTTTAGAAACCCAGGGCTAACAGAGCAGAGCTGCTACTCTCCCTAAGTCTGACGGGATAAGGAGAGAGAGAGGTTCCCAGAACCACAAAAGAGAGCTGTGCAGAGTTGGGATGCATTGAAAGGAAGGAAACAGTCAGACTAAGGCCATGTCATAGGATGGAGTTGGGGGAATAAATACCTGACACCCCTCCCTTCCTTCCCTCTAACGCTGAGGTTCTCCATCGGCTGAAACCAATCAAAAGCCAGAGGACAGGGAACCCCTGCGGCTGTGGTCCTCTGTCCGTGCAGAAAGCAGAGTGGAGAAGGGGGAAAGTGAATCTAGAAGCAAATTACTACCCGGCACCTTCCTCGTGTAGCGTTGCCCTAAGTCATAGCCTATTAACCTGATTTCCTTCCTAATGTAACCAGTGGCTAGTCCTAGTGCCTACACTGACTGCGTGGGCACAGTTTACAGGACACCCAACCCAAATACCTCAGTCCCATTTGGGTTTCTAGCCTGGGGTAGATTCAGAGGATACTGTTTGATGCTGTGTGTGTGTGTGTGTGTGTGTGTGTGTGTGCGCGCGCGCACACACGCACGCACATGCAAACACGCATGTGTTATAATCTCAGTCCCTCCCAGAACATGCTTCCTTCAATATTAGCTCTGGGTAGGACCCTACCGCTCCAGGGCCTACATGCCTATGGCTTTGCAGAGGTGACCCACTTCTGGTGGGCTGGTTCCCACCCACCCTAGAGTCTTCTTTCTTTACCTTCTCCTACACCTCTCACCCACCCACCCCACTCCACTACTGTTTCTCCTTGCTGGGCAACCACAAGTGACTGATGCCCTCCTAGACACCAGTAATACACTAAGAGGGGGGTCTAGGAATGGTGAATCTCCCTGGGACAGTATGCAGAATGCCCCACTCTCTAACTGAATCTCCAATTGTCTAGTCCAAGTGTGCTGGGAAATTAGATAAAGAAACTACCAAGGCTAAACAATCCTGGAGCTGAGGTCCTGGGAAGGTGGCAGGGAGAGGACTGCACGTGAGAAGACAGGGTTGACTTTCCTCTTTTATCATCTGTCTACAAAGCCAAGGGATGCTGAGTTGGGGCTGAGACCTGCCAGATGCCAGGCAAGGGGTTCCAGTGTCAGTGGGGAATCTTGTGCTCAGGGACAAGGAAACTCCTATTTGAAAAGTAAGCTGGAGCCCAAGAGAGGACTGTAGAAAACACTGAGAGAAGGTAATGCCACGGTGGGGATGTGCGAGCAGAAGGGAGTCGTTTTATAGAACAGGAAACAATCTGTTGCAGGGATTATTATACCTCAGGAGGAAGAAGAGACAATTTAAGTTTTGGGGGAGAAGGCAATTTGAATGTAACCTGATGAGGGTGCCATCCGAAGGAGCATTCATTCTGTGCTTGTCAAGGCCCTGAAAATGCAGGAGGACCCACAGCCACCAGGGCAAGCCCAAGGGGCAAAGAAGCCTTTCTGGCTGGGAGGGAGGTGAGCCAGCAGCAGTGATGTCCTCCCAGCACAAAGGAGGCACATTGATGCCAGCCTGGTCGTCAGTGTCTGCCCAGTCATCTGACGTCCACATCAGATGCAGCTTTACATGCCTTCATTCATCCCCTCGTTCATTCGCTGGTCCAACAAACATTTAATGGAGCTCTGTGCTGGGTGAAGTGCCAGGCACAGAGAGACATGAAAGAAAAACAAGTCTGTTTCCACCACCAGGGAGCTAAGAGTGTTGTGGAGGAGACACATTTCCAAGTTTCCAATGCAGTGAGGGGCTGTGATGGGAAGGAAGGAAGTTTTAAGGATTAGGGAGGAGTGAGGAGGACTTCACTTAGAAGTGAAGGGCTGTGGGAAGGAGGAGGAGAATAAGAATTTGTCAGGCAGGTTAGGGTTAACAAGTATTTCTTGACCTCCTCCCAGTAAAAATGGAATGCAGGGGCTTCCCTGGTGGCGCAGTGGTTGAGAGTCCGCCTGCCGATGCAGGGGGTCCGGGAAGATCCCACATGCCCCGGAGCGGCTAGGCCCGTGAGCCATGGCCGCTGAGCCTGCATGTCCGGAGCCTGTGCTCCGCAACGGGAGAGGCCACAACAGTGACAGGCCCGCGTACCGCAAAAAAAAAAAAAAAAAAAAAAAAAAAAAAAATGGAATGCAAAAAAAGCAAACACAAAACCAAGACAAAACAGTGGAATGCATAATTCATAAGGATGTACTAATCTTTCTTGTGAATCCTGTGACAGAGTTTTTCTCTTGGATTTAAGGTGGCATCTGCACGTTAGGTTTTCCATGGATAAGGATGAGGGACCCTGGAATCCCTTTGTGTTCCCAAGTCCTCCAGGGGCTGGCCCTTGGTCAGCTGCTGAAGAGTATACAGATCTGAGGAATTGCTAATGGTGGAAAGCTGTGAAAAGATCCCTGGGTAAGGATTCCAGGTTTCCAAGTCAGAGAGATTGAGAACTGCCAACGGCAGCTCACGGCCTTAAAGATGCTCCTGGGTGAGAACCTGACAGGCTGATCCCACTGAGCCCCCAGGCTTGAGGGACCTCGGATAGAAGGCTTTTTCTTCTGTCCCCCTTGTCCAGCCTCACCCTCCAGTTCACACTCAGCTTTGTCTCCTGCACTTGGGAAGTCTGCTCCCCTTAGAATGGGGCTCAGCGCATATCCCATTCCCAACTCCTCCATCCTGTCGTAGATTTCTGGCACAATACCTTCTCCTACGGCAGACCTAACAGGGCTCCAGTTTCCGCTTCTGCTAAACCCAGGGGAGTCTGGACACAGTAGAAACGATAGCCTCTAAAAAGCACTCACTTTTTCTAACTTACCTTACTGTTCTCTTCCCCACAGGACTGGACCCTCTGGCCTTCCCATTGTCAATCACTACTGGCCCTTTGAGAGCCTGCCATCTTGGAACCCACTCTCCCAGCCACAGGCTTAAGGTAACCAATAACCTCCAGCAGAAAGCACATAAAATTACAACATGCACATAGATCCTGTCTCGATGAGAGTGAGCAGAAATGACGCCCAGTCTCCCATCTCCAAGCAGCCCAAACTGAGTGTGTACCACACATGGGCTGATAGCCTGAGAGCTGCAGACAAACCGAGAACTTGAAGGAGGCTCTTTAAGAAGCCAAAGCAATGGCAAGGAGAAGTCTGATGAGTCCACCAAGGGCTCATCTACGTATCACCAAACAACTGTCTATGTCTTGTTCTCCTCTGTGGTCCCTGGATGGTTCCTGTTTTCCACATGCAAGACACTCAGTACTTATTTGTTGGATGAACGAATGAATACGTGAATACTTAGATGGGTTTGTCTCAAACTGTCTGAGGTTTTGACTACTCTGCTGAGATATTTTGGGGTCATAAAGACCCAGGCATTGAATATTTCAGAACATATGAAAACATCTGGAACTCACATATTTCCTTGTCATTTGCACCCTAGGAAACTATGCATTACTGGGCAGAAGCAAGAAAAAAATCTCTGGTGCTTGTTGATAATCATGAGGGAAAGAAGAAATTGTGGTGTGTATGTCTGTGTGTGTGTGTGGCTGAGGATAGGGAAGAAGAGAAATCATTCAAAAATGGAATATCTGAAGTTTTAAATATTTTTCTTTATGAGGACTTCCCTGATCAGCTCCCTTAAAGAGGACCCCATCCCTTGCCATTCACATCATCCATCAGTCAGTCTTCAGGGCTCTGCTCTGAGGTTGTAGTTGGTGTCCAACTACAAGAGGTTGGTGTCCACTTTCCCAGCTCTGGGGCCTCCCAAGCAGATGTCAGGGCCTTGTGCAGGAATGATGACAGCATCTAACTCCGTGGCTCTCTCACTGCAAGGAAGACCATCCTAACTGTCCACCAGATGCCTGCTGTCCCCTCTTAGGGATGATGACGTGTTGGGTAATTCTATGATTAGGTCTAGACACGCTGCAGAAAAGGTAGAAGCCCTGTCTTGGGTCGTGGCTCAGTACCGGCCAATGGAGTAGTGGATTCCGCTTCCATCCTAAGGGGTCAAGGGTGCTGGAGAAGGAGGTAGGCAGCTAGAGCTGTATAACAAAGGTTAGAGGGGAAGAGATTGTTCCCCGTGACCCCAGTGGCTTGGATTGGGTCTGGGTAGCAGCTTAGGTGTGGTGAATGCCAGGCAAACCTGCCAGCTCCACAGAGACAGGGCTTTTGCCTCCCAGCTGATGGACAAGCAAGGGAAGCCAGGGCTGCCGCAGGAAATGGGGTGTTCCTGGGGTGCAGCCACCAGTGTGGTTCGGGGGCCTCACAGTCATGCTGCCTGAGAGAGGAGGGCTCAGGGAGCAGGCAGGAGGGCCATGGCTAACGGGCTGAGAACTGGCCACATTTGAGAAGTCTCTTCCTCCCCCCCAAATCGCAAACTTTCCCTAAACACTGACATGAAGCTGTTTATATTTCCTAGGCAAAGATGAAATCTCTCACTGACCAGATTTGAAGACAAACAGATTGTAAACTTTCTTTCTCTTCATGTGGTATTGGGGTGGGAGGCCAGAGAGACATTCATAGAAACACACACAGACTGACACAGCCATGATGAATTAGTTTTTCTATGAAGTATTTGACCACACACATGAAATTAATTGGAAATCAGCAGTGAGCCCTAATATCTGTTTATACCCAAGTGAAAAAAAGTCAGACTAAGTTTCTGTTTTTCTGACATTTTAAATAGCATGAAATAAAAATCCAACAATGACAGACAGCAAACGCTTTGTTTCTTTTATCTGGGGGGTGGGGAGTGAGGAATTAAAATATATCTCCTACCCTTGTCAGTTAATAGATTTTAGTGGAATTGCCAGGCCAGAGAGTATCCTATTACACTGAAAAAACCAGATTGGGTTTCCACGTTATTACTAGCTCTGGGATCACCTTCACGGTTTGACTGATGTTTTCTTTTTTTTTTTTCCTTTTTCTTTAATTAAAATGAAAGTCCTTTGTTCACAATCTCTCTAAACTTTTAGAATAATCTAATTGTTCTTAAGTCACATGGTTCCTGTGCAGACACACGAAGGGCACTTCTAAAACCATAATCCTAGGCTATAAAAAAAATCTAGGGTGAATGATCAAAGGTGAACTGCCCATTTACAACCCCTCTTTCAAGGCCCCTTCCCATCTTCCTGACAGTTTTATAGAAGTGTTTCTCTGTTGCTGCAACCCAGATCAAAGATTTGGATGCAAGGTTCTCCCCACCCCCGACCTGGCACGGAAGGAAGGGATTACCCCAGGAATTAAAAACCTCAGAGAAGTGGGCTTACCCACCTCCCTGGGGGGCGGGGGAGAGCCCTGGAGCCTTTTCTTGATGATAGGAACAGAGCCAAATGGAAGCAGGGGTGCCCTCTCTCTGTTCTTGCAGCGGAGGAGATAAACCTACTGGGTCATCCAGCCTTCAAAGAGAAATTTTCTGATCTTTTGTGCATAGTTTTAGTTAATATCTACAAGTTGCTAGAATCATGTTTATTTATTGGCCAATGACCTTCTTTTTCCTCCCACCCATGTTAAACCCAAGCAACAATCCCCTCCCAGGGCATTGGAAGCTCCCCCGAAACCCTGAGTCTGGGCCGCAGTAAGCAGAGAGGGAGGTGGGAAGAAGCTGCAGGGCTTCATTGTTTTACTCCACAGCTTCATCCATTTGGTGCTTTGTTTTCAATACTACCTGCTACCTTTTCCTGGTCACACCTGGATCTACTTTAGATTTTAATGGTCAAGATAAATTTCCTGAGAATGCTACTTTGAGGGCTGGACCCGCCTCCATCCCTGGGGACTCAGTGCCTAATCCTGTAAAGAGACACCAAGATCAGGAACAGGAGTGCCATGAAGCTCTTCTTCCTCTGGGAAGCACCAGGCCCACTTCCCCCACTTCTGTTCAGCCCTGACCCTGCATACCAGGGTTTGATTAGGGCAGACCCTCACGGCAGGGGTGTTGACAGGGGTGGAACACGCAGATTCCCAAAATTATGTAATCTTTTTGTTTAAAGGGACTTGAGAGATCATCTAAGACCCCACCCCCACCCCTGTGGTATAGGGGAACCCTACAGAGAAGAAGGACAAGCCTGGTTCACCCAGAGTCACCCATCCAAGCCAGATCCTGAAGCCAGATCTCCTGACTCAGGCCTCTGCTACCTTAGAGCTCAACATAGGACGCCCCCTAAAGAACTTACACTCTTGGAGTATTTGGTCCCTTGGGGACTGCTAGTTTGACTGGCTGTTCAGGGTTTAATGACAATGGGTATAGAGAATTGCTTTGGGAGATTGGTAATTGGTTTGGGAGATTGGTAATCGCTTTGGGAGATTGGTAATCCAGGCATATTCTCCAAAACTGCCACTTCTAGGGGGGACATTCAAGCCCCGAGGACCCTCTGCATTCTGGCTGGGCCAGTTTCTCCACCCCCAGTTCCCTAGTCCCAGTAATTGCCCCTGCTCTGGCCAGATCCCTCTACTCACTGTTCCTGCTTCCTCTCCTTGCATAGTCCCCTTTGTCCTGCCCGGAATGCGTCCTGCTCTTATCTCCATTTAAGCAATTCCTACCCACGCTTTAAAGCCCATTTCAAGTTCCAGCTTGTCTTCCTCCTGGAGTAGTACTTGTTATCTACTCCAGACCTTTGCCACTCAAAGTGTGGCCACAGACCTGCGATACCAGCCCCACCACAGAACTGCTTAGTCAGAGCCCTCATTTTAACAAGGTACCCTGGTGATTGGTATGTACAGTCAAGTGTGAGACTCACTGCTCTTAGAGAGTGTTCCAAGTGTAGTCCGAGGACCAGGACCAGCAGCATCAGCATCACCTGAGAATTTGTTAGACGTGCAAATTCTTGAGCCCCACCCAGGCCTACAGTCAGAAACTCTGGGGGTGGTACCCAACAATCTGTGCTTCGACCAGCCCTCCACAGGATTCTGATGCATGCTAAAGTTCAAGAAACCATACACAGTCCTTATCTTACCCAGGGACTTCACAGGCATATGATCATGGTTTAAGGCTCCATATTGCTGTCTTGAAATTCCTGACTTTATCTTTGAACTTGTGTTTTGCAAGTGAAGTCTGATGAGACATTGGAGCCCGCACATGAACAGAGGAGATGTCCACCACCATTCCTTGCTCCTCCATTTGCATAGAGCATTCACAAAGCCCATGAGTGCAGAATGCCAGTGGATCCGTAATGCATGGAGTTCAGCCAGAACTCAAAGTGAGTACAAGGTAAGTGTGTTATATCTATGACTGAGTCAGTGGGCTGATGACAGATCTGAGAAGCTACATTCTCCCTTAGAACTAGAATTTGCTTTGTACACTGAGGAAGGTAATTTAAGAAACACAAATGACCATGGAACCCTATCATATCCTTTCTTACTCAAGTTACTTCCCTCCAGCCAATCACTTATGCCGAATACTGTGACACAGAAGGAAAGGGAAAGCAAGGACAACCCATAGTTCCTTTTCCTTTCCATCCTTTCTTTCTCATCAATAAGCCAAAGGTAAAGAGTGTTGGTAGAATGTATGACTGTCAAAAGGTTAAATAAAAACAGCTGAGTCTGTTTTTGCAACATTTCCTCTGTTCTGGTAAGATAGAATAAATATAAACATACAAACTGCAAAATGTGAATTGCGTAATTTTGGTGGTTCCAAACGCTAGTTAAATGCTCTTATATTGCATTACATAATATAAAGATGAAAGGTAAAATTCATGTTAATAATTGAAAAAAATTTTAATTAGAACAACATAAAATAAAAAACACCACAGCAAGTCAAGAGAGACTGCAGAAGAAAGGGAAAAGTTTTATATTTTAGGACCTTTAACGGCACTTTTTTCCTGCTTTTTGAACAAGGGCCTCCACATTTTAATTTTGCACTGGGGTTAGTAAATTATGCAGCCATTTCTGTCCTATCTTGTCCAGTATTCAAACGAGAACACTTCTGAGAATGACATGGAATGCTATTAATAATTCCCTCAGGCCACAGGTACAACTGGGCCTATCCTAAGCAGCCTAGGACATATGGTCATCCTAAATTTAAAAGTCCATAATGGTGAAGGAGGAAGCAACATAGCAGTAAAGGCATTCTGCTTTATTCCTGTCAATTGTAGGAAACTTTACAAAATTATATTTTCTAAATGTGCATTGTGTTAACTAGCAGGCTAACTCTAGATGTTTTAACAGGCCATACGATGGGCTTGGAAATGGATGATGCCTGCTCCTTCCCTGTTCTGCACATAGTCAGAAGAATCTTCTTGGTTATTTATCTTTAGCTTCCCCACCCTCGAAACCTCAACTTTTCGTGTGCTTTTGCTTTCCTCTGACATTCTTAAAGGTTTGTGGCATTCTATACACATCCTTGATTTTGTGCCCCTCCTCCCACCTTTGTGTGTGTGCCCTCTTAAAATGGGGGCTCATCAGCAGAAATACTGTTTTCTTTAGACATTTTTTTTCTTCCTCATCAGGATCATTCACAATTTTAGGCTCTGAATTTTATTTTTAGAACCATCCTTTTTTTAGCCATACTCCCTTTCAGAGATTCTCACCATGAGATCATCCATTTTGAACTCTTTGAAGTCTGCTTTCTTCAAGTCTGTAAGTCTGAAGATACACATCTGACTTGTCCTGCTGAATGGGATGGGTACTCTCTTCGAAACCCTCATGAGTTTCACCTCACTAACAGTTCTTTGCTGGCAGAATCCAGTCTGGACTATGAGTACCCCTTTGCTGTCACCTGTTCCTTTCAAGTGATGAGATTTTCAATCAAGCGGCTTAAGAATTTACTAAATATCCTGCTTTTCAAAAAAGTAGGGGACTTACAGACTTCCACTACATGTCTATTTAAAAAGTCAGCATAGGGCTTGCCTGGTGGCGCAGTGGTTGAGAGTCCGCCTGCCGATGCAGGGGACACGGGTTCGTGCCCCGGTCTGGGAAGATCCCACATGCCGCAGAGCGGCTGGGCCCGTGAGCTATGGCCGCTGAGCCTGCGCGTCCGGAGCCTGTGCTCCGCAACAGGAGAAGCCACAACAGTGAGAGGCCCACGTACTACAAAAAAAAAAAAAAAGTCATCATTTGTCATTGTGTTTTGTCTATAGTTTTCAAAAAATATCTGCAACGGTATCTCCCATCCAATTTAATCTTCTTACTAGGTGACTATGACATTTCTCCCCTCTATAGGTGGGATCTGTATTCCCATCTCTTAAACAGAGCAGTCTTGTGACTGTGGCAGAAGGAATGCTATGTGACTTCAAGGCTAGATCATAATGTGTGATACAGCTTCTACCTGGTTCTCTCTAGGGACACTCATTCCTGTAACCCAGCAGCCACCCTGTGCGGAAGGCCAAACGAGGTCGGGGGAGAAACCACATGGAGAAATCACATGTAGGTGTTTGGAAGACAGCCCGGGTGAGGTCCCAGCCAATAACCAGCAACAATGGCCAGACTTATGAGTGGAGAAGCCTCCCAAATCAGATGATTAGAGCCTCCCAGACTTCACATCTTCCCAACTGAGGTCCTAGAGACTGTGAGACAAAGACAAGCCATCTCTGCTTTGTCCTGTCCTAATTCCTGATCCACAGAAACTGTGAGAGAGAATACATGATGGTTTTAAAAGCCACTGAATCTTGGGGGATGATTTGTAATGCAGCAATGGAGAACTCATGCAATAAGTTAAAAACACATTAAGAAACAAAAATTAAGACTAATTAAGAATGCATCAGACTTCCTTGGTGGCACAGTGGTTAAGAATCCACCTGCCAGTGCAGGGGACATGGGTTTGAGCCCTGGTCCGGGAAGATCCCACATGCCGCGGAGCAACTAAGCCCGTGTGCCACAACTACTGAGTCAGCGCTCTAGAGCCCGTGAGCCACAACTACTGATCCCATGTGCCACAACTACTGAAGCCTGTGCACCCAGAGCCTGTGCTCCACAACAAGAGAAGCCACCACAATGAGAAGGCTGTGCACCGCAACAAAGAGTAGCCCCTATTCACCGCAACTAGAGAAAGCCCGCGCGCAGCAACAAAGACCCAATGCAGCCATAAATAAATAAATAAATAAATTTATTTATTTTTCTTTTAAAAAGAATGCATCAACTCTACCCATTCTTCTGACTGATTGCTACTTGGTTTTATTGCCATTCCAAAAAGCTATCCCTGTAATTTAAATTCCACTCCACCAGGTGGAAGTGAAGCCATGATTGTACTAATCCCCAGTCACTGCGCAGAGATTGTACTCCCTTTTCTATTTTAAAAAAATTTTTTGGCCACAGCTGTGCGGCTTGTGGGATCTTAGTTCCCAGATCAGGGATTGAACCCGCATCCTCGGCAGTGAAAGCACAGAGTCCTAACCACTGGACAACCAGGGAATTCCCTGTACTCCCTTTTATAAATTATACTTTTGTATGACATTTAATCTTAGTTATTAAAGCAGTTAGATCATCCCTGCTTAGTATACTGTGTGAATTTAAGAAAGAGCAAATTAAAACATTTCTCACATACTTCTCTAGCTGATTAACATAACACACAATTCTAATTTCAGACCCCCTGCTGGAAAATGTTCCCTCCCAATTTAATTTATTGAGTCAGAGATCATTTGGTTGCAATGAACAGAACCCATTCAAACTGGCTTAAGCAAAAAAGAAAAGTGATTAGAAATAGAGGGATCTGGTGGAACCCAAAGACAGGAAGTGAGGACAGGCTTCATAAAGAATGATGCCAGAAATGGCAAAACTGATGAGAGCCAGCCTGGCTTGTCTCTCCAAATCTTTTTCGAGCTGTATTGTCTCTCTATTTTTAAAAAATTAATTAATTAATTAATTTTTGGCTGTGCTGGGTCTTTGTTGCTGCACGTGGGCTTTCTCTAGTTGCGGTGAGCGGGGGCTACTCTTCATTGCGGTGCATGGGTTTCTCATTGCGGTGCTTCTCCTGTTGCAGAGCACAGGCTCTGGGCGCGTGGGCTTCAGTAGTTGTGGCATGCGGGCTCAGTAGTTGTGGCTCACGGGCTCTAGAGCACAGGCTCAGTAGTTGTGGTGCACGGGCTTGCTCCGCGGCACGTGGGATCTTCCCGGAGCAGGGCTCAAACCTGTGTCCCCTGGATTGACAGGCGGATTCTTAACCACTGCGCCACCAGGGTAGTTCCTCTACTGTCTCATATCTGAATCTTTAGGGCACATTCCTCATCTCTCTCTCTCTCCTCCTCCCTCCACGTGCCGCCGACCACTTCCAGGGAGCAGTTTAACATATGGTTATGGACACTCTGAAGTCAAAATGCCTAGATTCAAATACTAGCTCCACTAATGTCATGGACAAATCAATAGTGCTTTAAATCATGGAGCAGAGCTAATTAGTTAGTGGTCCTCCCTGGGAGATGAGATGGCTGCATCTGCCCACTCAGTGCTAAGCCTGTCTCCAAACTGGCATGAGCTGACCTTTTCCCTGGGCTTGCTTATTCTTTTATTGGTGATTCTTTCTGTAAAGTCTCAGAAACCTTACAATGGCTGATATTCTCATTGTTTTAGGGTGTTACTATTAGACTTTCTTTCTTAGTTTCTGAGCCTTGTGCATTCTTAAGGATCCTTTCAGAGAAAATAAGAGGTTTTTAGGGGGAAATGACCCATGACTGATCATTAGCTCTGTGAAATGAAAAACTTGCAAGGAGGTATAATGTTCCCATCAACTATAAATGAGAAGATTGCTCACAACTTATGGTCCATATTCCCTGTATCCAATGTCTCCATTTCCTCCCCTCTGAGTCAGCCTTTAATTAATTGATTGCTTCCCCCATTTTTTTCTTCATGGAAATTGCTCTCTATGCAAGGTTGTCAGACTTATTTGCAGTTTGGGCCAAAGAAGCAATCTCCTTCACTCACTCCCTCCACTTCCACTAGAAGTAGACAAAACTATCTTAATCCAATCTAATAAAGCTTAGAAGAAAACAAGATGTATGGCCTGTTATTAAATTATTGCTATACTTAATAAACTGTAGATGTCAGAAATAATACATATAAATGCTCCAGGGCATGTGGAGACAATTAACACAATTTACTCCAGTAATAATTATAGGGCCGTTTGTGTTCAATTCAGATACCCACAAGAAGTATTATACATTTTGCTGAACTTCCCTGACCAGCTCCTCCAAAGAGACCACCCACTTCTCTTCAGCCTATCACTCTACTTCAATATTTTGTGTAGTACTTACTAGTCTCTGATATTTTTATAGTTCTGGTTTATAGTTTTTTACTTATTTATTTTTTACATTATCTATGAATGTGATGTGGATCAGAGCACTTTCCTGTGTCTCTCTCACCACTCTATTCTCAATGCCTAGAACAAAGCCTAGTATATAGAGGCACCTAATAAATATTTGCTGCATTAATGTGCCCCCGAGTGCCCAGAGCCTCCCAGCCTCACTATCAGCTCCTAAAGAGTGTATCCTCTCGCATCCTGGACCCTCCTTGGCATGGAACTCTGTTGTCTCTCCATAATCCATGATAGTTGTAGCTGTAGCTATTGCTGCTGCTGGCAATGGTGAGGGTGGCTAGGGGATCAGTTTGCTAGGGAAAAGGAGATGTAACCTCTGGAGACATTCCACGGGCTAGCCCCATTTTCAGAAGGCATTTGTTTCCCTTGGGCAAACTCTGAAAGAGTCAAGTTTCTCTACAAACTTAGTGTCTAATTAGAACCCGGTCAGGCACATAGAGCACAAATTCATGCAGCAGCCCATGAGGTGCACTGAACTCCAGAAAGCACTCAGAAACCAGGCCTAGTGTGTGCTCAGCAATCGGAATTATAGTTCTAGCAGCACAGGGTACAAAATGGAACCAGATCCTCCTCAAAAACCTCCATATTCCTGAATCCAGTCTTGAGAGCTTAGTCATCTGTGACCTCAACGCCCTTCTACTTGCATCATGTCCAAGGCACACCAAGTCCTCTGAAAACACTCTTGCTTTGGCCGTTGCACCGCACCCCTCAAGCACTTACAAATTCCTGTTGCGGGTCAGTTACTTATTTACATTTGTCATCATTCCTTCCGGTCAGAGACCATGTCTTGTTATTTTCCTCCCCCTTCCCCAGCATGATGACTTTTTATTTTATTTTATTTATGGTTTTTTTTTTTTGTGGTTCGGCCCGCTCACTGCTGTGGCCTCTCCCGCTGCAGAGCATAGGCTCCGGACGTGCAGGCCCAGCGGCCATGGCTCACGGGCCCAGTCGCTCCGTGGCATGTGGGATCCTCCCGGACCGGGGCACGAACCCACGTTCCCTGAATCGGCAGGCGGACTCCCAACCACTTCGCCACCGGGGAAGCCTCTATTTTATTTTATTTTTAACTAAATTTCAGACTTTATTCAGATTTCACGAGTTCTTCCACTAGTGTCCTTTTTCTGTTCCAGAATCTGAGACAGGAAACCACATTGTGTTTGGTCCTTATGTCTCCTTACTCTCCTCTGGTCTATGATAGTTTCCCACTTTTCTTTTTTTTTCATGACGCTGACAGTTTTGAGTACTGGTTAGGTGTTTTGTAGTGTGTCCCTCCGTTTTTTTTTCTTATGAGGAATAATGTAACTTTAAAATTGAGTGACTTGTCTAAGGCCAAAGAACAAGGTTTTTTTTTTTTAATTAGAGTATAATTGCTTTACAATGTTGTGTTAGTGTCTGCTGTACAATGAAGTGAATCAGCCATACATATACCTATATCCCCTCCCTACCACCCCCACCATCCCACCCAACTAGGTCATCACAGAGCACTGAGCTGAGCTCCCTGTGCTATACAGCACGTTCCCACTAGTTATCTATTTTACACATGGTAGTGTATATATGTCAATCCTAATCTCCCCATCCATCCCACCCTCCCTACCCCCACCCCGTGTCCACCCCACCCATTCTCTACGTCTGCGTCTCTATTCCTGCCCTGCAAATGGGTTCAGCTGTACCATTTTTCTAGAGTCCACATGTATGCGTTAATATACAATATTTGTTTTTCTCTTTCTGCCTTACTTCACTCTGTATGACAGACTCTAGGTCCATCCACATCTCTACAAATGACCCCATTTCGTTCCTTTTTATGGCTGAGTAATATTCCATTGTATATATGTACCACATATTCTTTATCCATTCATCTGCCAATGGACATTTAGGCTGCTTCCATGTCTTGGCTATTGTAAACAATGCTGCAATGAACTTTGGGGTACATGTGTCTTTTTGAAATGACCCACCTCCTAGAGTAATGAAAATAAAAACAAAAAAACCCAAATGGGACCTAATTAAAGTTAAAAGCTTTTGCACAGCAAAGGAAACCATAAACAAGATGAAAAGACAACCCTCAGAAAGGGAGAAAATATTTGCAAATGAAGCAACTGACAAAGGATTAATCTCCAAAATATACAAGCAGCTCATGCAGCTCAATATCAAAAAACAAACAACCCAATCAAAACATGGGCGGAAGATCTAAATAGACATTTCTCCAGAGAAGACATACAGATGGCCAAGAGGCACATGAAAAGATGCTCGACATCACTAATTATTAGAGATATGCAAATCAAAACTACCATGAGGTATCACCTCACACTGGTCAGAATGGCCATCATCAAAAAATCTACAAGCAATAGATGACTTTTAATAATTTAAAAAACATATTATCAGCCTAATCTTTATGTCTTCCTAAGCAACAGTGCTAATCTAGAGAAAGACTAGGGCTCATACGTAAATATAAAATGTAATGGAGAAATTTAGGGGATGGTAAAACAGTGCATTTTTATCCTTAGTTCCTGGTTGTTTGGCAACTCCCATATCAAAGGCCAAGCCTGGGGGCCTCACCTCCTAACTCCTTCCACAGCATAGAGAAGAGCCCTACTTTCATCATGATGGCCAGGCTATGAAGGTGCTGCCCTATGGAAGTTGGAGGATATGATATAAGATGAAGTGGTGGGGGTCCTCCCCCTCCTGCTCCAGGGGGCAGTTGGAGAAGGAAAAGAGATGAAAATTGTGGAAGGAATTAATCAGGTTGGAAGTTTATAGTTTACCTTATCCCCCAAGTTTGAATCCAGGCAGGTGGAGATGCTAGATGGCTTTGGGGGAAAGCCAAAAGCAAAGATTTTTTATGAGCCTTTCATTCCATGGTGGTCCCCTGTGAGGGAATCAGCTTGTTCCCCATACTAACAGGAAGAAGTCGCATTAAGAGCTGAAAAGTTCAAACAATGGCCAGCATTAGTGCTTTCAGGCCTGACTCCAGGCTTAGGAGCCATGGAAGGGCCCCTAAGTCCCCATATGCCCCTTGGAAAATAGAGATGGTAGCTGAGGTACAAGTGAGTGGGCCCGACAGGGGTCTCCGGGAAAGGGACAGAGTGAGCCCACATCAAAGGCCTCAGGGCAGATGGGGAAAGTGGCTGAGACTCAGAGGGTGTGAGCCAGCAGGGTACCCTGGGCCCTGACTGAACCACAAGGTCTCTGTGGAAGCCAGAAACTGGTCAGACACCTGGCTGGCAATAGGAACCCACAGGGCCTAGAGGCCAGCATACAACAAGCAAGAGCACCAGGGCCACTGCCACCACCTTTGGGTGGGACGGGGGAGGGGAAAGACATCAGAACTTCTAAGCATTTAGCCCCATGAGCCTCTCAAAACTGGAACAGACTGAGCTACTCTTGATTGGCAAGTTACCATTATCTTTACTCCCTTTACTATACAACAGGGACAGGATTCATGAGAAAGATTAGATCAGTCATGGAAAAAATCCTGCATTTCCTCTTCATGTCTGAGTGGTGTGTACAGACTTGCAACTGTACTACATATATTTATCGAGTATTTGCTCTCTATCTGAAGCTTCATAAAAGTATGGCCTAGTGTTATGACTACCAGTGACACCAAAAAATATTGAGTGTCTTTAGAACTCTTTTAAAAATTGACATCTAGCAAATGGACGTGGTTCCAAGATAACACCAAGTTTGAAAGAGTACTTCAGTTGGTACCATCAAGCACAAAACACATCTTCCTGCTTGGCTTGTACAAAGCCACAGTAGGATCCCCACGTGTGCTAAGATGAGTCCTCTCAGGGCTGTCTTCCAGCTTCCTACCCTCCCCTGTGAACTGCAGACAAATTTAGAGAAAAGGAAGGCAAGGAGAAAACTCCAACAGAAGGGCAAGTTGATAAACATGCCTATTTATCACTGCAAAATCCTCTGCCTTTTTTATCCTATTGATTTTCATGCTCTCTTGTGTATGCCACTGTGTCTAGGGGAACGAATGTACTTGTGAGCAACCTTGCAGTTGAGTGATGATAACTTAGGTAAATTAGAGCTTCAGTCAAACTCTCCCCAGCCCCAACCTGTCCTCTGGTCCCCACTCTTCAGGAGAAAGAACCATGTGTGGTAGAAGGGGGTGGAACCTGTCTGCAAGTCTCCATCCATTACCATCTGTGTGTCCCCGTTGACTGTGAGCTCTGGAGGCCCAGGGCTCTGCAGTGTATCCATCTCAGCAGCCTTGAGCTATTTCCCCGGTGTCAGATGAATGAGTGATACGTGAAAGAATGCATGAATGAGTCTGAAGCAGAGCTGGTAGCCCAACTCTCTTAGAAGACAGTAAATCCCCATGGGCTTGATGTGACTGGAGAAAGGTCAAGAAGCATGTCAGTCCTCCATGGGGGAGATTTGCTGGTCCCTGTCTTCTCCTCGCCTATGAAACATGTCTGGGGAAGCATAGAGGATCTTGGGGTAGCCTGAGATCCTGGCATGACAGTGAGAGCTCTAGGGTAGCGCAGATGATTCCTGATCCAGAAGAGCCTCAAGAATCTGGGATGATTCCAAGATAAAGATTCTAGGGCCTTCAAAGTACACCCAGGTTCCACTTACCTGACAAGAACCCCTGGGGGGATTGTGGGACCATAGGGAGGGTTGGGGAAAAAAGGGAGAAACCCTGCATGCCTTCAACTGTCATTTCAATGAGGGAGAGTACAGAAGGATGGGAATTCCTTGAGAAAAGGAATATGAGAATGAGCAGGGAGAAAGAGGTAAGAAATGGAGAAGGGCCTCAGAGAGGGCTGGGGGCTCCTGCCTCAGAGAGGCAGGAGGGAATGATGGAGAATTGGGGTCCCAAGGGCTGTGGTCACAGCAGTTTGAGGGTTGGGAGTCATTGCTGATGTGGGGAGGGAGAAGGCAGAAGTTGCTACATGTTAGAAATGCCAAGGAATACCGAAACCTTCGTAAAATCAGAGACACAAGAACCAGAAAGCCTCAACTCTCCAACACTCTCCTTTTTTTTTTTTAACAAGAACACTGAGGCCATAAGTCAAGCCAGTATCGGGGCCATACAAGCCAATAGCCCAGGGCTATGGAGGCAGGGCTGGGGCGGGGGGCGGGGGCGGTGAAGGCTCCTGTACTGTGCCCTTTGA
The DNA here is from genome assembly GCF_951394435.1 of Stenella coeruleoalba. Classification (NCBI taxonomy): domain Eukaryota; kingdom Metazoa; phylum Chordata; class Mammalia; order Artiodactyla; family Delphinidae; genus Stenella; species Stenella coeruleoalba. The sequence goes on along the minus strand of NC_137150.1, from coordinate 72,021,405 downwards.
GTCTCATGCAGCACCTCTGGACCCCCAAGAAGAGGCAGTTTGACTGAAGAAGTAGCCAGAGTAAAGAAGAAGGATAAAAGGATTAAAAAAAGTCAGGAAGTCTATGAAACTTTGCCCAGTAATAATAGACACCATTCAGTGAACAGTATTTAATCCTGTTAAGGCTTTGGAAGGAATTGGCAAATCACTGAGACTTTCTTGAGTAGAAAGGAATTTCTGATGAAAGAATTTAATTGAGGCCACTGCCCTTCCCCAGAGGATCCCAGAGCAGCCATGAACATCAAGTGTAGCTCTTCTGAGATGCCAGCAAGACTCTCTGTGCCTCCCCAAACCCCTACTTCCCCCACCCCAAAAGAAACCAAACTCTCCTGAGCATGATCCCAAGGACAGGATAAATACATTTCTAACGAAGGATGTTTTCATTATGGGTTTAGACTCTACTGTTTCTGAGCTTTCTTTAAACAGTCAACCAGTTGAAAGAAGAAATAGGCCTGATACGAAAACTCACATAAGAGGCTCCTATTGTCTAGGACCACAGGTCTAGAGCATCCTCCCCGAGGGCTCTATGAGACAAGGGAGCACAAATATCAATGCTCATTTCTCTGCCACCTGGGTGTTACCGGGGTCTTCACGGTAACAAGGACCCAGAGAGAGCATGCTTTATGTGTTCTGGACTCAGAGATTAGAGATGGCGTCGACAAATCTGAGAGCACGTGAGTCAGGTCAGGAGAAGGAGAAACTGCTGTCAGAGGAAGCTCGGTGCAGCGTTGGTATCTGTGGCAAGGAAGTTGAAGGTCACCCAGAGTCCACTGTGGAGGGAGAGAGGGGAAAGCCGGCTCGAAGTGCGCAGAGCAGCGCACACAGATTTTAAAAGCACAGTGCGGGGGGAAGAAGGGAGAAAAAGAACGTGCATGTGACACAGCACCATTTACATAAAATAAAAACACAACACAGGAAATACACAAAAAGATATAGGCTAAATCCATGGTTGCCTATAAGGGAAGGAGAATGGGAGGTGTGCACGGAGGAAAAAGGGAATGAACACAGGAGCAGGGACTTGTACAGACCAAAGATGACAGGGTGCCTTGAGGTCCATGGGAGTTGGGGCATCCAAGGGCCCTCCTTAAGAAGATCAAAGTCTTTCCTTGTGAGCTTCAGGAAAAAGTCCAAATAAACTAGTGCTCTAGGTTCTTTTCCTACTCTCTGGAGATGGCCTAATCCTTCAGGAAGGAAATCTGCCTGTGCCTTGTGTGTGATCTTATGGGGGCTGAAGGGCCAGCGGGCCAGGAGAAGAGGGGCCTCTTCCACTCAGCTGCCTCTTGAATGACACAGCCTATCTGGGGGACTATGGCTTAGGATTCCAGGTGTCTTCAGGGGTACAGGATGGTGGCCCCCAATGAGGTAGCATCAGTAGAAAGAAGTGCTACTATCCACCAGAAAGGATGCATGCTCACGACACTGATGGAACCTTCTAATTAACTCTGAAACAAATTTTATGCTTGGAGAGGCAGAAAGTCCCCAGAAAACTCCTGGGGTGCATATAATCAATTTGCATATAAGTAAACTGAGGCTTAGAAAAGTTTGGCAGTTTGATTGAGGTCATGCAACTAATAAGTGGCAGAGGCAGGATTTAAACCTTGGTGTGTATGACTCCAAAACCTGAGCTCACTGCCAGGTTATAATGCCTCCAGCCTAAGTCTTTGTGTCACACACACACACACACACACACTTACATAGGCATGTTACCAAAGTTACATGTCATGAAACAAAATCATACTCTGGTTGCTTCTTCCAACCTGAGCCCTCAAGGACACCGTGGAACAGTATTTCTCAGGGGCAGACAAGGGCAGTTGGGATCGCCGCAGAGTTCCTTGTGCAAAACCAACAAGAATGGTAAGAAGTGGAGCATAGGGGAGAAAATGGGGAGGTTTCCCAGTGTGTAATGTGGCTTCAGAAATAGCCATTGAAGACAGATCAGAGAAACGCTTTGCAGCAGACACGTCCTTCTGTGTAATTCCATCTGAGGCCAAGAGAAGAGATGAAAAAAGTGACTGTCATCCACGCACTGACTAGTGGGTCCACATGCACTAACTCTTCCCTGAAGCACCTCTCACGGCAGATGGTGATGGGAGAAGAGGTAGTGGAATTTCAGGGGCTGAAGGGATATTAAAGATCATCTCAATGAACTCTTCAGTGGGCGGTGGAGACACAATTACTTGAGCCAGGCCACCCAAGAACAGGAAGCTAGGCCTCTGGCTCCCGGGCTGGTGCTTGCCCACCTTGCCACATGGCTGCCCTCGTCAAGTCAGCTTGGAGGGACGACCCGCTATGGCCCACCAAAGACCCTGCTCCTCCTTTCTGCTCCTTCTCTGCCAGAATTCCCACTCTCTCTGGGAAATGACTGCTTCTCAGGAGAAGGACGAGAGGCAGTGAGGCCAAGAGACGTCTCTTGGATTGGAGGGCAAGCACCCAGGGGTGAGATTCTGGACAGATGAGCAGTTTGGCCACGGCTGACCTCCTTCCACGCACCTTCTTTTCCAGCCTCTTCTTCAGGAAGCCCTCCCCACATCTTCTAAGCCTGCCCACTCTTTCTTTCTAAACCTGGGGCAGGGGCCATGACCTTACTTTTCAAAATTCTGGTCAATTTATTTTTCAAAGAAAGACCCAGGCCCTGTTACAACTACATAGGGGGCTCTCTCAGCAGGAGAAGCAGAGCCTGTCAAAACAGATTTTCTTTCTTTCCACCAAAGCAAGAGACACTCCCAAAACACAAAAGACACTGAGAATCCTGTCTCCTTGAGGGATTTAATTATTGCTGGTAGTTGTTCTCCTCTTCCGCAGTGGCATCTTTGCCTCACTGCTTCTGGAGAAGAGGGACATAGAATTTCAATTCTTAGCCAGGCTGGGCGAGAGCCATTCCCCCAGAGGCACCCAGCGGGAGGTAAGATGAGTTGCCACCTACACAGTTTCAGAGGCTCTAAGCCTCCAAACACAGCCGCTATTCACTAGCTGATCCCTGAACTCCACCATCAGAGTTTTATTTATTTAGCTTTGGAGTTTATTTGACTTTCAAAATTCAAATATTCCTGGAAGGGATGATAGTTATGGCCAGCCATTTGCAACTTAGTAGAATTTTTTTTCAGATCACACTCCAAAGGGCATTTTTTAGAGTGAGAGAGAAAATCAGATGGCCAGGGAAGGGAAGAAAGTGGAGAGGGAAAAGGGTCCACAAATTAGAGGGTAGGGAAGGGCCCAAGAGGAGGCTGGAGCGCAGAGGGCAGACGCAGCACGCCTCACCGGCTGGCCTAGAGCCCTGCATCTCAGTGTGCGCTCGGCTTCAGCAGCACCAGGGCCACCTGGATCCTGTCAGACACGCAGATTCTGGGGCTCCATCCCAGACCTACTGAATCAGAAACTCTGGGGGCAGGGCCCAGAGGTCTCTGTTTTAACAAGTCCATACACGACTGACTTTGGGGCATCGTCAAGGCTGAGAAGCACTGGCTTGCGGTGTCTGTCCTATGCGGCAGGACCGTTCCCCCACCCCGCTGCTCATCAAGCTCGACTCCTCTGATGTGCCTCCTTCTCTCTGCCCTGTAAGAGTGAGGCATGAGAAACCACCACCGTGTGTGGCCAGGAGAGTGTTCAGCACACTGGAAACCTCTGTAGGCATAGGAGGTGGGATGGTGACAGAGCAGGGCTGCCTTTGGCCAAAAGAGCAAGGGCTTGGGGCGGAGCCTGGGGAATTGCTGATGAAGTTTGACGAGTGAAAGTGAGGGAGCAACTGAAGGAAATTCCCCAGAGCAGCCATCTGGGCTTTGGAGAAACTCGAGTGGGGATCATGCTGAGTGAGGTAGAAATATGGAGACAGAAGTCTGCTCAAGCCCTGACTGGGGTCCCATAGGGTGTGGGTTCTGGGCCATGAGGCACCACTGGGTGCCTCCCTTCCCTCCACATCAACTCTCCTTGCGTCGATATGCGCAAGATGCATCTCTTAGGCCAGCTCATCTCCTGCTTATCCCCACCAACCCTCAACTCTCAACCCCCATCCCTTGCCCAGGCAACCTTGTGGCCGAGGCAAGGAGGAGCCCCAAGGAATCAGACGGTGAAGCCTGAAGCAATCCTCTGCAAATTGGACATTGTTTTGAAGTCCGCTTCTCTGCTCTACTTTTCTCCATAGACCTTGTCAGCATCTGAAATATTATGGGGTGGTTTTTGTTTTGTTTTGTGTTTTGGTCTATTTCCTTCTACTAGAGTGTGAGCCCCATGAGGGCAGGGATTTTTTTTTTTTTTTACTGTGTACTGTATATTTATCTTTCAATCCTCAGGGCTTAGGACAAGGCCTGGCACACAGTATGCATTCAATAAATATTTTTTGGAAAAAAATGAATGAATCTTAAATTTGTTCCATGATCTATCAATACTTATTTTAACATAAAAAATTATGCCCCCCCCAATACTTCAGTAAAAATTGATGTCTCACATCTTCCACAAAGTGAGGGCTTCAGATGGCTGTACATACCACAGCTCCAGGCTCCACTACAGAGTGAAGCTTCATTTCTGATCAGACAGCCAGGATGAGAGAGGACGAGGCTGGGAGGGTCAGGGCCTCCTTGTGAAGGGAGGATCAGTCACCATGGCTCTTGTCTCTGGCCTCAGCCAGAGCAGTGTTTCTGGGAGGTGGAAGTGCAGGAAAGTTATAGCTCAGTGACAGACGATGTACACAAACTTGTCTACCCAGTGCCTGGCACACAGTGGACACCCAGGTTAGCAAAATCTCTATTTGCATCTGAACTCCAGTGAAATCTTGATGAACGAGACATTCAGGAAACAGCCTTGCAAGATTTGCTCTCCTTGACCTCAGGAACTGGGTCTTAGATCCTATGTTTCCCTGGTACTTGGCACAGTATGTGTCTAGAAGGCCTAAATGAATGCTTGATGAATGAAACATATTGTTTCCATTGATATTTTTCTGGATATTAAATTATATTTCAGGCCATGTGGCTGAAAATCATTCTAAAATGCATTTTGCAACGTTTCTATGTTAGCGAGTGAAGAGTACTGAACCTCCTCGCATCTTCCTACACAAAATCACAGAATCTTGCAAGTGGTCATCAGCAAGTACCGCAACTTCCCTGATCATGTATCACTGAGGGATGCAAAAAGGGTGTGTGAGATTGAATTTGTTTTAACCCTCAGAAATCATGGGGTGTTAAAAGAATTCCCTGCTCTTTTTTCTTAAATCTCAGGTTTAGAGCTCATAAGGGACTAACATCACGTAGCCCCAGTAGCCTAACTTGACAAATGGAGAAACCAAGGCCCAGAGAGGGGAAGGGCACTCAGTATGTGAAAAACATTGTCAGAACTGGAACCTTGGTCTTTTGCTCCCCAGTTCAGCACTCTTTCCATTTTGTTGATTTGTCTCTATCTCCTAAGACTAGAAAGCAGAGAAAAATTCTGATTAATTCATGTTTAAATTCCATATTAAGGGAAAGATATAAATTTCTTGCTAAGGATATGTTTATTGAACTCTTTATACTTAGTACTGTCTTAGCTACTGCAGGGGACAAAGCAGACACAAAACCGTCCCTATCTATTGCATATTGATGATCACGATGATAACGGTAAGTTTCAGTTTTTGAGTACATGTTCTATAAAAGCACTGGGTGCTTTACATGTGTTACCACAAACAATTCTCACAGCAGCCTTATCAAATAGACTTCTATGTTAGGCCTCTTTGGGTTGCTCACGACAGAAACCCAACTCATACAAGCTAAAGAAAAAAGGGAATTATTGGCACATATGAACGAAAATACCAGGAGCTGTCTAGTTTCTGGGTAGGCTGGATCCATGTGCTCACACGATATTATCAAAAAGTTCTCTCTCCTTCCACCTCCTCTGTGTAAGCTTCACTCTCTAGTATATTCTTTCCATGTGATAGAAAAGATGAGCCCCAGTAGCTGTGACTCCCGTGAGCCTTACAGTTTATAATTTCAGAAGGAAAGAGCCCTATTCTGACCTGACATCCACACGAGCCCTCTTCAAGACCTCAACGGATGCTCTTTGGGTATGTGAGCACATCTGCACTTATCATTATATCTAGGAAAATGAGATACTTTGGCCACTCCATATCTCCATATGGGGGAGGAGAGGGTCTTTTATCAGGGGAATGGAGGAGGAGCAATTCATAATCCCATTTTACATAGGTTGAAACTGAGACTTACAGAAATTAAGTAATTGCCCAAGGCCACGGGGCCTGTTAGAGGCAGAGATGGGATATAAATTCAAAATATTTGTCTCCACAGCCTATGCTTTTAATTTTTCCTGATTATTTTTTTTGGAAAAAAATCATACTTTAAAATTCACCATTCTAAAAGTGTACAGTTCAGTGAAAAGCCTGTTTTAATCATCATCCCAACTTTGGTGTGATCGGTGCTCAGTTGTGAAGTATGTGGTAAGTAATTTGTTGCTATTAATGGTTGAATTACCAAAGTTATTGAATGATTTACTTTTAAAAATAGAAATCAGAATTAATTAAAGATTACCCATCTAATAATGTCGTCCTCATTTCCTTGTACTACGATATACTCTTTTAGGTATAGCCAGCAACACTCCTGCTGAAGAGGGTGCTGTCACCCATTTTTAGTGTTTCCTAGGGAAAAAAAAAATGCTACAGCTTGGAGTACTGCTGTGTCTTCCCATAAATAAAGCTTTCCACATTATAAGAGAGAATGGACATGCCCTCCAAGAAAGAGACAGAGAATCTAGAAATATTAGTAGAAATGACAAATCTGTTCAGCAACATTGCAGATTATAAGATTCAAATTAAATCAATACCATTTCTAGATTCCAGTGTTGAGGACTAGAAAGAAATACAATGGAAAAAAGAGAGAGAGTGTGCTCATTCCCTGAAGAATCTAAAACATTAAATATTTTGCATTTAACCTAAAAGGACATGCAAAAATCTATTCAAAGAAAATTACAAACCTCTAATGGGGAAAAAAAAAAGACTTATTGAACAAATGGAGCTTTTGGCTGGGAAGATTCTATTTGGTAAATGATACAAAAGCTAATGCAATCTTGGGCCACATTAATAATCTGTTTTAGAAGGAGAGAGGTAGTAATCCTGCTTCCCCTAAGTTGCTCAGACCACACTTTTAGGGAAACCCAAACAAACTATGATAGAACATGTCTTCGGGGGGGTGTTGTATGTGGCCAGGCTGGCAACAGGTCTGGAAACCACGTTACACAGGGAACTGAGCAGGTTTCATCTGGATGTTAGAGCACTGTGGTCATTTCCATTGGGTTAGAGAAGATTTAGAGGTGAGTTGAAAGGCTGTGGCATACAAGTATTAGACTTGCTCTGTGAACAAAAATTATAGGAAGAGAGATGTTGGCTCGAATAAGGTAGCGGCTTTCTGAAAGTCAGAACCGTCACTGATCTAAAGTACATAACCTTAGGTAGAGTTCCCTGTGCTATACCGTGTGTGCCCATCCGTTGTCAATTTTATACATAGGGAGGGGATATCTGTATGTGTACGGCTGATTCATTTTGTTATGCAGGGGAGGCCGACACAACATTGTAAAGCAACCATACTCCAATAAAAATTAATTTTTAAATAAATAAATAAAGTAAATAACCTTGTGAAGCAGGCAGAATGGTGATATTATCATCCCTAACAAAGAGCTGAGGAAAAGGCCCAGCAAGCAAAAATGACTTGTCTGTAATCAGCCAAGAGGGGCACATGAGACCGTGGATGCCCCAGTGCAGTTCCCCCTGGCCCAGGCTGCTTCCGGACCCAGAGCTGAGCTTCAAGAGATGCAGCAAAACAGGTGTGAACAGCCAGCAGGATGGAAGTCACAGGAAAGCTATCAATGTCAAAGTGTGACAAACAATTCTGAATATCCTGTGGACAGAAGGATCAGGCAAGGAGCAGCGATTTCCAGTGGGAAAGTAATGACTTCTGACAACAAACAGGGATCTCTGTCAGAAGAGCTGGAATTTCTGACAGGAGAGCAGGGATTTTTGACAGGAGAGCAATGGTTTATGACAGGAAAACAGGGATTTCTGACAGAAAATGTTGACTTCTGACAGGATATTAGTGCATTTCTGACAAGAGAACAAGGATTTCTGAAGAGTGGTGATTTTTCTCAGAACAGTGATTTTTAAAGGAAGAGGGGTGATTCCTGACCACAACAGTGATTTCTGACAGGAAAACAGGGATTGCTGATAGGAGAGCCCGGATTTCTGACAAGACATCTGTGCCCATTACATAGGACAGAAGTGATTTCTGACAGGTCTCTGACAGGAATGAGGGGTTTTTTGAGGAAGGACAAAAAGCAGCAGCACAAAACAAAATGGAAAACAACAGGGAGGAACCAAATTCCCTCTGAAAGTAGGGAATTGTTGGTCCTGGGTGTGGAGGGAGGTTCATCGATAATAAGAACAAGCTGGATCTGGGGAGGCTCAAATTGGGCGAGATCTTGGGTCCAGCATGTCATTCGGCAGAGGGGGATTGAGTGGGCTGGAGGGAGAGTATCTAGAAGATTTACATCACCGATGTGAGCCTAAATGACTACGAAATGCCTTCCCATCAAGAGACCTGGAGGAAGTCGAAGAGAGGTAAATCTGCTCCTTCTTCGGACCCCCCCCCCCCCCACCGCAACCCAGAAATAACAAAGCCTTGGTTTTGACTCAGGAAATTCGAATGAAAGCTTTAGCCCTCTTAATTAATTACAGATCCTTGGCAAAGGGGTAGGGAAGGAGGGAAATGATCTCTCTAAAGCTCTCGCCCTACAGTTATTCAGGAATGAGATCCTAGCTTGGTGAGAAGTCAGCCTTGTGGTAGAGAGGAAAATGAATTAAAGGAGATGGAGGTACCAATAACGAGCCTCTGATAAAAAAAAAATCCTAGTCTGAAGGGAAAGTGCTTCCCTTCGTCCCGGCTCACCACGCATGCGCCTGAGACTCGCGCGTCCGGGGGAGCCCAGCAACCTGGCCTGGGTCACCGGCCGGAGCCTTTTCCCGCAGGTGGTGAGGTTTCCTGTGAGGAAAAGCCCAGCAGTGCATAGTGAAGCAGGATATGTCTCAGAGGGAAGGAATGCTTTTTCAGAGGGAACGAACGCTTTTTCTCGCAGACTGAGCTCTCATTGACCCCCAGCTCCAGGCACCACATCCACCACGTGACTAGATTCCTGCGGGCACGAAGCGCTAGGAGAATTCTGATTGTGCAGATCCCCCGAGCAGCTGCAGCCTCCCGAGCCAGGAGCTGCAGGCTTGTACTTCCGACCGGATGCAGGGCTCAGCACAGCTCTTCACACTCAGCGCTGCAGGCCTGCGGCGGAGATGGACACGCACGGTGCCCAGCAGAGGACCACCCCCAACATCCCCTCTCCCCCTTTTGCTCTCTCTGGGGACCGCTTTCCTCCTACAGACCCAGGGAGCGTGGTCTTTCCTTTGCAGCTGCTACCACCTCTCCTCCCTCTTGGGGTTCCTTTCTACCCCACACTTGATTCAGAGAAGGACACGAAATTCCCCAACTTTCCTCCCCGCCACCCCTTGATGCCCCTGACTGACCTTCCAGCTATTTTATTGCTGCATATGTCAACTAGGAAATAGGATGATCATTATAAAATTACAGATGAGAAGCAAAGTTGAGATTTTTTTTTTTTTTAATCTCAAAAAATTTGCATTTCTGAAGAGAGCAGTGATTTTTCTCAGGAGATGCTAGGTGGCCGGTCCTGCCTCACTCTGAGAACTGCCCTAATAGACCTTCCCAGGCAAAGCCCTTTCCTGCGTTCCTGTCTGAGGAGGCAGGTGAAATCTCTTATGTCCTCAGTGTGATTCTTAGTCCTTCATTGCCTGGGTCACTGCTTATCCACAATTTCCCAGGGAGAGCAGCAGTGGGAAACAGCAGGCTGTTCACAGCCTCCAGATCAGTTCCTTTCTGTGAAGACTCAAAAAAAAGTCTTCCTAGCTGGGTGATTTGGGGCAAGTTGCTTAACCTTGCTAAGCCTTAGTTACCTCATCTTTATAATGGGGATAAAAATGCCTACTTCACATGATGGTTGAGGTGATTAAATGAAATTGTGTGTGTGTGTGTGTGTGTGTGTGTGTGTGTGTGTGTGTGTGTGTGTAGTATCTGGCATCCAGTAGGCTTCATAAATTGGGTCTCCTTACTTCTCACTGGGGTGAGCAGGGCCACAGCAGGAAAGACCGTGCAGTTTGTACCAGTCTGAAGGCACCCAGCTGAGCAGCTGAGCCAGGCTGAAATACCATGGGTGCTTCACTTTCAGTGTCAGGTGCCCTGGGTGGGGCTCTTCCACACAAAGACTACAGTATGTGTCTTGTGCACAAAGGCACCATAGGGCAGGCAGCAGCTGCTGGGTGTCTGTGCTGGCACCCAGCCCACCCTGCTGGGGAAAGAGAGAAGGGCACTTGTAAGGCAAGCCTTTATCTTACCCCCTGCCTCACCGTTAGACCAGGTTCCCCTATTTTCCTGCTTGTCATGGGAGGCCTTGGCCAGGTGGAGAACAGCTGCCACTGCGATGGGTTCCCCATCTCTCATTAGAGGGGTCTCCTTGAGTGAGGGCTAGCCTGCTTGCACTTCCTCCTCCCAGCAGGCTTCTCACTGGGGGTGATTTGCAAGGTCTCAAACTCAGAACCTCTACCTTTATAACTCAGGGACCCCAAAGAGGCTCTCTTTAACCCCAAGCAGGGTTTTTTTCCCCTTTTCCCCAGCAGGAAAAGACTAAAAGATTGGGGAATTCCCCGGCAGTCCAGTGGTTAGGATGCCGTGCTTCCACTGTAGGGGTCACAGTTTCGATCCCTGGTTGGGGAACTAAGAACCCACAAGCCACGTGGTGCAGCAAAAAAAAAAAAAAAAAAAATGGAGTTCAAGGCCCCAGCCATCCTGAGTCTTTACGTAGCTTGCATGGGAACGGGCTTCCTGTGCAGGGCTGCCTTGATCATTACCCCTTTTCATCTTCATTTCTGTCTCAAATAGTTGGTAAGATACAAGACAGGGTTACATCTCCAAGAGGTAACCTGTATATTTCCCTTTTGCTCTGCTTCTCACTGGTACACAAGGGCACTCTAGTCCACACTGAGAGAAATACACACAAGTGCATACAATTCAATATCAAAAAAAACCAACCCAACCAAAAATGGGCAGAAGACTGAAATAGACATTTCTCCAAAGAAGAAACATAGACGGCCAACAGGCATGTAAAAAGATGCTCAACATTGCTAATTATCAGAGAAGTGCAAATCAAAAAAAAAAAAAAATCACAATGAGGTATCACCTCACACCAGTCAGAATGGCTATCATCAAAAAAGTCTACAAATAATAAATGCTGGAGAAGGTGTGGAGAAAAGGGAACCCTCCTACACTGCTGGTGGGAGTGTAAATTGGTGCAACCACTATAGAAAACAGTATGGAGGGTACTTAAAAAAATAAAAATAGAGCTACCATATGATCCAGCAATCCCACTCCTGGGCATATATCCAGAAAAGATGAAAGAAAATCTAATTCGAAAAGGTACATGCACCCCAATGTTCATAGCAGCACTATTTACAACAGCCAAGACATGGAAGCAACCCAAGTGCCCATCAACAGGTGATTGGCTTAAGAAGATGTGTGTATATATATATATATGTATATATACAATGGAATATTACTCAGCCATAAAATAGAATGAAATATTGCCATCTGCAGCAACATGGATAGACCTAAAGAATATCATACTAAGTGAAGTAAGTTAGGCAGAGAAAGACAAATATAATATGATATCACTTATATGTGGAATCTAAAAAATAATACAAATGAATCTATGTACAAAAGAGAAAAAAATCCACGGACATAGAAAACAAACTTATGGTTACCAAAGGGAAAAGGGAGGTGGGAGAGGGATAAATTAGGAGTATGGGATTAACAGATACACACTATTATACATAAAATAAAAAAAAACAAGGATTTACCATATAACACAGGGAATTATATTCAATATCTTGTAATAACCTATAATAGAAAATAATCTGAAAAAAATATAAATATATAAGTGAAACAATAAATAAATATGGAAACCACAGAACCTGGGTTTAGACACAAAAGCTCAGAGAGTGCTTGTGGAACCAGATTTTCTTCTCCCCGAGACTAGACAGAACTGAGCTTGGGGAGGCAGGAAGAGGCAGCTGGGCCAGGATGAGAAGAGGGAAAACACCTGAGTCCTTGAAATGGGGGAGGGGCGGGGGAAGAAGGGAGCCCGTGGAGGCATTCAGTGTGGGGCTCAGTGTGAACCCTCACTGGGCACCAGCTCTCAGTGCTTATAAGGCCTGGAACAGCAAATGATGGCCTGGGGAGCAGGGATGAGGCCAAGGGGGAAAACCCCACTCCTGAATGGAACTAGGTGGAAACTTCTCTGTGTAAGTAGGAGCAGTGATGAACTCTATGCTGCTGAAGGGTTTGACTGTGGTGAGAATGGAAGAAGGAATTTCCAGTGGAAGAATTATTTAGGGAAATCTGGAACCATTTTAGCAAAAATCCTCAATTTAGTGCACAAAACTAATTGAATTTCTCAGGTAATTGAAATGTCTTTTTTTGTACTGTTTTAAGAAGGAAGAGGTAAATAATAAGAAATCAAAAACCAATCAAGGGGGCTTCCCTGGTGGCACAGTGGTTGAGAGTCCGCCTGCCGATGCAGGGGACATGGGTTCGTGCCCCGGTCCGGGAAGATCCCACATGCCGTGGAGCGGCTGGGCCCGTGAGCCATGGCCGCTGAGCCTGCGCGTCCGGACCCTGTGCTCCGCAACAGGAGAGGCCGCGGCAGTGAGAGGCCCGCGTACCGCAAAAAAAAAACCAAACAAACAAATCAAGGATTTATTTTTAAAATCAACAAAATATCAACACCTTCCAGGGACTCCCCTAGTCAGCACAATCCATCCCTATTACACTTTTAAAAAAGGAGCAGTTGATGTTCTGAAGAATGACCTAGAATCACTAGGGCATCAGAGGGAAGTTTCAGTTCACTCAGCTGCCAGAATCCCTATTTCCTTTGCATTATAGTGAAGTGGAGCTTGACCATATTTCTGAATTAACACAAGCTCCTTGAAAGTGATTTTTTAAGAATTCTAACATCTTTTGGATAAAGGTGACACTGTATATAAATTGAAGGTACTGTAATTTGGGAATGAGCTAGTCTTTGAGAAGAACCCCATGTGGTTGCATCCTGTAGACATTTAACTAGAATGGTTCATGCCAGTGGTTCTCAACTGGGCGGGGGAACAGGGGCATCATTCCCCCTGGCCTAGGAATATTTGGCAATGTCTGCAGACAGTTTTGGTTGTCACAACTCGGGGTGGGGGGGGCAGGGGCAGGGGCAGGATGCTACTGCTGTATATTAGGGAGCAGCCAGGGATGCTGCTCAACATACTACAATGCACAAAACAGCACTCCACGACAAAGCAGTATTGGATCCAAAATGTCAGTAGTGCTGAGGTTGAGAAATCATGGCTTGCGGTAATGAAAAAAGAAGATATGCTCCAAGTGAGGACCAATAGGGTGGCTGCCCCAAGACTACTCACAGGCCTCAGGGCCAGGTTCAGCCCTGTCAGCCATTGCTCGGGGCTGGTCTCAGCTTACCCAAGCTCTTAGGATGGCTATATGATCTACAGCCAAGACATTCATCTGCAATGAAATACAACAGTCAGGATGTCCAGCTGCTCTCAGCTGGCAGCAAGGATACTCAGTTGAGCCTGGAGTGGAACAGAAGGAGTTGTTCTACCAGGACCTGAGACTGAGTCTCTAGGTCAGTGCACATCTTCCCGGGCAGGGCTGCAAGGGTGCTGCCTCATCTGAGTGGAGCTACCTCCTCTGGCTTCCACTGGCAACCAAGTCTTCTTGTAAACAACACCTTGTTTCTTTGGATACGTTAATGTCATCGGTAAAGTCTGACTTCAGCCTGGGGCCAGAGTCCACTTAAGATGATTGTATTACTTGCCTCTGACCTGTTCATTATATTTACATTTCACTGTTCAATGCAGGATTTCCTGATTTGAGAGCAGAGGGAAGTCTTTTGAGAAGCCAACTAATCTGTGAGTGCTTGGTGGTTGAATAACTAACACAGTTTGCTTTAATCTAGTACCAGTATTTGTCAAAATTATTAATACAATGTAACAATTAAACAGTGGACATAACTCATAATAGCTTTTGGTCAGTATGTATTTTCTTAATCGACAAATACTGTAAGTACAAATATCATGTGGGAGTGGGTCTGGGGAAGATTTTGATGATAAAAAGGAGGGCTTATACCGGAAAAAGTTGGGAACCACTGGTTTGACTCTCAGAAGGTGAATTTCCTATATTTCTTAGTTCTTGAGCAGGGAGGCACAGTACCCCGGGGTTGCCCTCCACCCCCATGCTCCAAAGGATCTGCTTGGTTACTCTGTCCCTAGGGACACATCGAGAACAGTGCATGCTTTACAAGTTCTAAAACGTTTTCACATCTGTTCTCTCATTGGCTCTTCCAAGCTCCAGTGAGGAAGGTGGAACAGTGGCTATCACTTCTACTTTAGGGATTAGGGCAGGGCTTGGTGACCTGATTCACCTCAGGATCTATAGCTCCAGAGCTGGGGCCTGGGCCCCATCTGACTCAGGACCCAGAGTTCTTTCCACTCTCCTTGCATTGGTAATAGACCCCTCTGAATGTTCTGGTCCACCGAATACCGAACTCCACTCCATAGTAACTAGTGGATAAAAAGATCCAAGAAGTATTTAAGAGTTTTGATGAACTAGTCTTTCATGTACTTCTGAATCCCAGCTAGTTTCTGAGAATTGCACAAATGTAAAGAGAGCAGAAAGGAATGAAATAGCCCATGTTCTGTTGCCATGGAAACCCATGCTTACCTTAGGGTTCATATTTGGTACAATTTCCTGAAATTCCTCTTGAGGGTTCCAAGTGATCTTGGGGTTCTCTGAACCTTGCTTTTGTAATCTGAAAAGTGAAAAAATACCGAACCAGATTGTTTTATCTTTGACATTCTATTAGTCTAAATCTATGAGTTCTATTAGCATCATCAAAGGAAGAACTCTCTAGGATAAATGAATGTTTTGTCACCTCTGTGTAAGAGATATCCATCTAATCATTCATTCATTCACCTAGTCATTCAACAAACATTGATCAAGTGTAAGGTACTATGCTAAGCTCTATACAGAGTACAAACTTGAAAACGTCTATTGAACACAAATCTGTGCAGCTATCCTCTGTAAGAAAATCAAGAACAACTACAAAAAAGTCATTATAATTGGCTTACAGCTGATGCTTTAAACCACTTTTGACGAAAAGTTAAGAGCTCTTCTATTGGAATGTAAAGTATGCAGACAAAGAAAATTTCTTGCAAGTGACTCAGAAATTCTC
Organism: Stenella coeruleoalba; assembly: GCF_951394435.1. Lineage (NCBI taxonomy): Eukaryota > Metazoa > Chordata > Mammalia > Artiodactyla > Delphinidae > Stenella > Stenella coeruleoalba. The sequence goes on along the minus strand of NC_137150.1, from coordinate 72,005,994 downwards.
TCAACTCTAAACAGGCTCTCAAATGGCTATAGTGGTTAGAGAAAACTAGTAATGGAACTCTTTACCTTCAGTTCTCTGTGATGAGAATCTAAAATTTCATCATAAAAACTTCAAAACAAGTTCCAGTGCAACTGTCTCAAGGGCAAGGGAAAGAATATTTGTCAGATTTAATCTAGAGTCTGGTATTGACTGCTGTCCACTAAGGGACTTTCCTCCTGTCTTAATAAAATTTTTATACAGTATAATTCCATTATTCATACAATATCTTTTCATTTGATCAAGAAGTAACGACCTTTTATTTGGTAGGGGGAGATGAGATTGATTTGGCAAATGGAAATCAAGGAGATATTTCTAGATGGATGTTTTTATTTTCACTGTTATATGAAAGATGACAAAATTAGGCAGGAAATTACAAAAGCCTATGACACAAAGGAGGAAATTACTTGTGTGTGGTACCGTGTAGAGAGGATACACTGAGAAGGTGCTGCAGACAGATAAAGTGAGGGGCTCACCAAGCTTTATTTTTTTTTCGTTTCTGAGCATCACTGTCCACACCAATACCAAGCACCATGCCCCGAGCAGGGGTACAAAGATGGGTAAGATGCTGTCCCTGCTTTCAAGGTACCTGTAGTCCATTTGGGGGAAGCTGAGCCAAGTAACTGGACAGTTCCAGCTCAGTGTGATCAGGACCCCAATGAGGCCAGTACTGGGATTACAGGCATACATAGCAGGGCCCTCACACCCAGGCTGGGGGCCTCTGGTGCTGCCTGGACAGGAGTCCTATCAACATGCTTTCCAGGACTGATGTTTCACCTGTGGCTCTGAAGAGATTAAATATATACAAAATCACAGGTGTGATAAGAAACCCCTCAGAGGAATAACAAGGGACGTGAAAATACCATCAAATCCTCTAATGCCTTTATTCAGTTACACTTGGAAAGAGACAGGTACACACGAAGCCTCTGGGGTCGACAACACCTTCCTCCCAGGTTTGCTCAGATTGTTAGGGGATCTCCAGGGACATCCATTCTTCCCATTAGCAGTGCGTTGGGCCAAAGGATGCACCACGGCTGCACTAATATTCGCTATATTGGATTACGAAGCTGAGTAATTGCCATGTAAGTGTCAAGTAATGGTGAGAGCGTTCATCTGTGTTTTCATTCATTTGGACAGCAATTAATTTGTACCTAAATTAACAATAAAAATGGTTATGTGATCCAATAAAGTAGAAATGGTGGCAGGAAAAAAATATAATGTCTGTTTTACCCTACTAGCAAGGCCAAATCACTCTTTTCCCCTCCCACTGTTGTCTTTCTGGAGAAGGTTATTTTCAGGCAGGCAGAGCAGGAACCGGGCGTGCGTGCTGGCCCCTGTCAGAGGTCCAGCCTGAAAGGCTGTGGACAGGAAAATGGGATTTGTGGGATGAAAAGTATTGTTGACTTGAAATGGTACAGGCAGGTCACTACTGCAGCATGCTCCCAAGTAAGGCCAGGAAACAGGCCCTCTGGAATTGTTTAAGGCAAAGATAGACACAAACTCAGATGTTAACACAGAATTAACAAACTGGTGCTTTTGGGCAGCATATGGCTAGCAGACACATTTGTCATGAAAGGGTTTTAAGTCTTTGGATTTGTTGCCAATGTTTAAAAATTAGGCTATTTCACATGAATATTCAGATCTCCAGTTCTCTTGAGAAGCTGGAATATTGTCTGCACTGCGTCTACATTCCTGCTTGGCAAAACTTGGTTGGAGCTCAGTGGTCACCGTTCCCTTTAGTCAGGTAGTGCTTGCCAGTTTACTGCAGTCCCCACCACTGCCTATTGTCCTGTACTGTGCCTGCCTCTCTCGTTATTAACTTGGCTGGCTCCTGCAGGAGTTTCTAACCCCTGTTTTCACATTTGCTTAGTCACTTACAGAAGTAACCTGCTTTGTTCACTCTTTATACCGGCTTCACTTTTTAACTTCCTGGATCATTTTGTTTTTATAGAGTTTGGATGTCTTGGGCATAGAGGGCTCTCCCTAACCAAACGTCTTACGCCTGCTGCTATGCTGTTTGGTTTTGGCATTGAACCTTTTGCCATAGAACCATAGACCTATCCAAAGGGAAGTTACTTTGGAGAGCATCCTATCCACCTGCCTCATTTAGAAACTGAGTCTCACAGAGGCCAAGGTACTTGTTTAAGTCACACAGAAACTTGAGACAGAGCCAAGACTGGAACCAATTCTGGTACTTTTCCTACTACATTTCAGCCCCTTCTGGGTGCTCATTCATGATACTGCATGTCTCAAAGCAAGAATATAATTTCTCAAGTTATTGTTCAATCTTCCCACATTTGAAAAGTTTGAACAATGTAGCCCTGTTGGGCACGGCTATCTGCTCTCTAAGATGGCCCCTGGTGATGAGTTACAGTATTTAAAGCTTATTATCTGATTCCATCTGCTGACTTCTGAGAGCCTTGAACTGGGAGTGAGGCCAACTGGGTTGGAGTCCCAGCTCTCCCTCTTACCAGCTGTGTGACCTTGGGCAAGTTTCCTCACTTCTCTGAGTCAGAATTTCCCAAGTGCAAGACAGGAATGTCTGCCCCACAGGACGTTATGACCATCACGGGACATAACAAACATGAAAGTTCTCAGAAAAATGTAAAAAGTTAGATAAATACAAGTTACTATTACAGGCTATTGAGCTTAGATATCAGAGAATCCCAGAATTCCCTCGTTTTACAAGTGATGCACTGAGCCTCAGGGAACAGGGTCATCCAGCCAGCTATGGGCAGAACTCAGATTAGAGAGCAAGTCTCAAGTCTTCCCTGCTATTACCATAGTTGGATTCACAGATCTCAGTTAAAGCCATGTGGGCCCCAGCACGTGGGCAGCTAGCCACGGGGTGAAATGGGAAACGCCGTAACCTCCCCTCACAAAGGTTTGGGGAATCAGGGTCCCAGCCTCAGACACAGAACAATTCAAGGGCTCTCATTCTAGGGGCAGAGCCCACACTCACTGGTGGCTGATTCCCAGTCTGCGAGCATGGACTTGGGAGACATTATACTGTGCAAATGAATGCTGTTTTTGCAAATTTGTGGGACCTGCCAGCTCTCTCAGTTTAACTAGATCTCTGCAGTGACATCCAGACATGTTCTGCATTAAATTAGAGCTGGTAATTTCAGAGGGAAACAGCTCTGAAATGGCAAGAAAGACAAAAATCTGTTCCTTGAAAAATGACACCATATGTGCCCGCATCGCTGCAGTTAGGGTAAAAGGCTTTTCCTCCCTTTGTTTCTCCTCAAGCCGCCAATGTTAATGTCAGATTTGCAACAGAACCATATACTAATGGAACCCAAATTAGCTCTAAAATTAGATCTTAACAAGAAACTGGAGGCTAGCTCAAGGCAAGCAGATTTCTCTGACTGTGAGACAGAAAGCATTTTAGCAAAGCAGCCGCATATTGATATTCTCAAGCCTCAAAAAAGATCTCTCTTTGCTCTGAGTGCACAGCCTGCTGCCTGCCTGTGCGTCAGAACTGGCAGCTCAACCTGCAGTTTTAAGAAAACCTTCCCTCAAGCAAAGCAGCTATTGGGAGTCTGGAGTGTGGGTGAGGAGAAAGGGATTTCGGGGGTCAGATCTGGGTTGGAGACTGGGTCCTGGGAGTGGTCATGTTCCAGATTTTAGAGGATGTTTCATTATCGCTGTTTGTCTGACACCTTTAGAGAACCCAGAGACTATGGAAAAACCAGGGATGGAAAATATTTATATAGATAAGCAATATTTAGCAGCTAAAACGGCTAATTGTGAGTTATCTTCCAGCATCCTGAAAAATTACCATCTGAAAATTTTTCTAAAGAGTGTCCTATCAGTAGTAACATTTCTAAGATGTTAATAGAGAGGTAAATTTCATTAATGGGCCTCCAGACCCATCAAGTTTTTGCTACCCCTGGTTCCTCAGTGGCTGCAGGTTGGAATTTGAAGGTCGATGGGTCTACATGTTGAAAGCCACTTTGTTTTTGGAGTTTCTCCAGGTTTGTGGACCAGGGCTGGGGGCAGGAGGGCACAGGAGGTAGAGTCAGTGGTTAGAACCACTGACACCTACCCAAGGAAAAAAACAAAAGAGTGAAGAAACCAAAGTAAAGAAGCAGTTGGGGAGTAGCAAGAAGATGGCATTAGTTTAGGTGTGGGGTAGTGTGAATTAGTCATCCTTCCATCAGGAAAAATGTATCCAGTTCTTGTACATGAGGTGCCTATGTTCCCATACACTCCGAGAACTCCTGTTTGGCCAAGGAGCACCTCTGAACCTGACATTTGGGGCATGTGAGTGCAATTCATCTTCACGTCCTTAACACACATTGAGCACTGTCGGTTGAGCATTGGGGTGGCTGGGCTGAGGAAGTCCTCCTCTCAGCCTCACAGAGCTCAGTCTATTGGGATGATAAAATGGGTACATAGAAAACCAAAATATAAGCAAAAGGGAGTGAGAACTGTGAGAAAGGGCCTGAAAAAGTGCTTGGGGGCTGCAGATGAAGGAGCGATTAGTTCTGTGTTGTGAATTATCTGGGGAGTCTACACAGAAGAGGTGACATCTGAACTGGTCCAGGAAGGATGGGCAGGAAATTAGTTCCAGGACTTTTAGACCATCAGAGGCCAAACTCTAAGCCTATTTGTAAAGAAAAAAGATGGTGTCATGGAAGAAGCTCTGGCTTGAATTCTAATCCCAGTTCAACATTAAAGATTGCTGTGTATCTTCAACCAATTCATTTAACTTCTCTGGCAATTAAACAAGATGGTGTATATGAATGTAAGAGATAAAACCCTCCACAAATGCTAGTTGTTAGTAATGATATGTGTACTGCCTCACAGGGTTGTTATGCGACTTCTTTGAAACTGCTATTCAAAAGAAAGTTGTTTTTATAAAAAAGTCTAGAATCTTCTGGCCCCAGAAAGAACTACAAATGTACTAAAGGTTTACTGAATTATCAACAACTGAAGCCCAGAACATTTTAGGTTAGCTGGAATTATAACTGGCAGAAACATATTTCTTGTTAAATAAAAAAGAGCCTTTTAAGTGAAACAAGTATCAAGTTCTCTAATGATGCTTACAAATCAATTTTTAAGATGAAAAACTTGCTATCATAATTACTCATTTTTCCTGGTACTGCTTGGCAGGACAAATCCCATCAACTCACAACCTCTTGTGTCAATACAAATACATCCATCTCCTCCGATTATCTCTATGGTTTAGGATACGTGGTGCAAATACACTGACATTGGTGAGCGTGGGCTTGCATTTTGTCTTTTTCTAAATCTGCCAAAGAGCTTCAGCAGGTGATTTCTAGCAACTCTTACTCATCAATAAAACAACCTCCCCTTGAATCTACCCTTCAAACTCAAGAAAAAGAAAGACTCCCAATTAAAAACAAAAACAGGCTAAGGCTTCCGGGAAGATGGCGGAAGAGTAAAACGCGGAGATCACCTTCCTCCCCACAGATACACCAGAAATACATCTACATGTGGAACAACTCCTACAGAACACCTACTGAACGCTGGCAGAAGACCTCTGACCTCCCAAAAGGCAAGAAACCCCCCACGTACCTGGGTAGGGCAAAAGAAAAAAGAATAAACAGAGACAAAAGGAAAGGGACGGTACCTGCACCAGTGGGAGGGCGCTGTGGAGGAGGAAAGCTTTCCACACACTAGGAAGCCCCTTCGCGGGCGGAGACTGCGGGTGGCGGAGGGGGGAAGCTTTGAAGCCGCAGAGGAGAGCATAGCAACAAGGGTGCGGAAGGCGAAGCGGGGACATTCCTGCACAGAGGGCTGACCAGCACTCACCAGCCCGAGAGGCTTGTCGGCCCCCCCGCCGGGGCGGGCGGGGCTGGAAGCTGAGGCTCAGGCTTCGGCCGGAGCGCAGGGAGAGGACTGAGGTTGGCGGCGTGAACACAGCCTGAAGGGGGTTAGTGCGTCACGGCTAGCCGGAAGGGAGTCCGGGGAAAAGTCTGGACCTGCCGAAGAGGCAAGAGACTTTTTCTTCCCTCTTTGTTTCCCGGTGCGCGAGGAGAGGGGATTAAGAGCGCTTCTTAAAGGAGCTCCAGAGACGGGCGCGAGCCGCGGCTAAAAGCGCGGACCCCAGAGACGGGCATGAGACGCTAAGGTTGCTGCTGCCGCCACCAAGAAGCCTGTGTGCTTGCACAGGTCACTATCGACACCCCCCTTACGGGGAGCCTGTGCAGCCCGCCACTACCAGGGTTCCGGGATCCAGGGACAACTCTCCCGGAAGAACGCACGGCGCGCCTCAGGCTGGTGCAACGTCACGCCAGCCTCTGCCGCTAAAGGCTCACCCAGCAGTCCGTGCCCCTCCCTCCCCCCCGGCCTGAGTGAGCCAGAGCCCCCGCATCAGCGGCTCCTTTAACCCTGTCCTGTCTGAGCGAAGAACAGACGCCCTCCGGCGACCTACACGCAGAGGCGGGGCCAAATCCAAAGCTGAGCCCCTGGGAGCTCTCAGAACAAAGAAGAGAATGGGAAATCTCTCCCAGCAGCCTCAGAAGCAGCGGATTAAAGCCCCACAATCAACTTGATGTACCCTGCATTTGTGGAAAACATGAATAGACAACGAATCATCCCAAATTAAGGAGGTGGACTTTGAGAGCAAGATTTATGATTTTTCCCCCTTTTCCTCTTTTTGTGAGTGTGTATGTGTATGCTTCTGTGTGAGATTTTGTCTGTATAGCTTTGCTTCCACCATTTGTCCTAGGGTTCTATCTGTCCGTGTTTTTTGTTTGTCTGTTTCGTTTTTTAATAATTATTTTTTATTTAAATTATTTTATTTTACTTTATTTTCTTTCTTTCTTTCTTTCCTTCCTTCCTTCCTTCCCTCCTTTGACAACGAATCATCCCAAATTGAGGAGGTGGACTTTGAGAGCAAGATTTATGATTTTTTCCCCTTTTCCTCTTTTTGTGAGTGTGTATGTATATGCTTCTGTGTGAGATTTTGTCTGTATAGCTTTGCTTCCACCATTTGTCCTAGGGTTCTATCCGTCCGTTTTTTTTGTTTTGTTTTGTTTTTAATTTACTTTTTCTTAATAATAATTTTTTTATTTTAATACCTTTATTATATTTTATCTTACTTTATTTTACTTTATCTTCTTTCTTTTTTCCTTCCTTCCCTCCTTCCTCCCTCCCTCCTTTCTTTCTTTCTTTCTACTTCTACTAATTCTTTGTTTCTACTTTTTCTCCCTTTTATTCTGAGCCATGTGGATGAAAGGCTCTTGGTGCTGCAGCCAGGAGTCAGTGCTGTGCCTCTGACTCTGGGAGAGCCAACTTCAGGACACTGGTCCACAAGAGACTTCCCAGCTCCACATAATATGAAATGGCGAAAATCTCCCAGAGATCTCCATCTCAACACCAGCACCCAGCTACACTCAACGACCAGCAAGCTACAGTGCTGAACATCCTATGCCAAACAACTAGCAAGACAGGAACACAACCCGACCCATTAGCAGAGAGGCTGCCTAAAATCATAATAAGTCCACAGACACCCCAAAACACACCACCAGACGTGGACCTGCCCACCAGAAAGACAAGCTCCAGCCTCATCCACCAGAACACAGGTACTAGTCCCCTCCACCAGGAAGCCTACACAACCCACTGAACCAACCTTAGCCACTGGGGACAGACACCAAAAACAACGGAAACTACGAACCTGCAGCCTGCAAAAAGGAGACCCCAAACACAGTAAGATAAGCAAAATGAGAAGACAGAAAAACACACAGCAGATGAAGGAGCAAGATAAAAAACCCACCAGACCTAACAAATGAAGAGGAAATAGGCAGTCTGCCTGAAAAAGAATTCAGAATAATGACAGTAAACATGATCCAAAATCTTGGAAATAGAATAGACAAAATGCAAGAAACATTTAACAAAGACCTAGAATAACTAAAGATGAAACAAACAATGATGAACAACACAATAAATGAAATTAAAAATACTCTAGATGGGATCAATAGCAGAATAACTGAGGCAGAAGAACGGATAAGTGACCTGGAAGATAAAATAGTGGAAATAACTACTGCAGAGCAGAATAAAGACAAAAGAATGAAAAGAACTGAGGACAGTCTCAGAGACCTCTGGGACAACATTAAATGCACCAACATTCAAATTATAGGGGCTCCAGAAGAAGAAGAGAAAAAGAAAGGGACTGAGAAAATATTTGAAGAGATTATAGTTGAAAACTTCCCTAATATGGGAAAGGAAATAGTTAATCAAGTCCAGGAAGCACAGAGAGTCCCATACAGGATAAATCCAAGGAGAAATACGCCAAGACATATATTAATCAAACTGTCAAAAATTAAATACAAAGAAAACATATTAAAAGCAAAAAGGGAAAAACAACAAATAACACACAAGGGAATCCCCATAAGGTTAACAGCTGATCTTTCAGCAGAAACTCTGCAAGCAAGAAGGGATTGGCAGGACATATTTAAAGTGATGAAGGAGAAAAACCTGCAACCAAGATTACCCAGCAAGGATCTCATTCAGATTTGATGGAGAAATTAAAACGTTTACACTCAAGCAAAAGCTGAGAGAGTTCAGCACCACCAAACCAGCTTTACAACAAATGCTAAAGGAACTTCTCTAGGCAAGAAACACAAGAGAAGGAAAAGACCTACAATAACAAACCCAAACAATTAAGAAAATGGGAATAGGAAGATACATATCGATAATTACCTTAAATGTAAATGGATTAAATGCTCCCACCAAAAGACACAGACTGGCTGAATGGATACAAAAACAAGACCCATATATATGCTGTATACAAGAGACCCACTTCAGACCTAGGGACACATTCAGACTGAAAGTGAGGGGATGGAAAAAGATATTCCATGCAAATGGAAACCAAAAGAAAGCTGGGGTAGCAATTCTCATATCAGACAAAATAGACTTTAAAATAAAGACTATTAGAAGAGACAAAGAAGGACACTACATAATGATCATGGGATCGATCCAAGAAGAAGATATAACAATTGTAAATATTTATGCAGCCAACATAGGAGCACCTCAATACATAAGGCAAATACTAACAGCCATAAAAGGGGAAATCGACAGTACCACTTTCATAGTAGGGGACTTTAACACCCCACTTTCACCAATGGACAGATCATCCAAAATGAAAATAAATAAGGAAACACAAGCTTTAATTGATACATTAAACAAGATGGACTTAATTGATATTTATAGGACATTCCATCCAAAAACAACAAAATACACATTTTTCTCAAGTGCTCATGGAACATTCTCCAGGATAGATCATATCTTGGGTCACAAATCAAGCCTTGGTAAATTTAAGAAAATTGAAATTGTATCAAGTATCTTTTCTGACCATAATGCTATGAGACTAGATATCAATTACAGGAAAAGGGCTGTATAAAATATAAACACATTGGAGGCTAAACAACATACTACTTAATAATGAAGTGATCACTGAAGAAATCAAAGAGGAAATCAAAACATACCTAGAAACAAATGACAATGGAGACACAACGACCCAAAACCCATGGGATGCAGCAAAAGCAGCTCTAAGAGGGAAGTTTATAGCAATACAATCCTACCTTAAGAAACAGGAAACATCTCGAATAAACAACCTAACCTTGCACCTAAAGCAATTAGAGAAAGAAGAACAAAAAAAGCCCAAAGTTAGCAGAAGGAAAGAAATCATAAAGATCAGATCAGAAATAAATGAAACGATAGCAAAGATCAATAAAACTAAAAGCTGGTTCTTTGAGAACATAAACAAAATTGATAAACCATTAGCCAGACTCATCAAGAAAAAAAGGGAGAAGACTCAAATCAATAGAATTAGTAATGAAAAAGGAGAAGTAACAACTGACACTGCAGAAATACAAAAGATCATGAGAGATTACCACAAGCAACTCTATGCCAATAAAATGGACATTGAAGAAATGGACAAATTCTTAGAAATGCACAACCTGCCAAGACTGAATCAGGAAGAAATAGAAAATATGAACAGACCAATCACAAGCACTGAAACTGAAACTGTGATTAAAAATCTTCCAACAAACAAAAGCCCAGGCCCAGACGGCTTCACAGGCGAATTCTATCAAACATTTAGAGAAGAGCTAACACCTATCCTTCTCAAACTCTTCCAAAATATAGCAGAGGGAGGAACACTCCCAAACTCATTCTACGAGGCCACCATCACCCTGATACCAAAACCAGACAAGGATGTCATAAAGAAAGAAAACTACAGTCCAATGTCACTGAGGAACATAGATGCAAAAATCTTCAACAAATACTAGCAAACAGAATCTAACAGCACATTAAACGGATCGTACACCATGACCAAGTGGGGTTTATTCCAGGAATGCAAGGATTCTTCAATATATGCAAATCAATCAACGTGATACACCATATTAACAAATTGAAGGAGAAAAACCATATGATCATCTCAATAGATGCAGAGAAAGCTTTTGACAAAATTCAACACCCATTCATGATAAAAGCCCTCCAGAAAGTAGGCATAGAGGGAACTTTCCTCAACGTAATAAAGGCCATATATGACAAACCCACAGCCAACATCATCCTCAATGGTGAAAAACTGAAAGCCTTTCCACTAAGATCAGGAACAAGACAAGGTCGCCCACTCCCACCACTCTTATTCAACATAGTTTTGGAAGTTTTAGCCACAGCAATCAGAGAAGAAAAGGAAATAAAAGGAATCCAAATCGGAAAAGAAGAAGTAAAGCTGTCACTCTTTGCAGATGACATGATATTATACATAGAGAATCCTAAAGATGCTACCAGAAAACTACTAGAGCTAATCAATGAATTTGGTAAAGCAGCAGGATACAAAATTAATGCACAGAAATCTCTGGCATTCCTATACACTAATGATGAAAAATCTGAAAGTGAAATCAAGAAAACACTCCCATTTACCATTGCAACAAAAAGAATAAAATATCTAGGAATAAACCTACCTAAGGAGACAAAAGACCTGTATGCTGAAAATTATAAGACACTGATGAAAGAAATTAAAGATGATAGAAATAGATGGAGAGATATACCATGTTCTTGGATTGGAAGAATCAACATTGTGAAAATGACTCTACTACCCAAAGCAATCTACAGATTCAATGCAATTCCTCAAACTACCACTGGCATTTTTCACAGAAGTAGAACAAAAAATTTCACAATTTGTATGGAAACACAAAAGACCCCGAATAGCCAAAGCAATCTTGAGAACGAAAAACGGAGCTGGAGGAATCAGGCTCCCTGACTTCAGACTATAAAACAAAGCTATAGTAATCAAGACAGTATGGTACTGGCACAAAAACAGAAAGATAGATCAATGGAACAGGATAGAAAGCCCAGAGATAAACCCATGAACATATGGTCACCTTATCTTTGATAATGGAGGCATGAATGTACAGTGGAGAAAGGACAGCCTCTTCAATAAGTGGTTCTGGGAAAACTGGACAGGTCCATGTAAACGTATGAGATTAGATCACTCCCTAACACCATACACAAAAATAAGCTCAAAATGGATTAAAGACCTAAATGTAAGGCCAGAAACTATCAAACTCTTAGAGGAAAACATAGGCAGAACACTCTATGACATAAATCACAGCAAGATCCTTTTTGACCCACCTCTTAGAGAAATGGAAATAAAAACAAAAATAAACAAATGGGACCTAATGAAACTTCAAAGCTATTGCACAGCAAAGGAAACCATAAACAAGACCAAAAGCCAACCCTCAGAATGGGAGAAAATATTTGCAAATGAAGCAACAGACAAAGGACTAATCTCCAAAATTTATAAGCAGCTCATGCAGCTCAGTAACAAAAAAACAAACAACCCAATCCAAAAATGGGCAGAAGACCTAAATAAACATTTCTCCAAAAAAGGCATACAGACTGCCAACAAACACATGAAAGAATGCTCAACATCATTAATCATTAGAGAAATGCAAATCAAAACTACAATGAGATATCATCTCACACCAGTCAGAATGGCCATGATCAAAAAATCTAGAAACAATAAATGCTGGAGAGGGTGTGGAGAAAAGGAACACTCTTCCACTGCTGGTGGGAATGTAAATTGATATAGCCACTGTGGAGCACAGTACGGAGGTTCCTTAAAAAACTACAAATAGAACTACCATATGACCCAGCAATGCCACTACTGGGCATATACCCTGAGAAAACCATAATTCAAAAAGAGTCATGTACCAAAATGTTCATTGCAGCTCTATTTACAATAGCCCGGAGATGGAAACAACCTAAGTGTCCGTCATTGGATGAATGGATAAAGAAGATGTGGCACATATATACAATGGAATATTACTCAGCCATAAAAAGCAACGAAATTGAGCTATTTGTAATGAGGTGGATAGACCTAGAGTCTGTCATACAGAGTGAAGTAAGTTAGAAAGAGAAAGACAAATACCGTATGCTAACACATATATATGGAATTTAAGGAAAAAATAATGTCATGAAGAACCTAGGGGTAAGACAGGAATAAAGACATAGACCTACTAGAGAATGGACTTGAGGATATGGGGAGGAGGAAGGGTAAGCTGTGACAAAGCGAGAGAGAGGCATGGACATATATCCACTACCAAACGTAAGGTAGATAGCTAGTGGGAAGCAGCCGCATAGCACATAGCTCGGTGCTTTGTGACCACCTGGAGGGGTGGGATAGGGAGGGTGGGAGGGAGGGAAACACAAGAGGGAAGAGATATGGGAACATATGTATATGTATAACTGATTCACTTTGTTATAAAGCAGAAACTAACACACCATTTTAAAGCAATTATACTCCAAAAAAAAAAACAAAAAAAAAACCAGACCACAATACTTGACAGTGCATAAATGGGAAGTACACTTTGTTAGGGATGCCATAACAAGTACCATAGTCTGGATGGCTTAAACAATGGAAATTTATTTCCTCACAGTTCTAGAGGCTAGAAGTCCAAGATCAATGTGTCAGCAGTGTTGGTTTCTCCCGAAGCCTCTCTCGTTGGCTTGTAGATGGCTATCTTCTCCCTATATCTTCACATGGTCTTTTCTCTGTACCTGTATGTGGCGAAATTTCTTCTTATAAGGATGCCAGTCATATTGGATGAGGGCCCATCTATATGACCTAATTTAACCTTACTTACCTCTTTAAAGGTTTTGTCTCCAAATCCAGTCACATTCTTAGGTACTGGGGGTTAGGACTTCAATATGTGAATTGGGGATGAGGGGGAAGGCAGCACTTGGTATCTCGTGTAACCTTTGAAAAAACCAAAAGCCTATAGATGACAAAGAGTCACACTCTCCTGCACAAACTGCGCACATCTGTAATGTGTGTTTCACCCACTCATGGAGCTGTGTGTGGCCCAAGAAAGGGCACAAGTGGCTCAAGGCCATACCTTTCAGTTAAAGGAGGCCCACAGCGATGGGTTGTGGGAAAGGAGGCGGGGCTTGTCTGTCAATGTCAAGCTCAGCTGTGCCAGCATCAGAAGAGCAGCTTCTGGAGCAGTGGGAAGGAAGAGGAGAAGGAGGGAGGTTAGCTGTGAAACTTTTCCAGGAACCACCTTGGTCTCCTTCCCCAGCATTCTTTTTTTTTTTTTTTTTTTTGCGGTACGTGGGCCTCTCACTGTTGTGGCCTCTCCTGCTGCGGAGCACAGGCTCCGGACGCGCAGGCTCAGCGGCCATGGCTCACGGGCCCAGCCGCTCTGTGGCATGTGGGAACTTCCCGGACCGGGGCACGAACCTGTGTCCCCTGCATCAGCAGGCGGACTCTCAACCATGCGCCACCAGGGAAGCCCCCCCAACATTCTTTTAAAGGAATTCTTCCTAGCCAGTTAGGAAATCTGGGGGCAGATCCTGAGCCCCTGGAGATCTGATCCCCTCCCATACCCCCAAGCCTAATGACAGACAACATCTGAGAGGGAAGATACAGATGGAAAACACTGTCTCGTTAGCAATAGGCTCTGCCCTTTCAGATTGCCAAAAAAAAAATCTGCAAAGAAAAACAAGTGTGTTCAAATACCACTCCACCCCACCCTCCGGATGGGGGGCCTGGGCCCTTCAGTCTGGAAGCTTCCTGATTTTCCTGTGGGAACAGTGGGTGTGCTTTGAGGCAAGCTCCAGAATGCCTGTAATTTTTCACCTGTAGCCCTCCCTGACAGATACAAGCCTAAACAGGAGTGACCAAGGGAACCAGGGAAGCACGGCTTCCAGTCTAACAAAATAGGATCACCTAGAGACACCGGGACTAAACCAATCATGACAATGACCGTAATTACTGAGTGCCTCCGTGTGCCAGGAACTTACATATATTATACAATTTAATCTCCTCGCTCTGAGGTAGAGATCATTACCTTCATTTAGCAGATGAGGAGGCCCAAGTTCAGCAAAGTTAAATGACTCACTTCCCCAAGACCACCAACTCTAAATGACAGAGCTGGTGTTTGAACCAAAGCTAGGACAGCTGTCCACAGTACTGTGCTGCCTTCCCCTGTGCCCTGGATACTGGTGACAGAAACCCACAGCCCCTGCTGCTTCCCTGCAGGACTACCATACCTTGGGGGCCACAGTCACTGGAGTCAGCACCAAATGGTTCTCTCTTCTGCCTCTCTGCCAAGTGCAGCCTCACTCAGTGCCCCGCTCAGACAGCACATAGAAGGCCCTTAACAAAGGGGGACTGAACTCAGGTATCATCTGGTCATGATACAAGCCACACAAGGTCACTGGGGTGAACGCCAGCACCCTGATTCCAGACAAAGGTCCTGGGAGGCCCAGGAGAGTCCTCGCTGGCTTAGCAGAGTGCTGGCCTGTCAGCCACTGATGAGACGTCAGCTTTAGAAGGAGAAAAAAAACAAATGTCCAGAAGACCTGAAGGAATGGCCCTCTGTGATCCCTGGTGCCCCTCTTCTCCCCCCTTTACAATGAGGTCCTTAATCTCATTGGGTCCTTACCATAATTTCTAGTCTGAAACAGCAACTTAATCAAGAAGACAAAGTGGAGAACAACTATGCCTAACGCTGTTGCTGTGTTCTTTTGGACAAATCAGTCCCCCATCACATGCTTTGCTTTACTATCTGCCAAACTGGGCCGATAATGCTGACCACCTAATTCCCTTAGGGGAAAGAAGAGAGTGTTTACACACGGCAGGGCCTGGAACTCCTGGAGAAAAGTATTAGATAGACACCTTACCATTCAAATGGAATCTGGGCTTGTTTTTACTTTCACTGCCAAGGTAGAAGTACACAGCATTTCAAATACATCCTCTAGAGCTTTAAAAGCCTTTTTCATTTTCCTGAGTGCTTTGGGAAAGAAGGTACTAATATGTTTTAGAAAACTATGTAATTTTCTCTTTTGGAATTGGAATCTCTGGATGGGTAAGGGAAGATCAGATTAAGAAATCAATCTAGGGCTTCCCTGGTGGCACAGTGGTTGAGAATCTGCCTGCCAATGCAGGGGACACGGGTTCGAGCCCTGGTCCGGGAAGATCCCACATGCCGCGGAGCAACTAAGCCCGTGCGCTACAACTACTGAGCCTGCGCTCTAGAGCCCACAAGCCACAAGTACTGAAGCCCATGTGCCTAGAGCCCGTGCTCCACAGCAAGAGAAGCCACTGCTCACCACAACTAGAGAAAGCCCGCATGCAGCAACAAAGACCCAATGCAGACAAAAATAAATAAATGTATTTTTTAAAAAAGGAAAGAAAATCAATCTAGTGGTTCATTTCTACTCACACACACAGACCCTCCTTCTTGGCAGGTGTCAATCAAAAGTTTATAGAAACACTGTCAATATGGGGGAAATCCTGACTCATCCTCTCACCCTCACTCATGGAGAGCAAGTATTTGTTTTTCCTTTTTCTTCATCGGCACTTGTTTCTTCCCCAAAGCCCTTTCTAGGGAGCTATTGATTTCCTCTGACTTGAGTAGGCCGTCAATAACGCTGGGTCCTCAGGAGTCCCTTTCATGTCTTGTCTTCGAGTGGGGTTGCATTTGCTTGCCGGGGCCCTCTGGGGGCCTGCCTCCCAGCCGGAGGTGAGTGGCCCAAATGGGCTTTCAGGGTGATTCGCATCACAGCCACACGCCAACCTAGGACTGAGGGTGGGGAAGTGAGCTTGCCTGATGCCCACCCTGTCCCCGGCACCTCCACCCCGTGACACGTCCAAGCCGTGTCTGGCTCCCGTCCTCAGGGGTCACCAGCAGGCAAGCACCTGCTAAAGAGCTAACTGGTAACCCAGGCGACAGCTGCTAATAATAAGATGAAGGAACGTCCCTGAACCAGATACCACATGGGCATCTCCAGAATCTCTCTGGCCTCTCCAAAGGCCACTTGTTTCAGCCCCAGTCTCCACTGCAGACCAGTTCTGTGTGGGTCCCAATAACCTTCACCCAGGCCCGGCCACCACAGTGCTTCACCTCAAGGCCACGCCATTCACCACCGTCATGGGGATGGGGCTTACCTGTTGACGCTGACACATAAAGTGCCTCGTGGCCTGCCTGGTGCTCACGCATGTGCAATGTGAAAGAGCAGAGGAACTTATGCCCATGGGCCAAATGCCTCCATAGGAGATGGGAGCTTGCAGATGCATTCTTCTTCCTTCCTCCCCTGACTGAGAAGGAATGTTGTATATGGTTGTCATACGGCCTCTCAGAAGATGGTCTCGTGAAAGCAGCACTTGTGGTTTTTATACAAGTTGTGGCCAGCTTGAAAATATGCCCTTCTATTGGATCTCCCTCCGCCTCACTCCCCTTTGCCCTTACTTCTGCTCCTGGGGTTGCACACCCTAATAAAACAGATACTTAAGCTTATTTACCTCAGGCTCTGCTGTCTGAGGAACTCAGGGTAGACAGTCCTTCATAAGGATGTGAGCATTTTTAAAGGGACATCTTGGAGGAGGAAGGGGGTGTTGAGATTCAAAGAAAGGCAGTCTAGTGATGAGATCATGGATAGTGGGGCTGAAGGAGGGTAAAGTCAATCCAGATTTTCAGAAGCGGGTATAGGAAGGGAATGATTTCCTCTTTTGCTGCCTGGTCACCGCATACCAACAAGCCTCCTCCTCCTCTGCCCTTGCTGCGACCCAATTTTCTCTCTGCCCAGCTCTGCTGTGACACGCCTTTTTTCCACTTGTACATTCTGCTTCCCAAGGTGCTTCATCCCAGAGAAACACCTGCTCCCTCTGAAGGAGGTTGCCTGAATTATAAATGAGTCTCCAACAGAGAAAGATGTGCTCAAGTGAGGGGAAAGAGAAAAACAGGTAAACAAGTGGGTCAGAACGTTTCTCTGAGCATCCTAGGACAGTGCAAACTTTGCTTTCCCTTGAGTCCCTGGTTTGAACCCTGAGACCAACCTCAGAATGGTCTGAAATCTCCCTGATCACCACTTTCTTCTTGTGTTCTGGGCTTCTCCAGCTCTGTTCCTTGCCTTGCGCTCTCCTCTGCTTGTGTGTGACCTGTCTCCCCCACCCACCCATCACTACATGTCCAAATCCTATGTGTGCTTCAGCCCTCACAACAAAATGCTAGCTCCTCCAGGAAGCCTTCCTGGATTCCTCAGTTGGGCATGATCTCAGGCCTCAGTTCTTTCCCCTTCTTAACTTTCTTACCTCTGATTGTAGGCATCCTATTAGTGGGACTCTGGCTGATTCTCCTCTGTGAGTAGTTAGTCAGGAAATAATGAGGAAAGGCAGGAAGGAAGGGAAGGAAGGGAAGGAAGGAGACACTGGGGCCAGACAAGTGTCTCCTGAGGCGGGAGTACAGCACGGTCAGTGGCCAGTGTTCTTTGCTTTCTCCTTTTTGTGCACGTCTGGTGTTGCTAATGACAAGTTATGCAGAAAATCTCAAATTTGCTTCCCTCAGAAGAGGCGTTGCCCAGGGTAATTCCCTCACTGCTTCCCTTCACCTCACTGAAAAGCCTGTGTCCAAAGCCCACTAGTGACAGCAATGTGTGGACTTTGCGGGAGGAGTTGCATAAGGGCATGACAGTTAGGGGGTCCAAGCGCCCAGTCAGCGGGGAAAGAGGCTGTGCTGGGGGATGGGAAGCCCCTGCCCCTGGCTTCTCCTCAGTCCTCCTCCCAGCAAACAGCCTCCTCACCTTTCACCTTGTTGTCTCCTTTGAGTCTGGTCTCCTCTCCTTCCTCTAACACTCTCTGAGCTTTAAGTCTACAGTGACTAGATTTATGGTCTTGCACATTTAGACAATGCCCTTTTGTACATAGGAAGCCCTCAAACACACATACTGAATTAGTAAAGGCAGACCATTTCCTTAATCCGAATTGCTTGAAGGGTAAGGAGACCCTACGCTGAAAGCAGGGCACTCTCCTGGGGACACGAGTGAGGCATATTGACCACCCGCATGGCTTTCTAGACCTACTGAATCCTCTGCTTGATGTGACCCAGGCATCCTGTAGAGCTGCCGGATAACAATGAATAATTTTTTAGTATAAGTATATCCCATGCAATATTTGGAACATACTTATACTAAAAATTATGTGTTGTTTATCTGAAATTCCAACTTAACTGGACATACTGTAGTTTTATTTACTTGATCTGGCAACCCTCCCTGGGAGGCTCCTGGAACCCTGTGTTGTAGCCATTCTCTGGCACCCAGTTACACCCCCTCTTCTGGGCCCCTGGGGCCAGGGAGATGTCAACTTTGAGAAACTCCAGGAGTTTCTGGATTATTGATTTCTTCCCCCCTAAACTATTTTGCAACTAGAAAAGAATGATTCCATTTTTTTTTTCTCTTAGGGTTAATTTTAAGATGGGTTAAAAATACACACTTTGTCGTATTCTATATGCTATACGTCACAGAAACCACTAAACTTGGAGAGGGGCCTACAGTTTACGGAGCATGGCCATATGCATTCTCTCTTCACCCTCAGGGTGACCCTGGAAGCACAGGACAGGAAGGTGGACAATCACTATCTGCTTTGTAGTTGGGGAACCAGAGCCCCAGGGAGGTCAGTGAATTACTGACAGTCCCAGGAATGGTGCTGGAGGAAGCCAAGCAAGCCCCAGGTCTTAGCTGCTGGTGCACGGCTCCTCCCTCCTTCCAGCCACCTCCTTCACAGGCCACTGGGCTCCAAGTTAACTAGGCAGGAAAGAAGTCTTTGGAGGAAGCTGAAAGTGAGAGGAAGTGCCCTGGAAGGACTGGTGTAGGGAGAACAAACCAGAATGGCATGTTTTAATTGATCTTTGATTGTGCCAACAACTGCTGGCTCCCAGGGCAAGCAGCTGCTATTTCTGAGTCAGCACACTCGGGTGAGGCTTGGCCTGCCCAGAGTAGAGGAATTTCTGGCTTTTTTTTTCCCCCAAGCTCTTTGTGCTGGAAATGAGTCTGTGCAAAGCAAAAGTTTCTTCTGCTTTCTTAATTAGTCAACCAGCTTGGAGCCTGGAGTCCTGGAAATACTGTCCAGGGTCACCTACAGCTTCCCCCAATGCTTCCACCCAGTTTATCCTGGAAGCCCCAGGAGACCTGACTCTGCAGATGAAGCTAGACATGGCTCTGAAGACACTGCAGGAAGCACAAAATACTTCGTGAAGGAGTTTAAAAACTTCCACACTACTTAGCAAGTCTGTTAGCATTAGCGGTTATTCAGGGCCACTCAGGAGGCATATGCCCAGCTATAACCCTGGACAAAGAGAAGGCTTCCAATAGGAAAAAAGAAACTCTCTCCAGTCTCACTGGAGGCCTTGGGATTTGGAAAAATCTTTTGTCACCATACAGGGAGAGGACCCTGGTCTTAGAGGCCCTCCTGCCACTGAACTCAAACAACCAATGGCTTGCTTGCACCTCCACAAAGATGTTTAACAGGCATCTCGAACCTAACAGAACTCTTGATTCCATCCCTCTCACCCCCAACATGTGCCTCCCCTAATCTTCCCCACTTCAATAAAAGACCTCACCACCTACTCAAAAATTAATGGTTTGGGCTTAAGTCAAAAATCTAGATTCATCCTTGCTTCCTCTCTTTTCCCATCTCCACAGCCAATCCATCAGCAAGATCTTTTGGTTCAATCATCACGAAATATCTCGAATCTGTCCATTTCACTTCACCTCCATTGCCACCGTTCTTTTCAAAACCACCATCATCCATCTGAATAACCCAGTTAGGTCTGTCCGTGGTGGCTCCGTGACAATCCCTTTTCCCATACAGCATCCCAAGGCCCTATGTGATCTGGTTCCAGCCCACCGCCTACACAAAGGGCTTCTCTTCCTTCAAGTAAGAACTACAATATCACATGACCCTACTTTTAGTACCTGAACCCGCCATTTTCATATTTATTCATCTATGTCTATTGTCATGCCTCCTTCATCAAAATGTAAGTTCTATATCTTATTCTCTGCTAGATGCCCTGTTTGCCAATGTATTAGTTTCCTAAGGCTGCCATACCAAAGTACCACAAAGTTAAGTGGCTTAAAACAAAAGAAATGGGGCTTCCCTGGTGGCGCAGTGGTTGAGAGTCCGCCTGCCGATGCAGGGGACACGGGTTCCTGCCCCGGTCCGGGAAGATCCCACATGCCGCGGAGTGGCTGGGCCCGTGAGCCATGGCCGCTGAGCCTGCGTGTCCGGAGCCTGTGCTGAGCAACGGGAGAGGCCGCTACAGTGAGAGGCCCGTGTACCGCAAAACAAAATGAAACAAAACAAAAGAAATGTATTCTCTCATAGTTCTGGAGGCTGGACTTCCAAAATCAAGGCCTCGGTAGGGCCATGCTCCCTCCAAAGCCCCTAGGGGAGGATCCTTTCTTGTCTCTTCTAGCTTCCAGTAGCCCTAGGGCTTCCTTGGCTGTGGAAGCATAACTCCAATCTTTGCCTCCATTTTCATATGGCAGCCTTCCCTCTGGGTCTGCGTCTGTTTCTTGTCTCCTCTTCTTATAAGGACACCAGTCACAATGGAGTAGGGCTCACCCTACTCTAGTATGACCTCATTTTAACTTGCAAAGACTGTATTTCCAAATAAGGTCACATTCACAGATACCAGGGGTTAGAACTTCAGCATATCTTTTTTGAGAGGCACAATTCAACCCATAACAACCTGGCATAGTAGATGTTCAAAAGATATTTTGGAAATGAATGTATATTTTCAACTGGAGTCAGTAGATTACAGTGAGCTGATTTCCAGAGCAGCAAATACAAGGGCCTCAGGGCTGGACCACAAATGGTAGGAAGCCTATAACTGTATAATGCCACAGCAACCCACTAGAAAGAGAACATTCAGATAAACTGGTTATTTGGTATTACACAAGTTTTTGAAATCTTAGACACTGACTTTAATTTTTTTCCCACTGATTTCAACAGGCTGGCCAACAAGGCAGCCTGCAGTTTATAAATGCCTCTATATGTACCTGTCTTCAGCTCCTCACAGAGGAGTGGGCATGTGTAATGGCTGAAGAGGCCGGGGCTCTAAGGGAGGACGTGGCTTGCTGAGGAAATGGCAGGGCCAGGATGGGGGGCCAGGTCATTCGGACTCCTTAGCCAGTGCCCCTGAAGGCAGCAACTGTGTGTGTTTCACAGGCCCTGGTCAAGGTCAGTCAGTGTTCATGTAGAGCTGCATGATAAATGCTCAAGAATGAGGAAGAGGTCAAGATGGAAGGAACTTGGCTCAGCTTTAAAAGAATCTAACCAGCCAGGACTTAGGTATTCAAAACTGAGACCGATTCTGTACAATTCCATTTGGAAAAAAAAAGACTTTAGAGTAACACCTTTTGAGATCATAGCTTCATGGTATTTTAGAGCTGGAAGAAGACACTGTCTTAGGTCCTGGGAAGGGCCTTTGTCCTCAAAAAGGATGAAATCTCAGGAGTGGGATTAAGCCTCAAATGACTCTAAGACCAAAGCAGAACATCCTAAGAATGTCACCAAAGATTCCAGAGGGACTCAGAAGTGGGACTGTGAGTCTGTCTCACTATGACCCTTGAGGAAACTTCACAGGAGAGGGGAGATGCCTTTGATCCAGGTGTGGAGCGGAAAAAAAAAAAAGCAAGTTTCATAGGCAGAAGTACATTCCGAGAAGAGGAAATAAATAGCTCGAGCAAAGGAGACTGGAAAGAATTGGGTGTGTTAGTAATATGGGCGACAGTGGGGGATTATGACCAAAAAGTGAATTGGGTCAGTCAGTTCATTCTGCATGGGGACCCTTCAGTGGGAATACCACCAGCTTGGGGTTCCAGCCCCAGCTCACAGATTCCCCAAGGGACCTGTCCCTGGGCCTCTGGGCCTGTCTCCTCATCTACAATATAAATAAGAGGGTTTTCCAAAGATATTAAGTGAAGCCTCAAGTTCTACAAAGATGCTGCTTTGATAGGCTTTCTTATTGAGATGCCTGGTAAAACTGAATTTTAAGAATGGTTTTCGTGCTTTAAAAATGTTTAAAAGCCACTGGTCTCAATAATTGAGTTCCCTCCAACTGTATAATTGGATTTCTTTATGCTGCAGGCTTCAGAGCTCCTCTGGTTTGTTATTCAAATGAAGCATGTCTCATTTAGGATTTACCAGGTCCCTCTGAATTGCCTACAGTTGTATTAAGTCATTTGACCTGTTTCTAGCAGAAAATCCATTTTTATTTATATCCTTAGGAGAAAGAGCCTGGTGTGGCTGAAAGAGTCCTGGGAAGCAAGTCAGCAGATCTGGCTTCATGCTGTAACAACAAATATCATCCGTAAAGCAGTAGAAATAAAACAATGAATATCTGTTAAATAAACACTAACCAGTGACACCACCTTGACCAAGTCTACTTGCCCCTGTGACCCTTGCTTTTACCCTTTCTAAAATCGGGACAACGCCTGCTGGCCTGCCTCACGGCTCTTTTGTGTGGCTCAAATAAGAGAATATACTCGAAAGCTCTTTACAAACTGTAAAGCACTCCACGTGTGTAACGTACCAGATGGTGTTGGGGGACTCAGGGCTTGAGAGAGCAGCTCTCCTGGGTGATAGTGGAGGGGAGGTTTGACTCTGAGACCTCAGGAAGTGTCTGATGTTCTCTGACAAGCATTTCTAGGCTTGGTCATATGAAAGAATAAAAAGAAAAAAAAAAGGATAAATGCATGTGCTGCCTACTTAAGGTGTTTCACCTCACTCCAAGTCCCAGCTAGCCTTCTCAGCCATGAGGCAACAGAAACTAAGATGTGTCACGAAAACTGGTAGAGGCCTAGTGGAAGGAGGCTTGGCCAAGACAAATCTGCAAGGAAGACAGAGGCAGGAGGTCTTGTCTAGCTTCCAAAGATATTTATCAGTTCTTTGCATTATTTGTGAGCTCAAGATGGGGCTTATTTATCTATTTCTACCTTTCATTTTAGGTCTTTAGGTGTATTTTTTTATTGAAGTATAGTTGATGTACAATATTATATAAGTTACAGGTATACAATACAGTGATTCACGCTTTTTAAATGTTATATTCCATTTATAGTTATTATAAAATATTGGCTATATTCCCTGTGTTGTACAATATATCTTTGTAGCTTATTTACTTTATGCATAACAGTTTGGACTGCTTAATCCTCTACCCCCATATGGCCCCTCCCCCCTTCCGTCTCCCCACTGGCAACTAGTTTGTTCTCTATATCTGTCAGTCTGCTTCTTTTTTTGTTATATTCACTAGTGTGTTGTACTTTTTAGATTCCACATACTAGTGATATATATTTGTCTTTCTCTGAGGACTTTTTTAGTTATTGTTGAATTCCTAATTAAAGCCACGTCATTAGGCCAATGGATGGGCACAATTTCTCATGCAGTTTAAGAAGCTCTGATTCTTCCACTGAATTTATCCACTGAACTTATCCACTGACAATTCATCTATTTACCAAAACTCAACCAATGACACCTGTCCTTCTCTAGCCCAAACCACCATCCCCACCAGTGTCTTTGACCCTGCATTGCTGGAGATCATTCTCAGATGATTCAAATATGCCAGCCTCCTCAATAAAGGGACTGAAACATCAAGAGAGTGCAGTCTGAGCTAGGCTGCCACACTAGAATGCCAGAAAGAATGCCTTTGCCCAAACACATTCCATCGTTCTCACCTTGTGGAACTTACATTCCTTAGCCCAGTGGAAGGTCTCCCCAGTCTGGCCGCATTCTGGAGGGAGTAAGGTCTACTGGGGGAAGCCCTGAGCTGGGGAGAGGAGACAGACCTCAATCTTGTCTGCCTCCGTGCCCGAGAGCCAATGAGCATGTCCTTCGGCTCTCTGTGCCTCAGTTTCCCTGCTGGTCCAATAAGAAGGTTGAACTAGTCCAGCTGTAGAGCTCCATTCCTTTCCTGGGGGGCTAACCCCGGGGTGAAAGGGAAGCTGAGCCGTTCTGCTTTTAGCACGTTGATACCTAAGTTTTCCTTTGGTGAAGGATTCTGCTGCTAAAAAATGCTTGAAAAACACTAGCCCTCACCCCGTGACTCTGAGGCTGCCCCCAAAGCTTTCCATCCCCCGCCCTTGCGAGAAGCCCATACAGTCTTGCTGCAGTGACTTTACTCAAAACCCTCACCCAGCGTGTAATGCTTGGGCTCCAATTCCAGCCTCACCTCCTCCAAGAAGCCAACTTACCTGCGAGGATCTCTGCTTTTTCTGAGCAACCCGCTCGGTGTAGCCAGAGCGATGCTGGCCTTAGAGTGCCTGGTGCTGGGTGTCTCAAATGTGCCCTAGTTCCCCAACAAGATTTTAAGACCCCTGGGGGCAGGGACCAAGCTCTGGGTTCCGCGCCAATCCTGGGGCACAAGGGATACCTTGTCTAGGGATGTGGCAGAAGATGATGTCACTGACAGGGCCCTAAAGGCTGCTTAGAAAAGAGTCACTTCCAACTCTGGGCCTCTCCTCAACCCCAAAGAGGGGCCAGTGCAAGGGACAGAGGCAAGGTAGTTCCCAGGGCTGGCAGAAAGTGGAGCGAGCCTGAGACAACGCAGAGGCATGCAGCTGGCTCAGCTCCCCTCACAGCGTCCCACCCACACCCCGACTCCTGACACACCTTGGGCGAGGCTGCTGCCGCCCTATAAACAGAATCCGCAGCTGCACCATATTTCCTCCGGGACTTGCTCTGGCTTCCTGCTCTTCCTCGCTATTAGGGGGTGAGCTTGGGCAGGTCCCTTCTGCTCTCTGGACCTTGGTTTCCGATGCCCTGCCTTACTGACGTTTCCAGAATTCTGCCACCCATTTGCCTGGATGTCTTGCTAGGCTCCATCCTGCCTGTGACCCTGGGGCCCTCACTCTTGGCTCTCCTTTGGCTCCAGATCTGGATCCTAACCTGCCAGAGACACCAGCCTAAGTTGAGAGCCCAGGCCCAGCCCCTCCATCAGGGGAGTTGAGACAAGTCCGGCTCGGTTCTTCCGATGATGTTCACATAACAGACCAGGGGAGCACCCCGGGGCCCTGCTATGGAACAGCAGATGCCTTGGGGTCTGGTATCAGTGACACTTTCTGGGCAATAGAGAGAGCCAGGCTGACCTGCGGGAAGGCATCAACTAGAGCTGGCAATGCTGAAAGGAGATGCGCAGCTCCCTGAGCGGCCAGCATGCCTGCCTCCCGACGGCAGCCTGTGGGGTAGGGGGTCTGGTTCTGCCACTACAACCTGTGTGACCTTAGGCAAGTCCCCTTCCCATCCACCCTCCCTCCCTTTCAGAAACATTTATTGAGCATCTTGCAATGGCCAAGCCCTCTACTAGGCTGTGAGTCTTCAAAAAATATAGTCCTGGCCCTCGAGAACCTCGTAATCTAATTACGGAAGCAGAAATGTGAATGAATAACTATAATATTTTCCTCCCTGGGGCTCAGTTCCCTTATCTGTAGAATGAAGGAGTTCCAGCCTTGACACTCTGTGATGCTCTCATCACATTAGACCATCTGTTCCTACCGGTCTGGTGAAGTGGTAGGCCACAGTCAGCAGGTCATCAATGGAGTTAGTAATAAATGATGACTTGCATTAAGGGGAGTCTGCAGTGTGGCCAGCAGATTGCTGTGGTCTGGGTCTTGCTCTCCAAATTTCCATTCTCTCAGCTACTTCAGCTGAACCTGTCAAAGATTATTTCCAGCGTATCCAGGGGATCCAAGAGGGATCAGATGAAAGACAGATTATATGTTGGCGTTGGAGCCAGCACCAAACTCAAGCTTCTCCTGATGGTTGGTCCAGGCTACCTGCAGGCCCGCCAGGTCCACCTCCTTCCCTTTCTTGGCTAGGACTTGAGGAATATGAAATATATGTCTGGGTGCATAAGAGGCTGGCAAGTTGAAAACATTCCACAGGATTTCTGAGGACGCCATATTAGGTGGCCCAGGGTAGTGCTTGACGACTGTTTTCCTCGCTGGTAGCAAATCTCAGATGTTAGCTGCAGAGTTCCTTACTTTCACATTCCCATCTGTATCACAAAAACATACCCCACACAGCAACCATCCTCCCTCTTCTGTGTCTCAAGTTGAAACACAGCAAAGGGCAAAGAAGATACCCAGGTTATTAGACCCGCCCAAGATGTCTTCACAGTCCAATAGAGGGCCTTCAGCCTGGGGTGAGAACCGGTGGCATGATGGTCCCCCTCTTGGGAACCAGCAGTATCCTACCAATTCTATATTTATGCAGCAGTCTTGGTCACTTGTCTTTTCTTTCTTTTTTTTCCCTCCACTTGCCTCTTGATATCTTCTAGAATTTGGTTTGCAAGGTCCTTGCCTTACAACTGCAAAATCTGCAGAGAAAGTGGTCCTAGACAGTCCCAGCTCCCATAAGCTGGTAGTTCTAGTCCCCTGGTTCAGGAGGACACACCTGTTGGGCACGCAGGGGCTACCAAAGCACTTCTCATTGCATTGTTCAGCCGGAGCATCAGGCCAGAGACAGAGGCATGGCCAGGCAAAACTTCCGGGATAATTGTGGAGCTATCAAAAGTCTTGCCAGAAAAAATGCATCTAGAGATTTTCATCACTAAATTTGCAGTGTGGATGCTGCCCATTCTGTCCAACAGGGAACCATACTTGCTTCTTCCCTGGGAGATGAGAGGGCACGTGGAAGCTGGTGGGACAGGGCTGTCTTTACCCTGCACACCAGCTGAATATCAGCCCTGGTCACAAGGAGTCGAGGAAGGCTCCACTGCCATCTCTGACAGGCTGATATCAAAGCATCCAGCTTGACCAACAGAATTTGGTCTTGTATTTGTTTGCCTTTCCTTTTAGGTTTGAAAGCAACTCTCATCTTCACTGCCCTGTTGTTTGGCAGAACAGCTTTTGATTAGGCAGAGAAAAATATCTTGCAGTTTCTTCTTGAAATTGCTGGATGAGCACGGAGGCTAATAGCGAAGTGTTGCATCGAGACACTCTGGGGTGCTGCACGGGTCATGGCTTCAGACAGAGTGACTCACAGAGGAAGCCCAGGCCTGCCTGGTAGGCAGGAAGCATAGCACTTAAGGACTGATGGGCCCTGGACCATACAGACAGAGGCAGATGGGACGAGGTGCACAAGGACATTGCATCATTCTGGGGGTGACCTGGATGGTGCCAAAAGCAGAAAAAACTGCCAGGAGCACCACTGTTCTCTCATTTGATGGGTCTGCAAAGCCTTTTCTCTTGCCATTTTCTTAAAAGAAACCTCTTCTGAATTGCCTATGATTTTAGTTAGGTTCTAGCCAAGGTTTCTTTTAAAAATAGGACACTTTACATAGATATTGAATTATCAAGCGTTTGTCAGCATCAACACCATCATTATCAAAATATCATCCAGGTGTTTGGCTGAGTGGATCCTAGTGCAAGGCAATTTAAATGAATAAACACACTTCTTTATCATCTTTGGGAATTTAGCTGAGAAGCAAAAAACAAAACTGGTGTGGATAAAAATGTAAAAAGACGTGCAGACATGCACCACGTGTACAAAATCTGAGCGCACAGCATCACGAAGGGATCAAAGGTGAGGTGTCTTATCCTCAGTCATATCTGCATCCATCCGATGAAATGATGGCGTGCTGGTGGCTATCAGTCTGGGCTGCTGGAGAGAGAACAGTGGACTTGAAGGGTCACCGCAAATTCTTTTGAGTCAAAATGACCCAGACTCGGAGCCCTTGAAGACAGAGGGCATGTCCTGTTTATGACTGACTCCTCACCATCTACCACAGGGCCCAGCTGTAGTTTGATTATAAGAACTATTATTTTATTCTTGTTATAATCTCTGTTGTGAAGGTCCCTATGTTACCTACTAACTATCCCACCAGATGAGACTGTCATAAGGAGAGTTAACGCTCACAGACGACTTCAATTTGCTTGATTTTGTGGCAAGTACAACATATCACTATTCTAGAAGCTCTTTTCCCCAGAATTCTATAAGCTGGAACAACTATCTGTGAACACCATTTATTAAGAGATGACACTTGCCAGTACAATGAAATAGGTGCCATGGGAAAATAAAATTTAGTTCTGGCCAAATAATTAAACATATGTACAGGTCAGAATGGGTTTTTATATCCCTCTAACCCTTGGTCCGTTCAGGCTGCTATGCCAAATGTCATAGACTGGGTAGCCTATAAACAGCAGGGACTTCTTGCTCACTGGAGGTTCGAAGTCCAAGATCAGGGTGCCAGCATGGTCTGGGCTCCACACATGGCAGAAGGAGCTAGGGAGGTGTGTGGGATCTCCCTTACAAGAGCACTAATCCCATTCATGAGGGCTCCACCCTCATGACCTAATCACCTCCCAGAGGCCCCACCTCCTAATACATAACCTATGGGGGTTAGGATTTCAACATATGAATTTGGAAGAACACAAACATTGATTCCATAACAAACTCCCACCCGACTCTCCCGCCTTTTCCTGGGCGCTGACAAACCAAAGTTAGGCCAACTCCAGGGGGACAGAGAGCAGAGATTCCCTCAGCGCATCAATAAACAGGAGATACAAGCAGATACGAGGTATCAGCTTGGTCAGGAGCAAGCTCAGCTCGCCTTACAGAACCCAATGACCAGCCCCCACCTGGGTCCAAGCCCAGGCAGAGCAGAACCCAGGGTGGCCAGACGCCTGCCCTGTCTTGGAGGCTGCGGATGCCAGGCAGGACCTGGGAGTAGGAGCAGTGGGTTGAGAAAATCTGAAGGGGCAGGATTTGGGGCAGGGAGTGCTGAAAGGAAAGAGAGCCAAATGGGAGGGGCCCTCTGCCCTGGCTCAAAGGATCTAGGGCTGAGGAGGGCCCAGAGATACCCCAGCTGGAGTAGAAGAGCCACTTCCAGCTGATGTGGAAGATACAACTCACATTTGAAGGGCTACTTGAACATTCTTCGGGATTCCATGGCACATTGATAGACTAAGAGTAAAACTGTCTAAGAAACTGAAAACTGCTCTTCCCTTCCACTCTTCAGGGAAAAGCTCTGGATTTGTTTTATAGGTATTTTTTCCTTTCTCCCATAAAATAAAAGGAATCATACTGTCCTCAGTGCCCAGCTTCCTCAGCTTTTCCTGTGTCTGATGGGGGCCAGTCACTGGGACCTCTCCACACAAGTAGGGAGGAGCTTTCTAAATGGACATTTGTGAAGCCCTGCACGCTGGCTGGACAGGGCGGAGTCAGGGAAATGCAAAGCACCCCAGGCCTCAGCTGGGACTTTATTCCCATCCTCTCCTCTGCCCTCAGGACCGCCCTTCCCCCCACCCCCACCCTGCCCCAGCCCCCAAGGCCTCAGCCTTCTCCCCTTGGAGCTGAAATTACACCAAGCCCTCTGGTGGAGATTTACCTTGTTGGCCCAGGTGAAGAGAGGGGAGAGGCTCTGGTCAGAGGGAATGCCTAATGAGTCACCCTGCAGTAGGAAAATGCAGAACTGCAGCAGCTGCCTCTGCCGGTCAGATCCAGAGAAAGGGTATTTCCAGACCCATGAGTTCGATGGACAGGCAGCAGGGGGAGAGCCCACGGGCCAATGGAGATAAAACTCCTGGAAGTTCTGCTTCCCGAACCCTGGGGCAGGCTTGAGCCTAGCTGGAGGGGCATGGGCTGGGGATGCCATCACATGAGCATGGCAACCAGGCCTGACACCCTCACTAAGGAGGAGGGATGCTGAATGAGGATGGAGGATTAAAATGGATTTGGGGTCTGTTCTAGCCTGAGGAAAGGAAACACGTGAGAAAAAAGTCTACTTGATTGACTGCGAATTCCAACAAATTCCAGGGAGAGGTGGGATAGGGGTTGGAGAGGTTTTCCATTAGCAGCTCCTTTTGTAAACCTGGGGTGAGCAGCTAACCTGGAATGGGATAGGGACAGGAGAGCCACATGATAGCAACTTTAGTGAACTGCACTTTACAAAGCATGGGCACAACCAACATGCTGCAGAACAGGACAACAGTCCCAGGAAGCAGCAGCATCACATCACACCTATTTTACAGATGAGAAGACAGAGACACATGCCAGCACTCGCCCACAGCATTGTCCCTTACAGCCAGGGCAGAGAACCCCTGGTTGTGCACAAGATGAGTTAGTGCTACAGGGTGGACACATTTACTTTAATGGGCATGCATTGTTGCAAAGAGCCATTAAAAATGTAACTAAAACCATCAAACTTGTGATTTCAAGGATACTTTGCTTAGGAGGAGGCTATGTTTCAAAAGTGAGTTTATTTAAAGTTCGTTTGAAGTATTAAATAATGTTATGTATGGTACTTGGTTTTGATTTAAAAAATAAAAACATGAAGGTGGGAAACCAAGTATTGATGGTGATTATGACGATGACAGCAACCCGTTTCGCAATACTTACTATGTGCCAGAAGCCTTTACGTATATTAAATCATGTATTCTCACGACAGCTCTGTGGAGTTGGTACGATTATTATCCTCATTTTACACAGAGGCCTGGGGGAGACCCTGGAAGGCACAGGGTGGAGGATTGCATCCAGGCGCTCAGACTGCAGAGCAATGTTCACCAGGCAGAGCACGGCTCATCATGCAACTGTGAAAGCACCTGGCTGAGAGCCCAGGTGCAGGAGGTGGGTGGTTTGAGCCTCTGGGGTTGGGAGGGGGTCCATGTGCTCTTTCCGCTTCCAGTGCAAAACTACTGGAGACTGAATCTCACCACAGCATTACTTCCCGATTCAAATAGGACAAGCCAGTGACAACAGACTAGCTCTAGTGCAACCTGTTTTCTGCACCAGGCAGTGATTATGTTGCATAGCTGATGTGAGGGCCTTGGGCAGAATCCCGGCTAACTCAATTTCAGGCTGGCTTTCCTGCCTGCCTGCTAAACTCTTTCAGATGGTTCTGGTTGGATTTGCAAGGCTTTAACAGACAGGTTGTCTCTGCGTTGGGTGAGGGTGGGGTGGGGGGGAAACATCTGGAAAATGCCTGAAGAGAGGAAAGGAGAGAAGCTCTGAGTTCAAAGGCTCACTGCACCAGCATGGACGGGAGAGGAAAGCAGAGGCTGATAGGGCCTGGGAACCCCTCAGCTGAGAGCACAAAAAGCAGTTGGGCTTCCTACTTTCACATGGCAGTTAAAAATGTTCCAGCACACCCTCCAGGTCAGCACGGTATTTAAGAGCAAGAGCTCTGGAATCTCAGTCACTTCTCATTAGCCAGATGCCCTTGCCTCTGGCCGTTTAACCTCTCTGGGCCTCAGTCTCTCCTCCTGTAAAGTGGGAATAGCAAAAGTGTTTCTCCCGGAGGATGCTGTGAGGATTGAGTGAGATGGTCCGAGCACAGCAAAGGCTTCGTTCGTGGTAGTTGTTACTGTTATTATTATTATCCCTTGGGATGGGGTGTAGGTTCATAACCTCTCTGAGGAGACCTGATTCAGAGTTTAAGTCCAGGCTGATCTACCAAAGCAAAGCAAAATTTTAGAAAGTTTCAGTTTGATGTATTTAATGCCCCCGAGATAATAAAAAAGAGGCACATGGACAAGTGTATGGCTTTCATGGGACATTTTCGTCAAAGGAAAGAAATCAAAGTGGCCAGGAAAGGGATCCAGAGTTGAATTCATGATCTCTCCCTTAAAACCTACTCTTGCTTAAGTGTTCCCTATCTCAGTAAATATGCCTCTAAGTGTTGGGGCTTTGAAGCGCTGGGGGGAGGTGGGCGGAAGGCAAGAAAATGCCAGTTCTCTTCCATTTCCAGGCCAGAACCATGGTTTGGGGCTGGTTTAACTGGTTAGGCGGCCCTGAACTGAACGTGCGTCCCAAACTATAGGCTTCTAACGGGGGGGGGGGGGGGGGGGGGGGGGGGCAGAGCCAGCCCGCTAAGCTCGCTGGTGGCCTTGAGAACAAACTGGGTCACAGCCATCTGTGGCAGGGAATGGGCACTCACTAGAAAACCCAGAAGGCCCTGAGCCGCACTAGCCCAGTTCCTCCTTCCTGATGCACCAATCATAGCCATGGGGACGGAGCTCAGGAGTGCTACCTAATAGGAGTTCCTTCACCTGGAAACATGAGGCGTGGGGAACAAGCGCCCCCCTAACACCCTCCACCTGGCTGCACAGGTCACCAGCCTCAGCGTGATCTCAGACACATGTTCTCCCTCATCCCGACCCCTCCCCGTTTCCTGCTCACCACCAAGTCCCGTCCATTTCACTTCTTAAACTTGTCTTGAATCTGTCCTCTGCTCCATTCTATGCCCACTACTCAGGAGGCCAAGACCCTATTATCTCTCACTGGATCCTCACAGACCTCCTTATCCACTTCTGCTATCTCCGATCTGTTCTCCACGCTGCAGGCCCAACTCCTCCTTACTTTTTTTTTTTAAACAGTCCCTTGTTGCTCTTTGATAAAAACTAAAATCCGTTACGCGAGTCCAATGCTCTGCTGGTCTAGCCCGTGCCTACCTCCCCAGCCTTGGGCATCATGACTCTCCCTCTCACAGTAGGGAATCCAGCCCCCCTAATTTCTTTAACTTCTGGGAGGGCACAAGCTTCATTCTGCCTCAGAATCCTAGCTCATGCTCTTCCCTCTGCCTAAAATGCCCTTCCTTCTTTTCTCCCTCCCTCCCCCTTCCCTCCCTCCTTCCCCTTCCTCTGGCTAACTCTTCCTCATCTCGCATATCTTAACTCAAACGTCACCCTTCCAGGGAAGCATCCCAGACCAGATCAGGTGTCCCTACTAAACGTTCAAGGTTTTGGTGAGCTTTTCCTTCATAGTATTTATCACAATTGGTAATAAGATACTGTATGGTTCTTTGGTTAGTGCCTGTGTCCCACACTAGACTCTAAGCTCCATAAAGATAGGGTTCTCCTATCCCTCATCACCCAGCACAGTCACTGACACATAGTAGATGCCCAGTAAATATTTACTGATTGACTGGACGAAGGAGAAAAATTATTGCGGGAAAAGGTGCAATCTTACTAGAGGGTTCTGGAGATCAAATGGGGTAGGAAATTGGGAAAGTGGGGTAGACCAGGCAGACATGGGTTAGGGTGTCTATGTATGAGTTGGGGCAGGGGGAACAAGGGTTGGTCTGGAATCAGAGGCCAAGCCAGCACCTCCACACTAGCCGTGTGTGAAACATGAGTGTAGCAACATGAGGAATAAACAGGGCAGAGCAAAGGAGGTGATACCTGGTAGGAACCTTCTCAGATGGAAGGCACACAGGATTTGAAACTTGGTTGGAAGAACAGGAAATGCTATTATTGGCACCAGCCACAGCAGAAATCACCAACAGCAATTCTCTGGGTGTAGAGCCTTTCGTCAGGTGAGTAGAGAATTTGTCATTCTGTGGGATGCACAGCGTCTAAATCCCCTCTTTAGACCCATAGCATGAGTCTTTCTGAGAGGCAGCCAGCTTTGTTTCTATCTGTTTTCCAAGGCTGGTTCTCTAGTCTTCCTGGTGAGTCTCAGTGCTTCCCAATATCCCTGAATAAATTCCTTTTTTGCTTAAGTCAGCCAGAATTCGTTTTTCTTGTTTTCAGCCAACAACCATAACTGGTATAGTCTGGTGCCAGCAGGGCAGTGACATCTGGCTTGTCTGTGTAGCCAAGTATGTGGCTGCCAGGCATGCAGACACCCCAAGAGGTGCAGGACTACCCTGGCAGCCCACAAGTCAGGGCCTCCTGAGGAACAGGGGGGAAAGGTGGCCATTGTGAGCCACACAGAGCCTCTGGATGGAGTCAGGGTTCCCACGGATCTGTGGGTAGAGGCCACATCAGAGAACTCATCTCATTGTTGGGATATGCCCATGGGGCGGGTCACCTAGTACACTGCAGACTGGAGGCCCAGCAAACCCACAGTTGGCTCATAGCCCCCCTTGGGAATGCAAAATCCGGCCCCTCCTGGGCCTTCTCATACTTGTTGTACTTTTCCTGAAGAGACTGTACTCTGGGAATCTATTCAAGATATTTTCCACTTGTAGGACCCTGAGTCTACTCTAAAGAACAAAACATGGGAGGAAATAAGCAGAGAGTCAGAGTGCACTTACCACACTTCCTGATGCCTCAGCTAATAGGATGTCAGTGCAGGAAAGGCGCTTGGGACCATCTAGTCTTGTGGTCTCAGACGTCAGTGGGCCTCAGAATCACCAGGTTAACATTGTGGGTTCCCACAGATTTCTTCAACCCCACAGCTGATCTACTAAGCCTAGGGTGAAGCCCCCAGATGTGGGCTTTGTACAAACTTTCCCAGGCGATTTTAACATGCATTGGTTGAGAACAGTGATCCTAGGCTAGTCCTTCACCCCATCTTACAGTGGAAGAAACTGAGACTCAAAAAAAAAAAAAAAAGTCTACCTGACCAAGGCCCCCAGAGAATCAGTTTTTGACCTGGACCCCAAGCCCAGGCCTTCTGACTCCCACACACCTGGACTGGCTGCGGCTAGGACAGGGCATGGAAACTGCATCTTTCCCAAGTTGCTTACGTGATTTTGTTCCCCTAACAGGGCCCTCCCTTTTCTGATTGTAAGAGGGGCCGCTTGTCCTGGGGAAATCAGGATGGATACCCAACTCTGGTCTTTGCTAGAGAGGCTGCTGTGGCCTTAGCTGAGGAGAAAACCCTGTGGGCAAAGCCAGGAATTGATACAGCAAGGGCCTCACTCAGCCTGACTCAGTCACAGGCCCAGGTTCCAGTTCTGAGTCTTTCAATGCCCTGCACGACCTTGGACAAGTCATTCCCCTCCCCGAGTCTCTGTTGTGTCCAGTTCATAAAATGGAGATAAATCTGCGATCTGCTATCTACCTGCCTACCCCGTGGACCTCTGGTGTGAGGGTGCTTTGTAGACACCCAAGTGCTGCCCAAGCAGGCGGGATTACAGACACCTGGAGATGTGACTGGAATACTGATTTCCACTCAAGGTCCCTTGAGGATGTGCCGGGTCCAACTCGGAAACAGCAGAGGAAGCTAAGAAGCTGCTGGCGATGCTTAGGGTAGATTCTCAGAGCCTTACGGGCTGGCTGGCAGGGAGAGCCCTTCTGCATCAGAACCTGCCATGGCCGAAGAACCCCCCTCATTTCCAGGTGCGTGTGTCGTGGGCAGGGGAGTCACTGGACCAGGGCCTTCCTGCCGCTGGCCTGGTACTGCCAGGACCCTCTGTCCATTTCTTAAAGTGTCCTGGCTCAGGAGCAGTAGGAAGTGTTCAGAGGACCCCCAGGGGTCCAAGAGAAGGCACAGCTAGTGTGGAGCTGCTAGCTTGGCCTCCTTCATGCCTGTTTTGGCTGTTAGAGCAGGTTCAAGAGGGCGGATTAGCTCATTCACAGTATATTTTTCTTTCTCACCAAATCACACCTCTCAGAACTGTTTCCCCAGCTGGCAGGAGTCCCAGTTTACCTTAAGTTATCAGGACGCCAGGATTCTTACACCATTCTGCCAAAAACTTGCCTTGTCACCTTGCTCAAACCCTTCACCTCTTTGAGCCTGTTTTCTCATCTGTAAATGGGGGAAATAATTCCTGTCCCTCCCTCCATCATAGGTCTGCTGTGTCAAATGAGAACACTGTCAGGGAGGGCTTTGTTGTCATGGTCTTGTAGGAGAAGCAGACAGAGGAGGCCTGGACAGGGAGGGAGATGGGGCAGGCATAGTAATGACCTTCAGCTCCAGGGGGCAGGAAATCTCTGCGGAATGATTTCAGTCCTGTCTTCTCTTGGGGCTGTCTCAGGGTGGCAGGTCCTGGCCACCCTGAGAGGAGAAGGCATGCCAGATTCAGGGACCTCGTGATGATGAAGCCTAAAGAAAAGTTTTCCATCAGAGACCTAAGCAGACACTTCCTTGACACAGGTGTGAGGTCACCTAGGCAAGTGCTTTTCAAACCATTCCCTCCCCCCCCTTTTTTTTAAGCAGATCCCATTCTTCACAAGATCTGAAAGCAAACCCCTTATCAGTTACTTCTGAAGAATCATTGAGACCCTAGGAAGCACCACTGATTCATTGTGCAGATGGAGGAAACAAAGCTCAAAGCAGGGATGGAATGCTATCAAAGCCACACAATAAACGGGTGGCTAAAACAAACAAATTTCAAAAACCACCTGGAAAGCAGGTCTCTAACCCTCAGCACAGGTGTCTGCAGCTCAGTAAGGCATCAAAGAAAAACGGAAAGTTTCCTTCACTTCCAGGCCCTTTACATACCCTGAGGGAGGAGGCTCAGAAAGTGGGTGTAGAGAGGTAAATAGGGAGATGTATTGACATCGCTGTAATAAACAAATCTCACTGCAGGGCAGGGAACTCATGGTCTCCTTTGAAAACAAGAATGTCTGGCAGGCTGTTTTCTGAGGCACTGAGTCCCTTGCTGAAATAAGGCAGAAGCAGGCCCGGCAACTCTAGACAAATGGAAATTCCTTCCAGCTGCCTTAGCTCCGCCTTCTGCATTGCTCCCCCGAGGGCTGGCGGCCAGGCTTTGCCAGCGGCCACGAGGAGACCGACCCAGACGTAGAAGGTCCCCAGGTATTTCTCACAATGGTAACAGGGCACTTGCATGAGTCATCAACCAGAGAGTGGCTTTTTGGTGGACCTTTGGGGCTGGCTTCCTGCCGCGGGGAGCTGACAGCCTAGGGGCGGCAGAGGGCAGAGTCAGACAAGCCAATCACTCCACCACTTTGATGTGGGGCAGGTGCTAGAACAGAGGCACAATCCACACTTGGGACGGGGGGGGGGGGGGGGGCGAGGGGGGAGTGGGGAGAGGACCGGCAGGGGCTGAAGGCCAGGCACGCGGCTCTATCACAAAGAGCTTTACGAGACTCGACCAAGGTCCCACGTCGCTCCTGCAGAGCTGGAGCAGGGGGTCACCAGCGCAGGAGGGCGGAACGCAGCCCAGCGCCCGCCGTGGGGGGGCGGGAGATTGGGGGAGGCGGGATCTGGACAAGACGGGAGGAGACGCTAGCAGCCGCCTGGGCGCCCGGGGCCAACGCGGCGGGGTCACCCTGGCCGCCCGTGGCTCGGATCAGCTGAGCGGACGCCAGGACCGCCAAGACTGCGGCCGGAGCGCATCGACCGCCGGGACAGACCGCGGCTGCTCCAGCTCTGCCCGTAGGACGTCGCAGCCTCCCTTCCTCTGTTCTCGGGGGTGGATGTCGCCTCTAGTTTAAAGCAGAGATGCTTTCTGAAAGCAGCTGAGGTCAAGCAGAAGGCCCCAGCTCTCCTAGGGGGAGATTTTGCTCCCCTGGGAAACAGGCCATTCTGGGGGGTTAATCACCGTGCAGGGGAGCTCGCAGACAGGTTCTTATCAAGCCCTTAATCCTAGTGTCGTCTGGCAGATGGCAGGGCGCCCTGCCTTCCAAACCCCAGGGACTCCTGGCCAAGAGAGAGTCAGAATGTTCCAATGGGAGGGGCCCCTAGAGACTAGAGCTCTGGAGTTTCGTGGCTTTCACACTGTTCTAGATGGAAGGCGAGGCCTGCAGGGTAGTGCGAGCGAGGCCGCGGGGGTGAGAGATTAGACCCCACCCCCATTCCGCCCCCGCTTTCATCTGTACTGCATTGAGACTGCAGGAGACATCATTAAAGGAGAGACTTGTAACTGAACACAAGTTTGAGGTCCTCTTTAAAGTCTATTGTTCTCTCATTTTTACCTTGTTGTGCATGACCTTGGACAACTTAAAAACCTCTGTGTCTCAGGTTCTTCAACTGTAAAACAGGAATAGGAATAGTACTACCTCCTTAATAGGGTTGTTGTAAGGATTAAGTGAATTAATGCATGTAGTCCACTTAGAACATATTGTGTTGGGACTTCCCTGGTGGCGCAGTGGTTGGGAGTCCACCTGCCAATGCAGGGGACATGGGTTCGAGCCTTGATCCGGGAAGATCCCACATGCCACGGAGCAACTAAGCCCGTGCACCACAACTACTGAGCCTGTGCTCTAGAGCCCACGAGCCACAACTACTGAGCCTGTGTGCCGCAACTACTGAAGCCTGCGTGCCTAGAGCCCATGCTCCGCAACAAGAGAAGCCACCACAGTGAGAAGCCCACGCACTGCAGCGAAAAGTGGCCCCTGCTCAGTGCGACTGGAGAAAGCCCACGCGCAGCAGCAAAGACCCAACGCAGCCATAAAAAGAAAGAACGTATTGTGCCTGGGTCACAGTGTGTTAGGGGTTGTTATTATTGTTATCATTACTATTATTTTTAAATAGGAGAGTGAGGCCTGGAATAGAGAAGGGACTTGCCCAGGTGACAAGGGAACTTGGTAGTAAAGCGGGGAGTAGTACCAAGCTTTCCTGTCTAGATGGAGTTCTTTATGTCTTAGACATTTTGGGGTTGATGCTCCATGGAAATCTTTGAAGATAAACAAAAGCCCATTTGGGGGAGGCCACACTGTATAAGAAGCCTCTGGAACAACCTCCATGGTCCTCAGAAAGTAAAGCAGTGGGGGGGAGTGCAGAGAAAACGAGGGAGAAAAGAGGAGGAGGGGGTGGAAGAAGAGGTGTCTGGAGCCCTCTTAGCCACTAAATAGGAGATGTCTTAGCTCTGGCTGCCATAGCAAGATAACACAGATGGGGGGGCTTATTACCAACAGAAATTTATTTCTCACAGTTCTGGAGACTGGAAACTCCAAGATCAAGGTGCCAACATGGTCTAGTGAGGAAGGGCCCTCTTCCTGGTTCATAGCTTGTGCCTTTCACAGTGTCCTCACGTGGAAGGGGCTGGGGAGCTCTCTGGAGCCTCTTTTATAAGGCACTAACCCCATTCCTGAGGACTCCACCCTCATGACTTAAGCAACTCCCAAAGGCCCCACCTCCCAATACCATCATCTTTGGGGGTTAGGATGTCAGCATATGAATTTGGGGAGCACACAAACATTCAGACCATATCATCTGATCACATTGGAGATGCTCTTGAGGGGATACCTTCATTAGGTGGAGGAACTAGACCTCAAAAATATTTAAAGCCTAAGAATTTTGTTTGGAGAATAAGGACTAGAGTTTGTGTTGCCCAGAGTCTTCAGCCTGATTTATGGTCAATTTCCATGCAGTCACAGCCTCCTGAATCTCTCCTCTCAATCTAAGCTGAGTCCAGCTTGGCAGGGACCCTCATCACAGCCTGAGGAACAATCGGGGCTTGTGTCCAGCAGTTAAAGAGATTCTGATTCGGAATCCTGTCACTTTCTGACTGACTGGGCAAGTATTTAAACGTAAGCCTCAGTTTAATCATCTATAAAATTGGGATTATAAATCTTGCCTCATAGTATCATCAGGAGGATCAAATAGGATAATGCATATAAAGTGCTTAACTCAGAACCTGGCACTAGGAAGTGCTCAGTAAATGCTCATGACTATTATTATCAAACATGGCTGCCTGCCCCCATGTGTGTGCAATGGCTTCCGCATCTTCTGTCTAGCTGTGGCCTATATTAGTTGGGATTTGGTTTGCCTCCAAAGAAAGAATCCCAAACTAGTGGTAATGCAGAAAAGACACAAGTTTATTTCTTCTCACATAAAATCTGAATAGGTGATTAAGGGTGGAAAATAGTTCCCTAGTGTCTGGGATCCAGACAGTATCTTGTAACACCATACATGGCCTTGACCTCGTGGTCTAAGATGGCAGTATCCAAGTTCCAGGCAGCAGAATGACAAAATGAAGGAGCCAAAGGATGCTTATAAACTACCTCTTAAGGAAGGTTCCTGAAAGCTGTTGTACTACCATGTCTGCTTATGTGCCATTGGCTAGAACATAGTCACATGATCACCTATAGCTGCAAAGGAAGCTGGGACATGTAATCTTTATTATGGGCAACCGTGTGCCCAGCTAAACACTGGTAGATATATTCCTATAGCAGGGGAGAATGTATAACAGAGACCTGTAGCAGGCCCTGCCCCAAGCCTCTGGCTTATGCAGGAGAGCTAGGCAGCTGGGAGCCAGGTCCCTGAGCACTAAAAAAAAAATAGGGATGGGAGCATGTTGCTTCTCCTCACCTATCCCCAGTGGCTCAGTCTGCAATGAAAATGTGGAACTGGAACTCAGGCCTCCTGCCATGGGTCAGAGAAAGTCCTATCCTGTTTAACCACCTCTGGGCCCTTCCAGGCCTCAGCTCTAAAGGCAGGAAGAAAACTGGTGAGGCAGCTGACTGCCCCCTCCTGGCCAAGGAGAGAACACCGAGCAAAACAGGGGTTCTGGGAAGCAGAGTGACACAGCAGGTGGGCTCGGCACAGCTTAATGGAATCTTCCATGGTAGGACGCACACCTGAAAATTGTGGCGAGGCTGGGCCCCCAACTAGTGCCACAATCCAAATGCCAAACTGGACAGACAGATCTGCACTGGGGCCTTCCACCCTTCTTTTCCTGATAATGGTAACACTCCGGCAGGCCACGTGGCCTCCGCCAGGGCTCAGGGAATATCTTTCTTTCTCCCTCCTAGCCTTCACTTCAGCCCACAAAGGTCTCTGAAAATGGAGGAAAGTTCACCAGCATCTCCCTACCCTGGTGCTTCTAAAACAAGCCCTCAGGCCCTTTCTGCTTCAGGAGTTTCCCTGCGAGTAACTACGAAGGCACAGGCAAACCCACAGTCACAGATGCCCTGGCTCTCCCCTCATGTGTACAGTGGAGGAGCACAGACTAGGGGTGGGACACCCAGCTTCTAGGCCCAGATCTGTCACTAACTCAGGGTGTGGTGTCCCCTCTTCTTTCACCGTCCCTTTCCTCGCTGTACCTTGGAGTCACCTCTTAGAAGTAAGGTTCCTAGGCTCTGCCCCAGATGCACCGGTTCTGTTTTTTAATCAGATCCCCAAGAGATTCACATGTAGTTAGTTTGGGAACCAAGAGGCTGGATGACTTTGAGGTTCAGCTTGTAGTGATATGGCGCTGAGGGTCAGGTCTGTCTGAACACTGCCCTCTAAGATCTCACACCCCTTCCTTCCAGCATCCTTTTATTCCCAGGGACCGGAAGTCTTCAAGCTCTGCCAAATTATTGCACTTTCCCTTCAAGAATTCTGTCCTTCCCAGATGCTGGGCCAGTCCCACACTGTTCCCTTCAGTGTGAACACCCTTCCAAGTACCCCACGTCCTGTTTCTACCTATCAAAATCCTCTTCACTCATCAAGGCTCCACCGAAACACGATCTCCCTGTAGGGAGCACCTGTAATCTGCCCAGTCTGAATTCTCTTCTACCTTCCCTGGGCTCCCACAAACAGTGTACATCCACTGTATACAGGATGTCCCAAGTGATGGCCAGCTCCCCTCGGTTGGAACACAGCCCACCTGCCCCACAGGACTGGGAACCCCTAGAGGCTGGGAATAAAATCTTAGTGCAGATCCCCTGAAGCCTGATTATAGACAGCACTTAACCCTCAGAACTTGGATGCCAAAGGAAAAAAGACAGGGAGGAAGCCAGGCCTAGCTAAGACATAACTGAGAGGTAACAGGAAGAACCCAAACACAGAGAGCTGGAGGCAGGAGGAACAGGTCCATCTTCCCATCCTCCCCAAAGCCAAACCTGTCCAGGCTGATCCCCCTGGACAGTTTCAAAGATTTGTGCTACAGAAAATACCTCCTTTGCCTGGGATGCACTTGTTTTCCAGGCTCTGAGGCTGAAGCCCTTCTGGCCGATAATTCCTTAATCCACCTGCCATCCTCTTCAGGGATTTCCAGCAAGGAGGTGATGTAGGGCTGTCGAGTTTGTTCTGCGTTTAACAGTCAGAAAGGGGCACCTGAAGGAAGAGATTACCTCCTCTGCCCCAGGCCCCTGGAAGGAGCAAGGTGAACAGGAAGGTGGCCTCTGGCTGCTAGGGTTCAACTTTGAGTGTTTCCCGATTTCTGTCTCTGCCTCTGGAACACCCTTGGAGTAAGGCCTAGGTATTTCTCAGAAAGGTTGGGATGGGGTCGGGTAGGGATGGGAGAGGGTTATTTAGGCCCTGGCTACACTGGCCAGGATGCCTTCTGAGTCCCTCCCCCATGCCAGGTGATGTGCTAGGGACCTTAAACACTCACCTAACAACCCTGCAAGGTATCCATCGTTACCCCCATTTCAGACATACAGAAACAGGCTAGGAGAGACTAGATCATTTGACAGCATTAGGCAATCGGAAGGTTGCAGAACAGGATTCAAAGTCAGGTCTGTCCAGCTCCAGAACTTGTGTTCTTTCTACCCAACCTTTCCCAGAATGAAACTTCCAGCAAGTCTTGTTTCTTTCCCATCCTTCTGGCTGCAGGCTGTCTGAGCTCCTTCCATCTCTAACAGGGCATCACCAGTGGGCTCCATTCCCCAGGAGCTGCCTGCTCAGAGACCCCCAGATTTGCCCCTTCTTTCTCTGCTGCGGGAAAACAAGAGCTTCCCCAAGAGTATCTTTTTAGTGTTCTGTTGCATTCTTTTGTTGCACACTTAACCTCGTAGGAAGTCAACCCCCAATGCCGAAAATTCCAATTTGTCGCATTCCTTGAGTCGGCGTCCACCCCTCCATGTCTGTGCTCAGCTTGAGCATATGGTCTGCTTCTACCTTCAGCCTCTAGACCGTGTGCCCAACCCCTGGTGTCACAGAGCTCCTGCCTGATCATTCTGCAAGTGGTCATAGCGCTGTTTGATGGCCACTTCATGTTGTTGGCATCTGGGCAAGGCGCAGCGGTGTTTTTCCAGGGACACTCACTTTTTATTTTTCCTTTGAGAAAGTCGGGTGATTCCATAAGTAGGAAAAGACCCCTGCTCATTCCTGTCCCCTCACATCTGCGGTCGACCTGGGGCGCTGAGGCTATAAAGGGAAGAAGACGATTTAGGTTGTGTGTAGATTGAAAATGACTACTGTTATTCATTGCTGGTACAATAAAGCATTTCACTTCCTCCCCCAAACCATGGAATCTGTCACCCTGGGTTAAAGTTTCCTAGGAGAGCAGTGAGCTGCCTGCCACTGGATGCCCTGTGCCCAGTACAGCACCTGGCACAAAGCAGAGACTCAAATAATAAAGGGGGCAGAGGGAGAGGGAGCAGATGCTATTAAGCACAGAGGTCCCAGGTGCACCTCCGAATGTGGGAACACCTAGGGCACTTGTATTATCCTCAGTATTGCTCCTCCATTCCCACCAAATGCCCTGAAATCACACTGTGCCTTCTGCCAGTTTCTTCCACTGGAGCAAGTCCATCAATCCTGCCAGTATGCAGGGATGTTTATGGTGCCCTTCATTTATTTTTTTATTTTTTGGCCACACCTTGCAGCATGTGGGATCTTAGTTCCCCGACCAGGGATCGAACTTGCACCCCCTGC
This sequence comes from Stenella coeruleoalba, assembly GCF_951394435.1. NCBI lineage: Eukaryota > Metazoa > Chordata > Mammalia > Artiodactyla > Delphinidae > Stenella > Stenella coeruleoalba. The sequence goes on along the minus strand of NC_137150.1, from coordinate 71,962,484 downwards.
AGTGGAAGCACGGAGTCTTAACCACTGGACCGCCAGGGAAGGCCTATGGTGCCCTTCACAATGTCACAGATCTCTCACCAATCCCTAGTGGCCTGCTGCTCTTCACTTGTTTCCTTGAAGGTGCTCTTGAGACTCCACAAAGTGTGTGTTTTCCCATCCAGCACCATATTCTTTCCTTGTCTCTTTATTTATTTTATTTATTTATTTTTGGCTGCGTTGGGTCTTAGTTGCTGTGCACGGGCTTTCTCTAGTTGTGGTGAACGGGGGCTACTCTTCGCTGCGGAGCACAGGCTCTAGGCGCACGGGCTTCAGTAGTTGCGGCACATGGGCTCAGTAGTTGTGGCTCACGGGCTCTAGAACGCAGGCTCAGTAGTTGTGGCGCACAGGCTTAGTTGCTCCGCGGCATGTGGGATCTTCCCGGACCAAGGATCAAACCCGTGTCCCCTGCATTGGCAGGTGGATTCTCAACCACTGGGCTACCAGGGAAGCCCCCTTTCCTTGTCTCTTAAGGCATGTCCTGCACTACTTTGCACACCTTCAGTCAGACATTATGAGCCAGAACCTTTGGCTAGAACACAACATGAGTAGGAGAGAGAGAGAGGCCCCAGCAGAGTAAATACCCCAGTAATGGAACAGAGATGGTTCAGCAGGGCACTTGCTGGCTGAGAACCGGCCCAGCCAGGAAGTGGCCAGGACAGAAGCATGCTCGGTGCAGTCCCTCCTGTAGCCTGAGAGCGGAGTTTAGCAGCAGAACTTCCTCCTGAAACCCAGGTGGCTACAGCTGAAGCTGAGAAGAGCAATCAGCCCACTGCTATTTCTGAAGGCGCCCAGTGTGGTTACTCAGCGAGCTGTAATTAAGCTTATCTATAATTTGATAAGTGGGAGCAGCCTCACATTTTATAGAGTAATTAACTCTCACTGAGAGAGCAGCACAGGAGTTTCTGGGCGCCAGCATCCCTGGAGGTTGGTCCACATTCACACTCTCTCCCCTCTGACGCATGCCCGTGGATGCTGAGGCCAGGATCGTCCTCAGCCACAGCCCTGGAAGTACCTCCTGGCCCTGCTCTCTCCCCCTCAGGCCCTCCCACAGAGCCCAGGCCACTGGCAGATCCAGACACAATGGACACACCTGCAGTGAGATGCGGGAAAGGCTCAGCCTCCCTTTCCCCGTTGTTCTCTGCAAAACTGTGGGCTGGAAGAAAGTTGAGTTTAATGCTTCCCACCCATCACTCCTTCACAGGCTCCATGGTCAGCCTCTGACTGACTGGTCCAGCCCAGCTCCAGGGCCCTAATGGAGAGACTGAGGCAGGCTTGGGGTAAAGGAAGGGGCCCTAGGGATGGAGGCCAGGCCTGGATTTCTGTCTTGGCTCTCCCACTTCCTGGCTCTGTGATCTTGGGCAAATGACTCCACTTCCCTGAGGCTCAGTTTCCTTATCTGTCAAGTGGGAACAGTAGCCCTGCCTAACTCATAAGCCATTTATGAGGATCAGATGAGAGATGATTTGGGAGCCCACTTACTTGTGAGGGGGCACATGTGTGTAAGAAATTGTCAGCACCTCTACAAGTGTATTATACCCTGTCTCAAAGTTCTTGTTGCTTGAGGGGACTTAAGTGACCATTCAGCCTGATGTGTGTCATCAATAATGAGAGGTGGGATAATCACAGCTGAAACCTTCTGTTCAGACAGTGAGGAGTATGGAAACCTTGTCAAATGAGGGACCTTGGCTTCTGAACCTGACTTGCCCATGTCCAACCTAGTGTTCTGTGCAGCTCTGGGTCGTAGCCAAGTGTCAAAGGACTTAAGTCAGAGATGGTAGATTTCAGCTCAGTCTTTGGGTGAATTTTCCCTAACCAAGGAAATGCCATCTTAGGAAGTAAGGAGATCCTTGTCACTGGAGGGCTTCAAAGCCTGGCCAGCTTCCTGGAGGTTGGGAGTCATGCTTGATGATGGCTGAGTCCCTTTTCCTTCTCTGAGGTTCCAGGAGTCCTGGCAGCCCTCCCAGCCCTAATCCCAGGCCCTGGGCCCTGGGCCCTGACCAGTATGCGCTCACCCTATACCTCTGAAGCCACAAACCTCACAAACCACCTTCCCTGGTGCCTACACACACCAGGACGGCCTTAGATGCTCTGGGTTTGCTTGTTTTCTTGTTTGTTCTACATCGGAGCACTGGGTCCCCAGAGCCCTCCTTGTTCCACCTCCGTACCTGAGGATTCTCAAGTCTTGTGCTCAGACGACCCTCGAGCTCTCTGAGGACAGCTCCAGAATCTGTTTCTGTCCAAGGTTTAGGTGTTGGTGTTCTTAGAGCATGCCCTCAGAAACGCCCAGGATGGGGCGGTGTGAGCCCAGGCCAGGCAGATTTCCTCCTGGAGGGTCACTGATGGGCTCCTCCAGCACATCCCCTCCCAGGGAGCAGGGCCCAGAGCCTGGGGGAGGGAAGGAGGAGATGGCTTATGGGGCAGCACTCCGTGGTTGTACTATGCGTATGCCCACGGATCTTTCTCACTGTTACATAATTGAGGTATTTTTTCCCCTCCTTATTTTAGATCCGGGTGCCATCTGCCCTGCTTTTCATGCATCACTAGCTCCAGGCTGGAGGTTAGATCTGACTTGGCCACCCGGTTCTATCCCTCTCTTGGTGAGAGACTTGGGGTAGTTTGCTTCCTCTTGTGTAAAGTGAGAAAATAACCCCAGCCTGCCTGGCTCCCAAGGCTGCTGTGAGAATCAGAGGAGAGGAGGGGCAGAGCTGGCTGCGGACTGGGCCCAGCACTGCACAGGCGTGTCTGGCTGCTCTCTGGCAGCCCGGGCCTGGCGCTACGTAAGCCGAGAGAGCCTCTGCTTGCTCGTGTCTGCACCTGCGCCAGAAAGACCTGGTGCAGCTTTGCAGAGCCAGTTCCCGCTTGAAATACAGGAAACGAGCAGGCCTCACGAGTGGGGAGTCTGGCAGGGCCCACCGCCCCGGGCAGCGGAGGCACCCGGAGCAGCTCATGGCAGGGAGGGCCAGGCCGGCTTGTCACCTGCTTGCACAGCCCTTGGCCCCGGGTGGAGTGTAAAGCGCAGCACGTGTTCTGTAACAAGGCACCGTCAGGAGTATCTTGCATAAAGCCCTTACCCAGCCTCCAGCCATCAAGAGAGGGGCAGTGCGGGCTGAAGGCACCCGTCCGTGGGTCCCCACAGACAGAGGTACCACTGGACAAAGTCCCAGGTGCAAGCCGAGTCCAGCCCACACACCCCGCCCGCAGTGCCAGGCTCTGTCTGCACGCTTCCCCTCCTCTTGCCTGAGGCCTCGAGGGAGGCCCTGGAACCACAGCCACTTACTCAAGATTACACCATGGGGTGACAGAGCGGGATTGGGGTGTAGGACTCTCCCCCCTCCATCTCAGAGGCCTTGAGGAGGATCCAATGGTACAGTGAATGCCTGGTTCCTGGCCCAGGGCCCCGTGCAGGTGCCTGCTCACTCGTGCCCTGCCCTGCATAGCTGACCGGTACCTGCTGCTTGGGAGATGGGGTTATACTCCAAGGGACTCAGGCCCAGAGCTGCAGGCCTGAATAGACAACAGGTGATGGGTCCTCAGGCCTCACCGACTGAGCGAATCCTTCCAAGGGGAGGGTGCTAGAGACGATGCTGCCACCCAAGGTGGTGCTCGTGGACACCATTAGTCCCCAGCAGCCCCAGACAGTGGGCGCAGGTAGCAGCCTCCCCTCACCCCCACAGGCAGGGGCAGCTCTGCTGACAGGCAGTGAGGGTCTAGGTACCAGGCGACCCTGACCCATCCACCTGGCTCCCAGGGCTCCTGGGGCCACAGAGTGAGGTGATGGTGAACAGCACCACTCAGGAGACTTTCGTGCTGGCCCTGGATCTGCTCAGACCCACTGTGATGCTGGGTGAGTCACTTCCCCTCTCTGGGTCTCAGTTATATCATTTATAAAATGGGAACAACCACCTCTATTCTGCCCACCTCAGCTGTCTCTCGTAAGGATCAAAATGAGACCTGCCGCCAAGGAGGCTCTCAGCGGCCAAAAGATGAATAGTAATTGTGAGGTTTTCATTAGCATTAGCACTGAGATGATCTGGAGGGAAGTTGCTCTGGGCTTTCCAATCACTGGGATAAAAATTAAAAATCAGGGCAGCCTGCAGGCCAGCCTAGCCGTCCTGACTTAACGCCTGATGGTCCCAGCAGACGCAGATGCGTCTTCTCCAGTGTTCGGTTTACTGCTGATCCTGACCCAGAGCGTATGACCATCTCCCTTTCCTGCCAGTTCCCAGGCATCCATGCACACGAATAACTTCAAGTTCTGCATACATTTTCCTTTAATAAAATTAAGCATGGAAACAAAATCTCCCGAGATATAAAAATGAGATTCTGAATGGCAAGCCTTGTGATTCAAAAAGCTCTTCTTGTTACAATGACCGTCAAGTGTCCCTCCCTGGGCTCTGGAGGGTTTCAGTCTCCCTGCCCACTCTGTCATCCACACAGGCCCTCTGGGCCTCACCGCGCAGATAGGGAGCTGGGCGGGGCATCCCTGCTTGATGACAGAGGGGATCAAAGCCCAAAAGACAGGCTGAATTTTCTCGTTGTGAGACCCCCTCTTCTTTGGCACTGCCTGAGGCCCGTGGCTGGTTCCAGCTCTCCAGGTTCTGCTTTCTCCTGGCACCAGGCTCCACGATTAAGCCAGGCAGCTACTAGAAGAGAAGGAAGAGTTGTTTCTAAAGGGGCCTTGTGTCTTTGTGCCTGGACCACTTCCAAGGTGGGGAATCACCAACCCTTTGAGACCTCAGGTTTGGGTGGGAGCTCCCAAATCAGGAGCTGAGGCCACTCCGGCTGCAAAGGAGATAGGGCACCCTCTAGCGGCAGGCCTGGCCCTTCCAGGGCGAGGCAGAAGGGCTGGTACTCAGGAACCTGTTCCAGGGCCTGCAGATACCTGGAGGAGGGTGTTGCCTGGTTTTGGTCCAAACAGGCAGGCTCTGGGCAATTGCAGGGATACTAGCTTTCAAACCCAAACCCAAGGGCTTCCCTGGTGGCGCAGTGGTTAAGAATCTGCCTGCCAGTGCAGGGTACACAGGTTCAAGCCCTGCTCCAGGAAGATCCCACATGCCACAGAGCAACTAAGCCCGTGCGCCACAACTACTGAGCCTGTGCTCTAGAGCCCGCGAGCCACAACTACTGAAGCCTGCACGCCTAAAGCCCGTGCTCCACAACAAGAGAAGCCACCGCAATGAGAAGCCCGTGCACGGCAATGCACAGTAGCCCCCGCTCGCCATACCTAGAGAAAGCCTGCGAGCAGTAACGAAGACCCAACGCAGCCAAAAATTAAAACAAGTAAAATAAATAAATTTATTAAAAAAAAACAAAAACCCAAACCCAAGAAGTGATAACACAGACTCTGCTGATCAGTGACCTGGTTTAATTAAAAATAAGTCCATAGAAGGGAGGTGAGCCATCAATGAAGGCCACCCTGAGCACCATAGAACAGGTGTGTGTGTGTGTATAAGCACCAGGTGAGACAGACAGGGAACCTGGACCCACCCCTGGGGGAGGAGAGGCCACAGTGCCCGTCCTATGTATCACGGCTCCTGCCAAGAATGTCTCATCAACAGGGGTCCCACCCCAGGCAAGACCAAGCAGACCCAAACCAGAAACAAATTACCTCTTAGCCAATGAGCACCTCCACACAAGTTTGTCCTAAGATAAGCTGGAGAAACCTCAAATGGAAATCTCCAGAATGTTGCCACCCCCTCCACTCAGCTCTGAATCACTGGCTGCAGGCTGCACACAGCAGCACCAAGGACATGCAAAGAGGTGCATGGTGGGCACATGGTATACATGGCCCAGGTGAGGGTATAGAGCTCATCACAGGATCCTCAGATAACTGGATCCAGAGCAGCCCCGGAACATAAAATGTGAAATGTTTCTACAGCAGTGGCAGGAACACACGACTTGGACCTTTATATTTTATATAAAGCAATATAAGCAAAATTGATTTATAAGCAATAAAAGGGTAATTCATGTATCCTCTTTGAGCCAAAAATTCTTCATGTACAAAAGAAAAAAAAAAGCTGCCCTTTTTACTCATGAGGCTGGTTTAAGGATCAAATGAGATAAATTTTTTTGATGTGGACCATTTCTTTAAAGTCTTTACTAAATTTATTACAATATTGCTTCTGCTTCATGTTTTGATTTTTTGGCCCCGATGCATGTGGGATCTTAGCTGACCAGGGATTGAACCTGCACCCCCTGAACTGGAAGGCGAAGTCTTAACCGCTGGACCGCCAGGGGAGTCCTGAGATAAATTTTTTGAACTGATGCTTTGGCTTTAAAATATAAAGGATTTGGATTCTATTTTATAATAAATCTGTTTTTAATATAAAGATGTCTACCTAAAATCGTTGTATAAAATCAATTCCAGAAAGACAGATTCACCGTGTTTGCCCTGAGGTTTGTGGGCCCTGCCCACCACTCTGCACCCCAGTTGAGAAGGCCCGAGCCATTCACTGGGCACACGAGTTGAGCTGGGCTGCCTGCTCTGGTTAACGCTCAGACTGGTGGTGGGTCCTCCTTGGACTGGGATAATCCACAAGTGGGTAATCAAGAGGTAATGACACAAGCCCCTCCCCCTCCCTCCCTCCGTCCTCTTCCCTCCCCCGAGGGCTGCACAACAGAGGCCAGTGCTAAACTCCTCAGCGTATGTAGATCCTGTCAGAGATCACTCTGGGCAAGTGGGTCGTGATCCGCATTCGCACCCAACAGCAGTAGTCCATGGGGTGGTAGCGAGCGCAGGGGGTAGCCGGAGGTCAGGGTGTGGGTGACAGCGCTGATGATGGGGGACGTGTCCGTGGAGCTGCTGTTGCAGTAGGTCTCCATCTTCGCGACCCTCTCGTCAAAGTACTTCCTGCCGTAGTCCTTGCGCACCCCCTCAGGCAGCTCGTCCCACATCTTACTGGCGATGGCATGGATGCGCTCAGCGCCGTGGAGGCTGGTGGTGGCGATGAAGTTGCCGGGTTCCACCACGCCGACCTTCACTCCCAGTGGGTGCACCTCGTAGCGTAGGCAGTCGGAGAAAGCCACCCCAAACCTGGTGATGCAGTACGGGGCGCCGGCCGCGTGGGCCATGCGGCCCAGCATGCCGCTGGTGTTGACCACGCAGCCTGCGGAGCAAGACAGCAAACTCCTGCTCATGCAACAATACCTGCAGAGGGTCTGGGGCCTGGCATGTTTCTGGAGGTCTGGCCAGAACCCAGCCTCCTGGCCCCCGACAGCTATTTTGCGGCCTGTCAGGCTGGGGCTCCGCCTTCTGAACCAGCCAGGGTCAGGGGGCCCCCTCGCTTATAATGAAGGCCAGCTCAGGCCCACACATCAGCGTCAGCATCTCTGGTATTTCCTGGGTAGCTGGCTGTTCCCAGGCAGGACAGGGGAGGAGGAAAGAGTGGAAAGCAGGCCTACATAGTGGGAGGGCACAGTAAAATGAGCAACACACAGCGAGCTCTGTCTCGCCTGCCAAATTGTTATCACCTGGCCGGGCTCTGTCGCCAGGCAGGCAGGGGCAGGGTTCTGATCCTGACTGCAGATCTAAGACATGCGGACAGAGTCTCAGGCACCGGGAGAGAGTGGGGAGCTGGAGAAGCTCTCCCATAGGCCCCGCCTGGGGGTGCTAGGAGCTGACCACAGCCTCTCCCAGCCGTGGGGCAGGGGATGGAGGAGCCATCCAGCCTGCCCGGTAAGCCCAGGCAGACTTGAGACCCACTCGCCCTGGGTGTGCACCCAGGAAGTTAAGGCACAGCCCCACCTGGGCACTGTGACGAGACACCTTTCAGAAACCTCCATGTTGGAAGCTGCTGAAGGACTGGGGTTTTCTTCCGAAACCCTACAGCTGCTCTCTGGGTTCCTCCTGTCATTGCTGGGACACTGGGACGGACGGTATGGGTCTTCCCCTTTTTGCCGTAATCGTTTGCTACTATTGGGAGAAAATCTGAGTCAGTGACTTAGGTGGTTTGCTTACATTTGGCCACCTAACGTGGTTTGGGCGTTTGTTTCGGCAATTTCTAATCTTGATTATCACTATTATTATTTTCACCTACTACCACAATTGTCTCATTGGTTAACTATGGCATAGTAAGCCATAGAATGGATGTACCAACATTTTCTTAACCACACCCCTGTCCATACCTGATGTGTACACACAGCTCTGTGCACAAAGGTGGTTATTTGTCTAGATTAGGTTCCCAGACGGGGATTACAAATGTAATCTTTTAGCCTTTGGTGCAGACTGCTGACCTCTTACCTGCTCTGCTTTCTGAAAATCACACATCCCTTTCTGCCCCCCCGTCCAGGGCACCCCCACTGGTCACCATCCACGGCCCAGTGTGGCCCCTGGGGGTCATGCACTCAGCCAGTGAGGGCAGTGGATGTTGAGTCTAATGAGACCTATTTCCATTCTGAGCAAAGATGAAAAGGTAGAGCAGGCCCAGGGGGCAGGAAGAAGGTCCCTTTCCAACTCAGCTGTGGCCCTCTAAATGAGGGGGAGAAAGGGTTTTGTCCCCCGCACTGTGCCCCAGAGGTTTACTTCCACCACCTCCTTGTAGGTCTCCATGCTGGTGAACTCCACATCCCCCAAACGCTGAGATGCCCGCATTGTTAACCAGGCCCTACAAGCGTGGGCAGGAGGGGACAGAACCGCACTCATCACAGGGCTTGGCCTCTGGATATCACCCATCAGCCTGCAGGCCATTCCCCTCCTCACTTTCATTCCTTTCCCCCATAACTTGCCAGCTTCTTGTCCAAGGCTCTCAGGACACGTCACCCAGGAATGACAGGAGATGGAGAGGCCTAAGCGACTGGCTGTGACCGTCCCTTCAGTCTCGTGTCCAATTCTCATCTCACTTCTGCCTGCAGCGACTCTCTGACCCATCATGACCCAGCCCTCCTCCAGCCTGGAGCCCCACCTCACCTCACTCGTTTCTACCCTATTCCCCCCAGTCTCATCCCACTCCCTGCACCTGGGCACCTGTTTATTCATTCCTGCCTCTGAGCCTTCACTTGTATTCTCCCTCTTGCCAGAAACCAGGGGAACCTCAGGAGTCTTCCAGGCCAAGCCCTCTCTGGAGGACCAGAGAGGGGATGCGGCGTCCAAGGTCACACAGCAAGTTAGAGGCTCAGCCAAGCCTCGATGTCGGGTGGGGCCCCCAGTCCAGCTCCACTCCAAGACCCTCCTAACTGCTACTCCATCCTCTGTGAACCATGCACTATTGGCTGGGTGTCATGTGGTGAGCCCCTGGCACCTGGTAAGCTGTTCATCAATATGAACAATGGACACACCTGGTCTTTGCAGGTAGCGAACACCCCTCAGCTTTGTGTGGTCCCATGGGGCTTAGTACAGGGTCAGAGCAAACATACACTCTCTGAGTATACTTGGGTTGACTGCTTCCTGCAAGGCCAGCTAAGGGCCAGATAAGTAGACTCAGAGAACTATGTGCTAGAAGGATCACTGGAGTCCGTTTAGCCTGATTACTACTCTCACAGCTAGGGAAACAGAGGACCCAAGGGGGAAGCCTGGCTCTGGTGTGACCAGTGGGGCTGAGGCAGAGGCAGAGCTGAACTGGGGGACGGGGCAATGAGGAGGCAGCCTTGTGCTGCAGGGCCCCCTCTGAGCTGTCTTTTGGGTGTAAGCATTGGATGGGCTGGAGCCTCAGGACGGCGGGGCCCTGCCTCTTCTTTGTGGAATCCCTCAGGATTTAGTCTCCCGTGGCCATGAAGGTGCTCCTTGCCAAGGCGTAGCCTCAGGACAGAGCTGCCTCCTGGCCGGCTGACCCCTGCCTGTGGGAACTCTGGCCCTGCGTCACCCCTAGTTAATCATGGAAATGAGTCTGTGTAAATGACAGAGTAATTGGTCTCTAGCTTCTTTACTTCGTGTTACCCAAATTAAAGCTTCCTCAACTGACCTCTGGTGCCTTCTCCTTCAATTATGGAAAATTAAGGTCATTTATTAGAGGAAGGAAATGGCTGGTTAACAAAGTGCTCATGACGCTCTCACCCCCACTCCCCACGCGGCCACGCCGAAGCCTCCCCCGGCTCAGCTCTCAGGGCTGACCTCACGCAGCCACTCCCCCCCCCCCCCCCCACTGCAGACTGTCCCCTGCAAGTCTTTGCCCCACTCCTGTCACCAGGAGAAGCAGAAGGCCTCTCACCAATTGTCAATGCTGCCACTTCACGCTCCACCTTCCACACCATCAGCCATGCATTTTCTCTCTTATGCAACTTCCACTCCTCCCTTGCCCCGGCTCCCTCCCTTCAACATTGTACACAGCAGATGCTCAATAAATGTTTGTCTGTAAATACCATGTCCCCATATCCTAAAGAACTTTTTCTTAATCACGCTACCCCCTCACACCACCATCTTGCTCTCCTTCCCTCCATAGCCAGGCTTCTGAGAACACAAGCTACACTCTCCAGTTTCCCAGTTCTCTGTCCCAGCCCCATGCTGCTCCAGGGTGTTGAGGGCGGCCCATGCTAAGGACGTCTCCCTCATCCCTCACCCCCGCCATCTTCACTGGCCTCAACCTCTCCCCCCGCACCTGGTGTGCTTACACCACTTATGCATCCTGACCCTCACTCCTCCCTTCGCATTAATGATACCCAAGCATCTCCTCCATCTTCCCTGACCCCTTTCTTCCACCTGCCGCCCAATGTCCTGTCCTAGTGCACCTTCCCTCAGATGACACTCAATGCTTAGGCAGCCTCCTCTTCTTTATGTTCATGGAAATTTCCAGCTGCTTTGTGTTTGATTCATATGGCACAGTATCACACAACATAAAATACATACAGTCCTTTTATCCAGCTAAAATTTAATTACATCTGACGCCGATAACGAAAAAAGTTTAACTGAACTTGACCTGTGGAAGCACACTGTTCCTGGATCACAACTCTGACGACATGATAAGTAGCAACGGTCTGTGGACGAAGGAGCTCACTGGAGTCCTCAGCCAGCATTCTGAATAAACTCATGACATTCCTGCTGGTCTGGGTGACAGTTGTTCTCCTGCAACGGCCCCATCGCCACCTCCGAGTAACTGTTCCAATGTACCCCCGGGGAGTCATGGCTCCTCCCAACCCCACCTCCTCCTCCAGACCATCGCTCTTACCTGCATGTCCCACAGGTCCCCAACTCATCCTAACCAACCAACACACCAAGCGCCCAGTGGCCCAAGCCTGCTCCTCTTGCTTGCTAATAGTTTCACTGTCATCTTCAACTCCTCCAGCCCCTTTGTCTCTTCCCCATCTAATGAGTCAAGAGTACTATTAATATTACTGAGAAAGATCAAAAGGACAGCTGCCAGGCCCTGAACTAGGCACTTTGCATCCATTCATTCTCCTGATCCTCACAACCAACCTATAAAAAAGTACGATAGATACTAAATTGTTCCATATCTGGATGAGGCAACTGAGGCTCAGAGAGGTTAAGCACCTTGCTCAGTGTCACCCAGCTAACCAGTGGACAGGAGGGCATTAGGACCCAGGTCTGTGTGAGGACACAGCCCTGGCACTTAACCCTGTTCTGCTGTTGCCTTCCTTTGCTGCGTCCTCAGAATCGGTGCCTTCTTTCCTGTGTCTACAGCGTTAGTTTGGGTCCCTGTTGCCTCCCTCCTATGTTGTTGGAGAAGCCCTCCCGGGTCTCCCTGTCACAGTCTCTTTCCTCCTCCTCCATCCTGATCTGACCCCCTCCGGCAGACTCTCCTCCTCAGTCAACCACTTCCTGCTCCTATGCTTCCCTTCCGGAGTGGGGCGTGCGAGGCCTCCTTTCCCATGTTTCTCACCCACTATCCACCAAGGACTCTGCCCTCTCTGAGCCTAAACAGCCTGCCACTCCTCTGACATCACAGCCCCTCCTGCCTCCACTGCTTCCTGGCTCTGCTCAGCTCCCCTGCCCCTCAGCCTGAGAGCAGCTTTAGTTGAAATGCCCCTGCCATGGTCAGATTGACATGTGAGCCTCACAGATGGACAAGCTGAGACCCTAACAGGTGAAGGGACAAGCCCAAGATCACACTCCTAGTAAGAGGCTAAGCCCAGAGTAACTCCAGTCTTCTCACTCCCAGACCAAGGGTGCCCCAGATGTAGGGACTTCCCTGTCCGTGGCATAATGTCTCCAGTGCTATAACTGTTCCTCATAGGTCCCACCGTGAAGCCACTGACTTCCACTTGGCTGGTGCCCAGCTACAAACTTCTCCTCCCCGCTCAAACCCTTTCGGGTGCTCAGCACACTACCAAGTATACAGTAGGCACTCAATAAATGTTTACTGAATGCAAGATAAGGGATGGTTTCAAGATCAGGCCAGGCCCACAGCCTGCTCGTTGGTCTACTCACTTGGCCTTTCCCTGCAGTGGGGAGGAGAGGGCTGGTTACAGGCTCTGGATGTCCAGTCCCTCAGAGCCCTGCTGGGGAGCAAAGGGGCTCGTGGCAGATGGCTCACCAGCTCTAATCGGACAACGCCCTTCATCTCACCACCACGGCTGGCTCCCCTGGCTTTGGCAGCAACTGTTCCACAGAGCCAGGGTGAAAGGCATCAAACTCGCCATCAAAATGTGCCCTCCACGGTGCGGGCAATGGGAGTGGGGAGAATGCACTTGTCTCCCGGAAGGTTCCTGCTGGGGTCGATGGGTGGAGTACGAGTCAGAGCGGCCACCAGCTTAGGAAAAGCATCTGGTCTGAAAGCTCAGGGAGGGCACCACCTGGAGGTCAAAGACAGTATTGCCTGAGAAGGCGGGAATTTGTGCTGTTTTACCAGGAAAGACAGTTGGGAGGGGGGGCAGGAAGAGAGAGAAAGAGGGAGAGAGAGACATGTACAACCACGTATCTGACAGATTTATTTTCTTTTTCAGACCTAAAAATCTTCACATCTTTCTTCCAAAAAATGCAGTATTGGTTAAGTAAGGTCATGGTGAGTGGTTTAACAACCCTTCCTGAAATGCATCGAGCAGAAAAAAGCAGCAGGGAAAGGTTTGTGTGTCAGGGTGGTGCTGGGGTTTAAGCCCAATCCAAGGGCAGGGGGTGAGTGCTTCCCCCTGCAACCCAGGGTCCTCCCTGCCTTGCCCGGTTAGGCTAACTGGCCAGACTAGTACAGGGAATGGAGGTGATTCTGCCCTGGCGGCAGAGGACAACAAGAACCAGGGTCTGTGTACTCAGGTGCATCCCTTAAAAGGTGCCCAGTTGTTCCAGCTACAGTTGGAAATAAGGGCATCGCCACCTGTCCTGACCTGCTCAGGTTAATGCAATGAGGAAATTGCTTTTTAAAAAAACCTGTTATATGACAAAGCTCTATGCAAATTCAGGTATTATTAAACAGGAGAAAAGTGTCATTCACTCGGCAAACATTTCTTGGGCCTCTGTCATGTTCTAGCACTGTGCTAAGAACACAGACACAAAAATAAATAACTCAGACTCTGTTCGCAAAGAGTCAAGTTTTAGGGAAGGAGGCAGATGGGTAAGCAAAGAATACGGGGTGACTTTGCTGTATGAAAGCTTGTGGGAGGTGGGAGGCTGCACAGAAGGTGGGGTGGGCAGGGAAGAGCCTCCGAAGGCAGTGCCAGCTGAGGACATTAACAAGAGGGGGCCTGGGGATGGGGCACTTCAGGAGGAGGGGCACTACGGTCCTGCCGTAAGCCACTGCAGGCAGGGCAGAGGCAGAGGAAGTGGTGGGACATGAGGCAGGAGAGGTGGGCAGCGGTCTGCTTGGGGTCAGGGGTGAGCTGCTGGAGGATTTGAATGAACTAGACACCATTTATTGTTTACTGTGCTTCACACTGTGCTAAGCATTGGACATGCATTATCTCATTAGTCCTCACGCCCTAAGCAGGTTGTATTACCATATTTCCTGGATTCTATGACACATACTTTTTTCACCACAGGGATGAGCTACGATCGATGTGAAAATCAAACACTGTCAGTCATAATTTAATTGGTAGTGACTTTTCTCAGTGGTCTACAGAACAGTGATGCATCTTATGAGAGGAAAGGAGTAGCTGCCAGAGGATGAAGTGATGGAGAAATGCCTACTGTCAGCCGAGGGCTTGCCTGGGCTACATCTGGTACCGAAACAAACATCCCCAGGAACGCCAGGGCGGGAAGCACGAGGATGGTCAGCATACACCGGCGGAAAGTTCTCTGCAGGTTGGGCTGAGTGTCAGTGGTTTGAACCAGGAGGACCCTAACCCCAGGTTCTCCAGGAGGCCTCCCCAGTGGCCCTGGAAGAAGCAGCACGGTGTAGCACCAGGAATGCCAGCCACATCCAGCGTCACCTCTGCACAGAGCAGCCAGGTGTGAGGCTCAGTCCACGCTGAACCCCGCTGGTATGCCAGTCTTCCCAAACGACATGGTGTTCCAGCTATGGGGGAGCAGATGAGCCTGGAGCTCCTGCTGCCGTCCCCACAGAGGGCTGCACCAGAGAAGAGCTCCCTGGACGCCATCTTCAAGTCCAGAGGCTGGAGGGGCTGGTGCCCACAGACACCTCTCTTTCCCACAGACAGCACGTGGACATTAGGAAAACACATATCTTGTTTTAATTCAGTCTTCATATCTGGTTCCTCAAATGCCCCTTGGGGTAGAGCCCGCGTGGCCTGAGTCTCCGAGGGACGCTGATGTCTACTCCCGATAGCATGGATTCCAGCTGCTATCGAGAGCTGAGTGACATTTCCTCCTCTGGACTTCGTTAACCCTGCTGCCGTCTGGCAGCAGCTCTCGGGCCCCACGCCAGACCTCTCCTGTGCCTCCTGCCAGTGTCAAGCCAATGTCCCTGCAGTTCCCGGGGGAAGCCCCTCACTCTAGGCCAGGGTACCGGCCTTCTCACAGAGGAAACCAGGGGTTAATCTCACAGCCCACAGCTTCAGGCTCAGCATTCAGGCCCCAGGAGAGAAACCCCACCCTCCTACCTTCTCCAGACATTCCTCCCAGGAGTCCTCATCCGCCTCTGAGCAGCCTGCACGTCCTGCTGTCAGTTTGCCTCCAGCTGTTCAAAGGAAACTTTTCCCAACCCCCCTCAGCCCACAGGCCGCAGACTATGGCAGTCTGTCCCCTTCCGGATCCACCTGTCCCGGGGCCCAGGCTGCACTGCCCGGGCCACACTGCCTCGCTGGCTCCAGGGTTTCTGTCTTTGTCCATGTCTGTCTTGCTGCTCAGGGACAAGCATTCGGTCCTACTGTGTTGGTGCCTGTGTAACCGGTTTATTGATAAACCCATTTCTTTCACTATCCCTTTAAACTTCGTCTGTAAGCTACTTTACCACCCCTGGATGAAATTTCAGGCAAGTCTTGTAGCTTTTCCACTCATTCTCAGATAACAGAGAACCTCTTTGTCTTGGCAGGGAGTCCAGTTCAGTCTACTAATCAAATAACTCCTGTCCAGTCTGGCTTGAATACCCAAACTCTCAAACTTATATCCAGTTTGGATCTAGAGACTGTCATACAGAGTGAAGTAAGTCAGAAAGAGAAAAACAAATATCGTATATTAAAGCATATATGTGGAACCTAGAAAAATGGTACAGATGAACTCGATTGCAGGGCAGAAATACAGACACAGATGTAGAGAACAAACGTATGGACACCAAGGGGGGAAAGTGGCGGGGGCGGGTGGTGGTGGTGTGATGAATTGGGAGATTGGGATTGACATGTATACACTGATATGTATAAAATAAATAACTAATAAGAATCTGCTGTATAAAAAAATAAATAAAATAAAATAAAATTTAAAAAAACCACAACAATTTATATCCAGTTTAGAGCCTGCCCTGACCCAGGCCTGGCAGGGCTGTGGGAAGTGGAAGTGGGGTGCCAGGTAGCAGGGCTGGAAGCTGGCCTTCTCACTATTTTCAAGTTCGCTGTCCTCTCCTATTCCTTAATCTCTGACCCTTCCAGGGCTGGATGCAGGGGCTGGCTAATGAAGGGGCAAGATGTAGTCTTCTGAGGGTGGTGCCACTGTTGTCTGCTCTTGGAGCCCTGGGACAGCAGGTGCTCAAGAGCTGGTCCTCCCTTCGTGGGACACTTTTGTGGTTTCCGCAGAGATCCTTCCACTGGACCATTCCCTCCTCTACCTGGGCATCTCCTCCCTCAGCCTGGGCGCTTCAGTGGGACACCCTTCTGGCTGAGTCACACGCACCCTCCTAGAGGTCTCACTGCACAGGTGCCCTTAAGATGACTCCAGGCAGCTCTCCCATTGTGCATATCAGGTCCAGGCGGCAGTGTCCTGCCTGGGTAGAAGGACAGCCCTCTCTCTAGGGGCTCTCTTTGCTCTGCTTCCAGATGAGCCACTCCACCCTCATTTGGGGGCTTTTAGACTTCTTTTGGTAAACACTAACACACCATTTTGTGACCTCCAAACTCCAAGGCACAAAATGTAAGTTCTCCAAGTAAGTTCTCTTGAAGCCCACCTCATTTTAGTTGAGACCAGAGGGAAAACAGCACAGCACCCTAACTACTCTTTCCAATCTTGCAACCTCTTCTACCTCAATTTATTACAGCATCGAGGCAGGTCATGGGCTAGTCCCAGCAGAAAGGTTTCACAGTCTCTCAGCATTTATCGTTGGGCAGTCTAGCACCTCAAGGCAGAATGTGAGGACACTCAGCACATATTATATGTGAGTATCTATCACACGTATTAGAAACATGGTGACAAGAGGAACAAGTCTGGAGTGTTGTAATATTACAGGATGAGCCAAAGGAGGAGCCAGCAAAGGAGATGGAGAAAAACCAAGAGTGCAGGGTGTCCACAAAGTCAGGAAACAAAGCGTTACAAGCGAGAGTGGTTTGTTTGGTCAAAGCTGCTGACAGGTTGCGTATGAAAATGGTCTGAGAAGTAGCCAATGGATCTGACAAAATAGGGGCTGCTGGCATCCTTGATAAAAGCCATATCAGAGGCATTCAGAGCCCCGCCTGGTCTGGTCCTGCCTTCCTCTTCCTCCACAAGGGCACTAGGCTTCAGCTACCTCAAAGTACCAGTGATGTCTGGATATGCCACCTCCGCCCATCACGGGCAACTCCTGTTCGTCCTTACAGATGGTGATGAAAGGCCATCTTGGCCCACCAAGCCTTCCCTGTGCTCCCAGAGAGGCAATCTTTTCCTCCTCCGATACAAATCTTCCCGCTACCACCCCCCATGCTCATTCACACTACGCCTCTCTCACTTATTGGGCTTCAGCCACAGAGGCCTCCTGCTGTTTCTCTAGCCCCCCAGGCACACACTCTCCTTGGGGGTTTTGGCTTGGCCGTCCCCTTTTCCCACACGCATCTGCATGACTTGCTCCCTCACTTCTCAGTGAAGTTCTTCTTCCCTCTTTAAAACCCTTCCACCACATTCACCCTCCATCTTCTTTTCCTGCTTTATTTATCATCCCACAGAGAAGCAATTTACTTACTTACTGTATTCCTTGTCTATCTCCTCCCCCCACATAAACTCCACAGGGCAAGAACCTGTCACTGAATTGGTACATGCTGTAGCTCCAACAGAGAATGTTGTTGGATCATAGCAGGTGCTCAATAAACATCTTTTGGTGAATAAACAAATAAACAGAGTGGTAGGAGCAAAAGCCCCATCTAACTAGGTTGGGGAAAAAAATGGAAAGTAAATGAAAATATCTAGTACAAGAAACCCTCTCGGGGTGCTTTTCTATAAAGGAAAGCAAAGAAATGGGGTGGTAGCACACACAGGAAGTGGAGTTGTGTCGTGGTGTGTGTGTGCGCACACGCATGTACATGTGCCAAAGTGATTTGGTAGAGAGTGAGGGGTTAATGATGTGGGAGGGTGGAGACACCTATCCGGTGGAGCCAAGTCCCTGAGCTGGCCTGAGGCACTGAGATCTGAAGCACAAGAGGAGGGGTAACTAAATAAGAGCAGGCAGAGTGTTTGGCAGAGGTAGCTAGAATCTATCATGTGGCTTAACATCTCAGAACCAGCTTGGAAGACTAAGCTCCCATTTTCAACTCCTGCAGCACTTTATCCATAGTCCCTAATGGATCTGACCATTTTCTGGTTTGCATAACTAGTTCAGACCTCTAGTGACTTCTGCCCCCTCTAGCTCTTAACCAGAACAGACAGACCATGACACCGTAACAGTCAAGAGGTAGACACCACCAAACATAACCTGGCAGTGATGTGCCTGGTATTCTCCTCAAAGTACGTGTCACTAACTCATAAAATCACCGCTGCAGGAGTGGAAGGACCTAAGATCACCCAGTCGGACTCTCTCGTTATAAGTAAGAGCAGACTGGGGCTTGGGGAGGCGAAGTGCTTGCCCAGTTCCCAGGTTAGTGGCTGATCTAGGACTAGCACCCAAGGCCCTGACTCCCTCTCGAAAGCTCCTCTGCAGCATTAGGTCCGGGTGTGCTCCCACCTTGTCCCTGGACAGGCCAGCACAATGGCACAGGTGCTGAATATACGAATGAGGAATTTTAAAGGCACAAAGCGTTTTGAGGCATCACGACTCCTGCCAGGACCTGTTAAGGCAGGTCCACATTATACAGAGAACCCAACCTTCAGCATGGCCACACCCATTTCCCCCCAAATCCCTTCACCATTAGAGGGAGTAGGCACTGGTATCGATTTCGAGGGGAGCACTTTGGCAGATTTGAATACATTCTAAAGTCTGCACACCTTTCCACCTAGCACTTTCACATCTAGAAATTTTTCCTAAGAATTACTAATGAAAGGTAGGTGCAAGACTATTCACTGTGGCTTCGTTTATAATAACAAAAGTAAGAAATACAGTGCACAGATGGATTGCAGTTACTTTGGGGCAAGAGACTGAAATGAAAAGACTTCACTTTTTTACACCACATATTTCTGTATTGTTTGAATCTATTAGGAATATGTACTACTTCCATAATGCAAAATAAGTAAAAATTAAAAGGACAAACTCTTCTCTGATCTAGAAATATGTTCAGACCATGACAATGCAAATTACTTTACTATTTATACTTGTTCATATTCTTGAATTTTTTACATTGAACAGATACTGTTTTATAGATATTAAACCTAGTAAAAAAAAAATTCTTTCCCAGGGTTCCTACTGCCTTCAAAATAAAGAAAAATGTCTCATCCACTGAGCAGAGACAGCAAGTTGTCCCGAATACCCATTCTTCCTTTCTTCTATAGCAGTAAAACCCCTGACTTAAAGCAGGGTACATATTGTTTCAGAATACCAATTACATTTCCCAGAATCCCTAGCAGTCAGGTAGGCCATGTGACTAAGCTCTGCCCAATAGAGTGACAGCATGGGTGCTATATGTGCAACTTCTGGATCATGCCTTTAAAGAACAGTAAAAGAAGCACTCACAGTAAGAGAAATACAAATTAAAACTATATTGAGATACATTTCTCACCTAACAGATTGGCAAAAATCAAAAGTTTGAAGTACACTCTGTTGGTGAAAGTATGCAGAAACAGGTATTCTCATACATTACTGGTGGGAATATAAAACTACACAACCCCTATGATAGGAAATTGGGGGATATCTTTTAAAATGATGACTTATTTCATTAACCCTTTGACCTAAGAGTAATCTCATTCCTAGGAATTTACCCTAAAGGTAAACCTCCAAAAAATATGTGAAAAATACATACTCACAAGGTTATTCATTGTGGCATTATTTGTAATTGCAAGATATTGGAAAACAACCTAAATGCTCATGCGTATATAGGAAACCAGTGCAGTAAACTATGGTCCACCCACACAATGGAGTACTATGATGCTGTTTAAAAAAAGTGAGGAAGATCTCTGTGAATTCACATGGAGTGGTTTCCAAGATATATTGGTAAGTTTCTTAAGTACAAAAGAGTATACACATTTGTGTAAGAAGGGGGAAATGAAAGAATGGAGTGGAGTAGAAAAAAATAGGAGGTGGGAGAGTAACACTACTTTGAGTTTACCTTTTTATATAATTTTGACTTTAGATACTTGTTAATGTTTTATATCTTCTAAAATTAAATAAATCAAGAAGAATAGGGGGAACAAAATACAAACAAATGAATCAAACTTTTTCAAATTAATAATAATTAATCCAAGTAACTTTAAACACAGTGCTTTGTATACCTTTGGTCAATAGATAAAAAACACTTTAAAGAAATCTTAAGCTCTACTGTGGTGGCCACAGTAGACTTCCTTTCAGGACAACCTGCTATGGGAGCAGCTGACAGAAGGTCTCCAGCTGCCGCAACTTCAGATCCACTGCGCCATGAATGCCATGGCCACGGCCATATGTGCCTGAGTTACTCTCAGCCAATGGCCAAGCATGACAAAAGTACAGGGCCATTCCTGCCCAAGGCAGGTCTCCTCTAATAAATAACCTTTGCTGGGGACGTCCCCATCGTCCCAGCCGAGACTCTCAGACTGAACTGCAGTCTGACCTGCGCCTACCTATTCCTCTTTTCACAGACCTGCATTGCAGTCTAAAGGATTGCCCTGACTTTTCCTGTTCTCTGCCCTTTAGCCATTACAGGCATTCCCTAGATCAAGCTCTTGTACATCGAATCCTATTTCGGCACCTGCTTCTTGCAGGATCTGGCCTGACACAACAACTTAGTAGCTTTGCTGTTTGTAATGGTATGAATGTAGCAATTCTGAAGCATTTGTGTATATATTGTAGGATTAACTAAATTAGTAAATATATCAATATAGTTGGGAATCAGCATGCTAACTGCAGGAAAAGAAACAAATATGGAATGAGGGAAGCAGGAAGAATGCTGTTGTGTTGAATTGGAATAGGTCAGTATAACCTCATGAACTGTGTGTGTGTGAGTGTGATATTTATAGGAAATGTATATAGGAGATAGATATAAATAGATATAGTGTGGGTATATGTATATATGTGGGTATGATTATATATACGTCTTCTAGCTTCGTCCGCTGAGGAGATCAAGGAGCAGCAATGCCCCATTAGCAATGAGAACATCTAACGCCCAGATGTTGGTGTCTAAATTCCATTAAAAGGAACCAGGTAAAAACACATGTCTACACAGAGACATGTATGTGAATGTTCATAGTGACATTAGTCACAATGGCCAAAAATCCAAACATTTTTATCCAAATATCTATCAACTAGTGAATTTTTTAATGTACCATATCCATACAATAAAATAGCAACCAGTAGTAAAAAGGAATGAACTACTGATACATTCTACAATATGAATGAATCTCAAACACATTATGCTAATAAACCTGGCACATAAGACTACTCATTGTATGATTCCATTTATTTGAATAGTCCAGAAAGGCAAATCTAAAAAGGCAGAAATCAGTGGCTACCTAGAACTAGAGGTAGGTGTGGGTAGGTGTGCAAATGATCAAGAGGGAAATTTTTGAAAGTTGGAAATGTTCTAAAAATGGATTGTGGTAAATGTTGCAGAACTTGCTAAATTAGGGGAATTGTCTCCCAATTACTTTTGCAGCTTCATGTCCCAATGCTTCCTTTCATGCATCCTAAATTCCACTTTATGAGTCCCAGTGGAGCCTCATACTTCCAAGCCTATGGTTAGGTTACTCCTTCTGTCTGACAGGTCATTCCCCCCAGTTTCCTCCTATGACAGCATTATTCATTCTCCATGTCCCAGAACAAATGTCACCCCTTTTGTCATGCCAGAGTCAATCCCTTCCTTCTGTGCATTCTCATTAAACATTCTTTGCACAACCCTGAGAACACTCTCCACTCTAATTCTTCCAGTTGTGTCTGTGCATGGCTGTCCCATCACCACTGGAAAATGCTCCTTGGGGACAGAGATCAGGTCTTACTCTTCTTCAGCACCTAGCAAAGTGTCAGGAACATCATTCGCATTTGGCAAATGAATGAATGAATGAATGAATGAAGCTATGAAGAACAAGAGACACTGAAATGAATGGAAAAGATATCAGCTGTTGTAAGCAACAGATGAGCCAGTTGTTGGGAAGGCAATGAAAAAACAACTACAAACACTGGCCCAGGTTCTGGGCAGTACTGATATTAAATACTCAGCTTGAAATAAGATTCTGGGAAGATGGCAGACTAGGAACCACCAGGAATCTGTCTCCCTACCTAGACAATAAGTGCACTGGCAGAATCTGTCTAATGTAACTATTTTGGAATTCTAGAATCTGTTGAAGGCTTGCAACTTCCAGGAGACTGTATGGATAGTAAACTGCGGTTGATTTTGGCCAACCTAACCACTTCTATTCAACATATTACTGGAAGTTGTAGCCAGAGCAATTAGGCAAGAAAAAGAAATGAAAGATATCCAAACTGGAAAGGAAGAAGTAAAACTATCTGCTTGTAGATGATATGATCTTACATGTAGAAAACCCTAAAGATTCCACAAAAGTAAAACCCTGTTAGAAATAACAAGTGAATTCAGCACAGTAGCAGGATAAAAGTCACACAAAAATCAGGCACATTTCTACACACAATGAACACTCTGAAAAGGAAATGACAAAAACAATTCCATTGACAATAGCATCAAAAAAGAATAAAATACTTAGGAATTAGCTTAACCAAGAAGGCGAAAGACTTGCACAATGAAAACCACAAAACATTTCTGAAAGAAATTAAAGGTGAAAGAAATAAATGGAAACACATCCTGTGTTCATGGATCGGATGACTTAATACTGTTAAAATGTCAATACTACCCAAAACAATCCACAGATTTAATCCAATACCTGTCAAAATTGTAATGATGTTTTTTTAGAGCAAGAGAAACCTATCCTAAAATTCATATGGAATCTCAAGGGACTCCAAATAGCCAAAACAAACTTGAAAAAGAAGAACAAAACTGAAGGACTCAGACTTATTGATTTCGAAACTTACTACAAAGCTACAGTAATCAAAATAGTCTAGTACTGGCATAAAGACAGACCAATGGAATAGAATTGAGAGCCCAGAAATAAACCCTCATATATATGGTCAAATGATTTTTGACAAGTGTACCTTGACCACTCACTGGGGAAAGGACAGTCTTTTCAACAAGTGGTACTGGGAAAAGTGGATATCCACATGTAAAAGAATGAAGATGGACCCTTACCTAATACCACACACAAAAATTAACTCAAAATGGATCAAGAACCTACATGTAAGACCAAAACAATAAAACTCTTAGAAGAAACACAGGGCAAAACCTCATGACATTGGATTTGGCAGTGATTTCTTGGATATGACACCAAAGGCACAAGTAACAAAATTAAAAATAGGCAAATTAGACTTCATAAAAATTTTAAAATTTTGTATATCATAGACACTATCCCCAGAGTAAAAAGGCAACCCAAAGAGTGGGAGAAAATATTTGCAAATCACATATCTGATAAGGATTTAATATCCAGAATATATAGAGAACTCCTAAAACTCAAAAACAACAAAAACATACCGTTAAGAAATGGGCAAAGGACTTCAATAGACATTTCTCTAAGGAAGATCTATGAATGGCCAGTAAGCACATGAAAAGGTTCTCAACATCAAAAATTATGAGGGAAATGCAAATCAAAACTACAATGAGATATCACCTCACACCCATTATGATGACTATCATCAGAAAAAAACCCCAGAAAACAACAAGTATTGGCAAGGATATAGAGAAATTGGAACCCTTGTGCACTGTTGGTAGGAATGTAGCATGGTATAATCACTGTGGAAAACAGTGTGGCAGTTCCTCAAACGATTTAAGATAAAATCATCATATGATCCAGTAATTCTACTTGTGGGTATATACCCCAAAGAATCGGAAGCAGGATCTTGAAGAGATATTTGTACACCCATGTTCATAACGGCATTATTCACAATAGCCAAAATGTAGAAGAAACCCAAATGTCCATTGACAGATGAATGGATAAGCAATATACGGCATATACACACAGTGGAATATTACTCAGCCTTAAAAAGGAAGGAAATTCTGTAATATGCTACAGCATGGATGAACCTTGAGGACATTATGCCAGTCACAAAAAGACAAACACTGCACGAGTCCACTTATATTAGGTACTTAGAGTAGTCAAATTCATAAAGACAGAAATTGTAATGGTGGTTGCCAGGGACTGGAGGGGAGGGGAGAATGGGCAGTTATTGTTTATATTAGGTATAGACTTTCAGTTTTGCAAGATGAAAAGTGTTATGGAGATGGATGGAGGTGATGGTTGTACAACAATGTGAATATATTTAACACCGCTGAACAGTACGCTTAAAAGTGGTTAAGATGGTAAATTTTATTTTGTATGTATTTGATTGCAATTTTAAAACCCTACCAAACAATGACTATGTATAAAAGGACAATGATGGGCTTCCCTGATGGCGCAATGGTTGAGAGTCCGCCTGCCGATGCAGGGGACACAGGTTCGTGCCCCGGTCCAGGAAGATTCCACATGCTGCAGAGTGGTTAGGCCCGTGAGCCATGGCCACTGAGCCTGCGTGTCCGGAGCCTGTGCTCCACAAGGGGAGAGGCCACAACAGTGAGAGGCCCGCGTACCGCAAAAAAAAAAAAAGGACAATGATTATGAAGATGACCCATCTCTTACCTTCATCAAGTAGCCAGCAAATACAAGGAAGCCTTTTGAATGCAGATGCTTGGCCAAGGAGAACCCAAATCCAGAGTCACAGCCTGTGACCAAGACAGCTTTGCTGGCAACCTGTTTTAGAAGGTCAGACCCCACATTAGGAACCCAGGATCCTGAAGGCTGAATGACCAGGCCTCCTCTGGGCAGTAAAAATTAGGGCTTCCTGAGTGGGCCAGGCCTGGCCCTCCCCACTTGTCTCTTGCTGTTTGGAGAAGCATCCTGGTATAGTAGAAACGCTTGGACTCAGAATCAAGAGACTAGGTTCTAACCCAGACTCTACCACCAACTAGCAATATTGCTTGGGGAAGTTGCCTCCTCTTTCTGGACCTCAGTTTCCTCATCTACAATCACCATCATCACCATCACCATCATCACTGTCATCTTCATCGTCAAGTACTGAGTACCTACCATGGGCAAGGCACTGTGCATGCATTATTTTAATTCTCACAGTAACTCCATATAATAAGTATGATTATTATATCACGTTACAAGTGAGGAAATAGACATTTAAATGCCCAACATAATTAGCGATAGATCTGGAACTGAAAGAAGGACTGAGAGATTTCGGAGTCTAAACTCTTAACCCCTAACTTCATTTGATGGGGCAGGGGTTGTTCAGCGAGTGAGAGAGTGGCTCTGAGTGCCCTCGAAGCACAGAAGCCCTTACTCTGAGGGTGGATCAGGGCCTGGGAGCCCAGGGAGAAGGGCTCTGACCAGCTCGCTGGCTCCCAGGTAGCCGGGCTGCCACTCACTGGGTTCACTGAAGCAGCGTCTAAGTCCGACGGTCAACAGGGACAAAGGAGGCAGAGTGGAACAGCAGCGAGCCTCTGCAAGAGGAAAGAAAGCCATGAGCAGAGGCTGTGGTCACACCAGACCCTGTTCTGGGGTGGAAGCAACTCAACAGGCCCTCAGGCACCAGTACCCACCCTACTCACTACTCCCACCCCAAAACCCTGAGGACAACCTGCTGGTACCACTTAGGAGGAGGGCCTGTTTCCTACAGGTTACTAGTCTGGGACAAAGTGGGCCAGCAGTTGCAGTGGACATTTTTGCCACTGTGTAGGAAGAACCTTCCAGTGATAGACCTCTGTTAACAAAGCCTTCTGCAAATGCAACGTCTTAACCCTTAGGGTTTACATGGCTTCCTGATAGTTTTTTTATTTTGAAATAATTCTAGATTCACATGAAGTTAAGAACACAGAGAGATGCCCTGTACCTTTTACCCAATTTCCCCTAATGGTAACATCTTGCAAAACTCTAGTACAATATCACAACCAGGATATTGACATATGCAGTGAAAATACAGAACAGTTCCACCACCACAAGGATCCTTTGTGTTATCCTTTTATAGCCACACCCACTCCCACATCCTCTTTAACCACTAATCTGTTCTCCACCTCTATAATTCTGTCATTTCAAGAATGGAGTCATAGAATATTAACCTTTTGGAATTGGCTTTTTTCACGCACCGTAATTCCCTAGAGATTCACCTGATTGTCTATTGTCGCATGTATCAATAATTTGTTCCTTTTTATTGCTAAATTGTATTCTATGGTATCCTGTACCACAGTTCGTTTAACCATTCAACTATTGAAGGCCATCTGGGTTGCTTCCAATTTAGGGCTATTACAAATAAAGCGGCCAGGAACGTTCCTGTACAGGTTTTGTGTGAACCTGTTTTTCTCTTGGGTAAATGCCCAGAAGAGCAATTGCTGGGGCATACGGTAGTTGCATGTTCAGTTTTTTAAGAAACTTTTAAACTGTTTTCCAGAGTGGCTATAGCATTCTACATTCCCAGCAGTGATCCAGTTTCCCCATATCCTTGCCAGCATTTGGTGGTATCACTATTTTTTATTTTAACCATGCTGGTAACTGTGTAAAGCTATCCACTGTGGTCTTAATTTGCATTTCTCTAATGGCTAATGATGTTGAAAATCTTTCCATGTGCTTATTTGCCATCAGTATATCCCCTTTGATTAAAATGTCTCTTTAAAATCATATTCTATTGTAATTGGAGTGTTTGTTCTTTCACTATTGAGTTCTGAGAGTTCTTTATATGTTCTAGATGCTAGTCCTTTGTTGCATATGTGGTATGCAAATATTTTCTCCTAGTCTATAACTTGTCTTTTCATCCTCTTAACAGGACCTTTACGTAGAGAAACAGTGTTTCATTTTGATGAAGTCTGATTATTCAATTTTTCCTTTTATGGATCAATCATATTTTGGTGTCAAGTTTCAGAACTCTTTGCCTATGCCCCAACCCAAAGATTTTCTCCTGTTTTTTTCTAAAAGATTTACAGTCTTGGGTTGTTGGTTTTTTTTTCTGTTTTTTCATTTTTTGGCCATACCATGAGGCATGTGGGATCTTAGTTCCCCAACCGAGGATCAAACCCATGTCCCTTGCATTGGAAGGTCGGAGTCTTAACCACTGGACCTCCAGGGAAGTCCCTAGTCTTGTGTTTTATAATTTAAGTCCATGATCCATCGTGAGTTAACTTTTGTATAAAATGTGAGATAAGTCAAAGTTGGTTGTTTTTGCCTATGAATATCCATGCTCCAGCACCATTTTTTGAAAATGTTATCTTTCCTCCATTGAATTGCTTTTGCACCTTTGTCAAATATTGGTTGGGCATATCCACATGCTTTTATTTCTGGATTCTCTGTTTCATTGAGCTATGCGCTCCCACCTTATTTTTCTTTTTCAAAATTGTTTTTGCTATTCTATTTCCTTTGCCTTTTCATATAAATTTTAGAACAATCTTGTCTTTTTCTATAAAAATCTGACTGGGATTTTGACAGAAATTGTGCTAAACTTGTATATCAATTTAGAGAAAGTCAACATCTTTACTTTTTTGAGTCTTTCAAACCCTGAACATAGTGTGGGTCTCCATTTATTTAGATCTTTGATTTCTTTCATCAGTATTGTATCGTTTTCAATGTACAAATCCTGTATAATTTGTTGTATTTATACCTAAGTAACTCATTCTTTTGAGCAATTGTAAATGGTATTATTTTAGATTTTGATATCCACAGTTCATTGCTAGGATATAGAAATACACTGACTTGTGCGTGTTATCTTGTATCCTGTGTCCTGCTGAACTCACTTATTAGTTCTAGGAGTGCTCTGTGGATTCCTTGGGATTTTCTATGTAGTCCATCATGTAATCTGCAAATAGGGATAGTTTTATTTCTTCTTTTACAACCTGTATGACTTTTATTTCCTTTTCTTGCTTTATTGCACTTCCTTATTGCACTATGGTGAGTCAGTGGTGAGAGTGGACATTCTTGCCCTGCTCCCATCTTAGGGAGAAGGCATTCAGTCTTTCACCAGGAAATATGTTAGCTGCATGGTTTTCATAGATGATCTTTATCAAGTTTAGGAAGTTTCCATCTATGCCTATTTTTCTGAGAGTGTTTATCACAAATGAATGTTAAATTTTGCTTTTTCTGCAATAATAGATTCATGTGATTTTTCTTCTTTGGCTTTCAGTTTGGTGGATTACATTAACTGATTTTTAGCAACGAGCCATCTTTGCAGCCCTGGAACAAATTCACTTTTTCATGGCTTACAATTCTTTTCATATATTGCTGAATTCTACTGGCTAATATTTTAAGAATTTTGGCACCTATATTCATGAGGGCTATTGGTCTGCAGTCCTCTGTTTTGTACGGTCTTTGTCTGGTTTTGGAATCAGTTAATACTAGCTTCATAAAGTAAGTTGGAAGGAGTTACTGCTGGGTACGGATGGGAGTTCCGGCTTCCCACTGGGTCTTCACCAATACCTCCCTGGCTGTGAGAGGTTGGAGTGCCTCACTACTGCTCTCCACTGTATGGGGGTGTGTGGTCTCATTATTGTTGAGAGGTGGAGGAAGTCCTAGCTCTCCGTCTCTACTAGGTGTCCTCTGACACTCCTCCACCCCCCACTCCCCACCCCAAGCAGGCAGGGTTCCTTATTACTACTGGGTGAGAATGTAAGTCCTGGCCCCTACTTGGCTTTCTCTGACATTACCCCTGGTGGGGGCATTGGTCACAAGTAAGCAGGGTGGTATGGTCACTACACCCAAAACTAGTTAAATGACTTTATCTAAAGTCAATCACTGTTTTACCATAACCCCAGGATTTGCTGTACAAAAAGAACAAGGTGCCCCTGGCAGAACTGTCCTTGTCCCCTGCCATCCTTTTGCACTATTTGATATTTTAAAAAGTAACAAAAAGGTCACAGCAAGAAAAAAAATTATTTCAAACTGATTTGTTGCCAGATTTTCTCTAATCCACTTCCCCATATTCCAATATATCCACACAAACTTGACTATCTCTGGGTGTATTATACCAGGAGCTACTGCTCATACCCAGCTATCAATGGCATATTTCTACTTCTCCAGAGAGCACAAGGCTCCATCCCTCCACACCCAATCCCCAAGAGGCAGGACCCTGATAAGGTGAGGGCCAAGAACACTGCTGGGGAGCTCCAGCTGACACAGGAGCGCCCTCCTGGACACCACTTGGTTTCTCAGCCTTTCCCTTTGGCCACTGCTGGGACTGCCTCATCCTGCTCTTATTTCTTCTCTCACTTTGCAGCTCCTGCAGGTGCTACGGGATCCCTGGCTTGGGGCTACTTCTCAGTTCAGAGGGCCCTTGGGGCTAGGAAGGCCTTAGCACCTCAATTCTTTAACTTTAGTTAACAAGCACCTGGGAAGCTTGTTAAAATGCAGGCTCCCAAGTCCCTGATTGACATTCTGATTCAGTAGGATGGGGTGGCCCCTGGAAATCTGCATGTTAAACCAACACCTGATTCCAGTACAGGCAGTACTGGGAAAGGCCTGGTTGATGTAGGTCCAGAGCAGCTGTTCTTAGGTTCTCCTCCCTGATTGTTTACTAGAATCACTTGGTAAAACGATCATGATTATGTGCTTACGTTATTAAAAAGAGATCTTACCATTTAGCAATAGATACCTAAACACCAACATCATGTCCAGGATTTGCTTTGAAACAATCCAGTAGAGGGAGGGGGAGGAAAGTGGGTGGGAACACAGATGAAACAAGACTGGTCATGAGCTGATAACTGTTGAAGCCCAGGTACACCAGGGATCAATTTACTACTTTCTACTTTTGTATGCGATTGAAATTCTTCCCAAAATAGTTGAAGAAGAACTAAGGAACCAAGGAAGCTTTTTAAACTATTCCCATCGTTGGCCTCACGCCTAATGAATGAAATCCGAGTCCCCAGGGGTGGGGCACAGGGATTTTTTTTCCCCACTGCGCTCTAGGTGATTCTAACTTGCAACCAGAGTTTGTAACTGCTGCCTTAGGAAAAGAGAAAAAGGACTTTTTCCCCATGGGGTTTCCTTTTCAAGCCTCTTGACTGCCAAGTCCTAATATCTCCGGGGACAAAATCAGCTCTAGGCCACAGCCCAGCCAAGGCAGACACTCCTGTTTGCTGCTAATATCTATTCTTCTCATCTGTCTCGCTACCAAAATGTTGTCTGGGGTACCAATGTGCCCAATTCTTTCCAGACTATCGCCTACCCAGCAATCATGTGACCTACCCCTGGTCCATAAGGTGCAAGCAGAAGTCTGCAATGATTGCCGGGAGAGTTTTGCTCTCCTGATGCAGGGGCAGCTCCTCCCTTCTTCCATGCTGCTTTGCTTCTTCCTGCCTGGACTGAGGCTGGAGGTGGAGGAACATGGCGGCAGCCGAGGTGAGGGCCACCATCAGGATGACAGAGCAGAAGGAGACAAGAAGCCTGGGTCCACTGATACCTCTCCAGCCCTGGCCTTCTGGAAGTCTTTGCCCTTCTAATTGCGATGCAGTCCTGATACATTGGCTTATCAAGGCTAAGAATGCCCCTGAGGGGTTAAGTCCGAATTCCATAATATAAAATAGCATTGCCCTGGAGGGTCACCTCTCCCCGGGAGGGTCTTGTGGTGGCAGTAAACTGCTGGTCGCCCAAACCACTTACTCTAAGGGCTATGCCAATCTCACAGGTGGTACAAGTTATACTCAGGGTAGGCAGTAAACTTGCCGAGGGGTGAATCCCAAAGAGGTGGCCTCCAGATTCAGAGGACGAGAGCTTGCTGATTTCCATCCTAACTTAGAAGAGCAATCAGATGGGGTGGAGAGGTTGCAATCCAGCATTTCCCCACAGGCCTGTGGAAGAACCAGCTGGTCCCCGGAGCACTGGCATCCAGGAACTCACCGGGCCACATTCGAGACACCACCCTGTGCTGGCCAAGGCATTAATGCTGGCTTCTCTTCCCTCCTTCCAGTCTATGCCTTTATCCCTTTTGTTCCTTCCGTCACGAATCAGCAACAATAACCAGTTACCCCGCTTTCTGCTGAGAGGAGTCAGGAGTCAGCTTGACAGCCTGAATCTAACAAGATGGGTTTAGGAAGGACAAATGTGGATGACGCAAGGGCAGCTGGGGAGGAAGGAGGTCTCACACAGCAGCACCTGTGAAAAAAAATTAGTCTGATCAACTACGAATCACAACTGATGTGGCCGCCAAAAGAAGCTATGTGAGCCTAGGCTGGACAGGAATAGGGAGGCAAGGGCCACTCTCCATTCTGCCCAGGTCAGGCTGCCCTGGAGTATTACATGCCATGCCTGGGCAGGCAGAGCTGAGCACTGGGGCTGAGCCAGCTGGTGTGTGTAACCAGAATCCGGGAAGTAGTGTCCTGGGCGGAGCCAGAGCCTTGAGAAATCCAAAATCTGAGGGCTGTATAGAGCCAGGAAGCAGAGCAGGTTGTCAGGGCAGGGACTGCATCTGGCCACTTCTGGGGGAGGTTTCATCTGGATAGGTGCTGTGTACCAGGTGACTGCTGCTGTGAGCCATGTAGGGTGGGGGGGGGGGGTGTTCTGTTTCCGGCACCACATCTCAAGAAAGAGCTCAGGCCAAATGGGCATCATTAAGGTGGGAAACCTGGATGCTGAGTGGGAAAACCATGGGAGATGAGCAATGAAAAAACATGCAGATGCAATAAGAGAAGTCAGGGGTATTAGGATGGCATAGTATCCCCAGGGATAAGAGATTAACTTGTTCAGTATGAATACAGAACGCAGGCCCAGGAACAAGGGGTGGCATTTACAGAGGAAAGATTTGTGCCCAGTATGAAGAAGGTCGTTATAATAGCACTGTCCAAAGACAGGTCTGCTGTGAGAGGTACTGACTACCCCATGGCTGGAGATATTCAAATAGAGGCTGTTAGGTCACTTGTTAAGGATGAGATCAAAGGATCACCCACAGGTGGGGACTGGAGCATGAGGCCCCTTCCAACTGAGATTCAAGCAAAATGATCGGGCCACCCAAAGACCTCCTGTCTGATCCAGGCACAGTGATCACCCACCATTCCTTCCACCTCACACATCTGGGTCTCCCTCCCTGACCTCTGCTGACAACTTTTCCTGGAGGACAGCTAATGCACTCTGACTCAGCTCTGCCCCTGACCACCCTGTGCCCAACCCCTCAGCCTAACCAGGTGATTTCTACAATCCTTCCAGAAGACTCAGAGTCTCCTGGGATAGCCTTTCTTTCCCTTCAAATGAGCCAGAAGCTTGGCTAATGCCTTACTTCCCTTTAATTTTTTAAAATAATAAAGCATTGAATATTTCATGTGATTTATTGAATACTGTACTAAAGTGAAAAAAAGAATGTCTGTATGGGTACAGAATGGTTGTATCACTCCCTTTAATTTGAGGATAAAATCTTTGTAAAAGTATTTAAACTTCCTTTGGGATTATTTTCTCCTCCATAAAAAAATCTCCAGAAATCTCTGAAAGCCATTTTGGAGACAGATTTTATCATTTCTGTGAGTCATTCACTGAAAAAAATTACAGCAAATCTTCTTTCAAAAGCCCTTTAACAGAATCAAGCTACATTCCCTCTTTGATGGGATATCAACTCTTCTTATATGATGTCCTCCAGCAGTTGAAGCCTCACCTCCAACCAAGCTTCTGTATCCTATGGAAATGCTTTTAAGCAAATGCTGCTAAAAACCTCAATGCATGTTCTTCTAGATATATTTATTGGCACAGAAAATAACCATCAATTTTCTAGCTGCTGGGTCTTTGAATTTAACCTGCCACTTGATTTCACTCCTCTCAAATATAAAAGAAAGGGCATTATGTTTTTCCTTGCTTTAGCTGCAAAAGAAGAAAATGAGGTAGCAGAGCACACTAAATTCCCTTGGAAAAGGCAATTTCCAGAAGCTCTCAAAGAAGAAGAGCTGCTTGTTTACTTTGTACTTAATGCTTTCTCTAAATCACGCAGCTCAGTGAAGTCTCACGACATTTTAGTTAACTATAGTTTCATGTGCGAGACTTTAAAAGAACCATTAACCAGGTGATTAAAGTAATGAGATCTGTGCCTCCTGATGTGATGCACTGAGAAGGGCACCACCTCACCTGAGTGGGTTTCTTCCAAACACACAAACCTGAATCTAAACACGAGGACATCCCACAGCCCACACTGAGAGACATTCTTCCAAGGTGTTAAGATCATGAACAACAAGACTGAGGAACTGCCCCTGACAGGAAGAGAGTAAGGAGACATGACAACTAAATGTACTGGGAACCCTGGTTTGGATCCTGGACTAGGAAAATGTCCATTCGTGGGGCATCTGGTGAAACTTGAATCAAGTCTGCAGATTAGTTAATAGTATTATATCAGTGGTAATTTCCTGGTTTGGATAACTGCACTATGGTTTTGTAAGATGTTAACACTTGGGAAGTTAGGCGAAGAAGGGGTTACGGGAAACTTTTGTACTATTTTTACAACTTTTGTATAAGTGTAGAGTTACTTCAAAATAAAAAGTTTAAAACAAAAATCTGATGAAAGATATTCTTCGGTGCCTTGTGTGACATGGGAAGGTCTGTCTTCCGACAACACCTCTGAGTGTCCTTTGCTGGTGGACAGCCGCTATTGAGGGACACCTTTGAGAGTCAAGCCTTATTATGTGTGAAGAGCTCTGCTGTGCCCAGAAAGTGCAACCCTCAAGGTCACCTCCACCCTTCATTTTCTTACCTTGTTCCATTTACTCTATCAGAGAAATTCAGGGTTTTCCTCGGGAGCTGTGACAGGGTGGAGAAGCGGGCAGTCAGCACAGTGGCCACGAGAGGCAGAATGGCCAGGCTCCTCCGGGTGGGTTCTGAAACACAAAATGTGTCCTCAGCATTGTGTTGCTGCCTTCAGGAGTTTAGGCAGAAGGGGCCATTTTCCTTCCAGGTTGTGAAAGTGAAAGTGGGCTCTGTTTGACCCAGGTTCAGTCAAGGCACCAGGCAGTCCCCGCCTGCCACCCTCCTCTCAAGCTACAGCCTCATGTGATGAAAAGAGTCAGGAGGCTGGGACATCTAGAAACCTGGGTTCTGGTTCCAGCTGTGCCACCCGCTCATAGGGTAACCCTGGGTGAGTCATCACGCTTTTGTAGCATGAGGAGGGTGTAGCACCAGTGACCAGTGACCCTCAAACTAGGCTGTGCAGCAACCACTGGGGCGCCCAGGGTCCCACCGCCTCAGGGATTCCAGCTCCATGAGTCCCATTCTCAGTGTTCCCCATATCCAGCAAAACATCCATCTCAATTTGCCCACATGCCTCCAGGCAGCTTTTTCAGCCCTGGGCCAGGTATCTTTGGATTCAGCTCTCCACCTTTCTCCACCCCACCGTGCACAGGGTCCAGCTCTGGGGCTGAATTCATCAGTAACTCATCACAGCATGGAGACTGAAGCTACAAAATGAGACACACTCTAATCAACCTAAATTAAAACACACACACACACTGTCTCTCCCACCACCCTACCACTCCCTTTCCACATTAAATCAAACTTGTTGCAGCAAGGCCATGTGTCAGGAAGGCTACTCAGCATAGTGACTAGCTTCGCATTATGAGTTGTAGATGGGTGTGTGCATTAGTTGTCCTCCTGTTCTGGTTAATTCCCCTCTAGTGATCCCTCCTGGCCTAAGGGAAGGAAAGGGAGGTAGGGAGGGAGCTGAGCAAGGCAATCCCAGCCCTGGGAGCTGTTGCTCTTTTCCTGGGGAGCCATCCTAGTCTCTCTTTGCACACCTGCCTGTGGTTTGTTATACTGCCCTCAACAGTAACAAGGTTCTGCCTGAGAGGCAGCTCCTCCCCTGCCATTTTGCTGCGGTCCCTAATCTGACCACCAGTCACCTGCGCCAGTGGGTCTGTGATAAGTTCACTAACTAGCCAACAACCACAGTATTTACTGCAGAAGATAGGTGGCGGTGTTTCATCCGTTTAATCTTCAGGAGAGGAAAACAAATAGGGCTCTTTTGTCTTGCGTGATCCTTCCTGGACTGTGCAGTAGGCTCTTGCTCCCACTCCGGCCCCGACTCGCCACACTCGTCTCAGCACTGCAGCCAGAAAGGTCTTTCCAACACCAGTCAGGTACGTACGTGACTCCCTTGACTAAAAGCCTCCTCTCCATGCCTTTTTGGAGCTGGCCTCTGCCTCCCTTCCTATCCGGTACCCCCTCCCCTGTGCTCACTGCTCTGTAGCCACGCTGACCTTCTGAACATACACGGAGCTCTTTCTTGCCTCAGGGCCGTGGACCTTGTCTTTCCTCTCTATAGAGGGCTGAGTCCTTTGGACCCTTCTGACTTCAGAGAGGCTGCCCAATCCCCCATGCAACACACAGGGGTTGCTCTCCATAAGATTGCCCTTCAATCCAAGATTCCCTTGTTTCTTATCTCCCCCTTCTAGATCATAAGCTCAGTGAGGCCAGGCACCTTGTCCATCTTAGTCACCACTGAATCCCCCATGCCTGGAAGAACCTGACACAAAGGAGGCACTCAGTGAGTCCCTGCTGAGTGGGCGTGAGCTGTGTGCTCAAACCTCACCCCCATCCCCACACACAGACTGGCCCTTCATGGAAGGCACAGACCCATGCTGTGGGTGCCCCACACCCCTCCCACGTACTGACCGGCTGGCTGAGCACAGACATCTCTGCCTCTTCCCTCCAGGACTGGAGTCTGAGGTCACCACCACTGGGTGATTTAAAATCCAGTCGTCTGTAATTCAAGCGCTTTCCACCCCTTCTGCTCAATGCCTGTAGCACAGAATGCCTCAGTGTTTGCCTCAATGTCTCTCCAAACAGAGAGCTGCTTTTAATTTTATTTTCCTTTGAGTCAGCAATATCTAAAAGCACTGGTGTCAAGATAGCTTAAATTGCATGAAAACTCAGCCCCTTTAATAATGCACTATTCACAATGTAATCTCTCATATACACAATGCTAGAATTTTAGATATCTTTTTCTTCTACTACTTTTTTACATTCCTTAAATATGTTGCTATTTTCACCCCAAACACAATGCTATAGGCAGTGGAATTCCTGTACTCTTCAGGGCTGTTTGTCATCTTAATGTCTTGTACTGGGCTTTAGTCTCTGTAAACAGTTTCTCAAACTTGAAATGCCACTCGGTTGCCTTTTGGTTTGGAAACAGAAATGGTCGTGGGAGGCGGGCGCTGCAAGGGGACAGGCAGAGCCCCTGTGAGGGCGGGGACCACCTCTTTAGCTTTGGATTCAATTAGCTGCTCCAGTGTGACCAAATTTATATGATACTGTTGCAAAATCAAGATGTTCACGTATTATTCTGGAATCTGGGAGAAATTTTTCGAACTCTAAGAACACTTAGGTCTGTTCTCAAGGGCACCTCCTTTCCATTGTCAGTGCAAAACCCACGTGTAGCCCACAGAAAGCATCCCCTCTCCAAAAGAAAAAAAAAAAAACCTGTGTGCATCCTTGTCTTGATGCTGGGCTCACTTGCTGCATTCTGACAGGACTATCTTGCAGAAGACACAGCTGGCTGCATTCCTGTGGGTCAGGGTCAAGGTCTCCCCTGCAAGTGGCAAACATTCCCAGTACTGACATCCTCAGAAGAGGCAGGGCATCGGCAGCAAATAGGAATTCAGGAGGCAGGACTTAGGCAGGAAAGAGAATTCAAGTTTCTGGACATGAAGTCTGGAAGGGCCTTGGTACTACCAAGTGGCAGAGGGAGGTCCTGTTTCACTGGGGAGGGTGAGCTGGGTTTAAGCTAAGAACCATCCTGTGTAGGGATGCCACACTGAGGCGCTCAAAGCCCGTAACCTGTGTGAGAGACTCCAAGGTCTGACAACTGGCAGCCAGTTTCCAACATACTCTACTTGGCTATTTTGTTTGGCCTGCTTAGTGTTTTAAAAGGCAACGTAACGAGGCAGCTATTTTATGCTTGAACTCAATAACAAAAAGTTGTCACTTACTATCTCAAGCCTACCCACCACCTCTGTTAACTGCCTGGACATTGTGGGCATTGGAGTTTGAGATCTCTTACCAAATAGATGTCTATTATCCTTTGGCTATTTCCCTTCTGATCACTTAGCATAATCTTGCCTAGAAGTTCCAGCTCAGCTCAGCTCAGCTATACGTGTTAACTACGGTTATTGGAGGCTTCCTTGAGGCCATGCAAAAAGAAAACCTGACAAGTTTTAAATCCTTATTCACATAAGATGCCTATTATCCCTTAGAGAGATAACTATTCTGAAACGAAAGTCTAAAGACATTATACAGGAACACCCAATGATACTGTAGGTGACGTTCCCACTACCATTTTATCGTAAATGCAGAAGTGACTTTTATATAGCTGCCTCTAACAGGGACCTTCAATAAAAGCCAAGGATTTAACTTTATAGCCCAGTTCAGCGAAGGCAAACCTAATGCAGACACTTGGATTAGTCTGACAGACACTAGCCACCAGATTAGACTTAGGCGATGGCCATTTCTCTTCAGAGAACACACCACACTCTCAGCAATTGCCATCTTTCGGGTGTCTGTCTTGCTCAGCTGATCCCTGTCCCTTTCAGACTTGCCTATTGCCCACAGGATTTGGCCTCTGCAGCTGTAGTTGTACAGTGAGACCCTCCCCCCCACCCTCTGGCCATGGAAGAGTGGGTCAGGGAGAGACACCTGACACCAGATGAATCCATCGGTCTGTCCCCTGGCACTGTGAAAGAATGCAAAGCAGCCTCTGTGGGGCAGAGACATGTGATCTGGTTGCTGGAGTTGGGGGGAGGGGGGTGGGCAGCTATGCGACACTTGAGCCTGAAGCCAGAGAGAGAGATGGAGAAAGCCAATCTGCAAAGAGAGAAAGGAGTCAGGCACACATGTAGAAAGAAGCAGAGATGGAAGTGAAGAAGAGAGAAAAAAACAACAGAGCCTCCTGCTCCCGAGACCCAGCTGCCCTCCTGTCTTCAGCTCTGTAAGGCATGTGATGTCTTTATTCTCTGTGTTGATTTAAGCACGTTTAATGTTTCTGTTAGCTGCAGCCAAAACAATATTGGTGAAAACACACTGAAAGCAGGTTCTTTCTGTAGATCATTAATTCTTAAGCTTGCCTGATATTCTGAGAATGCCACACTGTAGACCTCATAATGATAACAGGAACAGGAGCCTCTCCCTCTCCACTTCTGTCAAGGAAACATCTGTCCTTCCCCAAGAGAAAGTGTTACCAGAGCTATCAAAATGGCCATAATTACAACCACCAGGTTAAGCAGGCATTCCATCCCTAGGAGAACAGGGCTTGCCTACCAAATTCAAGTCAGACCTGTACACAGTAGGCACATAATATTTGAATGACTTAAGAGAGTTTTCAGCAGAGGAATACCATATCAGGCTTATATTTTAAAATGATAACTCTCACTGGGTTAAGAATAGACTGAGGATGGACAAGGGCAGAAGCAGGGAGACCATTTAGAAGCTATGGCAGTAACCCAGGACCATAACGTACAGCCAAGCAGGTTGTGCACTGCAGAACTCCAGCAAAATGTGAAGAGGTACTCCCTGGACATATATAAAAGGGCTGCCAGCCCCGGTGGAAACCATGGAGCTAATTAGATGTGGTCAGAGTCTGGCTGTGTCTTGAAGGTAAAGCCCACTGTGATTTACTGACCAATTAAATGTAGGCTATGAAGGAAGGAAGAATCAACGATATTTCCAAGATTTTTCGTGCAGATGTAAAAAAATGACATTAGTACAACTGACGGTTTAAGGAGCCATCCTATTCATAAGCGCTTACCACATTTCAAATCAGAGCGTACAAGCCCAGCATCCTGGTCCTCAGCGGGCCCCTCCAAGTCATATCTCCAACTATACTTCTCTCATCTACTCATTATACCATTTGCCACCATCTCTCAATAAGCCCTGTACTTTCCAATTTTTGTGCCTTGCTCATCCTATACCAAATCTGAGGTCTCCCTCATCCACTAAGCCCTAACTGATTCAAATAACCTCCTTCAAGAAACCTTTCCTGATCCCCTAAATCAAAAAACAATCTCTTGTTGCGGGACTTCCCTAGCAGGTCAGTGGTTAAGACGCCGCGCTCCATATTTGCATTTTCACTGCTTCCTTATGTGCCTCTGAAATAGCACTTAACCTAGGCCGGGTAGTATTAGAGGTATTTCTGCTTATAACCATTCACAGCACCCCGCTCCGCCATCTGACCACCAGTCTCAACCTGGATTGTTTCATTGACCTCCGGCTCATCCAAAATGACTACTCTGGTGTCTGACAGGAAGCAGCCACTCTGTAAATGTGTATTGAGAGACTATGCGAGCTACACTCATTTCAAAGTTCATCTTCCTCGCCCGCCACGGGTATATGCCCTGGGCACGGCCGGGCTGCAACGCTCTGGTAGAAAGTGCTAGGATACTCGATGCGTCATAAAGGATCCTGGCAGCCGGAAGCCCACCGTACCGAAACGTGTGCCTCTGTAACCCCTGGCAGGGTTAGACGGGAACTTTGTATCAGATGACTCTGGGCAGATTTTGGCAGACTGGTTGGAAAACACCACGCAGAGCTCAAATGAGCTCAACGTCCCGCGCGGCTCCAAACCCTCCCCCAGCAGGGCGCAGACCGCCCGGGTCTCTGTCTCTGACAGGGACGCCCTGTCAGAGACGGGGGACGCCAGAGACTCGCCGGCGCCAACTCGCCCAGCGCGCCGGCAGCCCCGCGTCCGGGTCAATCGCAGGGCCGCAGCCCCTTCCGGCAGACCAGAGGCTGGGAGCCGAGGGGGCTCGGCCCGAGCCACGCTCCCATTGGCTGAGACCGCACCGCCCAGACCAAGTTGAGCTGTTCCCGCACCTGTGAGCGGCAGAGGCTCCGGGCC
Source organism: Stenella coeruleoalba (assembly GCF_951394435.1). Lineage (NCBI taxonomy): Eukaryota > Metazoa > Chordata > Mammalia > Artiodactyla > Delphinidae > Stenella > Stenella coeruleoalba. The sequence goes on along the minus strand of NC_137150.1, from coordinate 71,922,795 downwards.
TTCCCCGGCCGCGGGCCCACCACCAACCCAGCATCTCCGGCCTGCTCCTGCGGCGCCCCCAACTTGCTCGGTCCTCCTCCTCCCCCGGTCCTGCGGCCTCTGCGGTCCTCCAGTAACAGCCGGCTCAGCTCCTGCTCAAGGAAACTGGACCGGCGGCCTGACTGCTGTCCAGCATCCTTCCCGAGGGCGCAGCTTGAGGGGAGGAAGCACTCCCCCTCCCCCCCAACCAAGTTCCCGAGAACAGAGCCTCGTGGAGGACGCGGCAGGAGGACGAGGGATGAGGGAACAACCAGAGAGATGCGGTGAGTAAGGGAGCAGTGCCTAGATCTCAGGCTAGAAGGCAGGGCTACTGGCTTCGGTCCTGGCTCGGCCTCTGACTACGATGTGACCTTGGGCCGGTTTCTTCCCTTCTCCGGGCTGGGCTCGTCTTCTGTAAAATGCGGCGTCAGAGAAGGATAAGTGTTGAGGGTTTCACCTGGGAGACTCGGGGCCGCGTGTTCAACCTAGGCCTCCCCCTGACAAGCACATTTTCTGAATAACAAACGTCAGGCTGGGCTCCCAGAGCACGGACGGAAGGCCCAGGAGGGCGGATGATAAGGATCACCTGGGGTTGAGAAGGCTCTGGGCGGGATCGGTCCATCTTTACATCGTTACTTCGGCCGCGGCCGCAGGGCCCAGCCTACAGGACTTGGTGCCCCCTTTTCCACTCGCATCCCCGCGACCCGAGTAAAGGGCAGTGCAAGTCCAAACCAAACCGAGCATCACGCCGGTTTAGGGGGGCGCCGGCTCATCACGCCCGAGCTTCAGAGATGCGGACCCCTCCTCTTACCACAAACCAAACTGGCGCGGGGGCTCCAGCTGCTGAAGGCTCAGCTGGTGCGTTCGCAGGTACCCGCGCTCGCCTCTTGTACCACCGGGCGCTACCGCCGTTTCCTTCTCGAAGCGCCTTACTGGCTCCCACTCCTGCGGCCTCCAGCCTCAGCTGCCGGGGTGCGCCTGCGCCCAGGGGCTTTGCTCCGTAGGGCTGCGCGGGGCGGAGCCCGACGGCTGGTGCGCAGGGGCGGGGAGCCTCTGCGCCGCCTCCTTCGCCTTGCGTCGTCAGGCCTGGCCCTCCTCCCGCAGAGGGTATTCCTATTCGCTAGGCGCCCGGCCCGGGATTAACCCACTACCGCCCATTTTAGGTCTAAACCGCGCTCTGAACTCCTCCACCTCCATCCTGGTTCTGGAAAGAGCGGGGAACGATATCACCCCGCGGGTTGCGGGTAGGGAGGTGGAGGTGCCGCTCCAGGAAGTGAGAAAACCTGGTGAGGTTGAGGCGCCTTTCCAGGTCCTACGCCCACTTGCTGTCTTTGGAGCTTATTGGGGTGGGTTGGTTTGTTGGTTTGTTTTTAAATTTGTCGTTTGGTCAGATGAAATTTATTTAAAATTTTCTTCCTACGATTTTAAAAAATAATTTAAGAATAGCACAGCTTCCCAGAGTTTCAACAACGGAACATCGGAGGCCAATCTGTCACAGATCAGGCTCCCCTGCCAAGTTTCCAGGATGAGAAACCGGCTGAGGAGAAGGAACCTATCAGGGCAAATTAGTGGCAGAGCTATGTTTAGGTCAAATTATAGAGAAGGGCTGATTGGAAAGGGACCAGGCAGATGAAAACAGGAAGGAAGGAAGGGCCTGATGGGGCTTTAAAGAAACCTGTCAGCTCCGTTACGTGAGCTTCTTGAGGGCTGAGGCTGTATCTTCCTTATCTCTGGCTCCTGGCATGTAGAGCTTTGAAGACCAGGAGAATCATGAAGGTAGGATGCACTTGGTTCTCCGTACCCATTTCACAGACCGACTCAAGCTTGCATCAGCGCTGTGGTTCAGAATAGTCACTGTTACAGCATGCCATAGCCATAACAAATCCTTATATTGGGTCACCAGGTTACACTTTGAGGGTTATGCACTGCTAGAAAAGCAGTTAACTAAAGGAAGAGTTAATATTTCCACTAGGAAAACCATAGATCCTGACTTGGACTGAGAATTAATGGAAATAAAGTTCTATTCATGAAAGACAAGGACAGGACAGTTGATCTGTCTACGGTTATATCCGACTCCACCTGTGGCTGACCTCACACCTTCCCAGCCCCACTTTTTATTCCAGTTTTGCTCTGGCAACCAGCTGCATACAGGTGAAACCTGAGAGCACCTTGCCTCAGCTGTACCTGGTATCTTCCCCACTCGGGGCTTCTCTGTCACTGCAGCCTGGGCCCCCTACAGGAAGCCGAAGCCCATTTTGACACATGCATAAACTTGGAAGTGCAAAGGAATTAACAGGTCCTAGGACGACGTTTGACCAAGGCAGACAGGAGCTGGTGGAGAACTATGCCACCCTTTTCGTTCTTCCAGTGGGCAGTTCCAAGGTACGTTTTGTACAGCACCTAAGATGATAGACCCCTGGCTGCCCACAGTAGTGCCCAACTTGATCAGCTCAATAATGCACCCTTGGATCGCTTTTCTCTTTCCTGTCTTGACTGTTTGACTCTTCCAACTCCTCCACTCCTGTTCCTCGGGATTCATTCCCAAAATAAACTACCTGTATCATGAAGGTAGGATGCACTCTGAACAAGTTCTTGTTCGGAGTTTGTTTTGGGGTGAGGGGGGAACCCAGACTAAGCCAATGGTTAATCCAAAAGAGTCATCTCAACAGGGAACTATATTCAATATTCTGTGATAAACCATAATGGAAAAGAATATGAAAAAGAATGTATATATATGTACAACTGAATCACTTTGCTGAACAGTAGAAATTAACAACATTGTAAATCAACTATACTTGAATAAAATAAATTAAAAACCACACACACACAAAGAAGACCCCAAAAAAACCCAAAAAACCCCAGAGGCATCTCAGCCCAACTTTCGGGGTCATTCTCAGCAGACCTTTCCCAAGTTTGCTAATGAGGAATCCATTTGTTCTGTTTGAGCTGTTGCTCTTTTTATTGCCCTGCTGCCCTGCCCTTTAGGGCATCATTAATAAACTCTCAGAGGCAGGCAGGAAGTATCAGAGACTCCCAGGAGACAGGGCCAGCTGAAGGGCTGGGTCTAGGTTAGCATTGGACAAAGCCATTCTCGGCCTTACCTTAAACGTTTTCCCTCCTTCCAAGGTAGGTCCTGTTTGCTGACCTTGAAACGAGAAACTTTCAGCTCTGGGGTTGAACATGGAAGCAGAGACAGGGTGGGACCCAGGTCACTCCCAGCACAGCATGTGCCCAGAATACGTCTCTTTTTTGCCCTCCCTTTCCCCCTTGCCCCTGCGGTAAAAGCAGTTCCTCTGCCCAGATACAAGGTCTCAGGCCAGGGTCTTTGGCACCTAGCACACTTCATCTCATTTCAATACCAAGAGGGTGCTGTTGCAAATTACTAAGCTAGGTTTGGGAGGAAAGAGCCCTTAGTCCCAGCCTTCAAGAAGGGAAATGAGACATGTACATAAGCTAAATGAATCCTTAGAAGCCCTGTAAGTCCTCTAAAAGAGGGACTTGTAAGTGTAGTGGGAGCTCTGGTGAGGCTTCAGGACAGAATCTGTAGAAAGGTAGCATCCTGAAAGACTCTCAGAATGAAGTCCCCTCAACAGATCCCCCTCCTAATGGATTACTCATTAGCAGACTTGGGAAAGGTTTGCTGAGAAGGACCTTGAAAGGTGGGCTGAGATGCCTCTTTTGGATTAACCATTGGCTTAGTCTGGGTTCCCCCTTGAAACAGACCCCTGTCCAGAGAGCCACAGTGTTTGCTCCTGTCCTTCTATCAGCTCCTAATTGCCTCCTAGCTCACACCCTTCTTGAATCCCAGATCAGACTAATCATTCATCTTCCTAGGCCCCAGCCCTCCTCTGCTAGATCTGGCCCTGCCCCATCTCTGAATACCCCTGCTCTTCTCTGTCTTCAGTGTTGTGTCTAACACCAGATGGTGCAAGTTAAATCCTGCCCTTAGCCAGCCACGTGGGAACCCTCCAGGAGCCCACGAGTGCAGTGCTCTGTGCTGAGTTCTACTGGGGGGTAGAGAATCACAACACCATTTACCATCCCAAACACTACAGGTCTTCCGTTTGTTTAATGCAACTGAATTTTCTTTAAAAAAAAAAATTTTTTTTTTTTTTGGCTAGAAATCATGTCCTTAATCTGCAGAATTTTAGAAGTGTCAAGTAGCTTTTTCTATAATTTACAGTGAAGGAACGAAAAAGCCCAATGTACTATTCTAAACAAACTGTGATGCTCAGAATCTTGTGTGCTGAAGAGCCCTGGATCCTAACATGACCATAACACTGAATTTTGCCCATGGATGAGAAGTGGAGACCCAACCTTCTCCCTGCAGTGACTGAGCAAGTAGAACGAGGGCTTGGACCTTATGGGGAAATAAAGGGGTGTATCGGACACCCACATCCCCACTCCCTTTCTGCCTCTTGACTCTAATGTATTTAATTAAAATGATTGTTTGTTTAAGCCACAGAGTTGTGGGTTTTTTTCTTTTTGTGTGTGTATTGCAGAGGGGGGAGTAGTTTGGAAATTTAACCAAAGTTATTTTGAGGTAATTGGGACCTTTGAAGAGGGAAAAGTATGAGGAAATAAAAAAACAAGTGTGTCCCCACCTCTGCCCATCCACCCCAAGCTACAGCACTGCATGAAACCCCTTCCTTTGTGCAGCTTAGCTTGATCAAGCCCTTAGATCCCAGGCATTGTGCTTTGTGTTGAGGATGCAGTGATAACCCAGTGCGGGGTCTCTGTCTTCAAGTAATACAATTTAGCAGCTAATGACTGATCGCTGCATACCAAACACTATGCCAAGTGCTTTGTGTGCATTTTTTCACTTAATCTCTGCAGCAGTCCTAAAAGTGACCTAAGAATATCCCCATTTTCCATCTGCGGAAGTTGAGGCCCAGAGAGGTCAAATAATTGCCCACAGCAACATAGCTAGGAAGTGGCAGAGACAGAGTGCGCACAAGTCTGTCCCACTCCAAAGACTTTCTTTTAGCACATCGCCAACTGTTCTAAGGTTCTTGCTTTGACAAAACGGATAAAAATTCCAGCTTATAAGGCTATTTGGAGTACAGAATTTTTTATAACCAGTTGGGCATTGTTTTGTGAGTAATCCTAACAGAAGCTGGAATTGCTTTGTTACATTGAAGTTCCTTTCGGTGAGTACAGTACAGAAGCCAAGATCTGATGCACTCAACTAGGGAAAGAAATTATAGGTCCTAATTGGACTTATAAACTTTGAAAGACAAAAATATGGGACAAAATTCTCAACCCTTAAAGCTGATTTAATTTTCTGAACTTCAAATCTATTTTTTAAATAATAGTTAATATGTATAGTTAATATAAATGTTTTTAAAACCACATGCTTATTTTGATTAATATCTTTTCATTTTTTTCCCCAATGAATGTGTATTATTTATATTTTCTGCTTGTTGCTACCAGTGACAGAGCCTATTATTTCAAAAGGGAAATCAAATTACAAAGCTGCTGCTTCCCACTTTTGGGTTGCCAGTACCTCTTTCCAAAGGTCTATTTGTTGAGAAGGTTATACTTCAGATTCACTTTGCTAGTCTTATTTTCTTTTCAACACAAATGGCCCAAGGATATTCTCTTGCTAGCAATTTCTCTAACAGTAAATTTTGAGACAAGACCAATATATAATATCTAGAAATTAATGAACACAGAACAATATTTCTATGTTGCTCACTAGAGAATTTCACTTTATAATTACCTTTGTTCTGAAATAAATTAATTTTAAAAGCTCACCAAAAAAAAAAAAAAGGCCTATTTGTTCCTCCCCAACGCCCTCCCCTCACACCAGGCTCCTCCCAAGACTGGAAGGTTTTCCTTCTGCCGAGAGTCTACACGCTCAGCATTTGCTCACCTTGGCCAGCTGTAGCAAGGCTCCCTCAGCACTATCAGCACGCAGGTCCAGGCAAGATACAAGCCAGATACACCTGGAATCCTCTTAATTCTCAGTTGATAAGATGTAATAGACACCCCTGGAAACCTCTTCCAGGCTTTACGTGTATTATTTCAATGCTTGTCTTTAGCTGGGAAGGGAAACTCTCGCATTCATATGATAAGCAAGGCCAACTACTGATAAAATACAATATTTAGAGTTCTGATGTTTGTGTGTTTGTCGCTGAATAGGCAAAGTTCAGCTTCATAACTTTATTTTGAGCTTAAAATGTCTGTGAGTTCGGCCCTCTGACAAGTGGAGGGTCAAGGGTGGATGCCACTGCCTAGGGATGCATAAGAAAAAATGATGCCAAAGGGCAGCTCCAGCTGACTCTGTGGTGAGCTTTCCCTGCCAGGATGTGTGGGCATAAATGAGCATAGGAACTGGCCTGAACAGAATGAGAACTATCCAGAGAGTGCCCTGAGCACAACCCAGACTCGGGACCTGAGAAAGATTGTAAGATTGCTCTGGACAGGGTCAGCTGCAAGAAGGTAGGGCCAAAACATACCTCTTAAACATCACAATCAGGTGAGGAAGAGTATCTATGCAATACAGGAGATCCCTTCAGGGTGTTTCTTAGTATTACCATACTTTGTAATTAAAGTCAGTGGAAAGTTACAACAGCTGAATTCAGGCGGTACTACTAATGGTCTAGACTCTTCATAAATAAAGTTTGGGTCACCCCACCCATACATGGTAAAGAACCATGACCTGCCGAGGGCAAAGGGAACATGGAATGGGCAGTGGCAAAAAGTAATTATAAATACCAGGTACAACCATGTGACCAGTTGCAGAACAAGGACTGTAATTGTCATGAGTATTTCTTATTTTGTTATGAATATGTGTGTGTGTAATATCTTTCCTTTCTTTTCTCTCTTATCCCCTTATCATGTAACATGAGATACTTTGACTCATATATCATAGTATTGTTAACTTCACATCATAGTATTTAAGTTATGGGACATCAAGAAGAGTGAACATCACCTAAGGACTCTGTGTCCTCTTTCGGGGAAAGTGTTAGTGCATTTTTAGTTGTATACAGGAGAGTTGTATCATGTAGTTTGAATTATGACCTTGTTATTGTCTTTATTTGGAGAATACGTATGGTCTAAGGAGATGTATATGGGTGCCAAGTTGACAAGGAGTGAACTGTGATGGTTAATTTTATTTTTTAAAATTACTTAATTTAAAAAAAAATTTATTGCTGTGTTGGGTCTCCATTGCTGCGCACGGGCTTTCTCTAGTTGCGGCGAGCAGGGGCTACTCTTCGTTGCAGTACGCAGGCTTCTCATTGCAGTGGCTTCTCTTGTTGCGGAGCACGGGCTCTAGGCACGTGGGCTTCAGTAGCTGTGGCACGCGGGCTCAGTAATTGTGGCCCACAGGCTCTAGAGCGCAGGCTCAGTAGTTGTGGCACATGGGATTCGTTGCTCCGCAGCATGTGGGATCTTCCCAGACCAGGGATCGAACGTGTCCCCTGCATTGGCAGGCAGATTCTTAACCACTGCACCACCAGGGAAGCCCTGTGATGGTTAATTTTATGTGTTAACTTGGCTAGGCCACAGTGCCCATATATTTGGTCAAACATTATCCCAAATGTCTCTGTGAAATTGTTTTTGAATGAGATTAACATTTAAATTGGTGGACTTTGAGTAAAGCAAATTATCCTCCATAATGTGGGTGGGCCTCATCCAACCAAATGAAGGCCTTAGAGAAAGACTGACCTCCTCAGAAGGAGAAGGAATTCTGCTGGCAGACTACCTCTGGCTCAAATTGCAACTCCTCCCTGTGTCTCTACCTTGCCAGCATAACCTAGATTTTGGACTTGCCAAGTCTCTACACGTGAGCCAACTCCTTAAAATCAATCTCTCTCTGTGTGTGTGTCTCTCTCTCTCTTTTTTTTTTTTTTTTTTTTTGGTACGCGGGCCTCTCACTGTTGTGGCCTCTCCTGTTGCGAAGCACAGGCTCCGGACGCGCAGGCTCAGCGGCCATGGCTCACGGGCCCAGCCGCTCCACGGCATGTGGGATCTTCCCGGACCGCGGCACGAACCCGTGTCCCCTGCATCGGCAGGCGGACTCTCAACCACTGCGCCACCAGGGAAGCCCTCTCTCTCTCTTAACATCCATATACAGCCTGTTGGTTTGTTCCTCAGGAGAATGCTGACTAATACACCCACTCAAAGTGGTCTGCTTCCCTGATTGGACCCTGATACAGCATTGAAATAGATCCCTTTATTCTAGGATTGGTCCCTCTTTCTGTTTGGGAGGGCAGAAGTCAACAGGAGCAGGGAGGGGCCTTGCTCAGGAGCCTGGAGCACAGGCCAGAGGTAGGAGGGTTGGTCCCAGGCCAAGGCGGGACATGGCAAAGCTTGCTTTTCACCCTCTCCATCCCCTGAGATCTCTGTGGGGTGGACAGACAGACACTTCCTCAGCTTACTCCACTCCAGGGTGGCTTGGGCCAGGTGCTCTAACAGGCAAAACCATGAGGCTCTGGAAGGATGGAAGAGGGAGCTATTCCTTCAGATTGGGGCCAGTGAACAGGCTTCATGGAGGAGGCGACTGCCTTGGATCTCAGATTATAAAATAGGTAGGATATTTTTTCCTCCGAATTTTTATTTTGAAAAAGTTTAAACACACACAAAAAATGAAGGAAGAGTATGATGAACACCCATATAGCGATAATCTAGATTCACCAATTGTTAACAGTTTGTCACATTTCCTTCTTCTCTATATATATACGCATACACATACACATATACACTTTGCTGAGTCATTTGAATATACATTGCAGACATCATAACACATCACTCCCAAATATTTCAGCATGTATCTCAAAAGAACAAGGCAATTCTCCCACACAGTCATGACACTATTGTCACATTCAAGAAATTTAATATTGATAACAATAATATGATTTAATTAATCTATACTCAAATTCCTTCAATTATCCCAATAATGTCCTTTATAGTTTTATAGTTTTTTCCCTTAATCAAGGACCATGGCTTACATTTAGTTATCATGTCTCTTTAGTTTCCTTTAATCTAAAACAATACCCTGCCTTTTCTTTTTTGGAGGGGAGGGTCTTTCATCACATTGACAGTTTGATGAGTTCAGACTAGTTGTTTTGTAAAATATCCCAAATCTGGATTTGTTTGATCATTTCCTCATGATTGGATCCTGGCTAGACATTCTTGGTAGGCATACTATACAGGTGATTCTACCTACTACATAGGTGGAATTTGGACAGACTGAGATGGGGAAGGATACACCAGACATAAGGAAGAGCAAATATTTTGTCCCTTAGGTGTGAAAAAGGCAAGCATGTCTGGGAATAGCTGTGGCCACAGGGAGTTGCACTGTGGCATGGGGCATGTGGGCAGTAGGCAGGAGAAGGATAAGCGTTGGGACAGTCAGGGAAGTTTGGTCCATATTCACTGGCCTCTGTTCAGAGGGCACTGGGTAATCACAGCCTCTGGAGGCATATTAGATTTTCATAAAAGAGCCTCAAAGACCAAAAAGCCTTCAAGACCCAAACAAATGAGTCTCAAATTGTGGGGTGTTAGCCTCGGAAGAGACTGTGAACAATGGGGCCTTCCCAAGCACCCCCCAGTATACAACATATTATTAATTGGAAAAAAGAGAAAATCTCAAATAAAAAGGAGCACAATTACTTTTCATGTGATTCCTCTTCTTTCACTATTTTCTACAGTTCTGTCGTTAGCCTTTTTCCTCAGAGGTGTTTCCTCAGACGTGTTTCCTTCAGCCCCTCACATTCTTTCCTCTCCCTTCTCTCTCCTTCCCAGTCACCCAAGCCAAAAACCCGAGATTCCCCCAGATGTCCTCCCCTTCATCCCTCACATCCAGCCTGCTTGGTCCAGCCACCTGTGGCTGGTGCTGCAGGAGACTGTGGGAGAAGTCAGAGAAGGACCAGGTTGTCAGGTACTGGCTATCAGACTGCCCTCTAGGGCAGCTCCAGCTAGGGGTCTTGGGATATGCCCAAAGGCAGATCACTTCGAAAGGCCCTGACTCAGGATGGGGATACAGAATTGGACAGGAAGCTGTGACGCAAGCCAGTGGCCAAACGTTTGGAGGAGGAGCTTGTAGAAATGAAGAGAGTCTGCTAATTCAAAAAATACATGCACCACAATGTTCATAGCGTCACGATTCACAAAAGCCAAGACATGGAAGCAACCTAAATGTCCATCGACAAATGAATGGATAAAGAAGATGTGATACACGCACAAACACACGCACACACAATATGGAATACTACTCAGCCATAAAAGGAATGAAATAATGCCATTTGCAGTAACATGGCTGGACCTAGAGATTATCATACTAAGGGAAGTAAGTCAGACAGAGAAAAACAAATATCATATGATATCACTTATATGTGGAATCTGAAAAATGATACAAATGAACTTATTTACAAAACAGAAGCAGACTCACAGACATAGAAAACAAACTTGTCGTTACCAGAGTGGAAAGGGAACAGGGAGGGATAAATTAGAAGCTTGGGATAAACAGATAAACACTACTTTATATAAAATAAATAAAAAAAACAAGATCCTACTGTATAGCACAGGGAACTATATTCAATATAGTAATAACCTAAATGGAAAAGAATCTGAAAAAGAATAGAACTGAATCACTAACTGAATCACTTTGTTGTACACCAGAAACTAACAACACTCTAAATCAACTATACTTCAATTTTTTTAAAAAATGAAGAGCGTCTGAAGAGGTGAGGCTGAAGAGTGGCTGGGGGCAGGGTGAGGAAGTGGACACTAGGAAGCTTCATTCTTGAATTCCATGGTGTTTGCAGCATCCCTCTGATTCATGGAAGATTGGCTGGGTGATGATAGGTGTGTTCTTAAGGTTACACAACTAACGCAGCAACACGTCTTTTTTCAGGGGACCCTGGCCAGCTGGGGTATCTCTGGGTGATCCTAGTACAATGTTTCCTCATAGCTGGAGACTACTTGAGGCAGACCAAGTGTTTCTGTCCTTGCTTCTTCATCCCTCCCATTTCACCAGGTTCTGCAGCCAGCCTCCTATGCAGGAGGAATTCAGTTTACTGGCCCCAGCATGCTAGTTCTTCTCTCCCATCACTGGATCGAGTCTGGGGTGGTGCAGGAAGGAAGACATATGTTGGGGTCCTAGTGGGTCAATTAGAGAAGAGCCAAGGAAAGCACAGGACATGAGAGGATGCACAAAGGCATATGGGGTGAGCTGGAAACAAAAGAACAGCAGACGGAACAGCCCAGCCTTCCAGTTTTGACCAAGCTAGAAGGAAAGGCAGAACTGGCAGTGTGAAAAGAAGTGAGCTGTGATGCGGCCCATTTGTTTACTGGCCTTCAGGAAAACCAGGTCATCCTTAGAGGTTTTTACTTGAATGCTCATTTTCCTGTAAGATGTGAGGCTGCGGCAGCCACAACAGAGAAGGGTGAAAGCCATGCTTGCAGAGAGAGTGTATTCTGATAAGTAGAGGCTGACTCAGGGGGTGAGTCCCCCTCCCACACACACAAATAATAATAGAACTCCACCCATGCTTGAGGGGTTGCAGCTGAAAGGCAGAGTCTCAGCATCATGTCCCAAAGAGAGAAACCACGTCCAGACACCTCAAAGGTGAGGCTGAAAGGCAAGAAAAAGAAAAAATTTAAATAAAAGGAGTCAAAACTACCATTACTCCAGGCACTATAATTATTAATCTAGAATATTTAGGATATTATGGAAATAATAACAGGTTCAGTAACTTGGCTGAATATAAGACAAATATAGGAAGAAAATTAAAAGCTTTCCCATTTAGAAAATTTAATGTTAAAAAAAAATCCTGAGAATCACAATACAATAAAAACTATGATTACTTGTAGACAACAGGAAAATGCAAAGTCTTTATAAAAAAAAAAAAACAACTGTATGTCTTTACTGAGAATGATGAAAGATGGACAGAAAAATGAGGGGACAGACCATGTTTCCAGTTAGGAAGGCAGTATCATAAAGATGGATCTTTCCCCCACATTTATCTAGAATTCAATACTGTTTTGGTTCAGGGGAAGGCAGAGGCGGGGAGGGAGAACTTGACCAACTGATTCTGAATTAATCAGGAAAATTTTGAAAAATGCCTCATAAGATCAAAACATACTACAAAGCTAAGCTGGTTAGAAAAGTATGGTGCTGATGCATGAATTAAAAAAGTAGATTAATGGAACAAATAAGCAGTCCAGAAACAGAACCACAAATTAATGGAAGTTTAATATACAATAAGAGTAGCACTGTCAATCAAAAAAGATGAATTATTTAATGGTATAGGGACAATTATGTATGTATATACCACACACATAAAAATGAAAGTAGATTAAATATCTAAAAATGAAAACTGAAACTATAAAAATACTGGAAGGAAATATGAGACTATTTCTATAATCTTGAGGTTGGAAAAGGATTTCCTAACCCCAACATGTTGCCCAGTAGACATAAAGGAAAAGACTAAAAGATTAGAAACTTAAAAATTTAAACTTTTATACAAGGATAGCTACCATTCAAATCACTGGCTTAGAGAAAACACTTGCAACATATATAACAGATAAGGGCTAAAAATCCACAACATATAAAGTGCTCCTACATATGAACAAGAAAAAGATAAATAATCTTGTTGAAAAAATACACAAAGGATAAATAAATCACAATAAAGAAAATCAAATGGCTAATAAACATAAGAATATATACTCAGGTATGATAATCAATATTTAAAATACAAGTCAAAAATAAATATATTTTTAATCAATCACATTGGTGAAAATTAAAAGATTGGAAAGACACATGGAGGCAGCACCCTCACACACTGCTAGCAGGTATGAAAGTTACAATCATTTTTGAAAATAATTTGGCAGCATGCATGATGCCCCTTGAGTCAGCAATTCCATTCTAGGACTCTATTCTACAAAAACACTAACATACTTCACAAAGATGTGCATACATGACTATTTGATGCAACATTATTTGTAACAGAAAAACAAAAATGGGAAATAACCTAATAATGGAATTTTAAATAAATTATGGTCCACCTATTCCCAAAATATTTTCTACCCCAAATGGCTGCTTTTCTGGGATCATGCTTCCTCATGTCCTGGCCTTCTCCATCCCCTGAAACATGATTCTTGCTAGAACAAGTCTGCTTTCCTGGCCACAGCTGATTGATTTATGGTGCTCACCTGATCCATGGCAGGCCAATCGGAGCCCTTCTCTGAAATTTTGGAACTGGAAGTAAGAAGGAGAGCCAGTCTAAAGATGTAAAATATTAACCTCAGGAGGTAGTTGGGGAGTTCTCCCAAAAGCTGCATTTCTGCCCCATGAACCCAACAAATACACTGGTCGGGCCACAGGAAGTATGAACAGAGTAGTGACGCTGAAACACAGAGAAGACCTAAAAACAGAGAAGGTGAGAGAGTCCTGCCCTGTCTCCAGTTGTCCCTCTTTCTCATGTATTTCCGGAGACATGCTGGTATTATGCTCAATTCTCCTTCTTGCTTAAACTAATTCCGGCTGGCATTCAGTCACTTACAACCAAACAAGCACTTACTACTATGATTTTCAACCATGGAACACTGTGCAACCATTAAAAAGACTGACATCAAATATATGTAAAGACAAGGAAAGAGATCCAGGATATATTGTGGTATGAAAAAGATCAGGGTACAGAACAATGTGTATATCATGAATCCACTGAAATTTTTTTTAAGCCTGCTTTTTTTTTTAAAGAGCATTTATTTATTTATTTATTTTTGGCTGTGTCAGGTCTTAGTTGCAGCATGTGGGATCTTCGTTGCGGCACGTGGGCTCTTCCTTGTGGTGCCTGGGTTTCTCTCTAGTTGTGGCGCTCGGGCTCCAGGGCACTGGGCTCTGTATTTGTGGCGCACGGGTTCCAGAGCACGTCGGCTCTGTAGTTTGCAGCATGCGGGCTCTCTAGCTGAGGTGTGCGAGCTCAGTAGTTGTGGCACACGGGCTTAGTTGCTCCACGGCATGTGGGATCTTAGTTCCCCAACCAGGGATTGAACCCACGTCCCTGGCATTGGAACTCGGATTCTTAACCACTGGACAACCAGGGAAGTCCCGGAACTCCAATTTTATAAGAAATTAGCAAGGTAGCAGGTCTGAACACCTTACAGTCAAAACACCAGCATCCAGTTTCTACCACTATCTTGCCATGTGACTTTACAACCTCTCCTCCCTGGACCTCCATCTCTGCATAATAGAATGATAAGGCAGGCTTGGGTAATACTGAAGATTGCTCAGAGCTCTCATGTTCCAACATTTTTATCCAGTGTGATGCCCTCCTGACTCCTTCACTGCCCTTTTAAGCTCCCAAGACCTGTGATTCAGGGCACATAAGCCTGAGAGCCAGGAAAGAGTCCAGCACCCTTCCCAACAGTGGTTCCAGCACTTATGAGAAACTGCAATGAACCAAACTGGCTAGAGGTGGAGCTCTCTACTTAACTGAGAAAGAATTAAGCTGTATGTTGAGTTGATGGTTAATTAAATATTATCATCCAACAGTGTATCCCTGAACATTTTAGGTAAATAAATACTCCCTCAAATATCAGTAAGACTCTGCCAGCGATTCAGACCCAGGCCAAATGACTGCCTTAGAAAGGCAGTGATCTTCTCAAAGATACAGGTCAGCTGATGATGGGTCTTTGGTGGTAGGGACAACTGGCAGGACATTTAGGTCTTGGCATCTCCTGCAAGATGCACCTGTGCTTCCTGCCACCACCAAGCCTCCTGGCTCCTACACCACACAGCCTGTACCACTCTCTGCTGAGCCCTGAGCACTCTTGCACGGTTCATGGCATTTGTCCAGAGCCATGCACCTTGACCCATGACCAAGTCCACTCTGACCTGTCTTGGACTTCCCCTCTGTGTCTTATTTTCCTGTCTTCAGGATAATCTTACCTATCCTTTATATCTAATGTTGACACCCTTTCTTTATCTTTTCTTCCATTCAACCCCATTCCTTTTAGGTGTTTAGTGATCCCCTGGGGCTAGTAAGTGCCCCTGGGGCATTACTGGGGAAGAGGGACTTCTTATCATGGGAGAAGTCTCTGAAACAGAGGGACTCAGAAGTGGAGCATCTTTCCATGGGGAGGTGCCTTAGAGGCAATGGAGCAGAAATGGGCCCTCAAACCTCTTCCTGCCTTTAGGTATCTGCCCCTCACAGAATATCCACACCCTATCGGCCTCAGCACATCCAGACCAAACACCAACCTTGTAGGGTCAGGCCCTGGATGAATGCAGAGCCACCTGTCTTTCCATTCCTCCTACCTCTGTCCTCCTTCCAGGGTGCTGCCGCCTGTCTTTTTGAGTCCACAAATACAAATTAGCTTATTCCACCCCCTCACTCCAAAAATTGAGCTTTACTCATTCAACAAAAAAAATTTCTGAGTGCTTACCATTTGCTCTAGGCACCAGGGATATGCCTGGGAGCAAAGCACATAAAAATCCCTGCTCTCATGGAGCTTAAATCCTAGTGAGGGACACAGATAATAAACAGGATAAATAAATTTTGGTATTGCCAAGGGTGATAAGTGCTAAGGAAAAACATAAAGTAGGAAAAGAGGATGCGTAGTTGCCAGACAGGAAGAGAGGGAGGTACAATTTAAATAGTTTCATTCCAAAGGTGATATTTGAACGAAGACTTGAGGTAGGTAAAGTAGCAATCCATGCAGATGTCTGGGGAACAGGAGTAGATCCAAGGTTTGTGGACCTGATGTTTATACAATTTTGAGACCCTTTTAAATAAAATTATCAGTATAAAAGTAGGTGCGGGCCTTAGAGAGGCCTGTGGAAGTGAAGGGCGGGAAGCTTCCGCTCCATTAGCTCAAGAGTAACTCTGCCTTGCTGGGGGAATAGCAACTGCACAGAGAGAACAGCAAGGGCAAGAGAGGCGTGAGCATGTGCAGTGAGTTCGGGGTGCACAGGGAGGTGGAGGAGGCCGGGGTAGCTGGAGCAGAGCCAATGAGAGGAAGAGAAGGGGGTGGGGTTGCAGTCAGAGGGAGCTGGGGCCAGATTACAGGGGACGTTGGACTTTGGCTTTATTGGGTGGGATGCGAGCCACTGGAAGATTTTGAGAAGAGGAGTAACATGACTTATCCTGGATTTTGAAAGAATTCCTAACTGCCATTTGAGAATAGACTGAAGTCCGTCAAGGATGGAAGCCGGGAGACCAGTTAGGAGCCAGTTGGAATGATTTAGGAGAGAGACGATGGTGGCTCGGACCAGGCTGGTAGCGGCAGAGGTCTGAGGAGCGGCCTGATCCTGAATGTTTTGAAGATAAAGTCTGCAGGATTTGCTACCAGATGGGATGTAAGGGTAAGAGAGAGAAAGATGTCAAAGATGACTGAGGATTTTGTCCCGAATAACTGGAAGGATGTAGTTTCATTAACTGAGATGAGGGGGGAAATTTGAGAGCAGATTTTAAGTGGAAGATTAGAGTTCAGTTTTGAACATGTGAATATCGAGATGCTTACATACCCAAAGGGAGAGGTGGAGTGTGGAATGCAGTCTGGAAGAAATCTGGGCTGGAAAAAAATAAATTCCTGAAGCTGGGTTAGATCACTAAGGGAGTGAATGTGGATAGAGAAAAGAAGTGGCCCTAGATTTGAACCCTGAGACCCTCTGATATTTAAAAGTCAGGGAGGAGAGAAGGAACCGGCAGAGGAGATGAAGAAAGAGCAGGCAGGAGGAAGGAGAAGAGCCAGGAAAGAGAGATCCCCTGGAAGCCAGGTGAACAAAATATGTTAAAGAGGCAGAAGCGATCAGCCTTCCAAGGCTGCTGATAGGTCAAAACATGAGGCTGGGAGTTGACCACTGAATGTAACACATGGAGGTCACTGGTGATCTTGACAAGAGCAGGAGGCATATTAGTGAGAATCCAAACCACAATTAAATCTTCAGCCTGATATGTCTGGCTGTTCTGCCGTTAGTCCCAGTGAGCAGTTCACACCACCTGGTCTGTTCCCTGGGACCTTCTACCTTCACCCATGACTTTCAGGCTGTTCCTGCCTCCAGGGTCTCTCCAGCCCCACAAATAGAACTCAGACACCTGAGCCAACACTTCACCTACTGGAAGCCACTCATCTCCCAGAGGGCTGAGATTCTGTAATCCCCTATGTGGGAAAAACAGACAGAAAAAAAACAAGAGAAACAAGGAGATAAAAAGAATTAAACCTGAAGCAAAATGAGTTGCCCATTTTTAGTTCCTGATGTCAGTAAATAAACACTGCCTTTACATTGTGAGTTAGCTGTTACAGGACTGTATCGATGACCCCAATGACAGTGCAAGTTGGTGGGAAGATAGCTCAAACATTAC
Organism: Stenella coeruleoalba; assembly: GCF_951394435.1. Lineage (NCBI taxonomy): Eukaryota > Metazoa > Chordata > Mammalia > Artiodactyla > Delphinidae > Stenella > Stenella coeruleoalba. The sequence goes on along the minus strand of NC_137150.1, from coordinate 71,905,459 downwards.
ATTTACCTGTTTACAAAAGTTCTTTTTTTTTTCCAAGTAAAAATAGGTGATCGCTAAATTAACGTGCCTAGTTGGTAGAAAGTAAACTGAAAGGCTAAGGAGAGGCTGCTTTAAGGTTCATAGTGTATATCTTTAACTTAGCACGATTTACCTTCAAGTGATATAATACACATATAAGAACCGTACAGTAGAGTCTATTTTAATTTCTCCCCTCCTGAACTTTCTGCTGTGTTATTTACATTTTCCTCTACATACGCTGTAAAACCTACACTACATTGTTCTTATTTTTATTTAAACGTTCGATTGTCTTTTAAAGAGATTTAGATAATAAGGAAAAAGATTTTCGATATTTACCCATGTGGCTGCTCTTCATTTCTCTGTGTCGATCCGTATTTCCACCTGGTATCATTTTCCTTCTGCCTAAAGGACCTCTTAACCTTTCCTGTAGTGCAGGTCTGCTGGTAATGAATTCCTGAAGCTTTCGTATGTCTGAAAACAAAACCTTTACTTCACCTCTGTTTAGAAGGATACTTGTGCTGGTTATGGAATTCTAGTTAACAGGTTTGATTTTTTTTCATGCAGTGCTTTAAAGATGCTCCCCTGCTGTCTTGCTTGCATTTTTTTTCGGTGGGAAATCTGCTGTCATCCTGCATTCATTCTCCCTTTGGCCACTTTTAAGATTTTCTCTTTATCATTGATTTTGAGCAATTTGATTATGATGTTCCTTGGTGTAGTTTTCTTCATGTTTCTTATGCTTTGGAGTTGACTGAACTTATTGGATCTGTGAGTTTACAGTTTTTATCCAATTTGGGAAAAATTTGGCCATTATTTCTTCAAATATTTTTTTCTGTTCTGCCTTCCATCTCTTCTCTCTGAAGCTGATCTTTGACTGGCTCAGGAGGCAGTGTATGTGTCCAAATTTGCTGGGGGAAAAAGCATATGTAGTTTTTTGTTTTGTTTATCTTAGGTCCAGGAGCCAACCCAGGGCATTCTTGTTGGGGCTGCAGTGGCGGAAGGGAGCCCAGTGGGGGCGCCCTCCGGAGGCACTATTTCCCACACTGACTACCCAGTCCTCTGGCTGCTGATGTCATAAGTAACACCGCAGTCCCAATGCCCCCCAGGTCAACAGTGACTCCATGGGGGGCCGTGTGTGGGAGCCTTTCTTCCTCATCACCCTGGCTGGGGCAGTAGGGGCTGTGGTAATGTACGTCCAGAAGAAAAAGCAGGTGGATCGGCTTCATCATCACCTGCTCGCCGTGTGCAGCTACAGCCCTGCTGAGAAGCTACACAAGGTTGAGCAGGAGCTCCTCTCTGGCGTGGGAAAGGTGGTACATGGCTGGCAGAGTGACTACCAGCTCAAGCAAATGCTCTTGCTGGTGTCAAGACACGACCTGACCCCCTTACCCTGATCTTCAGAACTTTCTGGGCCTGAAACGCCCAAGAACCTGTGAGCTGCTGCTTCCTCTCCAGCTTGCACTCATCCAGCGCCCCCTGCCGGATTCTGGGTGTCCATTCCTCCTCCCACCCGTTACCAGCAGCATCTGTTTCATAAGCCCCAGCAGAGCAACCAGTCCCCACCTTCACCTCACTCCCCTCTAGGCCTTCAATCTTTGTGGGCTTTAAGCCCACCACACGCTCCCAGGCGCTAATGGGAAGTTTTCCTTCTGAAGTGGAAGGCTGGCCAAGAGACAGAGCTCTGCCCTTTCTACGGGCATCACTTTCGCTAGCCCTCCCTGCCTTTGCTTTGGAGTCGTTTCCATGGTGATAGGGCCTGATGTATAATATTCAGTATATATGTTTTGTAAATAAAGCATTTTGTGGAAAAGAAGATCTTAGAGTAAGATAGGTTTTGGAAAAACATATAAATAACATGTAAACAACAGCCATTAAAAAGAAAGAGGAGAAAAGAAGAAAAATGATAGATACATATGAAAGCAGAAAATGTTTAAACACTGGCAAAAAAAAAAATACCCTAAACAAATTCAAAAGATAAATGACAAAAAGAGAGAACACATATGCAGCACAGGTAACAAAGAGCTAATTACCTTAATACACAAGAGAACATTTACAAATAAATAAGATAAAGATAGAAAGAAAAAGGAAGAGAGAAAGAAAAGAAAAAAGAAGGAGCAAAGATATAAAATGGTAGTTCACAGAGAAAAATGGCTGAGAAACATGTAAATGTGCTCATCATTACTAATTTTAAAGACATGCCCATCGCATATACCATTCCCCCCTGCCCCACCCCAAAAGCTTAGCAGAGATTAAAAACTTGGAAGTGACCTGCCCTCAACATTTGCAGGGTTAAAGCAACAATACAAATGCAACAAACAAACTACAAGTAAACCATCAAATATTTTTTTTCTCTTACCTTAACTAATATATCTCATTCATAATCTGAAAGGCCAGGTTCAGGTTTAGACTTCTTACACTCCTCAGACTTCTGCACCAAAGATGGTACCCAGCCCCTAGTTCATAGATGCCCCTTCTTTTCCCACCCCCGCTCCATCCTCCACTGTGAGATGCCTCACGCTGTGTGTGTGTGTGTGTGTGTGTGTGTGTGTGTGTGTGTGTGTACATCCAGCCCACACATCCAAGCTCCCTCTACACTCCATATATGGTTACCCCTTGGCCACCTTAGGGCCTAAGGATGAGTGTATCAGCCATATGCATTCTGGAAGATGGATCTGGGAAGAGGCCTATGCAGTCCCCAGAGGTAGGCTTAGGGCTCTTTGGGAAAGAAATTCTAGGGTCTCAGATACCCAGAGCATGGTCAAGAAGGGGGGGGGGTGCAGGCTTTAGGTGGGCACACCCCCTTGACCCAATAGAGCCCATGCCCTGTGCGAAGGTCACCACCAGAGGAGAGCCAGAATGGAGCTTTCTATAGCTTGGGGCCCATGGCAGGGATCCTCTGGCCCTGGTCCTAGGGAGGTGCTAGATACAGGGAAATAGGCAGATTCATACAATAGTTGTTTCAGATAAATTTGAGGGAGAGAGCAATTTGGCAGTATCCTCTAAAATTCAACCTGGCCGTTCCATTTCTAGTCATGAATCATCTAGAGTTATTTGTAGAAGTGCCCAATGGCGTATGCACAATTATGTTCACTATAACACTATAAAATCAAAAGGCTGCAAACAATATAAATATCTAACAGCAAATGGGTAACTAAATTATGGTACACTCATGCACTGAAATATATTCTGCAGCCATTAAATAGGTTAGGCTGGTGCGAAAGATCTTCAATATATATTTTTAAGTGAGAAAAGCAAATTAATATTTATGTAGTGTGACCAACTGTGTGTGTGTTATGCTTACATTCGTTAAAAATTTTTCCAGAAGGAATTACAAGAAACTATTACAAGCAACTACCTCCGATTAGAAGGGCAGGGATCGATGGGGGCCAGTTTTTACACCTCTGTCAGTCTGACTTTGTTGTCAGTGCATTTAGTACTTTCATAATTAAAACAATAACAAAAACGGTACTGTAAAATTTCCCAGATGCACCCAATAACAACCTTGCCTCAATCAGTGACAGCAACTGAGAATCCGTCACATGCAGGCAGTGTGTAGGCACTGGGCAACACAACCAAGAATCTCCTCTCCAGTTCAGTGGAATTTTGTTCAGCCATTTGCTGCCAGTTTTTTCTCCTTCTTCATTTCTAAGGTGGCAGGAACCCTACAGAAACCCTGGAGAAAATATGTCACATAGGTGCTTCCTTTGTAGATTTCTCTAGAAGTCTGCCAGCTGGGCAGCAGTGGGTCAGCAGCCCCTGGTTCACGCACAAGGCCCTGCAGGTTTAGGAACAAACTCTGGCCCTCACCTGGCCTAGTCTCATTGACGTGGGCAGTGGATCAGAGGGCTTTTCTGTTACTAGGAAAACAAAGTCAACCCTTCCCAGCACTAAGTAAACATCAACACCCCCAATTCTGAGAGAGGCCCAAAGAGATGATCTCTACCCAGGCATGAAGTCCTCCATGGCTAGCTCTTGATTATTGATTTGGGAGCTCCTGGACCGCAGGGACCAGATTGGATTAATCTCTGTACCACAGGCACGTTTGCTGAATTGATGTCGGGCCTGTCCCCTCTCCCGCCACATGACACCTCCTCTCCAAAGAGCTGACTGTTCCTGAGCTTCATTCCTTTGGTTTTGGAACACTCAACTCCTAAAGGTGGGCCATGCTCTTGAGGAAGCTGCACTATGCCTCTGGGAAAACTCACCAAGGGAGGAACTCTTGATGATTTGCTCGCTTTAATATGACAGTTTATTCTAGAAAATTTAGAAAATAAAAATTACTAGTCAAATGAGATTAAAATTATATTTCCCTCCACCTTCCTGCTCCAACAGAAACCTCCGTGGAACATACTCCCCTTGTGGATTGCCTGCCTTCATATTATATATCCATTCCAGGTGCCCACTTTCCTCAGCCTTTTTATTCCCTCACTAACATCTGCTGGGGCGACTCAGGTGTGTCCACTGCAGCACTCAGCATTGGCTATCACTGTCTCCAGGTTTCTAGGAGCCACCCTACAGCCTGCCTCATCCCCTGGGGTCCTTGCCAGGATGTTAAACCCATCATCCTGAGAAAGTGCCCCCGAGTCAGCTCTTGCTTAGCCGGTCTTATACCCCAGCCCCCTGGATCAAGCACTGTTTCCTAAGCAACCAGCTGTGTTTGCTTAAGAAGCTGAGGCCCTGGACTTCCTTGGTGGTGCAGTGGTTAAGAATCTGCCTGCCAATGCAGGGGACATGGGTTCGAGCCCTGGTCTGGGAAGATCCCACATGTCGCGGAGCAAGTAAGCCCGTGTTCCACAACTACTGAAGCCCATGCACCTAGAGCCCGTGCTCCGCAACAAGAGAGGCCTGCACACCGCAACGAAGAGTAGCCCCCGCTCGCCACAACTAGAGAAAGCCCATACGCAGCAACGAAGACCCAACGTAGTCAAAAATAAATAAATAAATTTTTGAAAAAAAAGAAGAAGCTGAGGCCCATTTGGTAATGAGCTACCTTGTATTTCCATTGTCTCCTCACTTCTCTTTTCCCCTTATTCTTACTTCCTTGGAACTCAGTACCTTTCCCCAGTAGAGATTTAGCATGCAAGCTTTGCCTCAGGCTCCTTTTTCTGGGGAAACTGGGCTGAGGCCAGGATCTTCGTGAATTCACCTGTTCTGAGAAGAGGAGAGGTTTTCTTTCTGGCCCTTGCCCTGGGGGGTTCCCAGAGCAAGTCCATCTAGCCTAGGGATGAAAGCAGAAAACCCAACTTTCATGGAAAGATATAAAACGTTAGGAAGGGTAACATAAAGGCTAAATAGACATTTAACAATTTCAAAGTTTAGTCGCTGTCTCTAATATCACAGCATTTTTTCATTGAAAACAGCTTGAGGATGGTACTTAGCCAAGGCATCCCCAGGCAGCAGAGAGGAGTAAAGGAGAGGGGCAGAGAATACCATATGCTTACTTGGTTCACCATCTGTAGTGTATTTCTCCTTTTCTCATGGTCCATGGTGCTCCAGATCCTGACAGAAGTATGGCGAATCAGTGTGTTGGGGAGGATCGGGAGGTGGGGGAGGGAGTATGGGAACCTGTTTCAGAATTTTTAAAAGGTTTTATTGTTTAGAAGAGCTGCATGGCAAGGAAGAAGGAGGGGAGGGTTCGTTAGACAAAAACTGGTGACCGCCACACCCAGGTTCCTTAAGTGTCCAAAATCACAGGCTTTATTTTGCATACAAAGTCAACCCAAGACCCTTTCCAAGAATGTTTTTGTAGTCAGTAAGGGAGGAGAGGACCTGTAAAAGAGATAAGACCCCATCATGCCTGGCAGGAGAGAGAGAGGTAGATCGTGTGGTCATAAATTGGCAAACTTTAACATGGCTGTTTGGAGGGTCTCTGGTGACATACCTTTGAAAACAAAAACTATATTTGTCTAGCAAAACATAAGAGTCCATTCTGTTGTTGAGGCTCTCCTTTTCTTCAACTACTACCATGAAGCAATGTCTCATTATGGAGAGGCTCATTTGTTCATCATACTCAACCAGAAGTGACCAGAAGTCCAACATCAAATGATAAATCTGTCTTTATGTCTCATTCCTGAATCTTGAAACCAATCATTTCTACTGGGACTCAACTCTGTTTGAAAAAGATGAAAGATCCAAAGGGAAACAAGGGGTCCAAGCAAAAGAAATTCAGATTAAACTTTCACTTAGCATAAGATGTCCCTGACTCGACATCATGGTCCTCAAGGCCAGAAGAATGAAGAAATACAAGCAAGACAAATGAGAAGGGGTCCATGCCCTGAGAGAAGGCAGGAAAACAGCAGTTACCGGAGGAAGTGAATGCTAGAAAGATGGCTCTCCAGCCTGGCTGCATACTGGAACCACCCAGGGAGCCTTAAAAAAAAGTGCTGTTGCCTGGTTACCACTCCCAGAGACTCTGATTTAATTGGTCTAGGGTATGGCCTGGTTGTCAGAAATGCTAAAAGCTTCCCAAGGTGATTCTAATGTCAGCTCAAGGCTGAGAACCAGTGTTCTGGAGGAAAGATACTTCTGTTCTTGATTCTGTTTACTTGTCTCCATCTGTTACTCTCTCCCATTATGAAGCCAAACTTGGGTCAGCTCGCCCATGCACAGTGAAGCCAATCTACTGACATCGGGTTGTGGTGAAGGAAACTGGAGTGTTTATTGCAGGTCACCAAGCAGGGAGTCCAAACAGCTAGTGCTTAAAAGACCTGAACTCCCCCATGGCTTTCAGGGAAAGGTTTTTAAAGACAGGGTGAGGAAGGGGGGTTTGGGAGGTGCATGATCAGCTCATGGACATTCTTCTGATTGGTTGGTGGTGAGGTAATTGAGAGCCAACATCATCACCCTTCTGGTTCCAAGCAGTCTGGAGTCTACATGCTTGTGGTCAGCATAGGGTTAACTTCTTCCACCTGATGGTGGTTTTGGTAGCTGTCAAAGAGCTCAAAGGATATGGCTCAGGATATTAGCTATAGCCCTTGAGATGGAACTAAAGCTCCTTGACTTTGTTTAATGGCTAAACTATTATTATTTTGTCTTCCTTGACTGTTTCCCTTTGTTTTTGTATTTTCTCATTTCTCCAATTAAATTTACTCGTTGGAACTCAGGGAAGGCCTAGGAGGCTAAAGTTTTCTACAGACAAGAGGCAGGAGGAGGACATGGGGTGGGGGGTTCTGTCCCAGGAAGGTCCCAGAGGATCCTGCTCAGTTACACTACCTGTTCTTAAGAGTCTTTCCCCCTTGCTCTTGGTCAAGGCAGCTTGCCCAGAGCTCAGAGGGGTTGTGCTGACTGCTCAGGTCGAGGAGCGGAGGTCGGCTCGGGGGTGTACCCTCCTGCCTACTAGTGCAGGGACTCAGCCCCAGCCTCCCAGCCTCCAGCTTTCCTCTGCCACACAAGTAGAAAAATTTTCCACTCTCCTGGCAGCGTGCTGCCTACAAAACAAAGCTTGGGGAAGAGTGCCTTGAGTAGTCCAGAAAGTTCCACTAGGAAGAACTACATGGCAGAGGGCAATTTGAGATCTATGCAACCATAATCCTCTTCAGTTCCTTTTCAGTTTACGTCTAGTCAAGAAAAGCCCTCAGCATGGAAGGTTGAGGGTTCTTTCCTCGTAGATAAGTCCACACCCATAAGAGTGGTCTGCTGCAGTGGGGGGCTGAGCAGGTAAAACTGTTAGGCTCATTATGCCTTGAAAAGTGAATCAATATTCTTTCAGGTTAGGACAGACTATTTCTGCTGAGACCCATTTGGAAAAGTGAAAAGCTCTTTCGGAAGGGAACAGCAGTTTCTACAGAATTCTACATTCTAGTGAAAAGTAAAAGGCTATAGATTTCACTTCCTGGAGACCTGATTAACCTTTAAAAAAAAAATAAGTGGGATCCTTTTAAACTTATCTCAACTGGAAATCAGCCATAGATATCAGAGGCAGAAGACTTAAGTGTTTTTTCTTTAAAACAAAATGCACTTGGGCCATCAGATCATAGTGCTGTCAAATCTGGCACACGTGAAATGCTTGGTAAAGGTAGTGTGTATTATCCAGAGCTGGTATTGGCTAGGCAAACCATCAAACAGAGGCCATGCAACTTCATTTTTGAGCAAGTGCGAGGGCCATACCTGAAAAACCAATTGTTACTAGGAGTTTAGAAAGGACAGCCTGCCTGCGGGGTAGGGAGAGCAGCAAGGGGGAGGATTGCCACATTTTGTTTCTCTTCTCTCTAGGAAGCCAGACAGGGCCCTAAGAACAGCCTGGAGCAGTGATCTCAACCCTTAGTGTGCAACAGAATCACCCCCAGTTTCTGATTCAGTGGGTCTGGGGTGAGGCCTGAGAACTTGCATATCTAACATGTTTCTGGGTGATGGAGATGCTGCCGGTCTGGGACCACACTTTGAGACTTACTGGCTGTGAGGAGGAGAAGCTGAAAAGAAGGTCGTGCCATAATGCTGGAAAACCCTCTGCTGGAACTAGTCCCAAAAGGCTGTGCCCCTGGAAACCAGACTGGGAGCAACTTTTTTTTTAACTTGCAAAAAATAGATGGCTTATTCTTTCACCTGAGAGTGACTCAAACAATCACCATGAGAAGCTTTCTGTCTTGCTAAAAGAAAATTAGGTTAATAACATCTCTTTATGATGATGACTTAAAACACCATTTCTAGCATCTCCATCTGGGCCACTACTGTCCAAAGCCTTTCTGCCTCATCTTCCCACCCCACCTCCAGCCCACACTGGTGGCCTGACAGAATCTCAGAATGTCTTGGTGAACAGCTCTGTGAGATTCTATTAGCACTGAGGGATAAACAGGACCTTAACCCCTGTTTTGTCACTAAGTAGCCCCATTACTTCTCTCTCTCTGGACCTTGGCTTCCCCATCAATAAAAGGAGGGTTTTCAACAAGGTAATAAGAAAGAAAATGACAGTATTTTGATATTTATAGTTTACTTGGCACTTGCGTACATATTATCTCAGTTAACCCCTGTGAAATAATTTTTATTCCCTCCCCATTTTTCACAGAGAAAGAGAATTGGAAAAGCACAATAATTTTAAGGACCAATATTAAAAATGGCCACATAGAAAATTCTGCAAAAACTAACATGGAAGACACAGTCCCTTATGTTACTCAGTGTCCCTTTTGTAACAATTTATGTGAAAAATTCCTCCTAAAATTAAGTGCCTGATAAATATGTCCCTCCAAAAGACATAATATGCATCATTTTACAGGACAGAATCAACTTCCTAACTCTTCATATTTTTCTTCTGTTTCAGCTGCCAGAAAGCTTAGAGCTAATTATGCCAAGATTATAATAACCATTTAAATCTCAAATTCCTGGTAACATTATCTCTCACATCCTCTAAATCCTAATGCCTAAATGTTTTCTTACATAGATTATCTGTAATTAGCGTGACAGTATAATTCACCATCTAAGTGGAGCCCTTTGCGGAGTGAAAGAGAACACCATGAATAATTATGCCCAGGTGACAGATGTAAACCAGGACTGTTTCAGGCAAACTGGGATGGGTGGTCACCCTACCTATGGTTGGAAATAGACTTGGCAAAAATTATATACAAAAAACACTCAGTTTGACCTTGTAAGTGTGGCAGTTTGGGGTCTCATTAAACTCAATAAAGTCACATAAAAATGAAAATAGATTATAACTCATAAGAAAAAACAGCAACTAATAGGTTCTAAATATACTTGCAAGACTGGGAAGAGAGAGGGCGTAGTGCTGAGGATGGACACTTCTCCCTTCAAGCATCTCCAAACCCTTCATTTCCTAAAGCCTCTGCCTCCTAAGCCCCTTGGGCGTCACATCCTGTGGCCAGTGGCAGCTCTACAATTCCTTATAAGAGGGTCTTAAGCAAGGTCATCTGTTTAGAAGGGAAAGGGGGAAGGAGGGCTTTAAGCCGAACAGTGTAGCACTTTACTGAAGATTGTGGATTTTCCATCTCAAAGAATGGGGTGGTGTTGATGAAGTTGGTGGAGCCCTGAAAAGTCACAGTCACCAGGCAGTCCCACTGCCTCACAAGGGCAAGCCACCCAGTATTTGCCTGCTCACACACTCCCCACCACAACCCCTGCCGAAGACAGGACTGACTGATTGGTCATGGCAGGACCATGGAGACATAGATGGAGGCCACCCGAGGATTGGTGCGTTCAACCAGGTGCCCTGGTTCATACCCAGACACATTGCTTGATGCCTTTTCCACCTTCCCCTTCTCCAGTCACAGAAGTGTAACTGAACAGGTCTTCCACAAACAGAGCCCCCCCCCCCCATGTCCTCTGCCTGCCCCTTGTCTATAAAAAAAACCTTAGCCTCCTAGGCCTTCCCCAAATTCCAAAGAATAAATTTAATCAGAGAAGTGAGAAAATGCAGAAAGAAAGGAAAACAGTCAAGCAAGACAAAATAATAATAGTTTAGCTATTAAACAAAGTCAAGGATCGTTAGTTCCTCCTTCAGGGCTATAGATAATATCCTGAGCCATATCCTTTGAGCTGTTTGACAGCTACCAAAACTCCCACGAGGTGGAAGAAGTTAACTGCATGCTGACCACAAGCACGTAGACCCCAGACCAACTGGAATCAGGAGGTTGATGATGTTGACTCTCAATTATCTCACCACCGACCAATCAGAAGAATGTCCACGAATCACACACCCCCAACCCCTCGCCCTCACCCTGTCTTTAAAAACCTTTCCCTAAAAGCTTTTGAGGAGTTCGGGGCTTTTAAGCATAAGCAGCCTGGACTCCATGCTTGGTGTCCTGCAATAAACACTGCAGTTTCCTTCACCACAACCAGGTGTCAGTGGATTGGCTTTACTGTGCACAGGTGAGCTGACCCAAGTTTGGTCTGGTAGCAGAGGCAGGTGAGCTTGTTTCAGCCAGGTGAGTCAGGGGTGAGGGGTGGGCTGAGTCTTGGGTGTTAACAAAAGAGGGGCAGGTGTGTTTGGACAACGAGCAGGCCTCAGAGGCCAAATGTGCACGGTTGGGCTTCCTGGAGCTCAAGAATCCCCTCTGTCCTTCCTCCTCATCTCTCTAACAAGTCCAGTTAAACTCTGCCCCTCTCGGTTCACTGCCTGGCTGGCCCCCGGAGCCTCACCTCGGTTGCGGAAAGCCGCTGCGTCCCTTCCAAGAACCAACACTAGAGGTCGCCTTTCTCCAGCGTCAGGCAAGTTGACGCGGAAGGAGACGGTCCAGCTTCTGCTTAAATTGCACGTTGGTAGGCGGGTCCAGTGGCCCTGATTCCGGGCCAGTTCGTGGACGGCACGCGTCCCAAGTGGGAAGGCGCTGTTCCGGCCTGAAGAGGAGGCTGAGCCACGAAGCTCTGAGGAGATGCAGCGCTGGGTTGAACAGTGAGGTGTGAGCAGGTGAGGAAAAGACCAAATCCGGGTAGAAATACTTTGCACAAGAGATGAAACTTCCAGGAGCAACAAAAGCCCCTGAAGTCTGAAGAGCCCATGAGATAAAGTGTGTGTGTGAATTTTAAAGTGCTACCCACACCCTTTTAAGTGGTCTGTTATTCTCTGCAGATATGGACACTGTGTAAGGGAGGCCCAGGTGTCCCATAAAGGCCGTCTTGGGCCAGGGCTCACAGGAGGGTCCCCAGCCTGGCTTGCCTGTGGTTCTCTCCCCCTTGTGCTCTTCTTGGCCAAGGTTTTCCCAGAGACCTAGTTTTCTGTGTAAAAAGGGAGGGTAGCTTCCAAAAGGCAATTCTACAATCTTTAGTTTTCTGGTCACAGCTGTTTTTAGCTGGAAGCCGGAAGGGCTGTTTCTGTGAGTAGTTGGGAATTGAGGTTCAGGGAGGTTAAATACCTTGCTGGGACCAGACTAGAACTCCCTCCTGCTTACTCCAAAGCGGCACTCCCTCACTGCCCCGGCTACCTCTTCTCACTGGAGAGCTACTAGAGCTGAAAAGAAAACTGCCTGGGCTGAAAAACTTTAAACTCGGCAAGGGCCTCAAAACAAAACCCAAACAGAAAACGAACAGAAGCGAGCATACCTCTGGGCCCTGCGAGCAGCCCCTCAGTCCCTGAGGCAGTGCCAAACTAACAGCCACTAGCCCTCCACTTGAGGCTTCGGGATGGACAAAAAGGTCAGCTGCCTGCCTCTATACTGTAGAGTGCTATAGCACCCCAAGTGATTCTTCCTGCAGACCATATGGCAGAGCTCAGGTGGGGTGGTTATGCACCACCTGTGCTCTGTGCGTCCCAAGTGAAGTGCAGCCGTTTGTGTCTTCAGTTGGAGAAGAGATAGGAGATGTTTCCACATAAAGCCCAAGGGAGCCGGGCAGGTCCACAAATATGGCACATGGCGGCCCCTCCTCTTCCCGTTGGGAGGAACAGTGCAATCCATTGCCCACATGTAAAGTGACCTAGAGGTCCTCCCTCGACAGACCATCCAAGCCAGGCATCCTCAGGGGCTACGAGTCATGCTGATTTGTGGCACATAATGAAGGTCTGTGTAGTGGCAGAACCAGTGTTTAATGTACATGTGAATTTACTCACCCAGCTGAGCACTAGCTCTCTCTACTGCTAGAGTGTGAGCGTCTTGAGGACGATTCACTTAGTGTGGCAATTCACTTAGATGTGTCTCTCCCACAAGCCTGGACACAAGGCAGATGGGTGCTTTAGGGAGTACTCTTCCAATCCAACCGCTTCTTAACCTCACTGCAGAACTGAATTAAGCTACTTCTCTTGGGAGAAATTGTTATTCCGGAGCACAGGGAGGATCCTTGGATGTAACAAGTCAACATTTTGAAACACGAAAACCATCAAAAGGCATCTGTTTATTATTATTTTTAATTAACTCCTAAAGAAAGAGCCCTTCATATACGGTTCTGAGTGTCTACCAAGAGCCTGTGTTGTCATATTTCTTCTCTGTTTCTCTCTCAAGAACCAAAAAAATTTTTTCCCCAAGAGAGTGCCTTCCTCGATGTGTTTCACCACCATTGAGAAACTGGATTGTGCCAGAGGGAGGGAATCCTTGAGAGCAGGCTGTTATTCCACTCTTCTAGACTTTGACTTGACTTATCTTTAAACTGTCAGGGAATAAGACAAAATATCCCTGAGATTTTTATGTGTTTTCCTTGCTGGTGGATATAAGTAAGATTTCTTCTACGTATTGCCAAAATGTCCCCAAGCTCCAGCCTGTGGCTACAAGGAAGGTCATGGTAACATAAAAGTCACATTTTAATTTTCTCTCACCTACACCCACCTGATTGAGGATCTCAGCCCACCCCGCCAGCATCTCCCACCACCCCCACTCATTTCTGGGAATCCCCTGAGTGGTAGACCTGTTTAAGGTCAGCTCCCTCACACACTGCCCTCCAGCCACTGTTCACGCTCCTGCCCCAGGGCTTCATGGCTTTCTGGCTTCATCACCCAACCAGACAGATCCCAGAAAGGATTCACCAGGCATGACCACTCTGCTAAATCAGTTCTGCACCAAAATAAACATAACCCCCAAATGACCCCTTTCCCAGGACTTTGCCTGGAAAAAAAGGAGTTTAACCATTTAACTGCATAATCTTAACTGAGTAAGATTATATGTGGGGAACCCAGAAAATGAGTTAAATTTGGAGGAGATAGAATCTAGGGTAAATTTTCTTTCTTCTCTTTTGCTTTCTATTACAATTGATTGCATTTTTCATTTTCTTCCACGATCTGTTAGTGTGAGATGATTATTTGATGATGAAATGATTCATTCAAATAAGTGATCCTATGCATGACATCAGCGTGATAACCAGGCCTCATTTCCTTGGAACTGGGCTATCCATCCTTGTCCCAGGCCACTTTCAGTCTCTTTAAACGATTTAACCTAGGCTTACAACCTGCTGGCTGCTGCCTTTCAAAACTCTCATTCTGGCCACAGTTATTATTTTTAAAACATGTTTATAAAGTTGAAGGTTACATGGCAATTAAGCCTGCAGAGAATGCTTAGATTTGATACAGTTGCCAGGGAAAAAAATATACCTCTTTCCTGTTGTTTCCACCTCTTGCCTGCTCGAAATAGGATTTGCATCTCTGTGGGTGGGTTATGGTTAGTTCGAACCTAATCATTTTTCCCTGCCTCAGAAATCTTTATCTTTTGTCATGAATCTTTTCAAGGAGAAGGTTGTCACTGACAATTGTTTCTCTTCCCCACCAGCGGGAAGGGCATGACTGTCAGCCCACCTGCCAGTGTCTGAGTCCCTCTGTTTCAGAGGCAAGAGGCTCTCCTGGATGTCTCTTTGTTCTTTCTTAGTTCTCAGACTGATCAGGCTGCTATCCCAAGGGAACTGATAGAGCCTTGGGGTTGGTGATACATGTGCCTCTGGATTTGGGGCATTTGCCTTAGGGGAAACACAGAGACCCCTCTCATGTTAGGGTATTTTCCCCCAGCCTTTCCTTACAAAAACAAAGGGGACCATCTGGACCAGCCATTTCTAACTGAGAATAATGTAATAATTCTAGACACACACCAGTCTCCCCCCAAACCTAGTCTCATGCCCTGATAATAGAAGTATTAATCACTAATGTTCATTAAGTACTTGCTATGTGCCAGGTGCTATACTAAACGTTGTACATGTATTATTTCATTTAAGCCTCATAACAATCCCATGAAGTAGCTAATGATATTATGCCTACTTTAGAGTGAAGCACACACTGGGAGCGTTGTCAAAAATAAATCTTTTTGGCTTCACAATTCTGATGCAAAAATTGGTCCCAGGTGGGTTGTCCTAAGACTCAGGGTGGCGTCAGTAGTCATCCTGACCATGTGTTAGCCACGCACGTGAAGCGTTTTCCACAACAGCAAGGAGTTGGAGGGCCAGAGAGGGCCGTTGCCTGATCCTTCTTAGACCCAAGAATAGTTCCAGTTGCAGACAGGCTGGCTTTGTTATCAGAAAACTCACTTAGGAGCTGAATACACCCCTCCTAGGATCACTGGCCTTTAATTTTCAGGGACCTGTGGAGAGGTTAGGCAGGAACTGTTGGATGCCCCTGGCCCAATCTTTAGCCCATTTTAAAATCAGGTTGGCTGTTTCCTTATTGTTGAATTTTAAGCATTCTTTGTATATTTGGGGGAAATATTTTCTCCCATTCTGTGACTTGTCATCCTCTGAACAGTGTCTTTCACAAAGCAGAAGTTTTTCATTTTAATGAAGTTCGACTTATCAAATTTCTCTTTCATGTTGTACCTAAAAAGTCATTGCCAAACCCAAGATCACTTAGATTTTCTCCTATGTTATCTTCTCAAAGGTTTAAAGTTTTGCATTTTACATTTACATCCATGATCCATTTTGAGTTAATTTTTATGAAAAGTGTAACGTCTGTGTCTAGATTCATTTTTTTACATGTGAATGTCCAGTTATTCCAGCACCATTTATTGAAAAGACTATCCTTTCTCCATTGAATTGCCTTTGCAATTCAATTTGTCAAAGATCAATTGACTACATTTATGTGGACCCACTTCTTTTTTATCATCTCACTTGCTTTTATTATTTTTTTCTAGCTTTACTGAAGTATGATTAACAAGTAAATATTGTATATATTTAGGGTGTACAATGTGATTTTTTTAAGGTGTACAATGTGATGATTTTTTTTTTTATTTTCGGTACGCGGGCCTCTCACTGCTGTGGCCTCTCCCGTTGCGGAGCACAGGCTCCGGACGCGCAGACTCAGTGGCCATGGCTCACGGGCCCAGCCGCTCCGCGGCATGCGGGATCCTCCCGGACCGGGACACGAAGCCGTGTCCCGTGCATCGGCAGGCGGACTCTCAACCACTGCGCCACCAGGGAAGCCCCAATGTGATGATTTAATATATGTATACATTGTGAAATGATTACCACAATCAAGTTAACTAACACATCCATCACCTCCCATAATTACCTTTGTGTGTGTGTGTGTGGTGAGAACACTTAAGATTTACTCTCTTAGCAAATTTCAAGTATATAATACAGTATTAACTATAATCACCATGCCATACATTAGATCCCCAGAAATTATTCATCTTATAACTGAAAGTTTGTACACTTTAACCAACATCTCTCCACCTCCCCCCATCCTATCCCCAGCCCCAGCCCCTGGCAACCACCATTCTACTTTCTGGTTCTATGAATTCAACTCTTTCAGATTCTACATATAAATGAGAACACATGTCTTTCTGTGTTTGACTTATTTCACTTAGTGTAATGTCCTCCAGGTTCATCCATATTGTCGCAAATGGCAGAATTTCTTTTTTCATGCCTGAATAATATTCCATTGAATATATATATATATATATATATATATATATATATATATATCACTTTTTTTATCCATTCATCTGTCAACAGACACTTAGGTTGTTTCCATATCTTGACTATTGTGAATAATGCTGTAATAAACATGGAGTGCAGATACTTCTTTGAGATACTGATTTTATTTCTTTTGGGTGTATACTCAGAAGTGGGATTGCTGGCTAGCCAAAGCAATCTTAAGAAAGCTGGAAGAATCACATGTCCTGATTTTAAACTATATTACAAACCTATACTAATCAAAACACCATGGTATTGGGATAAAAACAGGCACATAGACCAATAAAACAGACAAGAGAGCCCAGCAATAAACCCTCGCATATGTGGTCAACTAATCTTTGGGAAGTGCACCAAGAATACAAATGGGGAAAAGATAGTCCTTGCAATAAATAGTGTCGTGAAAACTGGATATCCACATGCCAAAGAATGAAACTGGACCCTTATCTTACACCATATACAAAGATTAACTTGAAATGGATTAAAGACTTAAGTGTGGGTTTATTTCTGGGCTCTACATTTCCATTGATTTATGTGTCTACTCTTCCACCGATACAAGACTGTCTTGATTATCGCAGCTTTATAGTAAGTCTTGAAGTTAGATAGTGTCCATCCTCTGACTTTGTTCTTCTTCAATGTCGTGATGGCTATTCTGAGTATGGACAGGATTTTGATAGGTAGAAATGGAGGTGAGAACACTCAGGAGAGGGAACTGAGCAAAGGTTCAATAGAGGGAAGGGGGAGATGCATTGGAGGACAGTGAGTAGTTCCAGTTGTCTGTACCCTAGCTTTATAAATGTAGTAAGACTGTGTTTCCTAGAAAATGGATGCTTCCAGTCACAGGTAGGGTTGTGCTTTCCCATGGGAATTTGAGTACCCAGGCCTGGAGAGGAAGAGGGGAAGGAGACCTTAGAAACACTTGTGACTGGCTGTCAAGGGCATTTTGCCAGACATGGAGACTGGATTTAATATTGTGAACTTTTGTTGATAACATGTCTAACTTTCAGTCTGATATAAGGACAGAGAGAGAGAGCCCCCAAAGGGTTTTCCTGGGCAGTTGGTGATACTTGGGAGAAGGCCCTGATTTGGAGTCAGGAGACCTGAGTTCTAGCTTGGGCTCTGCCATTTCTGACCTCATTATGTGGGGCAGTTCACTTCCCCTCTGCGTCCCAGCTCCTCCATCTCTGCTGTGGGGTGATTAGAGGTGCCCTATCAGAGTCCCAGGGAAGAGATTATGAGAAGCAGTTAGGTAATGTGTACGTAAACTATGAAGCACTGCACAAGTGTATGCAATTATGAAGGAGGTGATCCTTGAAGGAAAGGCACGGTAAGGCATGCAGCATATAGTCGTCGTGTTTCACTTTTCTGCTTCCTTTCCCAAGTAACAGAGCATGCATCTCATCAGTGGGTTTTCATAAGTAATTAGGAGCGTCAGTGAGGATGCTCCATATACAGACCCAATCCTGCCCTAGATTTGCTTTCGTATATGTGTAAATTCCTGGAAGGCAAAGGATCTACCATTTTTCTGTATGCCCATGGTTCCTAGCACAGTGTCTTACATGTAGGAGACATTCAGCGAGTACAACGTTGGCTTTTTAAAAACAAAACATATTGGGCTTGGTAGGTGTTTATATGATAACATTAGCTGGTCACAAGCTTAGCATGAATCAGATGGTTAAAAAAGTATGTGTGCAATATTTAGTAAAGGAAAAAATGCAGACATGCCATGACGCAGCCATTCCAGTCACAGCTACTGACCCTAGAGAGACTCCCACACATGAGCACAAGGAGTCGTGATCGACAGTGTTCATCTCATCGTTGCCTGTAACGGAAACGACCTAAATGCCCGTGAGACAGGGGCATGAATAAACACATTTTAGAAAATTCAATGGATTGCTGAATCACAGTTAAGACTTAAGGTATAGAAAAATACATACAGTGTGTCACAATTTATTTGAAGCTGAAAACGTGTAAAACAATGCTAAGTACTGTTGATTCATACATTTAACCGTATGAAAGCATACATGGGAAGGATTAATCACAGAGTTCTTTTTTTCATTTTTATTGAAATATAGTTGATTTAAACACAGAGTTCTGATAATGGTTTCTCTAGGGGAGACAGGGAAGGGAGTGTGAAAGGGGTGAGGCTTCAATTGTAGCTGTAATATCTGAAGTAAGTGTGGCTTAAAAGGTGACTTTTGAAGTCTGCAGCAAATGTAGCATCATAGTATATTGCCAAAGCAGAGGGGTGGGTTATTAAGTGATTATTTTACTCAATGCTTCTTATATACCTGATATATTTCACAACTTGAAAAGCCCTTTGTCAACAGGGGTTGGGAGAGCTTTAAATGAAGGTTAGGCTACACTGATAAAAGCAGTGCGCCCCAAACTACACACAGGATCAGTCTCTCAATTCTGCCATGTGGTGGCACCACACGCCCCAGGGAACACTGACAAATCAGAGCCCAAGGGATGCGGAGGGGGGGTGGGTTGGATGCTGGAGGGCTCAGGAACTTTCTAGTGTGAGGAAAGTTAAAGGAACAGGAAATGTTTAACTTGGAATAGAGAGGATTCAAAGGGACATAGGACCCCAGTCTTCAAATATCTCAAGTGGGGCAGAAAGCATCCTCCATACCCCGTGTGGTCCCACAGGAGCAAGTGGGGTAGAAGCTGGGAGGGAGAGGGACAGATCCCACTCACCCTCAGAGCCACAGCTGTGGGACTCTGGATGCCTTGCCCAGCAGTGATAAGGATGAGCAGCTGATCTTCCAGGCTCTGGGGATGCTGTAGGGGGCATTCTTGCTCTGTGTCAGAGGTTGGCTAGGTAACCTACAAGATCCTTTCTGCTGCTGAGATCCTTACAAATTCAAATTTATATGAGCCTATAGTTGTAAAACTATTACAACATTTATTTTTTAATGCTGATATTCCAGAAGGTAACAATAATGAATATTATTCTATCGTCATATCTTCTAGGAGTTTCTATTCTTTTTTTTTTTAAGCTTTTTTTTTGGTTGCACCAGGTTTTAGTTGTGGCAGGTGGGCTCCCTAGTTGTGCCTCATGGGCTCCTTAGTTGCAGCACATGTGCTCCTTAGTTGCGGCTCACGGACTCCTTAGTTGTGGCATGTGAACTCTTAGTTGCAACATGCATGTGGGATTTAGTTGCCTGGCCAGGGATCGAACCCACATCCCCTGCATTGAGAGGCGGACTCTCAACCACTGCGCCACCAGGGAAGCCCCTAGATTCATCTGTTCTTGTATGTATCTGTAGTTCGTTCCTTTTTGTTACTGAGTAGTATCCCACTGTATGGATTTATCACAGTTTGAAGTATTCACCACAGAGATATTCATCTGTTCACCAGTTGATGGATATTAGAGTTGTTTCCACTTTGAGTCAGTAAGAATAAAGCTGCTGTGAACATTCATGTAGCAGGTCTTTATGTGGACATATGTTTTTTATTTCCCTTGGGTAAATACCTCGGTGTGGAATTGCTGGGTCATATGATATGTGTGTATTTAACTTTATGAGAAACTGTCAAAGTGCTCTCCAAAGTGGCTGTGCTATTTTGCACTCCCACCAGCAATATCCGAGGCGTTCTGTTGATCCACATCCTCACTAACACTTTGTATGGTAAGTCTTTTTTAATTTTAACCATTCTAGTGGGTCTATGGTGACATCTCATTTCAGTTTTAATTTGTATTTTCCTAGTGACTAATGATGTTGAACATGCTTATTAGCTGTTCATATAACTTTTTTGATGAGGTGTCTGTTCATTCTTTTGTCCATTTCTTTAATCGAGTTGTTTGTCTTCTTCTTACTAAATTGTAAGAGTTCTATATGTATAAAGCATATAAGAACTTCATCAGATATATTTGCCAATATTTACCTCCCAGTCTGTGGCTTGTCTTTCATTTTCTTGACAATGTCTTTTTTTTCTATTCTTTTTTTTTTAAGTTTGAAATTTAATTTAATTTTATTTTTATACAGCAGGTTCTTATTAGTCATCAGTTTTATACACATCAGTGTATACATGTCAATCCCAATCGCCCAATTCATCCCACCACCACCACCACCCCTCCGCGGCTTTCCCCTCTTGGTGTCCATACGTTTGTTCTCTACATCTGTGTCTCTATTTCTACCCTGCAAACCGGTTCATCTGTACCATTTTTCTAGGTTCCACATATATGCGTTAATATACGATATTTGTTTTTCTCTTTCTTACTTACATCACTCTGTATGACAGTCTCTAGATCCATCCACGTCTCAACAAATGACCCAATTTCGTTTCTTTTTATGGCTGAGTAATATTCCATTGTATATATGTACCATACCTTCTTTATCCATTCGTCTGTCGATGGGCATTTAGGTTGCTTCCATGACCTGGCTATTGTAAATAGTGCTGCAATGAACATTGGGGTGCATGTGTCTTTTTGAATTGTGGTTTTCTCTGGGTATATGCCCAGTAGTGGGATTGCTGGATCGTATGGTAATTCTATTTTTAGTTATTTAAGGAACCTCCATACTGTTCTCCATAGTGACTGTATCAGTTTACATTCCCACCAACAGTGCAGGAGGGTTCCCTTTTCTCCACACCCTCTCCAGCATTTGTTGTTTGTAGATTTTCTGATGATGCCCATTCTAACCAGTGTGAGGTGATACCTCATTGTAGTTTTGAGTTGCATTTCTCTAATAATTCACTAATTATTGTTGAGCAGCTTTTCATGTGCTTCTTGGCCATCTGTATGTCTTCTTTGGAGAAATGTCTATTTAGGTCTTCTGCTCATTTTTGGACTGGGTTGTTTGTTTTTTTAATATTGAGCTGAATGAGCTGTTTATATATTTCGGAGATTAATCCTTTGTCCGTTGATTCGTTTGCAAATACTTTCTCCCATTCTGAGGGTTGTCTTTTCATCTTGTTTATGGTTTCCTTTGCTGTGCAAAAGCTTTTAAGTTTCATTAGGTCCCATTTGTTTATTTTTGTTTTTATTTCCATTACTCTAGGAGGTGGATCAAAAAAGATCTTGCTGTGATTTATGTCAAAGAGTATTCTTCCTATGTTTTCCTCTAAGAGTTTTACAGTGTCCGGTCTTACATTTAGGTCTCTAATCCATTTTGAGTTTATTTTGTGTATGGTGTTAGGGAGTGTTCTAATTTCATTCTTTTACAAGTAGCTGTCCAGTTTTCCCAGCACCACTTGTTTAAGAGACTGTCTTTTCTCCATTGTATATCCTTGCCTCCTTTGTCATAGATCAGTTGACCATAGGTGCGTGGGTTTACCTCTGGGCTTTCTATCTTGTTCCATTGATCTATATTTCTGTTTTTGTGCCAGTACCATATTGTCTTGATTACTGTAGCTTTGTAGTATAGTCTGAAGTCAGGGAGTCTGATTCCTCCAGCTCCATTTTTTTCCCTCAAGACTGCTTTGGCTATTCGGGGTCTTTTGTGTCTCCATACAAATTTTAAGAGTTTTTGTTCTAGTTCCGTAAAAAAAATGCCATTGGTAATTTGATAGGGATTGCATTGAATCTGTAGATTGCTTTGGGTAGTATAGTCATTTTCACAATATTGATTCTTCCAATCCAAGAACATGGTATATCTCTCCATCTGTTTGTATCATCTTTAATTTCTTTCATCACTGTCTTATAGTTTTCTGCATACAGGTCTTTTGTCTCCCTAGGAAGGTTTATTCCTAGGTATTTCTTTTTGTTGCAATGGTAAATGGGAATGTTTCCTTAATTTCTCTTTCAGATTTTTCATCATTAGTGTATAGGAATGCAAGAGATTTCTGTGTATTAATTTTGTATCCTGCAACTTTACCAAATTCATTGATTAGCTCTAGTAGTTTTCTGGTGGCATCTTTAGGATTCTCTATGTATAGTATCATGTCATCTGCAAACAGTGACAGTTTTACTTCTTCTTTTCCAACTTGTATTCCTTTTATTTCTTTTTCTTCTCTGATTGTTGTGGCTAGGACTTCCAAAACTATGTTGAATAATAGCAGTGAAAGTGGATATCCTCGTCTTGTTCCCGATCTTAGAGGAAATGCTTTCAGTTTTTCACCATTGAGAATGATGTTTGCTGTGGGTTTGTTGTATATGGCCTTTCTTATGTTGAGGTAGGTTCCCTCTATGCCCACTTTCTGGAGAGCTTTTATCATAAATGGGTGTTGAATTTTGTCAGAAGCTTTTTCTGCATCTATTGAGGTGATCATATGGTTTTTATTCTTCAATTTGTTAATATGGTGTATCACATTGATTGATTTGTGTATATTGAAGAATCTTTGCATCCCTGGGATAAATCCCACTTGATCATGGTGTATGATCCTTTTAATGTGTTGTTGGATTCTGTTTGCTAGTATTTTGTTGAGGATTTTTTCATCTATATTCATCAGTGATATTGGTCTGTAATTTTCTTTTTCTGTAGTATCTTTTTCTGGTTTTGGTATCAGGGTGATGATGGCCTCATAGAATGAGTTTGGGAGTGTTCCTTGTTCTGCAATTTTTTGGAAGAGTTTGAGAAGGATGGGTGTTAGCTCCTCTCAAAATGTTTGATAGAATTCACCTGTGAAGCCATGTGGTCCTGGACTTTTGTTTGTTGGAAGATTTTTAATCACAGTTTCAATTTCATTACTTGTGATTGGTCTGTTCATATTTTCTATTTCTTCCTGGTTCAGTCTTGGAAGGTTATACCTTTCGAAGAATTTGTCCATTTCTTCCAGGTTGTCCATTTTATTGGCATAGAGTTGCTGGTAGTAGTCTCTTAGGATGCTTTGTATTTCTGCAGTGTCTGTTGTAACTTCTCCTTTTTCATTTCTAATTTTATTGATATGAGTCCTCTCCCTCTTTTTCTTGATGAGTCTGGCTAATGGTTTATCAATTTTGTTTATTTTCTCAAAGAACCAGCTTTTAGTTTTATTGATCTTTGCTATTGTTTTCTTTTTTCTATTTCATTTATTTCTGCTCTGATCTTTATGATTTCTTTCCTTCTGCTAACTTTGGGTTTTGTTTGTTCTTCTTTCTCTAGTTCCTTTTGGTGTAAGTTTAGATTGTTTATTTGAGATTTTTCTTGTTTCTTGAGGTAGGCTTGTATAACTATAAACTTCCCTCTTAGAACTGCTTTTGCTGCATCCCATAGGTTTTGGATTGTTGTGTTTTCATTGTCATTTGTCTCTAGGTATTTTCTGATTTCCTCTTTGATTTCTTAAGTGATCTCTTGATTATTTAGTAACGTAGTGTTTAGCCTCCATTTGTTTGTGTTTTTTACATTTTTTCCCCTGTAATTCATTTCTAATCTCATAGCGTTGTGGTCAGAAAAGATGCTTGATATGATTTCAATTTTCTTAAATTTACTGAGGCTTGATTTGTGACCCAAGATGTAATCTATCCTGGAGAATGTTCCATGCGCACTTGAGAAGAAAGCGTAATCTGCTGTTTTTGGTTGCAATGTCCTATAAATATCAATTAAATCTATATGGTCTATTGTGTCATTTAAAGCTTCTGTTTCCTTATGTATTTTCATTTTGGATGATCTGTCCATTGGTTTAAGTGAGGTGTTAAAGTCCTCCACTATTATTGTGTTACTGTCGATTTCCTCTTTTATAGATGTTAGCAGTTGCCTTATGTATTGAGGTGCTCCTATGTTGGGTGCATATATATTTATAATTGTTATATCTTCTTCTTGGATTGATCCCTTGTTCATTATGTAGTGTCCTTCCTTGTCTCTTGTAACATTCTTTACTTTAAAGTCTATTTTATCTGATATGAGTATTGCTACTCCAGCTTTCTTTTGATTTCCATTTGCATGGAATATCTTTTTCCATCCCCTCACTTTCAGTCTGTATGTGTCCCTAGGTCTGAAGTGGGTCTCTTGTAGACAGCATATATACAGGTCTTGTTTTTTGTATCCATTCAGTGAGCCTGTGTCTTTTGGTTGGAGCATTTAATCCATTCACATTTAAGGTAATTATGGATATGTATGTTCCTATGACCATTTTCTTAATTGTTTTGGTTTGTTTTTGTAGGTCCTTTTCTTCTCTTGTGTTTCCCACTTAAAGAAGTTCCTTTAGCATTTTTTGCAGAGCTGGTTTGGTGGTGCTGAATTCTCTTAGCTTTTGCTTGTCTGTAAAGCTTTTGATTTCTCCATTGAATGTGAATGAGATCCTTGCCAGGTAGAGTCATCTTGGTTGTAGGTTCTTCCCTTTCATCACTTTAAGTATATCATGCCACTCCTTCCTGGCTTGTAGAGTTTCTGCTGAGAAATCAGCTGTTAACCTTATGGGAGTTCCCTTGTATGTTATTTGTCATTTTTCCCTTGCTGCTTTCAATAATTTTTCTTTGTCTTTAATTTTTGCCAATTTGATTACTATGTGTCTTGGTGTGTTTCTCCTTGGGTTTATCCTGTATGGGACTCGCTGCATTTCTTAGACTTGGGTGGCTATTTCCTTTCCCATGTTAGGGAAGTTTTCAACTATAATCTCTGCAAATGTTTTCTCTGGTCCTTTCTCTCTCTCTTCTCCTTCTGGGACCCCTATAATGCAAATATTGTTACGTTTAATGTTGTCCCAGAGGTCTCTTAGGCTCTCTTCATTTCTTTTCATTCTTTTTTCTTTATTCTGTTCAGCAGTGAATTCCACCATTCTGCTTCCAGGTCACTTATCTGTACTTCTGCCTCAGTTATTCTGCTATTGATTCCTTCTAGTATAGTTTTCATTTCAGTTATTGTATTGTTCATCTCTGTTTGTTTGTTCTTTAATTCTACTATGTCTTTGTTAAACATTTCTTGCATCTTCTTGATGTTTGCCTCCATTCTTTTTGCGAGGTCCTGGATCATCTTCACTATCATTATTCTGAATTCTTTTTCTGGAAGGTTTCCTATCTCCACTTCATTTAGTTGTTTTTCTGGGGTTTTATCTTGTTCCTTCATCTGGTACATAGCCCTCTGCCTTTTCATCTTGTCTGTCTTTCTGTGAACGTGGTTTTTGTTCCACAGGCTGCAGAATTGTAGTTCTTCTTGCTTCTGCTGTCTGCCCTCTGGTGGGTGAGGCTGTCTAAGAGGCTTGTGTAAGTTTCCTGATGGGAGGGACTGGTGGTGGGTAGAGCTGACTGTTGCTCTGGTGGGCAGAGCTCAGTAAAACTTTAATCCACTTGACTGCTGATGGGTGGGGCTGGGTTCCCTCCCTGTTGTTTGTTTGGCCTGAGGCAAGCCAACACTGGGGCCTACCTGGACTCTTTGGTGGGGCTAATGGCAGACTCTGGGAGGGCTCACACCAAGGAGTACTTCCCAGAACTTCTGCTGCCAGTGTCCTTGTCCCCACAGTGAGCCACGGCCACCCCCCGCCTCTGCAGGAGATCCTGCAACACTAGCAGGTAGGTCTGGTTCAGTCTCCCCTGGGATCAGCGCTCCTTCCCCTGGGTCGCACTGCGCACACTACTTTGTGTGTGCCCTCCAGGAGTGGAGTCTCTGTTTCCCCCAGTCCTGCTTGACAATGTCTTTTGAAGAGTAAATTTTTTAAAATTGATGAAGTCCAGTTGGTAATTTCTCTTTTATGGCCCATATGTTTTCTGTTCTAAAAAAATTTATCTAACCAAGGCTCATGAAGATTTTGGCCTACGTTTTCTTCTAGGCTTTTGGCCAGAATATGATTTGACTGAATCCTGACTCTCTCCAGAATAGCTGCACGTGCCCCCTCCCACCAGCAGCTCAGGTTTCCTCTAACCCACAGCTCCGCAACGTTTGGCATTATTCAGCTTTCTAACATCTGCCAGTCTAATAGGTAAAAAGTGATATTGCTTTGTTATTTTACTTTGTACTGTTCTGATGACTGAATTAAGTCAGTGTGCCTGTTATCTATGTGACTCCCAGTTGATTTTCTTCTCTTGTGTATCCTCAGTTGAAAGTGTTTCCCAGGCCCTTTTCTGAGCTTCCCACAAGTATCATTTGGTCCTTCTGCCTTGTTTATTGTCATCACTGATGGCAATCAGATGTAATCAGAGGCAAACTAATTCTTTCCCCCAGTCATTGACTTACATGGTGAGTGGTATCATGAACAAGCAGGTGCCTGAATTTCAGGAGGAAGCCTCCATCAGTAGGGCTTTTGCTCCTACAGTGTTTGTTTTCTTTTTAATTGCAGCAAGTAATGCAACAGCCAGACTTTTTAGACATCATATTTGGGGCTCTGTACTCAAGAAGGGAAACCATTCCTTTCTCAAGATGTTTGCTCCTTACTAATAACATTGGAAAGTCATCATTATTCTGTCTTTCTCCTCTCTGGGAAAGACAGATGTGGCTACATGAATTATCTGTTTTAGAGTCCAAGGCTCTGTCTTGAATGTGTGTGCAATTCTGTGAGGCAGGTCAGGCCTATGCTGTGGAAGAAGTAGGCTCAAAAGTAGAATTTGGAAAACGAATAATACTCTGTCCAAATACTTTCTCAGTAACAAGCCAAATAAAAAATGATATAAACCTCCTCTACGTACTTTAACAATTATAAACAATATTTTAGGTATTATACTAAAATGCCAGTGCTTAGACCACTGCAGGCTGACTGCACAAGTTAAGCAGCGTCAGGATCAAGCTACATAAACCCTCTAGGGGTAGATTCTTGTAAGGTCAAAAGGGTAGTCAGATTTCCCTTTGAGAGTCCCTGGGATCCTGTCACACATCATCTCAGAAACTGTTTTGCAAGTGTGGGTCATCGTTTTCTCTGGTCATCTGTAGACTGTATTTTCATCCTGGATATTCTCTGAGTTCCACCCACAGTATAGTTTCCTTCTCCTTCTAGTCTGATCTCATCTCCTGCACAGGTGGCCACATTTTACTACTCGAGGTACTACATTTAGCAAGGAAAATCTGATGCTTTAAGAAGCAAAAAATGTGCATCTCTCCACCTCACCCCCATTGATGCACATCACCTCAGCTATGGATACATTCGAGAAGAAAAGGGCTGTCCTGGTTTCAGAAGAATAACTCATTGGGAGCCACTCCAGTGTTTAGTAGCAGAAGGGTAATGTTTGTACAGGGCCACAGTATACAGTTGTGCAGTTGGTGCACTGCACATAAAGAGCCAGTAGAACTTGTGAATGGGGACTGAAATCCAAGCTGAGTGTCCTGACTTGGAGATGGCTCTTCCCAAAAGGGGCAGCACAAAGGTGCCCTGTAAGCTACCAGAGGCCCCCACAGGGTCAGTGCTGGATCCCAGAGGGCCAGACCCAGGGCTTAGGGAAGGATGAGAACAGGCTCAGGCTGCTGTTCTATTGCACCTTGTAGAAATGATATGCTTAGGAGGCTGCCTGAGAGATTGCACTGAGTGACATCAGAGAAAAGGGCTACATCAGCAGTTCTCAATGGAGGAAGGGGGAAGGGGTTGCCCCCAAAGGACAGTTGGCAACATCTTGAGGTATTTTTGATTGTCATGACTGGGGGCTGCTACTGGCGGTTAGAGGCCAGAGATGCTGCTAAACGTCCTACAAGCCACAGGACATGCTCCATATTAGAATTATCTGATCCAAAAAATCAATAGTGCCACTGCTGAGAAACCCTGGGTGATGTGAAGATAAGAGGAATGAGTTTCCTCCCTAGGTGGATGTGTGGGTAGTAATGTGGTTGTTTTAACCTATATTTAAGAGTGGCCAGTTGTATACTTCAGGTTTTTCCTTGAAGTAAAGGTTCTTCCTCCACCCCAATCCTACCCCATCCCACTCTCATTTCCTTCCCACCTGTCCCCCTGGTGCCGTGGGAAAACAAGATGCTCAAAAGAAACTTCTGCATAATGATTGTGCGAGTGTCCATGTGCATGTGTCTACATGTGTGTGAGAGAGAAACCAAGACAGACTGAGAAACAGAAAAAGACACTTAGAAATGCAGAAAGAGGTGTGCAGAGAAAGACAGATAGTGAGGGAGTCGGGCGAGAGGTAGACGGAAAGAGAGAAAAAAACCCACAGAGGACTGATTTCCAACTAATTTTTTTTTTTCAACAAATCCCACCTGTAATATGCCCGAGCCTGGAAACTCAGTGATAACAAGTCCAGGTCCCTGCATTCCAGTCTCTCCAAGAGACAAAGGCCACCAGCTGTAACAAGTGTGGAAAGTAGAAAGCTCACAATAAGTTACAAGCAAAGCTGGAGGGAACGTGGAGGAGGGGCGCACTTTGTTCTGAGGGTGAGGTGGGAGCACCGGGGGAGGCTTCGGGGGAGGCGGCCACTGAGGTGACCAGGGAGGAGAAGCATTTTGTTGTGGGAACAGAATGAGGAGTGAGGATTCTTGGTAGGTGGGTTTGGGGAATGGCAGAGGGTTGGGAGGTGAGGATGCAGGGTGGACCTGGGCATGGTGGAGTAGCGGTGAGAAAGGAGGTTGAAAAGGGCAGTTATGACGGGCATGAACCCCCAGGGCAGGATTAGACCTTGAATCCGTGCTTGAAGTTGTACACGTGGAGGATGCCTGGAGTTTCTTGTGTAATATTTCCTCACCTCTTTCCAGCTTTTGCCCTTTCAGTGAGGCCTACCCCAGTGACCCTATGAAAAACTTCAACCCACCCCCTGGCATCCCCAGCCCCTCTCTCCTTTCTATAGTACTCATCACCTAATAACATGTTATATACAATTTATTTATTAATTTAATGTTTTTATTCCTTGACTAGAATATAAGCTTCGTGAGAGCAGGGATTTTCTTTCTTTTTTTCTTTTAAATTTATTTATTTATTTATTTCTGGCTGCATTGGGTCTTTGTTGGTGCACGTGGGCCGTCTCTAGTGGCGGAGAGCGGGGGCCACTCCTCGTCATGGTGTGCGGGCTTCTCACTGCAGTGGCCTCTCTCGTTGCAGAGCACCAGCTCCAGGCACACGGGCTTCAGCAGTTGTGGCACATGGGCTCAGTAGTTGTGGCTCACGGGTTCTAGAGCACAGGCTGAGTAGTTGCGGCGCACGGGCTTAGTTACTCCACGGCATGTGGGATCTTCCCCAACCAGGGCTCGAACCCATGTGCCCTGCTTTGGCAGGCGGATTCCCAACCACTACGCCACCAGGGAAGTCCCAGGGATTTTCTTCTGTTTACTAATGTATCTAAACCAGTACATCGTGCATCATAAATGCTCGATAAATATTTGCTGAATGGATGAACATGGGAGCTGGAGACATTCCCCCAGCTGTCAGCCCCTTCCCAGAACTTTACATTTCTGATAGCTGCTTCTCAGGAGGTATGATAGTTTTCTAGTGTTGCATAACAAATTACCACAAACTTAGGGGTTTAAAACAACACACGTGTTTTATCTCACAGTTACTGTGCATCAGGAATCCCAGCAAAGCTTATCTGGATCTGCTGTTTAGGGTCTTTTAAAACTGTAATCAGGGTGTCAGCTGGTATAACTGAGTCACTTGGCTGTATGGCAGAAATTAACACAACATTGTAAATCAACTATACTTCAATTTGAAAAAAGAAAAGGGTGTCAGCTGGGGCTGAGTCTCACCTGAGGCTCTGCTGAGGAAAGGTCCACTTCCAAAGTTCCCTCAGGTTGTTGGCAGAGCCCAGTTCCTGCGGCTACGTGACACAGAGCTTCAGTTTCTTGTTGGCTGTTGGCCAGAGGCTGTTCTTAGCTCCTAAAGCCAAGTTTCTTGGCACGTGGGATTCCCCAACGTGGTCACTTGCTTCCTCAAAGCTATAGCAAGGGAGACAGAAACTCCAGCAAGATGGGCACTACAATTTTATGTAACAGAATAATGTAATTACATACACATAGTCACCCACATCCTGTCACCTTTGTCTTATGGTAGAAGCAAGCAAGTCATAAGTTCTACCCACACTCAACGGGAGGGGATCACACAAGGGCGTGAACACCGGGAGGTGGGATCAGAGGGGCCATTTTGACAGAAAGTCCACCTCAGGAGGTGACAGCTGGAGGTGATGCTTCTCCTTTGCATGCAGGCAGTCCCTTGGTCTTAGGCACACCTCAACCTCTGCACCATATTAGAGTTATTTACATATGCTAAATATGTATAACATATTTACATATGCCTCTCCCACAAGATTGGGGGCAGGAATCATTCTCACTCCTCTTCAGAGTCAGCGTCTAGCACAAAGCCTGGCACATAGGAAGTCATCAGTTTGGGAAGAATGGGTAAAAGGATGGGTGGATGGATGGATAGTGAATGGATTTATGATATATGGACGGAAGAAAGGCAGAAAATAAGGGAAAATGTGGTAACAAAACAAGGTGAAGGCAAAGCACCTGGACAGAAGAAGTGTGGCCCTCACCTGACAGCGGGCCACACACTGTGAAATGAGAAGGTGAAGCAACAGGTATGGATCTGCCCACAGTCCCAGCCTCATTCCTGGAACCGTCACTTGGACTCTTCCTACCAGGGCAGCCAAGAGACCAGAGGCAGGTAGCCCCTCTTTCCCAGAGCTTCTGTTTTCTCTTCAGGAAATAGGAGTGGAAAAAATCATGAGGGATGACCAAATGTTCCATGTATGAAGACACCAATGAAATCCTGCATCTCTTTGTGACTTTGGCAGGTCTGAAGGCAATTTCCTAAGAAATAAGCTGAAGGAAGAAAGCATTACTTTGTAATCCTCTCCAAGGCTCAAGGGAAAGGTTTTGGATAGCAAAGGACTCTAAAAGTGCTTCAAGCAATAAATATTGAATTTTGAGCGAACCTCCTTGAGCTCCTGCTGCAGTGAGGGGTGATGAATCCAGGCCTTGGCCTCTGAGTGCAAGATGGAAGCCGGGTCACAGGCATGCCTGGTGCTGGAGATGGGGTCTCAGGCTGTTGTTCCTCTATCAGAACTGTGAGACGGCTATCCCAGGGCAGACTCTACCGATGATGCTTATGTGTTTTCCACCCAGTAATGCCTTGTGGGAGGAAAGATGGCAACACATTTTCTGGCTGAGAGCTTTAGGCTGGGTGACGTTAGGTTAAAACTTTACGTGTGTGCATATATTGTTTCCCCTTTTGCTTGAATTTTTATGATTTCTTTTGTTCACTTGATCAGTGACAGGTCATTTGTTTTATGTCACGTAAAGGCCACTAATAGCCAAGGTGAGTGAATTTTGTGACAAGGTCACACCAGAGGCTATACTATTTATGTCATATGTGCTAATCAGGGCCAGACAGTAAGGCTGAGGAACACCATTGTCTTTAGAGGTGACAACTGAGCCTTTGCACGGGTCCATGTTTGTAAGAACCTTTATAATAGAAATCTGTGAAATGTTTGGTGCTTAGTCTCCCTGGTGTTGATGAAGCACAGAAACTCTGGGTATTCTGACCCATGAAGAAAATGTCAGGTGCCAAGACAAGGCACTTTTTTTCTTTTTTAAAATCTAAAATGAAATGTAATGCCATCTAGGAAGGAGTGGATATTCATGGGTATTTTGAGGACATATAGGTAAAGTGAGTTCAGAAATAATAGAGTATATGGAAAGATATGCAGAGGCTAACTTAAATAAATATTTTAACCTGGATTTCTCTTGCTGTGTTTTCTTTATAACCTGTCAGCCTGCCACCACCAAGCTAAAGGAGCTTAAAGCCAATCTGGAAAATCCAATGAATAACAGTGGGGCTTTATTTACTAAAATTGCCCTGAGAGCAAAACAGTAAGGAGAACTTGAAATTTCCCAACACAGTGTTCATCCTTGTTTTGAAAGCAATGTCCTCATTTGAGAAGAAAGGGGCTTTAATCTCTTCCTCATCACATTGGCTCCTCTCCTAGCTTTTTGTTTGAGTTCTTCCTCTCCTCTGTAGAATTCCAAACATGAGGAGCATCATTCCTCTGGATCCAAAACCAGTAACTTGACCTGGAAACATCATGAGAAACATTAGAAGACCACTAGTTCCCTGCTGGGGTCTCTGTGTCTTGAGTCCACACTTCAGGCCCAAACCTTTAAAAGCTTTTTTTTTCTCCCTAAAATTTATTTATTTATTTATTTTTGGCTGTGTTGGGTCTTTGTTGCTGTGCGGGGGCTTTCTCTAGTTGCGGCGAGCGGGGGCTACTCTTCGTTGCGGTGCGCGGGCTTGTCATTGCAGTGGCTCCTCTCGTTGTGGAGCACGGGCTCTGGGCACGCGGGCTTCAGTAGTTGTGGCACGCAGGCTCAGTAGTTTGGCTTATGGGCTCTGAGCGCAGGCTCAATAGTTGTAGCGCATGGGCTTAGCTGCTCCGCGGCATGTGGGATCTTCCCGGACCAGGGCTCGAACCCGTGTCCCCTGCGTTGGCAGGCGGATTCTCAACCACTGTGCCACCAGGGAAGTCCCTAAAAGCTTTAAAAGTTGACTTGGCTCAGGTGGGAAGCTTTTGTATAAAGGCATCAATAAGTACCGATTCTCCTGCTGGGGGCATAGCACATTGCTCAGCATGCTGAGGGAACACAAAAGGATTAAAGTCATGACCCTTACCCTCTGGTGACAGATGTGACTTATTCCAGGATCACTGGGAACCCCTGACCAGGGAACTGACTCTAACTGGGGAGCATTTCCAGCTCAGGTCATACCTAGTGTTCACAGCCAGTCTGAGTGGCTTCATCCTGGGTTCCTGGGCAGCGTCAAAGAAAATGCAGAGCCATCACCTCACTTGTTTCCTCAGAATGGACTAATGTAGAAGATTTTCTGTGAAGGAAAAAGTGCATCATATCACAACACACACACACACACACACACACACACACACACACACACACACCAGTTGTTTGTCGCGAGCACGTGCTGCATATTCTCTCAGGGTCCACCTTGTGTCCCATCCCTCCCCCTGACTACTATCTTAATGGAGAGGTTTTTGATGGTACAGCCTGGACTCACTCTCAGTAACTCATTCTTAGTAAATCGTCTCTGTTAGAATGAAGGACTTCCTTTCCATATACTTCCCCCTTTCAACATCAGATCAAAAGGAAAGAAAAAGATGACTCACCATCCCCTGTTCTCCCAGTGAACTTGTATGACTGTCTCTTTCCTCCTGAATCTGGGTGTCTCAAACTGCTAGCTTTCCATCTCTATTCATATTTCTTCTTAAGAAATTTAACCACTGTGGAGTATTTTTCAAACGGATGAACACTTCTAACAAAAACTGCTTTCTTGATGGGTCCATATCCTTTTGACTTTCTAATACTTAAAAATGCATCTGGATACAAAGGCCTTCCCCATCTATCTTATCTGGAATAGGTCCTACCCTCCTGTCCACCCTGGCTCACCTTTCTCTATTTATACAGCCCCACTCATTTAAAAATCAAGTTTTGTTTGTTTACTTGAATTTTTGGTCTGTCCTCCCTTGCTGGGCTGTAAGCTCCATGAGGGCAGAGACCACATCTGTTCTGCTCTCCAATGTACCCCCAGCACCTAGCGGAGTGCCTGCCATGTAGGAGAATCTTGTTAGAACTTTTGTTGAATGGATAAATAAAGTAGAATGTATATAATAAACGATATATCACTTAGCTAATTAATTTTAAATAAGTTTAACAAATTTAAATAAATTTCCTTAGCTAATTAAAAGTGAAATGCAGGGTGAAGTAGAGTGGAGGGTAAGCAATGCCAGCTTTGTCAGGATTGAGTCTTAGGAGAGTGGAGCAGAGTACATAGGAGCTACCAGAGCTGACGGGTCAAACAAAGGCACCTGTCATCGTGGGTGTAAATGCCCACAGCTGCCCAGGGGTCAGGGAAGCTGAGGGAGGACCTAGGGGAGGTGAGGGCAGATATGGGCCTGGTCCCTGCTTCATGCAAAGGAGGTGGGCCAGCAGATACAGGACCATATGTGTGAGCTACAAAATGACTGCTGCTTCACTTCCACCCTCCAAATCTCACATGAGAATCCCCCTGGTGGCCCACCCTATTCCAAAAACATGAAGGAAAGGAACGTGTAATGTAGCCTAGCCAAGTTAACACATTACAAAGCCACTATAGTAGGCACTCACTGTTTGTTGAAGGACTGCTTGAATGAATGAATGCTTGAACAAATGAATGATTGAATGAGCTGGCATGGCAGCAAGAGGCATTTGGCCATCTGGTCTCACCAGAATGAACACTCTGTGAGGGATGGGATTTTTGCACGTTTCGTTCATTGCTGTATCCCCAATACATGGAATGGTACCTGGCCCATGTGGGTGCTTGAGAAAACTTTGTGGAACGAATATTGAATGGTTCTGGCCCAAAGTCAAAAGGACTTGTGTGGAGTCACTAGAAGACACAACTGAATGAAAATTTTCCTTTGGTACAGGGTGTGGGAAATGCATGAGGAGCCATTTTATACATTCAGCATAAATGGGCATGACGTGAAACAAAGGCAAAACCATATTTCCTTCTCTTACAACATATCTCAAGAGAGTAAAATATAAAATCGTTGTGGTGACAGTGGAGCAAATATCATAAATAATATATCAGTTATAGAGAAGCTTGGCTACTAAGAGCCAAGAATCCTGGCTAAGGGGGATGAGAGGGGAGAGGAAAAGTGAATTAGAAACATTTTATTCACAGTCTTCTCCAGGTCCAGGTGGGAAGCTACAAAGCAGAGTAAATCCTAGAAGTGGCCTTGACCTGCTGTGAAACCTGACAGGCCATGGATACCCCAGGGCCAGAGTCATTCAATTACAACCAGGCTATACCCTTAGGCAGGCTCCTAGAACTTAGTCCTGGGAGGGCTCAAGGTTTAGCTCAAATATTCCACTTCTCTGTTGGCAGGTCTCTGTCGGAAGGTCTCACATGAACTCTGATGCAATTGGAGCATCTCTTTCACCTTTTGTCTCCCTGCCCCTCATATGATCTCATTTTTGTTTCAAAAGATACGTGCCTCCTCTCTATAACTCTTCTACAACCCTATCCCTATATAGCAGAAATAGCAAATGGTAACCATGGTTCTCTCTGGCTGGTGGAATTACTGGCTTTCATATGCTTTTCTTCTTTGTGCTTTCCTGTGTTTTCCACTTTTTTTGAACATGAATTACTTCTATAATCACACACACAAAACAGTACAAAAGTACTTTTAAGTACTATAACTAAGGGTAACTGGAGCAATGAAAAAGAGAACTATTGTTTGTATGTTTTCAAAATAAATATTGCCGGCAACATCTTACATCTCAGCATGAGCAACTTAAAGTGTAGATGCTGCTTCTAAGCGACAATATCATTGATATGTGAGATACCTGTGATATAGCAACAATATGGTACTTGTACTAGGTACTGAATTTCTTCTAGATGTAGCACCCTGGGAAAGTTTATGATCAGCCAAATGTTGTTGGTTTTCAACTTGAATTAGACTTTCTTTGATCTTTATACCTGATATAAACTAAAAGACTCTCTATTTGTCCACAAAAATGAAATAAAGAAAATGAGATAACTTTCCACTTATTATCTGTGGTATCTGCAGAATTACAGACCTAAATATTAAAGAAAAGATGTCAAGGTGCCAGCAGCACCAGATTGAAGATGGCAGCCAGCAGGAGACTGCTGAAGGGGCTTGAAGACATCCTCAAATGTGAGATGAAAAAATTCCTTTACATCTAGGTTGATGAAGCTACTTTGTTGACCTAGCAAGGGCTTATGGTTCCTGACAGCCCTCCATATTGATACGGGGGCCTTCGGAATCGAAATCAGCTTTCCAGCAGACTACCCATTCAAGCTACCAAAGATCACATGTGAATCGAAGATCTATCACCCGGAACATGGATGAAAAGGGCAGGTCTGTCTGCTGGTGATTAGTGCTGAAAACTGGAAGCCAGCAACCAAAACCAACCAGATGAACCCCCCAGCACAAGGACAGTAAAAAATTCTCTAAGAACGTTGAAGAGTTTACAAAGAAATATGGGGAAAAGTGACCTGTGGACTAAACTCTGCCACAACTGATTCCAGCGTGTGAGCAGAGACCCTGAGCAGTGCATTCAGATATCCCAAGAAGCAGGACTCTATGGAAGATTGACATGGGCCACCGCCCAGCATCTGCTTGTGGCAGTTACTAATTTTCTACAATTTTCATAATCAAAAGTGGTCTAGGTAACCTGTAAAGATAGGATTAAAATTTTAAGATGTTCTAAGAAAAAGAAAAGAAAAGATGTCAATAAATGGTGTCAGTGGACATGAAAAATGTGGTTACCACTGTGTCATGGATCTAATAAGCGGTATAATGAAAAAAAAAAACAGAAAAGAAAACTGAATTGAATACTTGGCTTTAAATTAAAACCAGGGCATGGGCTTCCCTGGTGGTGCAGTGGTTAAGAATCTGCCTGCCAATGCAGGGGACATGAGTTCGAGCCCTGGTCCAGGAAGATCCCACATGCCACAGAGCAACTAAGCCCATGTACCACAACTACTGAGCCTGCGAGCCATAACTACTGAGCCCACGTGCCACAACTACTGAAGCCCACACACCTAGAGCCCGTGCTCTGCAAGAAGAGAAGCCATTGCAATGAGAAGTCCGCGCGCAGCAACAAAGACCCAACGCAGCCAAAAATAAAATAAATTTATTTTTAAAAAAATTATAACCGGGGCATATTTGAGGACCAAGTTTTATGATTCATCCCTATTTTCGTAGCAGGTTAAAACCCATTGACAATAAAAAAGTATCAAAGTTTCTTCACCCAAATATCTCCAAACAAATCACTAGAGATGTCCTCAGTAAAGTGGATATGTAAGATTAAGATCATTCTAGACTTTGGAGAGCTAAATTTTATGTTTCCTCCTGCCCTAATTCTTGGTAGAGGTGAGTCAATAAGAGGAAAACTCACTTCTGTCCCCAGGTCACAGTCCTGGTCTTCCTCTGCTTCTCCTCTTCTCTCAGACTTCTTCCTTATTTTATCCCCAGTGCTTCAGCCAAGCAAGGCCCAGGGCCCTCCTGAGGAGTGAAGGCTTGGACTGAGGACAAGCTCACTGCCATCTCCCATCATTTGTATCCAGGCAAAAGTGGGTGAAATGAGCATCAAGGGCAGTCTTGGGAAGGGTGTGAAGGATGGAGACAGAGGGAGAGTCAGCAAAGGGAAATTGGCTGCCTGAGAAGCATGTGGGAGGGAAAGGAGCAGTCCTCTTGGACGGGGAGAATTGCAGGAACGCTGTATGTATGTGTCTGTGTCCCAAGTTTGGTTTGCACTAGATGAGAGAGTGACCTCTTTTTCCCACAAAGAACACTTGTCCAAAATCAGCCAGGCACTTCGTTCTACGCTCTCCAGATCAGCTCAGGGCTCTCACTAACTTCGCGAGGCTGGTTCTGATCTGACCACTAGAGACTTATCATAAAGAGTCTGCCTTTCTCCTGGAGTCCAAGGACCTCAGCTCTCGGCCACACACAATCACATAGATATATAATTAATATATCTATGATAAACCCTCCTCAGATAATCAGTTCTTCAATTTGGTGGAAGAACCAACCAGACCATTTGGGTCCTGCAAATAAACTAACCCATGGAATCCTGGAATGTTCCCATTCTCGGCCACTTATTTTGTGCTGGAGACTTTCATATTCACCAAGTGTCCACTAGACTGAGTGCTAAACAAGTTCATAGGGGTAAGACCATGATAAAAACACACAGAAGAAATTCTTCTGGTGTTAAAACAAACTCTGTGAGGACAAAATGTACTTGGAGTTCGACTCCATCTCTTCTGTCTTCGTGGTGGGGTACTACAGTTCATCAGGAAAATAGTTTGAAATTTGCAAAATCTCCAAATCCTGCCTTGGGGAGTCTGTGCCTGTTGGCTTTCTCACAGCTTCTTTGTGACCATAGGATGGGTTTAATAACCACACTCCGGGTTGTACAACTATTATTATCCCCATCAGAGAAATGCAGTGCAGAAAAACAGAACCTGTGTTTGCATTTCCTGTTTCATATAAACAGTTTCATCTAAGACAACAGCATAAGCTATTCATCCATGACTATAGTCCTCTCCTGGTGCTGAGGCTGGAGGGCCTGCAGCAAATGGTTTCAAAATGGAAGCATCTTCCCCAGCTGCACTCTCCACATGGCCTCCTTTCTCACCTCACAGCCTATCTCTCTGACTCTCTACCCCCATGGTGGGTGCATAAAAGAAATGGGGACCCAGTGAGTCTTGGTGCTTCTGCGGAAGCCCTCAGGCCCTGATCAGAGCTGACAGTTTGGGAGGTAGAGTGAGGCCAGTGGACTTAAAGATGCAAGCAGAGTTACGTAGGGATCCAAGGATTTTAATGGTTCCTAAGCTAATACAACCTTCTCCCAACTTCCGTTTCTGACTCCCCTGACCTGCCTGGGGTCTTGTCTTCTTCCTATACTAGGTACCAAGTCACAGTCATAGAATGTTAGTGGCAAGAAAGGATGAACTTTGATCTGGGCAGAGGAAGTTCCTTGCCAAAGTCAGCCACAGATTGATGACAAAGCTGAGCCTAGAACCCGTCTGTCTTGATTCACAGACCTGTGCTCTTTCCAGAAGTCCTAACATGAAGAGGATTCTTTAACTGAGCTGCTATGGAGATTCTCACTGATTCTTGGCTGTAAATAGTAATGGCCTGTCAAGATACCAAAATTGAAATAAGACAAAATAGGATAAACCTTAGTTGGCTACAACATCATTGAGAGGAGACTACAAACTCCCTCATCCCTGACACTCTCAGGGATCTGAGTAGGGTCTAGTATCATGGAGGACAAGGTTGGTCACATGAATCCTTCCTTTCCTCTGCTGTCCACCCAGTGACCATTCACAGCATGACTCATCCCTAACATGTTTAGCTGTAGGTCTCTAAAATTTTAGATGCTCAGGAAAGGAAGAGGCCTTAAAGAGCATACAGAATAACTACATGTCTGCGTGTATCACATATGTTAGAAGCAGCTGCAAGTCCAAAGGCAGCCTCCTGTGCCTGTGTCCACAGATCCCTGTGGGACTTGAAGATCTGGCCGTTATCTGGTTAATCTGAACAGGTAGCAGTTAAGCTGTATATTTCAAGCCAGAATGTTCACTATGCCACTTGCATTATTCTATTTGGCAGTCTACACTGCAGGACTCCTATAGTAGAGCTAGAAATTCCCCTCCACTTATCCAGTTTCCCAATTTAAAGTCCTAAGGGTATCCCTCTGCTCTGCACGACGTCCTAATGTAGCCATTTATCCCCTGGGCCATTTCCCTGGCCCACTCTGTCCCTGGACCAGAGATGTGCTTCCTCCCAACCCAGCACAGATGCTATGGGAGGCCTGGTACAGTGACCTGGGCTCAGCTGACCCCGCCACTCCATCTGTTCATGGGAACAGTGCTTCCTTTGTACCATTGTTTGGTTTTTTGTTTTTTGGTTGTTGTTTTTTTAAATTTTTCCTTCTCCCCTGTTTCAAACTCAGTCCCTCAGGGCCTCAGTTGAAGCCCATCCCTGCCCAAGCACATCCCCACACTACAACTTGTAATATTCCCTAAGCAGGCCATGGATATCTTTTCAAATAACCCTCCTGAAGTGGGAAGGTCCTGGGAAATCCAGTCACTTCCCCTCAACTGGAAGCACCAGCTTCTGGAAAATTCCACAGCTCTGGGCCCTGGCTAGTGGGAGAAAAGGGGAGGGGGTGAATTCGGTTGATGCCTAAATCTTTAGACCATCTGTTGGGTTCTTTTGAGTGAGTTAGGGTGAATCTCAATGAAGTGAAATTCTCAACCTGGAATAGTTATGACAACCTGAAGATCATCTCAGGCCAAATGTAGAGAAAAAAGGCAAAGTGTGTGTGTTCATCCCTTAGAGTTGTGAGGTGGGACCTTCCTTCAGACCCAGCAGACTTTCTTTAGGGGAGCCCTTCCTTGACCCTTTTAAGAAAATCACGGGCCTTCTGGTCATGATTGAAATCTCCCTATTTGAAGCATATTTGATGAACCAACTCTTTCGTTCACATATTTTTCTTTTAAAAGTTGAGTTTGTTTTCCTAAATTTTTGTTATTCTAACTACATCAAAGCATCCCAGTCCAAAGACATAGAATGTGCTAGGAAAGCAGACATTGGATCATTTAGGGCAAAATGTATATAAGACATGTTTACTTGAGAGTTCGTGATACCAGAGATAAAAGGATTTCTGGCTGACAGGTCAACAGGCTTCTTTCCCTGGAGACTAGGGTCCCCTGTGGTCCCAAGATCCCCAGAGTGGTACCTGCAAGGCTGAGCCCTGAGATGCTAAGAGTCCCTAAGCTTTGCCCATCTCTCAAGTGGATATGGCTGTGGGAAGGGAATGTAAGAGACAATTTGAAGCCCCTGGACAGGCAGAATGGAGCTGTCCAGTGCCCCTCACGGCAGGGTGCAGAGATCCTGAGTCTTCAGGAGTTTGTCTGGTTAATGTCCATGTTCAGCTTCTGCTACAAAGGTCACTGATCCAGGTGAGGGAAGCTGAGAAACAAGTGACCAGAGCAACTACTCAGAGGGGAAAGAAGCCAGAATAGCAAAGTC
Source organism: Stenella coeruleoalba (assembly GCF_951394435.1). Lineage (NCBI taxonomy): Eukaryota > Metazoa > Chordata > Mammalia > Artiodactyla > Delphinidae > Stenella > Stenella coeruleoalba. Next base: position 71,864,853 of record NC_137150.1, on the reverse strand, counting down.
CACAAGGACAGGGGTTTGATCTTGTACATCTCATCTTCCTGGTGCCTAGCAAAATGACTAGTCCTTGCGAAGTGCTCCGTAAACATTTGTTAAATTAATAAATTATTGATTTATGAGAACAGGTCAAAGATTTAGGCCTGGGGTGGGGGAGACAGAAGGAAGTCTAAGGGGATTAGTCAGAAACCTCAAGGGAATCTTGGTAAGTCTCAGAATCATTGACTCAACAGAGGAGGTCCCTTTACTCCAAGACCCAAGTCCAAATGCAGCTCCCACTATGGTTGTGACATACGGTATGAGCTTAGTGACACTTGAACCTTCTCATGTCAAATTAGATGGAGGCCTGAGGTAAGGTATTGCCACTGGGGAAACAGAGAAGGGATGAAATAGAAATTTAGGAGGCTGGATGGAGAATATTTGGAGACAGAGTATGTAGGTATTGAAGAAAAGTGACTCAAAGGTAAAAATAATATAAAGACAATATCTACTTCATGGGGTTACTGTAAGGAGTAGACGAATTAACACAGAGTCTCTGGAATAGTATTTGAGTGCCACTAGGTAGGTTTTTTTTTGTTTGTTTGTTTTTTGCGGTACACAGGCCTCTCACTGTTGTGGCCTCTCCCGTTGTGGAGCACAGGCTCCGGACGCACAGGCTCAGTGGCCATGGCTCACGGGCCCAGCCGCTCCGCGGCATGTGGGATCTTCCCGGACCGGGGCACGAACCCGTGTCCCCTGCATTGGCAGGCGGACTCTCAACCACTGCGCCACCAGGGAAGGCCTGGGTAGGTTCTTAATAGAAAGAGCTTTCTCCTCCTCCTCATCCCTCTCTACTTTCATTAAAGTTCAGACTATCCCACCTGAAAACCTCAGAGTGCCCACCCCAAGGAGGCTCTGCCAGCCGTGTCTTTATGTGAATGTCATGATTGAAGGCCATGGACACACCCGTGTCTCTACCGATCCCCACTGAACAGATAGAAATAAAAGTGTCTTCTCTCCAGGGCTGCGTCAGGAAAACCCCGAAAGCCGTTCTCTCACAGTCAGAATGTTTTCTTTGTTCCTCTGAGATAGAACCAACATCTCTGTAAAGGACAAAGAGGCAGCTTGACTCATAAGCCGAGCAGACGCTATGGGCTGAGTGATGGCTACACGGGGTAGCTGGAGCTGAACCCCTGAGACTTCAGTATTTGTTGTGGTATATACTATGATGAGGTGCGGGGGACCTTTTTAAAAACCGAATACGTGTATTTCTGAACGTCAGATTCACATGCAGCCTCAGACCTCTCCAAACACACTCATCCTAAGCTCTCCTGATGTGTCCTCAGGGCCCCCAGAGAATGGAAAAGGACCAGACATGTCTGGCCACATTTCTGATTCTTTCCCTCCAAATATTTTCATGCCCTCACTTATTCAACAAACATTTACCAAGCTCCTACTTTGTGCCAGGCACCATGCTGGAAGCTGGAGCGTCAAAGAAATAAGGCCACATCCCTTCCCACGTACAGCCCTGTAGGGAAGAGAGACAAACCACACACTAGAACACTGGGGGATGTGTTAGAGAGAGATTTTGCAAACGGTCCTGGGAGCACAGAGGAGGCCACAGAGCCCAACCAGTGTTTCAGTGTTCCTGGAGGACCAGCAAGAGTTGACCATGTGAAGAGGGCAGGGAGGCCTTCCAGGTAAGGGAGCCGCAAGCAGGATGGCCAAAGGCAAGCAAGACAATGACTCAGTGGTTCTCACCTCCCTGCACATTGAAATCATTGGCAGAGCTTTTCTTTTCTTTTTTTTATTGAAGTATAGTTGATTTACAATGTTGTGTTAGTTTGTGGTGTACAGCAAAGTGATTCAGATATAGATATATATATTCTTTTCTATTATGGTTTATTACAGGATATCGAATAGAGTTCCCTGTGCTACACAGTAGGACCTTGTTGTTTATCTATTTTATATATGGTAGTTTGTATCTGGTAATCTCAAACTCCTAATTTATTCCTCCCCTGCTTTCCCCTTTGGTAACATAAGTTTGTTTTCTATGTTGGCAGAGCTTTTAACAGTTACTGATGCCTAGGCCCTCACACAGATCTATTAAGTCAGAATCTTTGGAGATAGGGCCCAGGAATCAGTCTTATTAAAAGCACCCCAGGTATATGTGACCAGAGTTAAGGACCACTGGACTAAGGAAGAGTCACTAACACAAGATATTTGGGGGAAAAAAGCACAAAAGAATACTATTTCACTCCATCAATAATTCTAAAATAGAGGCTCTTAGACCCCATGCAAAGCATGCAAGACCAAGGGATGCACTGATGTATTCTCGAGTCAGTAACAGATCTACTATATAGCCTCCACCCAAATCCAGGAACCAATGAAATCTGTGGTTCTCAGTCACCTCCTCTCCCCTACACCCACTTGCTCCCTCCAGGAGATGTAGCCCATGGAAAACCACTTGCCATTCTTAATGGAGTATGCTGTGGCTCTCAAATCCAATAATACTCTCTTCATCGCTGTAATGAGGACCTACTTGTATTTCAGAAAACTTAAAAGGAGGCTCCAAGGCCAAACACAAAACTCTAGACACGGTACAACAATACCACTTTTGACAAAGTACATAATAAATCAATAAATCAAATGGTCATTTTCTTAAAGACTTAGATGGAGACATAGAAATCCTGTTCTTCAAATTGGGGCATGTCCCATTGTAAGAGGGACTACCTTGGACCAAGAGACTGGCCAATAGCTCCCATTCACGAGAAGGTGAATTCAGAAGTGGTTACGAATCCCAGTTCAGCCACTCGCTGCACCATGTTGGGCAAGTCCTAACCTGTGAGCAAGTTCTCTGCTCCACAAAATGGATATAATTATATCTACCTTGCATGGTTGCTCTTGGCTTGAAGGAGATAATATATGTAGAGTACCCAGCATAACAAGTGTCTAGTACCCGAGAGCTGGCTCATCAGTCAGTGAAAACTCTCTATTTATTCTACCATCACTTTATTGTCGGAAACTGTGTTACAGGAGCGAAAGTAACACAGAGATAGAAGGATGGGCCAGGTCATGGTTCTCCTGCTGCCACCCTCTCCCTCCCTCTTATCTTCTCACTCGAGGCAGCACGTGGCACCTGAGACTCGAAGTCTGCAGGCTGCTCCTGCCTCTCGGGGGTGATGGGTTCAGCCCCTCTACCCAGATGAAGACAGCATGTGAGAGCCTGGAGTCTGGCTCTCTCCCTCTGTCACCTGGGCCCCAGCCCAAATGTGATGCTCCATCACCTCCTATTTACTGACCTCTCTCACCAGCATTGGGAAACTGCCCTTCACTCCTGCACACTCAGTTGGACTTCATTAAAGAAATTTCTCTCCCAGAAGGTATGTTCATGGAAATTATGTCGAATCAAGCAGGGACTCCAGACATCCTCTCTCAAGTTCCTACCCTTTTTGTGCCATGGACCCACTGACAACTCAGCAAAAATGTCCATAAATGCGTAAAACAAAACAGGATCGCAAAAGCATTCAATTTTATTGAAATGGGGTTCTGTCAACCTCCCATGGAGACCCATGGATTCCATATTACAAACACCTGATAGTCAAACCCTGGATTGAAAGCTCAGGAAACTCTCCAAAGTCACCCAGCTAAGAGGTAAGAGAGCTGAGGCAAGAACCCCATCGCCCTGTTCCGGAACCTGAGCTCTGTCCACCAATCTATTTATTATCTTAGAAAACTAAAAAAATCAAAACAGAGCTCTTACTGCTTCTGCATTAAAAAATCCTGAATTTTGGTCCCATTGGAAGGCTTGGAGGTGGCCCTGCCAGCCCCATATATCTTCATAAGAACTGGCCTCAGTCTATATTGGATTACAAAACTGGACAAAGATTGTTTCCCAGCAAACATCTGGAAAAGCTTAAAGCCACAATAAGTTGACTGAGGTAACTGGTAGCAGATGTCCCAGCTCCTGGAATTTGTTGGATGACGGTGTTGGATGATGGACTAGATGCACGGGTTCAATTCCTCTGCTTTCAGGTGGCCTTTGTCAAGGAGTCTGGAACACTAGTTTCTGAGCCTGATGCAGAAAACTCAGCCCTCCTGCTTGCCTCAGCATTTCTCAGGAATTAGTAAGCAGTTGGTATCATCCTTCTCTGCTGAGAAGGTTGGAAGGTATTAAACCCCTGGCCAATCTCTCAGTGAACCCTTTCACCCCTTTCTATTGCTGGGCCAATAGAACATAATGGTTAAAAGTATGGGTTTGGAGTTACACGTTAGGATTTAAATTCTCACTTCATCACTTTAGAAAAGTTGCATGACCACATCTTCCCACCTCAGTTTTTTCATCCCTCTAATGGGACTAGTACTAATGCCTGCCTTGCAGGGTATGTAACAATTAGAGCTAATATATGGAAAACACCTATATAGGACCTGGTGTTGCAGTGTTAAATAGTCAGGAGCTATGATTACAATTAGTCCTAGGTTGAACCCTGCCCCTTCCCCACTCTGTCCCTAAATAAATGAAGCAGGTGTTAAGGCAGGTGTCATTAGCAGAGTGACTGTGTTCAAGGAAACCCATTTACCATGATCAGAGCAGAATTGTTGAGTTTCTCCAACAGATCTCAGCAAGATAAGTGACTTGACCACAGTCACACAAAGAGAAAACCCCACATCTTCTTACCACCAGATCTACATACCTCCCTGAATCTGGTTGCCTCCCCTCTGCATCCCCTCCTGTTTCTATGGGCCTAGAACCCTTGCTCCTCTCAAAAGCCAGCCTCTCCACCTGTGCTCTGGATCCCACTCCCTCTCTCTTGCTCAGGATTGCTCTTGCAGTCTCCACCCGCCTCTCCTACAGAATCAATATTCCTCCTCTACTGGATCAGCCCCATGTGCATGCCCTGAGCATCTTCCTCAACCTCCATGTCTCCTGTCAGCTACTAAACTCATTTCTCTATTTTCCTTCAACTTCAAAACTGAGTTGCTGTTTCCAATTCCCTTCCTCAACACACTCAAATTGGACTTCTATTCCCATTATCCACAGAGACTACTATTGTCAAGGTCACCAGTGACCTCCATTTGCTAAATCCAGGGGCCGCTTCTTCATTATCTTCTTTGAACTTTCAGCAAAAGTTGATTATTTCCTCCTTCTTAAAACATTTTCCTCCCTTGGCTCTGTGATAGCCCACTGTCCTCTTTTACTTATGTCTCCTTTACTGGCTCATTCTCCTCTAGTCAGTCTCTCTAAGTTAGAGCATAGTAAGGGTCTGTCCTGAGCATCCTTTTCTCCCATTACTGTGTGCTCTCCCTTTGTAACCCCATCGAGTACCATGACTTTGAAGACCATCTCCTTCTGGGATCCCCAACCCCCGGGTCTCAGACCGTTACCGGTCTGCAGCCTGTTAGGAACCGGGCCGCACAGCAGGAGGTGAGCGGTGGGTGAGTGAGCAAAGCTTCATCTGCCGCTCCCCATCACTCCCCATCGCTCCCCCCCGCTCCCCACCACTCCCCACCGTTCCCCATAGCTCCCCACCACTCCCCATCACTCATATTACTGCCTGAACCATCCCCCCAACCTCCCGTCCGTGGAAAACTTGTCTTCCAGGAAACTGGTCCCTGGTGCCAAAAAGGTTGGGGACCGCTGATCTATGTGCTTATGATTCCAAAATCTCTGCCTCTAGCCCTGACTTTTCCCCAAATCTTGACTTGACTATCCAACTGCCATCTTCACATTTCCACATGGGTGTCTAACAGGCAACTCAGATATAATTTATCCATGAAAGAATTTGAGTTTTCCTCCCAAACTTGCTCCTTCCTCAGGCTTCCTAGTTTTAGTCATTAGCGTGAGCATTCACCCAGTTGTTCAACCTATAAATCTAGGAGTCAGTCTTGATTCCCTTTTTTCTTCATTATCTATATTCAATATATCAGCAAATCTTGTCCACTTTATCTCCAAAGCATATTCCAAATTCATCTACTTCTCTCCATTTTCATCACAGTCACTGTGGTCCAAGCCACCATTACCTGAATGACTGCAATAGCTTCCCAGCTGATCCATCTGGAACCATTCTACAATCCACACTTGACAGGGAAGACTGAATAATCTTGTCACATTCTTGTAGAATGTACAAGTACATGGCTTCCCATTGTACTTGAAATAAAACCTAAATTCCTCAAAGCACGATGTAACATGGCTTCTGCCTACCTCTCCAAACTCACTTTGAATCACTTTCCTCCTCATCTCTCCACTCCAGCCACACTGGTCTTTCTGTCCCTTGAAAACCTGAAATCTATTCCCACCCTAGGACATTTGCACTGGCTGTTTGTTCTTCCTGGAATGCTTTTCCCCCTGATCCTTGAATGACTGTTTCCTTTCCATCATTAACATCTCACTGAAATGACCCTTCCTGACCACAAAACTGAAGTAGCCCACCCAGTCACTCCCTATCACATCACCCTGTTCTCTCATATATGTTTTCCTCTCTGTGTGTCTGACTCTGTTCTGGTTGGTAAGTCCCACAAGGGCTAGGACCTTGTCTTTCTTCTTCACCATTACATCTGCAGGACTTAGAACAGTGCCTGAACATGGCAGTGCTTGATATCTGTTGTCGAAAGAGTGAATGAATGGATAAATGAGTTAGTAACGGAGCTAGGACAAGAACCCAGGCCTCCCGCCTTCCAGTTCCGTGTTCCTCCCCCATGCCATGTCAAGTTGTAGTTTTCACCAGTTTGATTGCTTTCTTGCTGTTCAGCAGATGCTTGGCATCCTTCAACTCTCAGCTGGTTCCAGATCCTAGTGATAAACTAAACGGCCACAAAGGAGCAGGAAGGAGAGGAAAGAGGGCATCTGAATAAATCATGAAGTATGTGGTCATCCCCCAAAATAATGAGAATTAAGCACTCAATCATCCAGTGACATTTAGTAAACACTTATTACCTACCAGGCATTAGGCAATTTACCAGGGACAAAAAGACAAACCTACTCTGAAGGATCTGACAGTTTCCAGGAGGAGATGGTGGCCCTAGTGGTGATGCTTGACGTGGTGTGATGGGCCTGAGACCAAAGTAACACGTGCTGTGGAAACACAAAGTAGAGAGTGATGAACACTGCATGGAGTGGGCAAGAATTCAGGGAGACAACCAGAGAGTGGAACTTTTGAACTGAGTCTTAAAGAGTGAATACCTGCTATTGAAAACTCATAGTCTGGGTTTTCACATGAAAACTACAGTTGTGTTTCCCCTTCATTATACTTGACAAAAGAAAAATCACTTTAGAAAGGCATACAGGATGACTCTGGTAGTTGAAAGAACCACGTATTAATAAACAGAGAAATTTCCATCTGGGAAACTTTTTTTTTTTTTTAAGATGGGATAGTTCTCTATTTCTTGCTACAAAAAGTCCACAAAAACAATTTCATCTTCCCTGAGGGTCTTACGGTGAAACCACTGAGGCAATTACCTACATGATGAAAAGATCACCCAACTAAAGAACTACTTCCCTAGAAAACCACAGGCCATCCTCTTGAAGAAATGTGCTGTCATGTAAAAACAACGTTTTACAGCAAGTAAAAGAATGAAGTACATCTATGTGAATTGATATCAAGAGATACATTATTACATAAAGACAAGAAAGCTTCAGTACACTGGATATAGTTGCTATTATTGTTATTATGTTGGGATCTGTCTGGGACTATGGAGAAGAATAAGTGCAAATGTAACAATCTCTGAGGTGTGGGATTATGAGACACACTTTCTGAGGCCTACATTTTGGTACTATTTTAATTGTTTACAACAAATTGCACTCTTTGGAATTTAAACATAAAGACTTGTTTAGAACACAATTCTGATTGGTTTTATAATGCTTAAGAACTTGTGCTTGTCTCTACATTCCAGAAACATATAAAAAGAGGATTTCCCTAAATTATATCGTTTGCTAACACCTGCAGAAAAAAATAAACTGAGACCCAGAAAGATAATGTGATTTTTCTCACACTATGACTCCTAGACTAGTACCTTCAGCTCCACAGTTCTTGATTTCATGCTGAGGATTCAAATATATAAATATATCAATCTTAACTTACACATTTGGAAATTTAGCAATATTGCTTTGTGGAAAACTGTGCAACAATTTATTGTAATAGTTACAGAAAACAATTCAAATAGAAGTCTCTTGAATATTACCTCTAGTCCTTGTGCATATCTTAGAATACTCAGTAAATTCTTTGAATAGATAGGTCCCTTCCATTCAGTTTATAAGTAGTTACTGAGCACTTACGATGTGTTCTAGCCACTAGGGGTACAGCAGTAAGAAAATGAGACAAATTCTCTGTACTTGTGGAGCTTAGATCCCAGTGGGGAAAACACCATAAGCAAGAAAAAAACATAAATAAAGGATATAATTTCAGGTAAAGATATAGTAAGGATATAATGAACCAAGTAAAATGATAGTGACAAGAGTGCTATTTTTTAAAGGTCAGGAAGGCCCTTAAAGGAAGGACATTAGATCAGAGACCTGGACGAAGGAGGGAGCCGCGCAGAGTTCTGAGGGGAAAGCATTACAGGAGTACAGTCAGAGTCAGTACCCTGAACAGGAAGAATTCCTTCTTTTCCTGAAAAGGTAAAGAACATCCCAAAGAAAGAGCTCTCAAAGTTTGGTATGTTAAGGTTTCACTCTTGCTGCTGTTGTTATAAGATTTAAAGGTCTAGTGCTGTAAATTTCTCTCTATTGCTTACAAATTTGAGAATGAATTTTATTTAGGAATATAAGTCTGGTACAAAAGTAGTGTCTTATCTATGTGTCACCTTCTGCCAGTGTGGTATATATATATATATATATATACACACACACACAATGGAATATTACTCAGCCATAACAAAGAATGAAATACTGCCATTTGCAGCAACATGGATGGACCCAGAGATGATCATACTAAGTGAGGTAAGTCAGAAAGAGAAAGACAAATACCATATGATATCACTTATATGTGGAATCTAAAATACCAATTTATCTACAAAACAGAAATAGGGGCTTCCCTGGTGGCGCAGTGGTTGAGAGTCCGCCTGCCGATGCAGGGGACATGGGTTCGTTCCCCGGTCCGGGAAGATCCCACGTGCTGTGGAGCAGCTAGGCCCGTGAGCCATGGCCGCTGAGCCTGCACGTCCGGAGCCTGTGCTCCGCAACGGGAGAGGCCACAACAGTGAGAGGCCCGCGTACCGCAAAAAAAAAAAAAAAAAAAAAACAGAAATAGACTCACAGACATAGAGAACAGACTTGTGGTTGCCAAGGAGGAGGGGAGGTGGGGGGAGGGAAGGATTGGGAGTTCAGGATTAGCAGATGCAAACTATTATATACAGGATGGATAAACAAAAAGGTCCGGGGCTTCCCTGGTGGCACAGTGGTTGAGAGTCCGCCTGCTGATGCTGGGGACGCAGGTTCGTGCCCCGGTCCAGGAGGATCCCACGTGCAGCGGAGCGGCCGGGCCCGTGAGCCATGGCCGCTGAGCCTGCGCGTCCGGAGCCTGTGCTCCGCAACGGGAGAGGCCACAACAGTGAGAGGCCCGCGTACCGGAAAAAAAAAAAAAAAAAAAAAGTCCTACTGTATAGCAGGGGAAACTATATTCAATATCCATGATAAACCATAATGGAAAAGAATATGAAAAAGAATATATATTTTTATAACTGAGCCAATTTGCTGTACAGCAGAAATTAACACAACATTGTAAATCAACTATACTTCAATAAAATAAAATTAAAAAAACCTTCTGCCTATCACAAAGGCACAGAATCCAACGCCTAAGAGTCTTTCCAAAGCTGTTCATTCCACAGAGAGAGACGAGGCCCAACCAAAAGTGCCCCTGGGCTTAAATCTGCTCCGCGTCCCCGCTCCCACCCCAAGCAGAACGGGCTGCCTAGAATACGTAGCTGGGAGAGTCATCCCAGACTCAAGAGAGAGGAGCTGCAGAAGACACCTTTGGTGTTCTCAGCTTTTAGCCCCTACAGACCCAACTCTGGCGGGGACAAAAATGACAGTCTGTCCTTCACAGTGGGGAGACTGAAGCTCAGAGAAGTGGGTGGCTTGCCCAGGATCACACAGAAAGCCAACCCTGTTTGCTAACCTTCTCTCTGTTGCCTGCGTCATGTTCCAGGCCAGGGACCACATGGGTGGAATTCAGGCTCCATTTTCAGGAAATGCGACTGTTGCTTTTTCATTTACACAAAAATGAAAAATAAATAACAGATGTTTGAACACATGTTGCAACTCATCTTACTGGAACTTAACAGTGCATTCTGACTGAGAAAGTTAAATTAGAAAATCCACACAGCAAAAAAGATGTTTTGAATGAAATGCACTTTGTCTTTCTCTCTCTCTCTCACACACACACACAAACAATATCTCGTTTCTTCTTCAGGGAGCAGCTGTGAAGGAAACTGGGGGAGGGAGATGAACATAACATCCCATCTTTGTGTTTCATACAGAGCGAAGCTTTTAGGCCAGCCTTCCTGAATTGGAGGGGGTGTGGCATGCATTAAAATTAAACATCAATGACCTGAGAAGCTTATAAAATAGCTTGGGAGAAGCCAGTCACCAAGAGAAGGCATCTCGAATTGGATGATTTTGCGTGTGGAAACTGCTTTCATCTTGATAAAAAAGGTATGTACTGTGGTATTAATTTTCATTTATGATAAATAATGCTTAAAATAGAGACAGTCTTGAGTTTTCATTGCCCCTTTTCAGCTAAAAATTGTAACTAACAAAACTGAGGGCCTTTGGCCAGTTGCTTTGCAGACTTGGTCTCATTTTTCCATAAACAACCTTACAAAGAAGATACTGTTAGTGCCATTTTTCAGACGAGGAAACTGAAGTTCAGATATCCTAAGCAACAGGCTTAAGGTAAGACCACCAACAAATGCCAGAACTGGGGTGCCAACGCAGTGCTGACTCACCTCAAAGTCTTCTGCTGGCACTACGCACCCCCCTCTATACTATATGAGACAATGAGGAATTGTTCCATACACCAATACTGTGATAGATGAATTCTCAGGGGGTTGTTATCCACTGTGCATTACAGTACAATTGACTGAAAAGTGAATTGGAATGCACTATGAATAGAAAATGCATTTAATATTAATAGAATTAATGATTATTAAATTAAAGTAATAGAAAATACAAAAATGTTTTCTTCAGAAGATATGTTTTCTTGTTAGATTCGATAGCGAAATGGTTTTTAAGACCCATTTACTTGTGGAAATGTATTTTTTTTTTGGTCACGTGAAATCTAAAAGCCTAGTCCTTAATATTCTGCAGCTCCTTGAGACCAGGCACCAGGTCCAGGCTAACATGCAGGTGTGTAGACTCTTAGGAAACCTGACCTAAGTTCTGGCTTCACCGCTTGTCAGGAAGTAACCTCACTGGGTACACAGAGAATTGTCAGCACAGGACACTTCCAGTTAGAGTGTTGTGAAGATTCAATGCACATATAAAATACTGAAGCCAGGGCTCCTCCCTGGAGAAGCTCAGTGAGTGTGAGCAGTGGTCCACGAGTCAATTCTGGCCCCGTGTGGATGCACCATAACCTTAGTAGAATTATTTTTTAATTATTTAATATTTAGTTAAAATAATATTTAAATTATATCTTTTTTTTAAGTATTTAAACTCTCCTCGTTAGGACAGTCTTCCCATTAGTATTAGGAGACAATGCAAAAATAAGTCGTGCATACCCAAGTTCATAGATATATGTTAATAACATGATTTACCCTCAGAAGGTGCTCAATAAGCACTGGGTGAAGGAGAATGCAAGGGGTACTGCAAAAAAATGATGGATGTTATCGACTCTTCCTCTCACAAAAAGTTTTCATCATAGGAATGAAAGTACTGCAATAAAGAGGCATCTTTGGAAGGGTAGCAGGCAAGGGGAATTAGTTTTGCTCTGAAATCCTCCTACAGAGCTAAAGAATATGTTTCAGCCCACAATAGAACATTCTGTAACAAGATATTTGTCAGAGTAAGACGGCGAACTGACTTTTGGTGGGACTGTCACGTGGTGCCATGAGATTTATCAGGTACAGAGGTGGGTGTTTATTGAAGCCACCGAAGGTGAGCACAGACGGAAGCATGGCTCAGGGGTGGGACAGAATGGAGAAGTGGAGATGGGGCCCGAGTCCCAGCGCTCTGCCCCTTCTGGGCCTCAACTTTCCCATCTGTACGCCTGAGGGGTGGGGTTGGATAAATGACCTCTAAGGTCCTGTCCTGTTTGGGGGAGGGGGTGCCTGTAGAATGTGTGGCCATCCTCTGGGCTTAGAATTCCTGGGCAAGGCACTGAGCTTGGAGCCTACTAGGGGCCCAAAGCAGAACTTCAGTGGTTCCAAGAACCTCTTGGAAAGAAATGCAAATTTTTGTGGATTTAGGCTGCATTTTGGCATCCATCATCCCCCAAAAGGTTAAAAGACAAGTGTTGTTTACCTGGTGGTAGGGGCTGACAGGAAGTGGAGCCTCAGAGACTAAGGAAAGGGCCCCACAGCAGACGTGCTCAAGGCAGGGACTCAGGGACCACCCTTCCTCCCCCCAACCTCACATCAGCTTTTACTCATTAGGTAACTGTTCTTTTGAAAAACGGGCAACAAAACTTCCAGAAGAAAAGCTATTGATTATTAAAGGTTATTTGGAGGTTTAGAGATTCATAAGAAAGTGGTTATAATTATTCCTGTTATGACACATCCTTTTAAATATTCAGATCTGAGAACATCTTGCTTGCATTGATTCAGAACTCTTCAGCACAGGCAGAAAGGCAAAGCAAAGCATTGGAAATAGCTCCCGTGCAGCTACAGGCAAGGAGTCGCAAGGAGGAGAACAGACTGAGAGCAAGTCAGTGAAAGAAGCAGGGAGCAGCCCAGGCTCCTACCCTGTGAACAGCGCTGCAGCCCTCACCCCAGCCCACTGCCCCTCCTCAAAGAAGCTTCCAAGCCCAAGGGTGCTGGGCTCAAATGCTCTTTGCCCAATTACAAGTCAGCTACTGGTCCTTCTCTGGTTAAATGTACAGCATCTATGAAAAATACCCTCAACAGCATGTCAAAGGAAGGAAGGAAGGAAGGAAGGGAGGAAGGGAGGGAGGGAGGGAGGGAGGAAGAAAGAAAAAGAAATTCAGGAAACACAATATTTTGCTTCTGCTTTTCATAATAATAACTAGCATTTATTGAGCATTTTCTCTGTCAGACACTGCTCTAAATGCTCTCCTTATATTTTCTCATTTAATTCTCATGAAACTTCATGAGGTTGGTATGATTATTATTCCCACTTAATAGCCAAGGAAACTAAAGCATCCATTGGACACTATTATACTTAGTATGTGCAGAGCCAGAATTCAAATCCAGTCAGGGTGACCCTGGAGTCCCCAGCACGCTGCTCCCTGTTAAAGTTCCCAGGTCTAGGGCTTCCCTGGTGGCTCAGTGGTTGAGAGTCCGCCTGCCGATGCAGGGGACACGGGTTCGTGCCCCGGTCCGGGAAGATCCCACATGCCGCGGAGCCGCTGAGCCTGCGCATCTGGAGCCTGTGCTCCACAACGGGAGAGGCCACAGCAGTGAGAGGCCCGCGTACCACCAAAAAAAAAAAAAAAAAAGTTCCCAGGCCTACTCTTGGGTTGGTAAACAGCCAAGCAGATGGGGGCAGGGTGGGGAAGTGGAGTCAGGGAGGCATTTCTTTGATGAATCTCACAGGGCACTAAATGTAGTGAATGGTTTGTTTTTGGTTTTTTCTCTCATGGTTCACTTGATGGCTTCACTCTACCCCTTTGCCTACCCATCCCCAACACACACACATTGTTTCTGTTCATACAATGAGTACCTACTGCACCTGGCACTGCGAGGTTCTGTGGGTGAGTCCAGGGAGAATCAAAAACGATGCCCGTCCTTGAAAAATGCATAATTAGGTGTGTAGGGTCAGGGGGAGCTGGAAAAATAAATGCAACAAACTCTAATACCAGGCAGAATGTGTTCTAATGGTGGCACAAAAGCTTCTAGAGAGACTCACAGGGGTGGAGGGCCTCACAGTGACACTGATGACTGAGGTGGCCCTGGGGGATGAGGGGCTCAGATGGGCTGAGTGGGAGGCTGCGCACGGAGGGACCTGCCAGCCCAGAACTTTTCCTCTGGGGACTCTGTCCCCTCAGGAGACTCCGAGTGCCTCCAGCTGCTTTGTTCTCCCCACTCCAGGTCCACCTCCAGCCACCCAGCTCCAAGATGGTCCCAGCTCTGCTGCTGCTGCTTCCTGCCCTGGCTGGACTCTTAGGAGCAGCTGAGGGACAAGCTTTCCATCTCGGGAAATGCCCAAATCCTCCAGTGCAGGAGAACTTTGACGTGAATAAGGTGCGGTAAAAGGCTAACCTCCCGCTTGTTTTGCTGTCTCCTGTTTGCATAAGCATCCTACCAAGTTCGTTTTTATTTTTCTGCTTTAATGGCCACAGCAAGCCTTGGGGTAGGTACTTATCTTACTGGGAGCTCCCCCAAAGCAGACCCTGAGACAAGAACTGGGGAGCAGAGATGTTTTAGAAGATGATCCCAGGAAGCCTGAGTGGGCATGTGGGGAAACAGACAGAGAAGGCAGGAAAGCAGTAAAGCGTGAGTTCATGAGCAGGTTACTCTGTGAACAATGGGGTTCAATCCTGCTGGGGATCCTCTGAGGAAATATGTAGAATGTGCCTCAGGTTGTCCCACGGACAGATGTAGGTGGGCAGTGGGAGCTCCCATGGCACTGGCCAAGCCAGTGGCAGAGAAGGAGACCCAGGGGCTCCAGGTGGGAAGCTGGCAGTGTGTATGGGAAGCCCGCTGTGATGGAGGTGAGCCCAGAGGTGGGCTGAAAGGACATGGGACAGGGCATTGACAGCAGCTGCTGCAGAAGTATTATCCTCACTCTGCAGCTGAAGAAGCTGAACGTCAGAGAGCTTGCAACCCACTCAGTTAACACAGCCGGTAAATGCAGAGTAGGATTCGAAACTAGCCAGGAGTGCAGGACCCCCACAGGTTACGCAAACAGAGCCCAGGAGAGGACAGCACTCCCCCAAGGGGCTTTCTTGTTACCTGCACTAAAAAGATATTGATAGAATCAACTCCCCATTTATGGTAAGGATTGTCTTTTCACCTTATTGATGTGTCTTTTGAGCACAAAACTTTTTAATATTAATGATGTCCAATTTATCTATTTTTTCTTTTGTTGCTTGTGCTTTTTGGTGACCTATCTAAAAAAATTTGCCTAGTCTAAGGTTATAAAGATTTACTCCTATATTTTCTTCTAAGTGATTTACAGTTGTAGTTCTTACATTTAAGTCTTTGATTCATTTTAAGTTAAATTTTATATATCATGTGATATAGGAGTCAAACTTCTTTCTTTGGCATGAGGATATCCAGTTGTTCCAGGACGGTTTGTTAAGAAGACTATTCTTCACCATTGAATAGTCTTGACACCCTTGTTGAAAATCAATTGACCATAGGTGTAAGAATTGATTTTTGGACCCTCAATTCTATTCTATTGATCTATATATCTATCCTTATACCAGCACAGTATAGTCTTGATTACTGTAGCTTTGTAGTAAGTTTTGATGTCAGAATATATGAGTTCTTCAACTTTGTTCTTCTGGCTATTCTGGGCCATTTGTATTTCCGTATGAGCCAAAAACAATTTTAGGCTCATTTTGTCAATTTCTGCAAAGAAGCAAGTTGGAATTTTGATAGAGACTGTATTAAATCTGTTGGTCCATTTGGAGAGTATTACCATCTTAACAATTTTAAGTCTTCCTATCTATGAACATAGGATGTCTTTCCATTTACTTAGGTCTCCTTTAATTTATTTCAACAATGTTTTGTAGTTTTCAGAGTATGTTTTATGCTTCTTTGGTTACATTTTTTCATAAGAATTTGATTCTTTTGATGCTACTATAAATGGAATTTTCTTAAATTAATTTGCAGATTGGTCATTGTAAGTATAGAAATACATTTTATTTCTATATATTAATTCTTGTATCTTTAACCTTGCTGAATTCATTTGTTAGTTCTAATAATTCATTTGTTGTGTGTGTATGTGTGTGTATTCCTTAGGATTTTCTATATATAAAACCCTGTCATCTGGAAATGGAGATAGTTTTACTTCTTCCTTTTCATAATTATCTTTAAACATTGCATTCTCCTCATAGAGATAGAGAAACGGAGACCCCCAAAGACAAAAAGACTTTCACAAAAATATTATGAGATCATGAGGGAACATGACATGAAAAGCAATCTTCCACCTCTGAGTTTCTTCCTTTCTGGAAAATCGTGTGTCCTCGTTTTTAATTATGGAGCATTAAAGTCACCTTAACAATAATAGAACTATTTTAAATGCATTGTATATAATGGAGATTTTCTGAGAATGCCTATGAAACCAGCTGACATTTAAACTTATTCTTCAGTGCTTTAAATGCCTGTTAAGTTCAGTGACTTTAATTGAAAGATGTCCTTTAACAAATGAGTGGAAAATTTATGCCCTAAATGTGGGTAGATATTTTAGCAGAGAGCCAGGTGACCGAAGCAATACTGCTACCTATTTGCAGTATGCTCTCATTTCAAATTCTGACTTTTTTGAAGGTGACTGCATCTCCTTGATTTTGTTTTGTTGAGTAATACATTTTTAAATTTCTGAAATAATTTCAGTCAATATTTTGACTAGGTAAATATATTCACATGGTTCAAAATTCTAAAGATGCAAAAGGACATACATCCTTTCCACCCCTATATCCCAGCCTGTTTTCCTCCCCAGTAGCAACCAGTAAAAACAGCTTATGGTGTATCTTTTGGGAGATAATATGTACATATATAAAAAAGCACATACATAACTGCAGTAGGAAGAATGATGTCCATGCCATATTCCCCAGAATCTGCAAATTGTTTCTTTACATGGAAAAGGGGATTTTGAAGATGTGATTAAAGTAATGGAGCTTGAGATGGCAAGAGTATACTGCATTATCAGGTGGGTCCAATCTAATCATTAGAAGCAAAGAACCTTACCCAGCTGTGGTCAGAGAGATGTGATGATGGAAGAAGAGTGAAAGAGATGCAGTGTGAGAGGGATTTGACCTGCTTTTGCTGCCTCTGAACATGGAAGAAGGGATTCACAAACCAAGGAATGCAAACGGCCTCTAGAACCTGGAAAGGGCAAGAAGACAGATTCTCCGCTAGAGCCTCTGGAAAGGAATGTAGCACTGCCAGCACTTTGATTTTAACCCAGTGAGACCCGTGTCAGACTTCTGATGTACAAAACTATGAGACCATAAATTTGTGGTGTTTTAAATTTGTGTTAATTTGTTACAGCAGCAATAGAGAACTGATATAATAACCTTTTCCCCCATTTTTACATAAAAGTTAGTTGAATATATACACTATTTTGCACCTGGCTCTTTTTCCATTAAATGTATCTTGGAGATAATTACATATAGCTCTTTTAAAAGAGGGTGTATAACATTGCATTGTATGGATGTACCATCATTTATTTACCCAGTTCCCTACTAATGCTCACT
Organism: Stenella coeruleoalba; assembly: GCF_951394435.1. Taxonomy (NCBI): domain Eukaryota; kingdom Metazoa; phylum Chordata; class Mammalia; order Artiodactyla; family Delphinidae; genus Stenella; species Stenella coeruleoalba. Next base: position 71,847,346 of record NC_137150.1, on the reverse strand, counting down.
TAGGCCATTTCCTGTCTTTTATTATTACAAATAGGATTGCAATGAATAACCTTATGCATACATCGTTTCTTAATTTCAGGAAGATACCTTCTCAGAGGTGAAATTGTTGGGCCAGAGTATATGTAGTTTTAGTTTTGCTAGATATTGCCAAGTTGCCCTCATGAAGGCTGTAGATTAGAGCAGTCTCTATGCCCAGCAATGTATGGAGGCAGGAGTGTGCCTCTCTCCCCTCACCCTCACCGGTGCAGTTGCTCACTCCCTTTAAAGATGACTCTGTGCACCAAAATTATGGACAGAGAGCAAGCCCTCAGGGGAGGAATGATACAGGTCTTCTAAATCTTGACCACCTTCCAAAAGCCTTTGTGACCAACTCCCTGTGTGGGGTTATATGAGGAGAATTTAACCAACTCTGGAGACCCAGCTCCCCACAGTAAACACATCTGACTTTGCACACAATTCAAAGACGTCTTGGAGAATCATAAAATATTTGAGCTGGCACCTTACATCATCTAAACCAACCCCTTCCTTTTACGGAGTTTAGAATTTCAGATAGGTTTTGACTGAAGGGGACACTGAAAGCATAGCTAAATAAAAAGCACTTTAGGAATGGACTGTGGCATTCAACCAATGCCCACACATCCGATTCACTTATTACCATTTGAGTCAATATCTTGCTCAGTGGCTGCTGGGAACAATGCAGCCCATTTTGCCTGGTTACCCCAGGAAAGGGCTCTGCTCTGAAAGACAACAATGGGGAAGAGTTTGCAGGTCCCCAGAGAGCCACAGGGTTTGCTGTGCTTGTCGTTGTCTCTGCAGTATCTTGGAAGATGGTATGAAATTGAGAAGATCCCAGTGAGCTTTGAGAAGGGAAGTTGCATCCAAGCCAACTACTCGCTAATGGAAAACGGAAACATCAAAGTGATAAACAAGGAGCTGAGGTGAGAGGCTGTGCTTTCAAAGGCAACGCACGTCCGGGAGGGAGCCCTGCAGAGACTGTCCTGGGGTGACTGGTGTCCTTGCCGTCTAGTGTGGGGAGGATGCAGACATTGCTGGGTCTAGGCTGCCTGCTCAGGACAGGTCCTGAGAGGAAAGCTTTTGGCAGGCAGGATGGTAGGGACTAGAAGTCACTCATTCATTTCCATGACCACTTGCTGAGCACCTTATTGTGTCCCACACCCTGTGAGAGGTCCTAGGGACTCAATGGTAACACAAACTGCAAGGTTCCTGCTCTCATTGCAAAACAGACCCTCTGGTAGCAAAGGACGGCAAAGGACCCTCTTGTCTGACCTCCAAACCAAGAGAGAAGCACTTTCTATATCGTCTGCTGATTGAGGGCATCCAGCATAGCTTGAATCCTTCCAGAAACTGGGAGCTCAACATCTTCCATGACAATTTATCCCATCTCCAGACGGCTTTAACTCTTAGAAAACTCCTTTTCTTATTAAGCAAGAATCAGATACATAGTCACACTCTAGGTTGTGTGAACAGGAGAACCTCCAGAAAGATATTTTTCTATTACTTCTAACAGACTGATATTTGATCCCAAAATTCATACTTTAGAAAGCAAATATAAACTTAAAAAGAAACCTAGGAAGAACTCCTACCTACCTGCCATCAACAAAGATAAGAGTAACAATAAACAATGGTAACTAATATTAATTAAGCATTTCCTATATGCAAGGCACTGTTCTGTATGTGTATGTATATATACATGTGTGTACATATACATCTATTTATGTATGTACACGTAAATGAGCATAGATATTCATTTAATCCCCGTAGCAACCTGAGGTTGGTACTATTATTAACCCTCTTTTTATGGATGAGGAAAATGAGGTACAGAGAGGTAAAGTAATTTGCCCAAGGGTCACACAGCTTATAAGTGATGAAGTTGAGATTCAACACCAGGGAGAAGTGAAATGGGGAAGAGACCAGAAGATATATGAAAGAGGCGGGGCATGGATGGTTGTCATTCCTGTTTCCTAAGTTGTCTAAGAACTGTGTTCAACTGCAAGAAAACAACTACCACCCAGCCTGGAAGTTACTCGGGCTCAGAGAGGCTTTGCATGGTCATCCTATTACCCATTAAGCTTCCTGTGAGCCACAGTACAGTGGGCTGACTCTCTGACCCCGCATAAACCAAAGAAATAAAGTAAGAATCTTGAGCAACTCTAAAGAAAAATCCCACTCATTTCAGAGCCCAGTAAGGGCTACAGGAATTGAGATGCAGAGCCCCAGAAGGTCTCACAGGAATTTTATAGGTCCCAAAGTAACAATGACTTTATTTGAAATATTTTGTCCCATTCTAAGGTCAAGAGTCAATGACACAGATCCCAAAACCCATCAGATGCCCCCAGCTCTCCTTCTGAGTTGGCCAGGAATCCTCTTTAACTGTACCCAGAGTATTAGGTCACTCTGCCTCTAGGGTCACTTCTACTTAAGAGCAAAGGCATATGGAGAAAGGTTTGTTAGTCAGGAAAATGATATAGATTCTGCAGAACAAGCAGGGGGCACGGCAGGGAGCCTGAGCAAAATACCCTTAGCCAGTGTCAGAATGCTGGGGCCAAAGCAACTGGCTCAGGGCTGGGAGCTGAAGGGGTTAGGTGCCCAGTTTCAAATCCTGGTTCTACCATTTACTAATGATGTGATCTTAGGTTAGTTATGGTAATTTTCTAGGCCTCAGTTTCCTCCTCTGTAAATTGACAATAATCATAGTACGTCCGTCCATAAGGCTGTGTGAACATTAAATAGGGTAACAGGTGTAAAGCACTTAGAACAGTGTTTAGCATGTGGTAATCATTTAATATTACCTATTATTGCTAATATGTTGCTACCCTTGAAAATACAAATGCATTTTTCCTATGAACAAATTGTGAGTTTATGATCAGAGACTGGTATTTTGAAAACTGTCCTGGAGCAAAACATAAATGACGGTGAAAAGGGGGAAAGTCTGTTGGGAAGAGACTGGTTTGTTGCTAAGCAACTGCATGCAGATAGAAATGGACCGTCTTCCGTCTTACAGGTTGACTCCCAGGTGAGAGCAGGGCACGGTCTCCAGCCCTACTCAGTGATAAACAGACTATGCAATCCAGGAGCATCAGAGAACATTTCCCACCCCCAACCCCCTTACCTGCTGCTTATTGTCTGGTTTCTAGGATATCCATCCCCACTAACCATAGCCTACTGACTTTCTAACACATGCCATTGCTCCAATTTTAGTTTGTCTGCCCCTCTGAGAACTGATGAACAGGAAACTCCTCTGTTGGCCTGCTAGGAAGAGCACCCTCCTTCACGGCCTCAGTCCCTAGGTCTTTCCCTAGATCCAGGGTCATTGGAAGTTATCCAGAAATGGGGCCAGCTCCCTTCAAAAGAGTGAAAGTATTTCATCCATCCAAGCAAAAAGACCATCGCTTTTAAGACACCCCCATTTTATATACCACTAAAAAAGAAATGACACTAACAACTGTAAGGTGGCATTAATTGTAAGATGCACATTTCTTCACACCTAATGTCTCTGAGATCTGGATGCCTGGTAGAATCCCTGAAGTGAGGTAAATGTTTCCTCACTGCCTGCTTTGACCTGGCCTACGTCAGAATCTCCCACACTCGATCAGAAGCTTGCTGAACTGGATGGGGCCTCAGAGCTATGAACCCAGGCATATGAACCCCTTTATGGGACAAATGATGCCACGTGATATCACTGAGGCCCAAAGAGGGGGAAACTTGGCAGATCTCCAGATTCCACGTTTTACATGATTTTCAGTAATCCAGTCAGTCCTTATTTTTTCCTTTCTCATTTTTAAAGAAGCGAATCTTTGTTCTGTGTTGGGTTGTTTTATTTGCTTGTTTTTCCCTTCCCTTTTCCTCCCTCTTGGTTTGGAGCCCAGGAGCAGCAAATGGCCTTGCAGGCTACTACATACACTCCAAAAAACAGTGTTGAAATACCAGGGCCTCACATGTTATCCAGTCCTGGGGCATTGCAATTGTTGATTCTTATCACCCAAAAGCTGTCTTCCTCTGCTCTGTCTCAGAGACAGCAAGAAAGCAAAGGGGAGGGATTAGGGAATTAGGACCCAACCTGTTTTCAAGAACCTCCTACCCAGAAATTGCAGTGTTGGCCACCATGATTGTTGGTGTCACAAATCTTGCTTTTCCTTGATTTGGGGCTTTTCATGAGTTCAGGTTTTTTGGTTTTTGTTTTTAACTCATTGCAGAGCTGATGGAACTGTGAATCAAATTGAAGGCGAAGCCACCCAGGAGAACATCACGGAGCCCGCCAAGTTGGCAGTTAAGTTTTTCTGGTGTAAGTATACACTTCTCGCAGGAGGTGTCAGGGACAGGAGATATGCAAACGGAAGACTAGAGCCCTGGGTCCGAGCACTCCCATCACATCTGAGTGTCACCCATATTGATTCAATGCATAATTATTCGTTGAGCACCTCCTACCTGCCATGCGCTGGGCTAGGCCCTGGAGATGCAAAGATGAGCAAGACAGAGCTGGCCCTCGTCCCTGAGAAGCTTACATGTCAGTGTGGTTTACTATAAAACTACAGTAAGTGTGTCAATAGAGGAAGCACAGATTGGAGGCCACTGGGCATGAGCCGTAGGAGACCCAAGCCAGTCTTGTTTCCCAGAGGAAACTAATAACTGAAAAATTAGTAGTTATTAGCAGAACAACTAACATGTGAGAAATCTTGGAGGTAAGCGATGATAAGAGTGAAGGTAAGTTGGAGTCCTGGCTCTGTCTGCCATTTTCTAGCCAAATTGTTGGAGTTTCATTTGGGTCCACCTTCCCCTTAACTTTAACAAGCTGGGCAGTGAGTTTTCCTTGGTGTTTGGAAGTGGAGTTACTGAATAATATCCTCTGAACTGAAAAGGAACTTTGAGACTGGAAACAAAGCAGACAACTCCATAAAGAACTCTTGTGGGTAGAATCAGGTGGACGACCCTCAGAGGCATTCACAGCTGCACTGCATTCTGCCAAAAGGGGTACAGGGGCACTTAAAGGAGCCAAAGCTAAAAACAGAATGACTACTAAAGAGAAGTATGTCCACATTGACAGGAACTGAGGGGTTTTCCTCCCTGCACTCTCACCCCAGGGGTCTCGTGACCATTAACCACCTGTGTCAGCAAAAGGCATTCGTCCAGTTTTCATGTCAGATGAAGTTTATAGGGAACTAATCTGGCTTGGGTGTATTCCTTGTGAGTAAGCTAAAGCTCAGACTCACAAAAAAAGGGAGAGGGTAGGACCGCAGGCCTAAGGTGGAGCTGACAAAATGGAGCTTGGCTGTGGAGGTCACGTTCACAGAGGAAGTTTCTGGATTCAGATGGGGAAAGTAAATCCTCCTTCTCTCTTAAGGACCATTTCAATGTTGAGCTTTCAACACTATACAGATGTCAATCAGTGAATCATAACCTGTGACCACCTGATTTACCGTATTCTTAAGAGTGGTGGGATTTTCAAAGTTCGCACAAGAAGAAAAACAAGCAGACCAACATTAGCCCCTACCTCCTTCCGTAGGTGGGTTCTAGAGGAAGTGGTACAAACTTGGAAAGCCTGGGGCCCCTGACCTTACATTCTTGACTCCGTTTAGCTAAGTGGTGGTTCCATACGCACTAGAGCTGCCTGTTGGTCCAGGGGGTACAGCCAAACCTCCCAGGTATTATGGACTTCCAGGTACCAACCTGCAATCAGGGAAGAGGGGGGATCCAGAATTATGACTCTGAACTCTGGCTGCACACTGGAATCACTGGGGAGCTTTCAAAAGTACCAATAGCCTCCAGTTCAGAACTGGGGAGTCAGGGTGAGGGGAGGCGGGCCTGGTGTTTTTCAAAGTTCCCATAGGATTCCCACGTGAAGTCACAATTAAGAACCACTGATGTAGAAGAATTAGAACCCCAGAGCCTGGCTTCCAGGGTCCTAGAGGTGAAGGTTTCTCTTCACCTGGTCCCTCCTAATACTGTCTTTCTCTGGTTTTCAGTCATGCCATCAGCTCCATACTGGGTCCTGGCCACCGACTATGAGAACTACGCCCTCGTGTACTCCTGTACCACAATCATCTGGCTTTTTCACATGGATCATGTTTGGATCTTGGGAAGAAACCCTTATCTCCCTCCAGAAACAGTGACCTATCTCAAAGATATCCTGACCTCTAATGACATTGACATTGAGAAAATAGCTGTCACAGATCAGGTGAACTGCCCCGAGTTCCTATAACCAGGCTCTAAAGGGAGGCTGCATTCACTCCATGTTCCTTCCTTTGCTTTGCTTTTCCCCTACACCACCCCTCATAAAGACAAACCAAACCACCACAGCAAACTATTACAAATACCAGAAGGGAAATGTGACAGCAGAAGCTAGTGGAGAGGAACTCAAGGCAAGTTGGCCCAAACACTTAGCCATGCACCATCCTGTTACCTTGCAAGCCTGATAATAAACTTGCTGCTGACCTGCTGTGCTCACAGTAGACTACAAATTGGACTAATTATTGGGAGTTTTTAATTCTAAGCTTATGTTTGGAAATCCTTAAGCAGTTATGTTAAAAAAAAAAAAAGAAACACTGAACAATTTAAAGGTAACAATGTTGTTTCTAGAAAGGGAAAGCTGATGGCAAAGGCACATACCAGGTGACCTGAATCCAGGTGGCCCCATCCTGCAGTAGGCAGTCCATAGCGGGGAATCATTTGGAGTTTTTGAGTCTCTGACAGGCAGTTTCCTGGACGCATTTACTTTCTTATCAGGAGGTCTTCAGAGTCAGGTGAAGAATGGGACCATCTTGGGTCTGTGCAAGGAAGAAGAGAATCTATGAGGGTGAAGCTATGGGAATTTTTTTAAGAAAATAATTTTTGGGTCTTTTATTCAACTGATATTTACTGGGACCCAACTGCATTCCAGGCATTGAAAAATACAGACTCCGTCTCCTCCCACAGCAGCTCACAGACTAGGGAGGGAGATTGACAAGTAAAGACACAATTTTAATCCAAGCTGAGGGGTCCATAGGCAGAGGCATGTGGAGGGAGCCATGGGAGCTCTGAGAAGGTCT